>NC_083614.1:22086351-22688851 GCF_963584025.1 Labrus mixtus | reverse complement strand
ATGACCAATCAGAGCAAACTGGACCTGAAGCAACTGGTTTGCCTATTTCTATATATCATTTTTAATCAGCTTGTAGAGAGTAGGTGTGGGATGATTTTCCAAGGCATATATTCACAATGAGTGATACTTTTGACAGTTTAAAGACATCAGG
This sequence comes from Labrus mixtus, assembly GCF_963584025.1. Taxonomy (NCBI): domain Eukaryota; kingdom Metazoa; phylum Chordata; class Actinopteri; order Labriformes; family Labridae; genus Labrus; species Labrus mixtus. Next base: position 22,688,700 of record NC_083614.1, on the reverse strand, counting down.
ATAAGATTTTCAGTCAGAAAAACACTACTTACACATGTACAAGACAAGATAAGAAAAGAAAACATTCGACTTAGTGCTTTGAAATACAAACTGAAAGTTCCTCATATGCTGTAAGATTTAAATTGGATCATGGTGAGGAACATGTTGATATATGATTTATGTACTACAAATGTTACTAGTGATAACATTTGTCACTGAGCAAAAATTTATTTGGATTTGAATGTTGGCCTGTACCTTTGAACTCTGGTTTGGTTTTTTTACCCCATTTGATTTGAGCTGTGTTAATTTGAAAAGTAATGTATCAAGAAAGTTTGATATTGTTCTCTCTAATATAAAACATATAATATACATTGTAGGATATAAAAAGAAATCATTCACTATGGGATATAATTAAGATAAGGCCTATTAAACCCTAAAGGCAGCAACACAGCTCCTCACATGGTCCTCCATGAGCTCACATGATCCCAAAGGAAGCAGAGGGGATGGCCAAATTTTAAATCAAATTTGAATGTAATACTATTAAAAGAAGCTATTCTTAAGACAAGAAACCTTTATGCTTCCTGTGACTTTTGGACAGATTATTTTAGCCAGTTTTTCCACAACAGCCTTAAACTTCCTCAGAGGAGAGAAGGTTCCCTCCGATTCCCTGTAGAGGCAACAACATCCATGCCGGGCCGAAGCAGGGAGTCACTGTAAACAAAGCCTATCAGAGTCCCGGAGCCAAAATTTAGATGTGGTAGACACACAAACTCTGGAAACCAAACAATGCTTGAAAATGAACTTCTGCATGAAGAAAGTCCAACTGTTTTTTTTTTTGCTGGAACTAGACACTGGAAATATTATTCTTTTTGAAGATCTGAACATCAAACATGCATTTTTGATCATCAAGCAGCGGTCTTTTTAACTAAGCGGGAAGTGAGATTACAGTTCACCTCATAAAAGAGACTATAAATGTGCTCCCTCAGGTGATCAGTGCTTGTTTTTCTCACTGTGAATACAACTACACATCTTTACTGTGTGTGTGTGTGTGTGTGTGTGTGTGTGTGTGTGTGTGTGTGTGTGTGTGTGTGTGTGTGTGTGTGTGTGTGTGTGTGTGTGTGTGTGTGTGTGTGTGTGTGTGTGTGTGTGTGTGTGTGTGTGTGTGTGTGTGTGTGTGTGTGTGTGTGTGTGTGTGTGTGTGTGTGTGTGTGTGTGTGTGTGTGTGTGTGTGTGTGTGTGTGTGTGTGTGTGTGTGTGTGTGTGTGTGTGTGTGTGTGTGTGTGTGTGTGTGTGTGTGTGTGTGTGTGTGTGAAGAACAGTTTGCAGACAGAAGAGTGTGTATGAAAATAGATGTGTTTCTTGAAGCCAATGGTGTCAAGGCCTCTTCTCTAGAATTCATATCTATAGGCTACTCAGAATCCAGGTCTTGGTCCAACTCGCCACTCCTTTTAGGTTTTTCCTTGTCCAATATGGCAAAGCGTGTTGTGGTGTGCACAGTGTTATAACCATTGATCCTGCTCTCATTTCATGCTCATAATGCAAATTCCAATCTCCCTTCGCATGTGCTGCCTTTTTCAATCGCTGTAATCAAATGCATTAGTACCAATATTGCGTGAGGAAACGAGCTGAATTTAAATCTCGACCATGTCAAAGAGGCCCTGATAGCCACCGCTCAGTGGAAAGTGCTCCACCACTTTGGTTATAATTACAAGAGCACGGTGTTTGGATAATATCTACAGTGATGGCTTGGTTAAAAAAGGTTTGAGCTGAAGAATAATTGCCTATCAATGCAAGCTACCTGTGATTGAAATAATTGACTTCCTTCACAGTTGGGCTGTCAGTTAAAATAAAATAAGCGACGCTTTACTTCATTTATTGGCCTTGATTGTATGGAAGCTGTTGTGTTTAGGCCTTTAATCTTTCATTTTCAGGTAGTCGGACAACATCTGATTGTACTGGCAAATACTGAAAACACCCACTCTTAGAAATATGTTTGACTTGCTTTTTTTTTTTTTTCAAATGATCACCTTATGTTACCATCAACCTCCATGCTGCTGCTTAGTTTCTTTTCTAAGTTCTTTAATTTTAAGGTTCAGTTCCTTTGTAGCAAGATTACGGCTTGATCTTGATTACTACCACATTATAAAGGCCAAAGGGTCATCAGAACTTGCTTTGTCTGGTATCTTTCTGTATAACTTACTGTTGAAAGATTGGGCAAGTAAGTCGATATTGCTTTCACTTTCCAAATGCTCGTATTGTGCCAGCTTAAAGACCCTAAACTATATCTCATAGGCCCGATCCTCTTTGGAAATTAGTAAATTGTCAAGTGATCACTCGGAAAATCTGCAAGACACAACCATTAGCAGTTTCCTCTCAATCGCACAGCCTATGATGTGAAAGCAGCTGAGGTAATGGTGAGGGTTTATCAATCGATTGGCCTCTCTGCTAGCGTTGCCAGAATGCTAAATACTCTTTTCTCATGTCTGGAGGGAAAGTGATGAATGCTTTTAGCGGGACTTGACAGGTCTTCCCAAGGAGGTGCTAATAGCAGTAGAAACATGCTGCGCTTCCTGTATCATGTCTTCCCTTTGAGCAAAGGAATTCTTTGTGCAACTTTTAGTATGTGTTCAGAGATATCTTTGCTTTTTATATTAAAATGTTGCTTTGCTGAGGTTTTTTTTTTTTTTATCTTCCCCTACACCTAACAAATGTATGTGTGTGGATGTCTTTATGTCTAAACTTCTCTAAATACTGTCTTTTATTTAGAGGTAGGAGAGGAATGCATTGAGCTGCATAGACAGTGTCTATTGTTAAACTGAAGCCTACCTTATGTTTGGCAAAGGCTTTAATCTACAATAGCTGTTGTAATTGTGTTGTGAAGTGTGTGTAGCAACCAAAGGTGGAGATAGAAAGCCATGCCCTAAGGGGAGGGCCATAAATCATAACCTCGGCATCTTGTGAGTATAGATAGAGTAATTCCCTACAGGCATGGCGAGAGTCCCTCTACCTCCACAGATGTTTACAGTGTAGGAACAATAGAGGCATCACTCAGAACTCCCCTAGACGATCTGATACTCCCTGACTCCCCCTCTTCATGTTTCTGTGTTTCCTTTCTCACCTATGACATCACCTGCCCCCCCCCCCAGGCCAAGAAAAAAAGGAAAGTAAAAGACAAGTACGGACACACATGTGGGTCGTGTGTGTATCGTATTGTGTTGGAAGATGAGCTTAGCTTCTGAAAGACACCCACTCATTTCTGGCATGGCGTCGCCACAAAAGACCTATTGTGGATCTATGTCTTTGTGTTTTTGTGAAGCGCGTGTTCTTGAATTTCTCTGCTTGATGGGCCAAAAGGGTTGAATATTCATGTGGAAAAAAAAAAAAAAAGAGGCCAGAAGCTTCAGACTGCGGGTGTATTGTTTTTTTTTTTTCATTTCTTGTGTGTGTTAGTGGTTTTATTTTAAGTCTGCCTTGCCTGCACGTGTCTGTCTGTTTCATGCAGCCAAGTTGAGGCGCGTGGTCCAGTAGCTGTGAAGGGTGTGGTGCTTAAATACGCCTGCTGTCTGAGGTGCTCGGTTACACTGCAATTAGCTGTGGTTCTCTGCAACTCTCAAAGCCACAGTCACAACTGCAGCCCTGTAGGACAGAAGCATATAGTAACCTTTTACGTCCTTTGACTATTTATCAAATTGACATGTTTGACACATTCCAAATTGTTCTCAAAGTGAGGTCTTTTATTATTCTGGATGTATTTCACTCCAGTTTATTGGAGTAGTCCACACGTTCTTTAACACATTGCTTCAGCTTTCAGCCCTATGAGCCTGGTTGCATCTGAATGATAGAGATCATAGTCGGTTATTATTTGATTTTTTTTTTAAAGTACATTCAGTCCACATTGCAGCTACTGACACCTGTCAAAGGCAACTTGATGTGAGTTAGAAGGTTAGGCTTTTTATGAAGTGTCCTGGGAGAGTGAATGTGGCTGTTTGATGGATCAAAATTGCAACAACCAATGTGGACAGAATATTAGAAAAACTATCTCCGAGCATCCACGATGAACTGCAAATTGTTTGTGAAGTTTGTGCTGTCACCAACCCAGATACATGTCGGAGTGAGACTTTTTAAGATCTCACCTGCTTACTTATTTTAAGATTGCACACAGGGGTGTCAGCTGAACGGGATCCATGCTTAATATAAAAAGAAAGAAATCGACAATCTCATTCCATTCATGTCACAGGTCTTTCGCTTACTTCCCTTCTATCTTTGTCTTCTAATTCATGTCTTCGTAATTAAAGAGTATGTATAACCACTTGGTGGTAGCTTTGTGCTGCACCAGACATATCAATGAGAGAAAACGTGTCTGGGTCTGTGTGTGATGGTGGGCGTCCCTAGTCCCTCCCTGTGGCTCAGGGGATTAATGGCAATTTGACTTAAACAAAGAGACAGTACCTGGAATATCATTGGATGCCTGTGTAATTACAAGGCAATGAGATAAGCAAATAATGACAAGATCTGGTGATTAGGAAAAAGAAAAAAGAAACACAACAGTGACTCTCCTGCTAATTAAGGGTTGTGAGAAGATGGTGGTTGTTAGCTGGGGAGGGTATGGATGGTGGTGAGTGACACTTCGCTTCCAGTAGTGTCACCAACACATTATATCCTTTTCTCCATTTATCTGTTAGCAACAGCATGAGAGGTTGTGGAAAGAACAGCTGATTGGTCTCACGTGTCCATCAGAAGTCCTGGCAGAACCGACACCTTTTTCCTCACCTTCCATTTAATTTGGTCTTTTGTATCTGTAACCGTTGCTGCTATCAAACTATTTTGACCTCTGATATTATCAGCATGGAAACCACCTCTGATGTGCTAATGTTGTAATGCACCCTTCAGGGATGTTATATTTCAAGACAGACCAACATATTGAAGAACATGTTAGCTACAGTCTGACATTACAGTGTACAGTAAACATCAGCATCCAGCAACGTTCGATACAATATCGATCAACAAAACAACAAATCTAATTTTCCTGTCCTTCTTTCTGTCATTTTCACAGAGTGCCAAGCCATCCTGCGTGAAGACCCCAACCATCCCTGCGCAGCCGGGGCCTCGGCTCTCCAGCCAGGTCAAGGATCAGTCCCACCCCACCCCTCCCTGCCCCCTCTTTCCCAACTGGAGCCAAGATGGCCACCAGCGGTGCCCCTCGCCTCTCCTTGCAACTCCTGCTGCCTGTCACCACTCTGCTGCTATCACTGCTGCTCACAGACTCCCACGCCTTATGTAAGTATCAAGACAGACTTCCCCTACAGCTTCCGTTTCTTTTTTTTGTCCTCCTTCTTGCCCTTTAGAGGTTCATCAGTCGTGTTTGATCCATGGATTAAACAGGAAATAGTGTGGAAAGGTTGTGCATGGTGGGTTATAAAAGTGAACTCTTCCTGCCGAGGCTCTGTAATAGAGATACTTCAGCTGCTTTTTCTTTCTATCCTTTTCCGTTTGCTTTTGGCGGGATTGTATTTCTGTCTAGGACTGTTGATATCTCATTTTAGAGAGGCTGTTTTCATCTCCAAAAGGTCTGTTTTTATTGACTGCCTCTCTGGAGAGAGAGAGAGAGAGAGAGAGAGAGAGAAAATTAGTACTTCTCTCGAATGTCAAGAGCTAGGTTTGACTTGTAAGAAAATTTGTCTCTGTCATCTACCCCTGAAAGCACCTCAGATCTAAGTTTTTTTTTTCATATACAGAAAATGATATGTAGCTGAACATGTGTTTCTTATACACATCAGAAACCCAGGCAATATAAAATCTTAAATAGCATTTTCCACATTTTCCATGTCGACGTGATGCTTTTTTGTATAATTTGTCCTCCATAACTGGCTGTGTTAGAGGGACATCAGTAGTCTCTTATCCCACCCTGTCAACTCCTGCTCAGGATTTGTTCTGCACCATTTCCCCGTTAAGACGGGCTTAGAGCAGCATTAAGGAGGCAAAACAAAGAGGAGGCTCTGCAGAGAAATAGAACTAAGCGTGATGGCGAGGTGGGGTTGGCTCCCCCTTGGGTTTTATTGTCTGTAAATCCTGAGCTTGGGGATAGTGAAAGGGTATATATGTGTAGAATATTGTGAGCATGTTTTCCAGTGACATGTTAGTATTTGTTTGCATGTTGAGTTTGCTGACTGAGCTTACCCTTAATATTTAACATATAAATGTGCCTGTTCAGATTTGCCTCAGTGTTTTTTTTGTGTGTGTTAAATATCTAAGAAAAGGAAGTGCTTAAACCGTGTCTCATTTTGATTGGATAAAATCGTATTCCACACTTTCTTGTCTTTCTTGTTCGTTTGTGGAAAAAAACAATGAACTAGTTGGAGTCAGTTTTTTTTTTCATATATCAGGTTGGTACCAAAGATTTTTTTTGCAAGAAGCCCAGGAATAAATTCACCTCACAGGCATCCAAACTATAGAAAAACCAAATAATATATTAGTGTTATTAGAGGATAAAGAAACTGCAAACTACATTTAGTCTTTAAAATTATTATTTTTTTTAACAAAGACAGAGAGCATCCATCAAAAAAAAAAAAGAGCCAGGGATTTAAAAAAAAAGAAAGTCTTATAATTAGATATCAACTATCAACAGTGTTTTTTAGGTATACACTTTCTCTCTATAGGTAGATTTTTCTTTTTTATATTTCAGGTAATTTGCAGGATAAATTGCATTTTCGCTGTGTTACTTCTGTCAGTGTTGTCCTTCATCTTAGTTTCTGACATTCTCTGAGTGTGTTCTCGTTGGTTCAAGAAAGCACGAGGAGGACTAGACTTTCTCCTGCTGGAACAGAGCTGTCTGCTCTTGATTGCGTGGTGGTTTGAGTGTCTGGAAGCATAATTTGAGTGTCTTTCAGCTCAGCTGCCTGAAAACATCTGAAATTGCACTCAGGCAGCTGTCAAACACATGCCAATGTTCTCTTCCTTTTTTTTTTCTTTTTTAACTTTCTGTCTAACTGATGTGAAGGCTACACAATAATTCATAAGTGAAAGTAAAGAAAAGGTGCAAAAGCTGCTCCTCTAAACAGGTTTTTTTTTTTTTTTTTAAGAACGTTCCCCAGAAGGTTTGGACTCTGTTTTCCTTCTTCACTTGAACTTATTCTCAGCCTCTGTTTGCTCACCCTGGTTTAAATAACAGCCAGTGCAGTCTGCTTCATCTTTGTTGGAGATTAGCTTCCCCTTCTCTCTCGCGTTCCCCTTACACAACCACACAACCACACAACCACACATACACACATACACGCTTACAAATACACTAACAGCAGGGCTCTTTCCCCATCTGTCAGTATCTGCCACTCTTTGTCTGCTCTGCCTGTGGATATGATCGCTGTTTTTGTCAAGCTCACTCTGTCTTTTTGTATCTTGCTCATATTCATACTGTTTTTTTGTTTATTCCCCCCCCCCCCCCCCCCATCCTCCCATCCTCCCATCCTCCCCCCTCCTGGTTACAGACACACACAAACACACAAACTAGTCACAAGAGCGCTCGCTCTTCTTTTTCATTTCTTTGGGGCCACACAGCGTTTCCCCTCCATTATGTCTGCAAATATATGCACACGCGCACTACCTACTTTTGCTCCTTCTGATTGTCTTTCACACCCACATGCACAGCCAAACACACATTGAACACACACACACACACACACATTACACACAGCCCAGTGGTGCAGTTGTCCAATTATAATCACTCCCCCACCTGCTGCACTGAGAGGATGGGGTGGGACAAAGACACCACCCCCTTCCTCTTATCAACACTTTCCCTCTCTCACACACACACACACACACACACACACACAGTCGAAGCAACCCTTGTGCCCATCTGAAAGCATGATGTCATCCCTTCCTCTCACATCCCTCTCTCTCTCTCTCTCTCTGCCCTCCATCCCTTTCCATTTACACCCATAAATCACAGTGAGAAGGAGACATTTTTAATCAAAAGAGAAAGAAAGATGGCTCAATAAATCCCGCCACCTCGTCCGTAATAATGCCTGCCTCCCTGTTTGTGTCTGTCTCTATTTGCCTGCATGCTTGCATGAAATTTGTGTGCAGGCAAACAGATAGTTATGTGTGTGTACGTGTCTTGCTTTAATATGTTGAGTGTCACCTGAGCTTTGTCATGCTTGAGTAGCATATTGAGGTTGTTTTTTTTCTCGCCAAGCTGTAATATTTGATGACAGTGTCATGCATACACAAACCCAAAGTATCATGTTAAATTGTAATACTTGTGTATTTTTAAGACCAGGCCATCAAAAGTATCCTTTGCTCAACTGATAAATAATCAGTCAGAACACAAAAGTGATAGAGACTGTACATTTGAGTTCTCACAATTAATGATGATGTATGTTTTTTTTCCCAGGCAAATCCTAATTTCCTTATTTTTCCTTACTAAACATTTTCTAAGTCATATCATTGAATATTTAGTGGCAAAATGGTAATGTTTCTGACAGAGGGAAACCTATTTATAGAAATTATGCAAAATTGCAACCCAGGCGGCTTTTTAGTCCTGATTAAAGAGAATGAAGCATCAAAACAAAGACCTAACACCACTGAAAGTGTGAATTATTTAATAAAGTAGAAAGTCCTTGTTAAAAGAACTGGATCAAACGCAGCGCTCAAAAGGTGTGTTTAATTTTTCACTTCAACCATCAAAAGGTTGTGTTTTCTGACACTGTCAGGCTGCCTGATGAATAATTTCTCTGGATATTGAAGTGAAGTTCATTACTGCAGATATTAAACGTATGAATATCATCTTAATTTCTCATATCCTAATATTGGTTTTTGATTTATGAGCTGTGGGTTGGACACAGTTGCCATGGTGTTCACCATTCCCTATGAACAAAAAAAAAAAAAAGGCCACACACTCACAGACACACAACCACACACCTAGACCTTTGGGGGCCCGTAATGACTTGATAAAACCTTGTTTCCAGCTGTTTCCATTATGAGGATTCTTTTAATTTTGCCATTAGATATTCAAATCGGGTTTTAAAGCCACATGGGGAGAAATCATTCTTTCCTTTTCGGTGGTGTTCTGTTATTGTCTGTCGGAAGTTAAGTTCATATTTTCCTTGATGAAGGGAGAAAAAAAATGAAGATTCTGATATATTGTCTTTCTTCACTTGTCTTGACAAAGATGACGAGGTATTGTGCCTTGTGTTTACAGTGCAGCAGGGCTTTTTGTCAGCATTTTTTCTGTCCCTTTACCTCCTCCTTACTTCTACACTTTCCTCTCTTTCAGCCTCTTAGCGTCCTCAACACTAACATTTTTGGCAAAGCATTCCCAATAATAATTGGCCAGAACTCAAAGTGATGGGGTGAGGCTGTTCAATTATTTATATTCCTTTGAAGCTGCAGATTCGGAAAGAAAAACAAAAACGAAGCCCTTAGTGGACTTGTTATTTTCTTGTACTTTTTCATGCCACCTCTGTCTGTTTTTCTTTCTACTAGTGTCTTCCTATTGCTCTCTTTCTTTCACCCCTCCATACCTTGCTCCTTATCTTTTCCAGTCAAATAATGTTTGAGCCAACACTGTCAAGTTAACTCTTGTCAAATTTAATTTCCTGTTCACCCTGCTGTTGCATGCTTGGCCCCCTGCTTCACTCAACACACTGTTTTCCCCGAAATGAGAAGAAAACAAGTTAATTTTTAATTGCTTTACAGACATGAATCCCTGCCTCGAGTAGCCTGTTGGCACTTTTGAAATTCAGGAGGCTGATATGTGTTGAATTCACAAAGCTCGAAACTCACAAATACTGGAGGGAAAAGATTGAATTTAGTGTTTCAAGAAAACGTCTTTCTTTCCTCTTAATTGTCCGTTGGAAAAATTTCATGAAGCTGATTTTATGTTGAGTTAAACACGTATGTTCTCACTAACCTCCCATAGAAATATATTTATTATACCTGTCGGTGTGCTTGTATTTGTCGGACTGCACTCGGACTTTTCCTTGTGTATGGCTTTTCTTTGATTTTAATACTAAGGCACAGTGAGAGTTTTTTTTTTGCTTTATTGTCAACAGAAAGACGGCAGATTTATTTTTTTGACTCCATTTTCTTCCCTTTCTTGTCCTTTCCTCACTCTGATAAGTCCTAAAACTACACATTTGACAAGTGGAGGTGTCTTCCTCATATAATGAGCCAACAAGTGTCAATTACCTCAAGTGAGTCTCTAAATGACACAAAATTGTTGCCATTTCACCTCCTCTGTCTGTGTTCCATGGCCATTTTAAAATCAGACACACACTTAAGCTTAATTCCCCCCACTCTCTCTGAGGAATCGAGTCTATTTATTTCCGATGGGTGGTTTTTTTCTTTTAGCCTTTAACAATGGTTTCAATGGGACCAATTTGTGCATATTATGAGTGTGGGACTTTTTTTTAAATTTTTTTAGAAATGCTGCTTTGCTGTGACAGCAGTGTGGTTAGACAAAGTTTTTCACCTCTGGGTTCTTATACTCAGAACTTCTTTCATACTGGGTTCCCACATCCTGCCACGAGTCCCTCATGGCCTGCGAAGCTTGTGCCCTGCGAGTTTGTTTGGAACGCAGTAAACATAGAAGGCACACTGTATAATGCAATGGGGAAGGGTTTACATAAAAACACTACTTCTTTATTGGTTGCGTTCACTGCTTAGTGTTAAACTGTTGTTACAGTCCAGGTAATTTTGTGGAACCCAAGCTACCCTAAAGAATCATTCTTTATTAGCCTCTCTGTCTTACATTTTAATGGGAAACTCTTTAATTAACCACTTCTGCTAAGGCTAAGCTAAACATTACATAGGACTGGAGCCTGACCCAAACTTGCTCTGTGGAAAAAAGCTACAGCTGAGAATAGTTTCAATTGTGTTTTTTTTTTATTCTGACTGGCAGATAGCGTATGCTTGTATAAAGCACTAATTCAGAAGGTTTCGGTTATTCACCCCTCACCAATGTCATAGTATTACAACGTTTTACACTTCAGTCTAACACTGCTCTTCTTTCCAAATAATTTCCCTTTCAACAGTTGGCAACAGACTGACCAACTTTGATAATTTTCTTTCTCCTTTTCTCTGTCTTGCTTCACTTTTCTTTTTTTTTTTTGCAGTAGTCTGCTGGTCTTTGTTGGCAGTGATTGCGTGTGAAAAACTCCAGACAAGACAAAGCAAGGCAGGTTTAGAGTAAAGGCTTGGTTTCCATAGTGATGGCGCTCGCCCAGTCAGCCAGTGAGAATTGGTCCTGATTGATGGGGCTTGGTTGTTTGGGCCTGCGGGGTGTGTGTGTGGTGTGTGTGTGAGTGTGAAAGAAAGAATGCATGTCTGTTTGGAAGTTAACTTGCTTGTGTGCTGTTTAACCCATCCTCATGAATGCCCATTTGACTGAATCAATTTGTCCATCCATCTATCCCTGGATCCATATAGCTGTGTGTGTGTGTGTATGTGTGTAGGTGTGTGTGTGTGTGTGTGTGTGTGTGTGTGTGTGTGTGCTGATGAAGGCTGTTAGGGTTTCAGTCAGGTCTAGGACTGACAGACAGCTAGCAGTAGCACCTTGATGGCCTGCTGAGTCTTTTAGATAGCTGTTAGGAGGAAGCTGTAGGCTAGTAGTACTCTCTCTCTCTCTCTCGCTCTCTCTCTCTCTCTCTCTCTCTCTCTCTCTCTCTCTCTCTCTCTCTCATTAAGGATGAACAGTAAAATAATCCCTTAATCAACGCAAAGACATACAGGTAAAGAAGACAAATTGTTTTCCTTCACTAAGGAAACATACCAGAGAAGAATGAGATTAAGTTCTATATTTTAACTCATTGTTGGTATAGAGTTAAAGACAAAAAAAAAGGTTCAAATTGATGTGACTCTCATTTGCATCCTTATGCTGACGACACCGTATTCTCCACATGAGTGGCAGGACCGAGTTTTACTTGTAGCAGTACCTGTTAGAGTACCAAGAGTTTTCCATGTGCTGTGAAAGATGCCTATTTGTGGTAAGATGGATAACAAGTGCCATTTCACAATTTCTCTGCCTTTTTACTGCAAATCACTGAATGGCCGCGCGTCATTTTGTCTCCCACTTTGCTAATTCAGCGGGATAATGGCTCCTATTTATGACCGAGGAAGCTTTTCTCCATCAATTACTGTATTAGTCATAAAGCCAGTCCCCTCCCTCCTCTTAAACCCCCTCTACCAAACGACACCAGTAAAGTGCTATAAATGGAGCTGTCTCATATTCACATACCCACCTCCCACTCTCCACCACTTTATAATCACAGTGCTGGTGTATTTGGTCTTATCAGCTCCAACAGAGGTAGCTACCAATAGCAGGTGGTTACTGTATTAGCTAAACAAGCGTCTGTGAGCACAGTGTGAGGTTGTTTTTTTTATATACCCTCCTCCTGCTAGCTGTTCATGTTGGCGTGAATCTGTTCTATTCTCGGGGCCTTGTGAAGATAGCCGGGCCCCCACTCGCTGGTTATTTCAGCTCAGGCCATGTCCCCCTACCAGGCAGATAAAGAGGGGTCTTGTGTGCTTATCTGGGCAGCGCTGTAGCTCAGTGTGTCTGAGGGAAGCTCGGGGAATAGAGGCAGGCTTTAGTGTAAGGGACAAATGGTCAATGCGGGTGCAATGTCCTTTCAATGTCACCGCTGGTAGCATAACGCTCAACGTTTGGTGGAGGCTTTTTTGCAAGGTACATTACAGTTAAAGAAGTGGATATATTTTTAGGAATCGGTGGCACCGGTGGGAATCAAACCTCACAGGCACTGTGCTCTCTGTAAAACGAATGGCAGACAGCGAGCAGAGGATATTTGAAAGTATATTCTAAAGTCGTGAAAAAATTCAAAAACATGCAAGGGTTTCCACATTGCACTTTTGACTCTGCAAAAGAAGTCGTTTAACTGTAGAAATCACATTGTCTCTCATCAAACATCAGAAAGCCAAACTGTTGCAAATGACTGCCAAGAAAACGTTACTGTAAAACATTGGAAAGCATTTCTTCATGTTTTCTTTGTTCAAGCTTGTTTGAGGTGATTTTTCGAGGGATCACAACAAATGACTTATAACGGGAAAGCCACCCATTTATTACCTCTCAGGCCCACTCACATACTGACTGGGCTCAAACATAGAGAACAAGCTTATCTGTTGATACTTTGGTGTGGTCTATGCCATCACTCATTACTGGGATTATTTTTTAAGCAGTTTAAGGCCTGACTCCACTCAACCTTTCCTACCCTGCAATTACTGCCAATGGGGCAAGGTTCAAATCTGAAGAAAAGACAGTCAAAGTCAACAGTACCTGGCAGTAGAAGCCCAGAGGCACACAGCCAAGGAAAATGAAAAAAAAATGTTAATTACACTCATCAGAGTTCACACAGTCACATACATGCCGCACCTATAGTAACTGTACTATAGTAGTCATTCCTCAGTCTCTACCTTTTGTCCAAACAGGGATGGTTAATAACTTTAAACCTTCTACCATACTGAGTTATCTACATGTGCTGCCTCTTGATCCTGGAAATAATCTATTTTCATATTTTTGATTGAAAATTAATGAAGACTGGCCTACTCCCCTTTTAGAGTTACTGAATGTTGTTTACATATGGATTGGCTCTTAAAAAAGACGTGCATCACTTTACTCTGTGTGCGTGTGTGTGTGTGTGTGTGTGTGTATGTGTTGAATATATGTTACATAGCAGGGTGATTTAGTTACATCTGATGGTGCAGGACACACAACAAACAGTGGAGGGCATCAGTTTACAACCCTGATTTTCAATCTGCCTCCATGCAGAGTGAATGAAGCAGGTTGGCAGGTATAGGTGAGACTCCTTCTACTGTAGGCAGGTTCTATCATCGCTGTGTACACTAAAACAAAATCCGATTCTTTTTTAAAAACTCCTCATGCAATACTCATGTTCCCACTTTGTTTTGACAACGTTTAAAAAATTCAAATAAAAAACAGGACAAGAGGGAAAAACAATCCTCCCTGATGAAATATTTAAGACTTTCTGCATTGAGTTCCTTTTTGCATCATCCTGTCACCTCCTTTCCTCTCCTTCTCATCTTCTTTTTACCCGTGACCTCGCTGAATTCTCCTCTGTTAACTCCAACTTAGCTATTATTCATTTGAAATATTACTCTTTTATTTCCTCAGCATCTTTTTAGACCTTTCTTAGATAATATTAAAAACAATTTACAATGTTATGAGTAAACTGGTCAGAAGTTAAATTCAGATCAGTATACAGGCAGAGGAATTAATTGTACATCTCATTTCCTCTGAAACAAGAGAGAAGAAGAAGGAGAAGGCAAGTGGAAACGTCGAAAGGCGCAGAGAAGGAAACTAATCTAAAGGCGCAGGCCTTCAGCAGAACCACAGCCACAGGCCCGCTCTGTGTAAATCGCTCTTATGTTTGGACAGAGGGCACATTGTACGGCAAGGTCAAATGCAGAAGAGCAGTGCTTTTGAGAATGGAAACTGAGTGTAAAATGCGGAAAGGGATCATTTTATGCAGCAGACGGCTTGCTCTGTGAAGCTTAAGAAAAGCTGCGGTAGTGATTTCATCTTTCAGCCTCAGTCATTTATATCACCTGGTAATATACAGTAGACAGTCTTTTATTTTTATGATTTGGAATTTTTTATTTAAAGGTTGGGTTTTAAATTTTTGTGATATCAAAATAAATATGCAACAAGTGGAAATCATCTCTTTAGCTTAGATATGAAGCCACATCAATGCATAAAAAAAACATTTAAGTTTCAAATGTTTCTCATCTAAATGCAAGATATATCAACCGCAGGTAGAGTCACATGTACTTGATAAAGCACAGACACAACACACATTGTACATATGGATGCAAGATGAATACATTAAGAGCAGCCTATATAATTACTGTCTCTATGTATAATTTCAAATCAATATTAACTTCCGGTTGCTGCAATTTGCCCCTCTAAAGATAATTGTAATATGCTATTTAATGTTGACAGAGTATTGTCAGTGCGGAAATCTTCATAAAGCAAATTGCTTCAGTATGTCAGGGATTACCACATCCCAAGGGGTTTTTACTTTTTTGAGAGATTTTGAGTGAGATTTAAAGACAGCTAAGAGATTTTTTGGAAGAGGCAACAATCAATACACTTTGATTTTGACCATCAGAAGGCCAGGAATCACTATTTCCAACATTAAAATGATTGCCGGCCAGCACATCCCTTTAATACTTTATTTTAAAAAGTGGAAACATTTCATCCTTGGTCCGTCAATGTCAGACTCTCTGGCCTGCCAGAATCTGCCAGAAGAATTTCATCTTATGACTTTTTCACCCCACGTCTACCACCAAGTAGTCACTTTAATTATGAGATCATACAATAATGTGTGTACAGGAGGAATTACACCTTTCCATCTTGGCAGAGAAGTGAGTGTCAGGCTCTTCCCCTTGACCTCCGTCTACCCGAAATCAATCAAGAAAGAAGGGGGGAAAAAATTCATGCCAAGAGTTGCTCATCTGAAGGTGGTGGGAGTCTGGCAGACAGCTATAGTTTGAAAAAGTAGAAACATGATATAAGAGTAACAGTGGCATTTAGTTGAAAGAATTTGGTTTTACCTTGTTTTGACCACGACAACCCTAATGAGCCAATGTTCTTGCTTTCAGCAGTGATCTTACATTCCCAGACATCTAAACCTTTGAAATCAAGGTAAAATGCGTCTCACAATGGCACACACTTGAAAAAGGAACTCATTTTGTTGGTTTTTTTTTTTTGTTAAGATTTCTGTTTCCTGTCATCCTTTGGCGAGCTTATTCTATGAAAGTGATCTATCTGGTCTGAAAAAAAATGTGAATACCAGCTTTTAAGATTAACTAGAGACCAACCACTTGTTAAGTTGATTTAAGATTCTTGATGTAATATTTGCATCAGATATATTCCAGTTGTTAGTTCTTAGGCACAGAGATGAACCTTACATGCAGCGCCTTTGCTTTCCCTAAAGCAGAACACTCGCCCCTTTTTTCTCTCCCTTGTCCTACACGATCTCTTTTTGCCTCATTCTCTCTAAAACACCCACCCTCTATCTCCCTCTGCCTCATAATGAATGCAGGAACTCTCCTTCATGTGTGTTTAGCAGTGCCTGGAGACTGGTGTTGGCCCCATGGTCCCTTAATTATTAATTTGACGTTATGTGCTAGCCGTTTGATCATCCCCACATATCTGTATGATTCGGTTTTAACGAGTTCCCCCAGAACTCTGTTTTCTCTATCTCTCTTTCTAAAAGGCTGGTTTTCTGTAAACTGCTGCAACCATGGCGAGAGCAACGAGTCCAACACCAACACCACCAAAACTACCTTACTTTAAAAATGTCTGTTTAACCAATTCTATTAGCGCATACAGTTTTTTTATTCGTCATAGTCCAATTTAGAATTTAAAAATGCTTTGTTGCTGTTTAACAGAAAGATGAGTCTTTTGATGTGTTCTTCAATGTCAAACCGAATCAAAACAAACCTCACTTGTACTGCCTCGTCTTTTAAATGTCCTTTTCTGAGGGATTGCTTCATTTGTTGTAGTTGGCGTTTCCCTATGGATTGTGTGATGTACAAATCCCAAATGTAACTGTCTACACTTAGGATTTGGCCATTGAACATGTTGCTTTGATGAAGATAGGTCACCATGGTTGGTTAGTTATGGAGCTATCTATTTTTATATCTTTCTACCTACCCTATCCTGCTATCTCTAAAGGTATTTATTTTGTCTCTGAGTTGCCGTCTTTTTAGCTAATCCAGGACTTCTTTCTACTTCTGAACCGTGTGTGTGAGTAACGGAGAAAATAAGATACAGAAAGTACTGCTAGAGGAGGCTAGTGTAGGTTTGTGAGAGACTGAAGGGGTCCCACATGTGGGTCATGTGGTCTGTCTTGTCAATTAAGGTTGGCTTGGAAGGACCAAGGCTAACTTTAGCCGTGCAACATTCATCTCGTAGCTCGTTCTGACGACTTTTCTCTTTCTCTTTCTACATCTTCTTTTTCTCTTCCCAGCACCACCACGGTTCACTAAAGTTCCCGTCGACCAGATTGGCGTCTCGGGGGGCGTGGTGTCCTTTGTGTGCCAGGCGACAGGCGACCCCAAGCCGACGGTTAGCTGGAACAAGAAAGGCAAAAAGGTCAACTCCCAGCGCATTGAGGTGAGTCAACGAGCCTCTGAATCCATAAGTATGGTGGGAAGCTTTATTGTTATTGTACTGTCACACATGTAAGACAACACATGATCTTCTACTTTGGATTAAATGTTCTAAAAAGCAAAACGCACAGAAAAACCTCAGTTTTCAAAAATACCTGCCTACGTGTGGACTATGGCTAAGTCAGAAATCCCACTTCAAGGATGGGATAAAAGATTGATTCACTTTAGGTTTAGTGACTTTTATACACAGTATTTCATTTCAGTCAAATAAAATAACTTCTGGAATATTTGTAGTACACAACTTGTCAATGTATATACCAAAATGGTAAATTTCATACATTGTACTCAAGAAATGTTACATTTCAAATGTGTTTAAATGCGATTGGTCCTTACGTTCCACACTTTTTAACCTTCATTTGACTACACATTAGTTTTGAACGCTGCCTTACACCACTTCCAAGTAAAAAGCACAGGCTTCTATAGCAGTTTGGTTCCCACACGGTCTTATTGAAAAGGGCTTTTTTATGCTTTTGCAGCCAAAGCTCTCACAAATTGTCCTGGACAAATGACTCCCAATCTTTTCATGACTGGCTTCTCTGACATCTGAGCAATGTGCAGGTCCGTTTGCTTCAGTCGCCCATTAATGCAATGCACAGCTCTCTCATTCCTCCCCCTCAGAACTATTTGCACCCGACTGAATTTGCCGTTGTCACATTCTTGTTTCCAGAGCTGTTTTTTTTTCTCTCTCTCTCCATACAACCCTGTTTGTGTGAATGTGTCTGTGCGTTATTCATGTTTGTTGTTCAGTTCTCGGCAGGCGTCCCAGATGGCATCTCTAAAAGTCTTGATTGATGCTCAGTGTCTCTTAATTAAAAAGTTGCTTTCCTTAACAACGAGGACAGTGCATAGGCAGACACGAGCACACTCTGCAGCACGAGCACAGGGGAGGGGGGTAATAGGCAAAAAAATGACAACAACATCAATGGGGGGGGGGCTGCATCTCAACAGAGGACAAAATAAAAAGACGAGCTGTGTTTGTACGTTCCCTTCTTCTGCATGCTAAGTGGCAAACAAAGCCAAGGGCGTGATGGAGCCTGCCAGAATGGACGCTTCCCTTCCTCAGTTTAGGATGAAATAAAAAAAAAAGTAAAAAGGTTTTTGAAGTAGTTATGATTTTTTTTTTCTCCTCAGTTCTTCCCTCTAGACAGCCGCTTTGATATCGATCACGATGCCGTGCTCTGCAGTGTTTTTAGCCTAATTAGCGCCTCAGCCCTGAGATGTGCAGCAGTGGAGCAGCAGGGCTGCTGAAGACTTGTACTCGTATCTCAGAGTCATGCTTCGCTCTGAGATCTCAGCAGTGAACCCACCGTGTAGATGTTGTAAGCTCCTCTGAGGGATGATAGATATCGGAGGAGTAGGTTTCTCTGTGAGACTGAGAGCCAGGCTGACCATCTTTTTTAACACTTCACCCATCTAAAAGAGATTAGCTGGGAAAATGGCTGGCTATACTCAGAGCTAGGAGTAATTGGTTCAGAAATGCCACCATTTAAATTCTGGTCATTAACCAAAGTCTTGACATTTAATACTACTTCTCGCTGAAAGATACATGACTGTTGATGTGGTTTTTGGGGCTGGTGCCAAATACTCAGTTCCAGTTATACTACCACATTGTAACTAAGACATATTTAAAGCAATACATGTAAGTACTTTTACTGTATTTTATAAGAAAATTATTCAAATGCAAAATTGAGTTTTCTAATTAAAGATAATGAAACCATCAGCTTGTTCAGAGGCACTCATTATTTTTAAAGTTCAGACCGTCAGAATGTTGATGTCAAAGAAAAAACAAAATGCCATTCTTTGGAAAAAAAATGTGTTGTAGAGTTGAAGAAAATGCAACCATCATTATTTCTTATTTTGGCACATCTTCATAATTGAAACATAAAGGGTTTGGATAATCAAATGAAGCCTTTTTTTGTCAGCCAGTGTTTTTTTTGTTTTTGTTTTTTTTTTCAATTTGGACTGGAGCTCTCCTCTGCTCAGTATTCGGAGCACATGATGCGTTCAGAGTGTAGTCTGATTTTTGTTTTCCATCTAGGTTCAAAACAAAAGGGCTTCACAGAGAACAAAGGGCATAATTACAGATAAAAACAAGAGATGAAAACACGGGAGAGCAAGCACATCACACACATCACACTCACACACACAGACACACACACACAGATCCGGTTTGTGTATCTACCGTCTGTGTTTATGAGGACCGAAGGCTTACAAAGAACAGTTGTAACACTTACACATGTGATTGGTTGGGGGTCAAGTTACTATCCATTTTGAAAGACTGACTTTCTACATTGGTTACATATGATAAAGAAGTTAAGATAGTAATAGTGAAAAACTGTTATGGTTGCTATTGTAATCTCATCTCCGTGTAGCCTAACATCAATCATCGTACTCTCTACCCTACAGACCATAGAGTTTGACGAAAGTGCCGGTGCTGTGCTCAGGATCCAGCCTCTCCGAGCGCCTCGTGACGAGAACATCTATGAATGCGTGGCGGAGAACAGCGAGGGGGAGATCACTGTCAATGCCAAGCTGTCCATCATCCGAGGTGAGTCCTGCATTGTTAATCGGGTGTTCAGAGGGATAACTACAAAATGAATCATTAACGTGCGCATCTGGGAGCTCCTCGGGTCTTTCATGATGACACTTTGGACTGCTGTTTTTGAACTGCGCTTGACAGTGAGTCAGGCCTCTGCTTGAAATCCTTTTTTGCCTGGAAGGTGATCGTCTGTGGGGTTTTTTTTTGGCTGCTAAACATATCTGCAGTCTTTCCAAGTTGGGATATTGTAAACCTTGCAATTTGAATTCTGCTCTGTGTATAACTTATGTTGCTTACTTAAAGTCCCTTATCTTCAAATGTTATTGAAGTTTTTATTTAATGATTTTATTAGACATAATTATACAAGAAGCATGCAACGGCTATCTTCCTGTGTGCAGTGAGAGCCTTCATTACTGAGTATTGTACAACGTGAGTTAGCAGCAGCAACACATGAATCATCACTGGAGACGCTAAATTATTACATGTGAAAATGTGGAGGAATATTTCTTTGCACCTCTCAGCCTTCAAAAAGGCCTGAATTTACTGCAGATGGACAGTGTGGAGCCTGTGACAAGGATCCATCAATTTGATTAAACTAATCAACTGTCCATTCAAGAAAGAGCTGAACCTCTATTTGCCCGTGATGAGAACCCATAGGATCCCTGAATGAAAAAGATTGATTGGTCACCCACTTACACAGTAAGGGCACACCGGCTCTCAGATTTGTCTGGAGAAGAACACAACACACACACACACACACAAACACACACACACGCAGTCTCACACACAAGCAGGTGTAAAACAACAATATAGTATGAGTTGTGTCGATGAAATCAGTGATGGCTGAACTTTGTGGACCTTCATTGATTGGCTCCTATGGCAGATAGTTGAGCTATAACACTATTTGTTTAGCTGCAGCTTAGAGGTCATGGAGGACGGCATCATAGGCGAGTCAGCATGTGGTCACATTCTCCCACTTTCTTCTCTCGTACTACCTGTCTCTGCTGTTTTTCTCACACAGACACACACAGCCAATGTCTTCTCCTCTGTTCTCTCTTGCTGCCATCTGCCGTGTTTCCAGGCCTGGATGAAGCTGAGCTATTGCTGGCTTTCTGGCAGCACACAAGCTGCTAGGCCTTCCTGGCTGTCAGAATCGCAGGCAGTGAAATGGGGTGGGTTGTATGGCGTGTGTGATGTGATGGGGATTTTTTGGATGCAATGATTGGAAGACCAGCCCAGTATCCTGGGGATAGTTATTGTTTGAAACAAACCCCCTGCCCCTGAAACACGCTTGTCGGCGCTAGGGAAGTGGAAGTGCCTGAGATGTCCTTCAAAACTTGATGTAGATCTTAAAGTTGAGTAATTTATGTTCATGTAAGTTCATATTTTTGAGATTTTTCTCTTGTTGAATTGAGTCATGCACATCACAGCAGCAGGTAGAAGTCAAATGCTGTTTTTCAGGATGTTTGCTACTGACTCACATACAAAGCTTTTCATATTTTCACCCAATTTTACTCTCATTGCACTTTTAAGAGCTAGATAAGGTAACAGTTAAGTAACTTACTGATTAACGTTATTTCAAAGTTAAAATGTGACTCCATTTTTAACTCATGTAGCTTTACTAGACCCGATGGGAGTCATTCGGACTCCAAACAATTAAGATGTGTTGAATGTAATAACAGATCATTCTGAACATAGTTTATTCAGTAGAAAACCAAATGCAGAAAACAAGAATACAGGGAAACAAGAACAAAGACAGATGAAAAACAAGAAAATGAGAACAAGGAACCGGGACACCACATTTCAAACTACAAGCCCAGGCCTGTGTGTGTTATCAGTTATGTGAAAGAGCACAGGGCAAACCCAGGGCGGTCCAGAGATGCAGCAGGAAAATGAAATGTATTGGAATTCAACTCGATGAGGTGTTCTCTAGAGCCCTGAGGAAGACTGCAGCCCTCCTGCCCAGGCAAACGAGTGTGATGATGTGGGGTGCAAAGGTGCAAAATGAGCAGCAGAGGAGGATGGCGGAACATTCTATCTGTTTTCCATCTTTAATGAGGTCAAACCCCCCCCCCCCCCCCCCTGCATTAACCCATCAGTGCTACTAAGGAGACAGGAATAAGAAGGTGAAAATCCAGAATATGAGGAGAGATGTAATTTGATTCAGAGAAGACCAAGAAATGTGACAAAGAAGTGAGGTTTTCAGGGTTAAGTAAAAATGTGTAAAAAACAAAGGGGATGGATGTTAGGAGAGAATAGAAGTAGAGGTGGAGGAGGGGAAAACCAGGGAACAAATATGAAGAGAAAATGTACAGAAGTTGGCCAGAGATGAAGGGAGACATCAGGGGGTCTTGTAGAGAATTGGCAGTGTGACACAGGTGAGGAGGACAATGGGCGAACATGGGTTCTTGGAACAGGGGCAAAGGATTATGGGATATGGGACAAGGCACAAGGGACACATCCACAGTAAACAGAGGGTGGTTGTGGTCTGGGATCTGGAGAGGCAGAAAATGGGTCAAAATGGTGGGTGACTTGGCCGGAACGCTGCACAAGGAAAATACATCTGCATGCATACAGAGTCTGACGTGGAAACATTTAAAGACATTTGCATGGCTTGTGTTTCTGTATAATGCGGGCCTTGATGCAAACACAAACTGTGAGTACTTAGTATACCACCATGAAAAATGCTTTACTCAAAGTAGCTGCAGTTAACACAGAAGGGCACATGCGTAACCCTATAACTAAGCATGCAGCATACCGGCATTTTTCTAGCATAGCACAAGCTCTTACCACAAATGTGGAAAAAAAAAAAAAAGAACAGTAGCACACTTTAATGCTCGTCTGCAATGATTAAGATATGCACGCAAGCGCTGCAATGATAAACACGCATACTGGCAATATGCACAAAACCACTCCCAACACATTTTGCATTAACTTAAATACATCAAATCAATTTGTATGGAAGGATTAAGGCACTTTGTGTTTAGTTTTAGCAATAACAGACAGACATTTCAGACAAAAGAAGTGACAAGCAGACTATATTTGAACCTCATCTCCATTTTTTTTTTTTAACAGTACCGTGACAATGGCACAACCCCGCCTTCTTATCTGTTTGTGTGTACATGCAAGTGTGCATGTTCTGGGGGCAATGGTAGGGTGCATTTAGCAGCGACAGTGACACCTCCTTGGCTGTTGCTCCACTGCCTCAGCTGAATACCTAAGATGGGGACCATCTGGCTCTGCTAAGACTCACACACAGCCCTCACGGAGTCCTTGGAGAGGGACCGACAAGAGTATGAAGCACACTCTTGAGTTGTGACACAACTTGCAGCATGCTGCAGTTTTTTTTTTTTTTTTTTAAATAGCTTTTTTTTTTTTTCTTGTGTGTTTTCTCAGCAAGTGTTTTAGAGTGTCAAAAGGAAGGGAAAGTTGCCACTGGGATACTGTCAGCTCATGCTGTTGTGAGGAGATCATGTGGTGAACACCCGCTTTGTGTGCCCATATTTGAGATTGCTGCAGTGTTTAGCCCTCTGATTACAGTTGCAAATAGATTCACCCCTGAGGCATCCCAGAGAGCACAAACTATGATTGATGAGATCTGGTCTGATATTCAGTTTTTTCCATGTTGGAAAAAGTTGTGAATACGACGTGTCTATTTATGTGTTTGGTAAACTCATCGTTCACATCACAGTGAGGAAGAGCTACTCTAGAGGCACAAACAATCATATTGAATGAGTTGAAAACCACAGAAGTGGAGCGATGAAGCTTCAGTTTCTCTTGTTTAGTTAAGTATTCTCTGTACACTTTTTGAGCGTCCTCTAATACACACTCACTTGCACATTGTTCACGTCTCATGTCTGGCCTTAAAAATGAACGCATGTCGTCAAAATTAGACTCAGTTATGACGTCCATTTTTGCCAACGCTCCTGTGTGTGCAAACAAACACAGTCATGCTCACTTCCAGCTTATTTTCCTTTGGCACTCCTAACCCGGTGGAAGTGATGAAACGCACCTTTCTGTTTCTCTCATCACTCTCCCACAACCCTTTTTAATCTCTCTCTCTCTCTGTGTATGCCAAGCTGTAGGACTGGTATTCAACCATTGAACTGATTTTGTTAAACATATTTTTTTTCTTTTTTTTTTTCTCATTAGATTCAGCTCTGACCCAATGTGACTTCACCCCAGCAGCACACAAAATTGTTGCAGTACACTCTGCTCAAGAACATACATTAAGGGACAGATTTTTTTATTTCTCTATATCAACAAATTGGTAAAGCGAAAAACGTTTTGGTTTTTTTGCATGATGGTTGTAAACATACTTTGTAGGTAGACTTATTGCATTTCAAATCTTTGATAAAACATCTAAAATCACAAATTTTAACTTCTATAGTAGAATGGTTATGCCATAGAAAATAAATCACTCTTTGAACATATCTCTAAGTGTACAAGTGTTGGCAAAGTGAGAAACAATTTGATTTCCTTTTCAATTCATCCATGTGAAAATGACTCTATTTGCCAGTTTTCATTGTTTGGACAAGTGCTGTTTTTTTCTGCTTGAGGATCCAGAGCGGCGAA
Source organism: Labrus mixtus (assembly GCF_963584025.1). Taxonomy (NCBI): domain Eukaryota; kingdom Metazoa; phylum Chordata; class Actinopteri; order Labriformes; family Labridae; genus Labrus; species Labrus mixtus. The sequence continues at coordinate 22,664,402 of NC_083614.1, read as the reverse complement.
AAAAAAAACTGCATGTGCCGCGTGTTTCCATTTAATGGTTTAAAATAGATTGGAAACTCCACCCATCTGCTACAGAGCAACACTGTGCCAGTCAGGTTCAGTAGCACACCCACCATTACCCAGAGGGGACTTGGGCATAGCGTGCCTACTGTTTGATCTGGCTGTCTGCTAATTGGCCGCTCTCTTGTGAAGTAGCAGGTAATGGTGAATTTTAATGGGACTCTGGATCCTGATACATGCAAAGTCAGTGCACAGATCATGCCTAGTGAAATCTTGGTAGTTAAAACAGGGTAATGGGGATGGGGGGGGGGGGGGCAGAAAGAGCTGCAATGATAAGATGGGGGAGAGAAGTGAGTGGGAGAGACCGATCAACCTTTCAACCAATAGTGGCTCCAGGCCAAGCCTTAAGACATTCTATATTTTACACCTTGACTTTCTCTTCTCCCTCCACATGTTCTTGTCTCTCACACTCAATAAGTCCTCCATTATGTTCCAGGCTGCCTGCTCTCTGTCTGTCTTTGCACAGTAGTTATCTGTCTTTCTGTCTCAACCAGTCTTCTTTCTTTGTATTTCAAAGGGTGTTTGTGTGTTCTGATACCAGTGTCAGTGACGATATCAGTGTCGTAACCGGCCACAAACACTGCCTTAAATGTAGTATGAGATAAGCATCTTTAATTTTCAATTCTGTCATAAGTGCAAGACATTCATACTACAGGATTGAAATGCTGTTTCCCCAGACCTCAGTGTAAAAGATAAACAACTATCACTCTGACAAAAAAAAAGTTATAAAAGACAGGTGTGCAGTCTATCAGAGGGCAAATATAGCAGCAGTTAAAATAGCAGCCGTTGTGTTTGAGTTATTGCTTCTGAAATGCTTGTGCATCGTGTGAATGCTGTACGGTGATTTAGTGTTCAGTCTTTTGGTTGATGGGTATCAGAAAGAATGCCTTTAAGTGATTCAACACCATATTTTTTTCTGCCTCTGTAAAAGGACAGGGGCTTTAAAATGTGTCACTTAAAGAGAGTGATTTTTTAGTAGCACGGTCAGTATTCAGTATTTTACCACCAATATTATGTCTTGTTTTTTTAAAACAAGCGGAATTGGAGGAGCACTCAGTACTGGTCAATAATTTAAATCAAGCCTATCAAGCCCATGTTTCAGAATCGTAGTGGAACATCTCTCGCTAAAACGAGAAATGTTTGGGCTACGATGGAGGGAAAAGAAAAGTGGAACATTAAACAAGGTTACACTCACATTACATTACCAGCTGTTCTGATGTGAACAGATTTTAATGTGTGTTTGTTTGCAAAGTTTAAAAAATGTTAGATGTTTTCCTCATGATGATGCAATCCTATTTTAAAAAACTGGTTCAAATGTTTAATGTCGTGAGACTGAGAGGCTAAAAATGACAGATCATAAGAAAAGAGAAACACAGAGACTTTCTCCTACTTACTATTCATTTCATCAGTATTCCCTGCATGTATCTAACAAGCTCAAACACTCATTTCAGTTTTGGAAATATCCCCATTGGTGCACACATGACTCCTTGGGTTCTTATAAACATTTAAAACTACATTTTGAACACAAAACAAAAACAACCAAAAAACTTCTCTCTACTTTCTGCAGATGCACGTTCTTTTTCCCCTTTTTACGTTTGCTTTTATTGCATTTATTTATTAGTGGTCAGTTATTTTCTCCGCATATTCTCTTTGTAGTGCTAATGTTGTGCTGTTTTTTTTTGTGCTGAAGGGTTTAAAGCCAGGCTATTAGGCAGGCTGCATGAAAAATTAAAAAGACACATAGTGAAACATGAACATGTGCCCATGTGAGTGAGAGTGAAACAGAGAACCAGTTTCATGACATATGTGCAAGTATCTATGAACGCCAGCCGGTGTGCGACAGAATGTATGTGGTAGGTTAAAACATTCTTGTGTGTATTTGTGTGTCGGTGAAAAAAAAAAAAGTAAGGTAGAGAGAGAGAGAGAGAGAGAGAGAGAGAGAGAGAGGGGCAGGCAGGCAGGCAGGCAGGCAGAGCTGGCCCTGTAATGAGACAGTGAAGAATAAGCTTTGCAGTATCAGCAACAGATCCGGCTGTTCTTCCTCTTCCTGTCTGCCTGCCTGCCTCCGGGGTGACTTTTGCCCTCTCCCACACCTATAGAGAAAGTGAGGAAGATAGGAGGAAACAATTAAGGAAATAGTGGCTATAGGTCAGTAGAAGGAAAAACAGACTATATATACGTCAATAGAGGAAATGAAATGGTAAATATCTATATGTTGTTTTTATTGAACATTTGAGGTCAGGGTAGAAAAGCCAGGGTTATAAGATAATAAAAACAATGCCGCTCTGCACACTTGATACAAAAAGCTCTCAAAGTTTTATAGCATTTTCACTCCGGCACAAACTCCTTGAAATATTTCCCATGATTTTCAGGGGTGAGCTGCAAGTGTGGACACAAACGGCGGAGCAGCAGGAAATATTTAGAAAAAATCACCGCAAGCAAGCGCGGGGTCTTTGTGAACATAATGTAGCTGCTTCATTCTTTTTTTTTGTTCTTGCCAGTATGTTATTTATCACTCATCTGTTGATACTGTGAATACATGCTATCACACGTACCTAATATAACAGCAAACAAAAAAAAAGCTGTCATTATACATTTGGACTCTGTGGCTTTTTTTATTTTGCCATCTCGAATTTCCAAAGTGTCTGAGGACCCCCACCCTCCCCCTACTTCACGCTGTGATGGACATATGTGCGTAGGCAACTCAAAGATTTCAGGAGCAGGCTGTTCTGAATATTTCTATTAATTTCACGAGTGCATGTGCTAAAAAAGTCTTGCAAGCCCTTTCTGAAATGTCTCCACTTTAAAAGGCCTTTTCGGTTCCGTTGTCTCTTTTCCAAAGTTTTCTGTTTGTATCTTCTGGCCAGGACAGCTCTGATAAAATGTTTTGACTTGTGTGCCAATCAGATTAAGTGTCCACATAACTAACTTATTTTAAATGCCTGTAATTAAGAGCAAAAAAAAAGAAGAGAAAGTTGTAGGATTCTTTAAGTGGAGCATGAGACCCTTGCAGACTAATTCCATGTTCTCGCAGTTGTTTTGGCCAACTGCTTATCTATAGCCTGTGCCTGACAAACAAGTCAAATCTCATTCCCGAGCAGCACTCCACCAGTAAATAATATATTTGTTTAGCGCCGCTAAGATCTACAACCAGCAGCCGAGGTTACTTTTTGCACTCTGTGAACCCATTTTTGCATTTGGTGCATGTTATTAGCTACTCAGTGCAGGCTATTTTGTATCCTTTGCAAATGATTCATCCTATTCTCTACCTTTGTGTGCACGATCACAATACACTTTTTTTGTTGCTTGCTATTTGTTATAGTTGGTGTCCACTTTTAAGGAGGATTAAGTGTGCAGTATTTTTTTTTTGTCTGTGATGGTGCAAAACAGGTGCTTCTCGCTGTGTATGGGGTCTTAAGCTGTTATTTTATGAGTGTATTGAAGATGGCAGGCTTGGAACAAACAAAAAAATCAGTACGGCGATGTGGACGGTCCATGGGTGGCTTAAAAAGTGTATTGTGTTTCCTCTTCTGTCCTTCAATTTCTCTGCTGCTGCCTATCCACTCTTGGAAATAATTTCAACCAACCCTTCACCTTTTCCTCCTTCATCCCCACTTAATACCTCCATATTGGCATTTGTACACCTACCAAGCTATATCAGGGCTCCTATCTTCTCTCAACCTGTTTTCTGTTGTAAAAAAAAAAAAAGGTTCTGTCCAGAGGAAATTCACTCAGATGAGAGTTTATGGCCTCTGAATCCTTTGATCCTCAGAACCTGTAATGCTGTAATCAGGTATGATTGGAGGGTGGAGAAGCAGGACACACACTGAGTGGCAGCAATAAAGATAAAGGAGGAAGAGAGAATGAGAGAGGGAGAGGAAAGAGGTGGTGCTGATGGAGCGGGATAAGTGGAAGCAGCTTGCCTCCAGCCAGGGGTTCCCAGCTCCTGAACTTTTACCGTCAATTTCATATAATTCCAGCTCAAGTAGAGCCACCCTGGCCACCCTACAGAAATGCAGCCACAGCCAATATAAGATAGTGCAGGAAAAAAAAGGGGAAAAGGGAAGAGATGAAGAGGAAAGAAGATAAAGAGTAAGGTGGCATAGAGGAGGGATAAGAGTCTGACTGATTGTTTTATTACTCAAAAGTTTAGATAAATGGATCCTTTGTCACTCCAAGGGTTGACTTGGTGACTTAACTAAAAGATGACAGTCACTGAGACACTTTCCAAACAATAAGCACTCATAGGTTTGACTGAAGCCACAGCTGTAGATTGTCTTACGTCAGGCAATTTTCATACCTGAATAAAAAGGGCAGTATTGTGTTTTTTTTTCTTTCTATAAAATTTCAGTCTAGAAGACAGAAATGAAACAAATGGGATTTTGGATCTAATGGATATGAGATCAAGTGTTATATCTCTGAAATTACTGGTTTCATTTCTGCATATGGGTCCCACCTTCCCTCCTTCTTTTATTATATTTCATTAAAGATGTGCCAGTATTTGGGTCCCATACGTATTTGGAGAATAAATGAGAAAATGTAATTTGGATACCTGCAATTCTGCAATGACTGCAGAGTACTTTAACATGCACATTTCATATTAATGTGCACTTATTGATGAGTGCAGCTGGACATGAGATTTGCACACAAAATCTACTTTTTTTTTTTACAATAAGGACTTGTACTGTATAACTATTTGTATTTTAGAACCTTAAATATTTTACAATTTCAAAGTAGCATGTGATTGATATTATCAATGTCATCATACACATTCAATTAAAAATCCAAACTCTACTTGATTAGCACACAGCTGCGTAGGGAGTGAGAGTGGGGTGAGAGAGATTGTTCCTGTGGAAACGGTGTGAGTGACGACCTTTGGAGTGGCCCAACTCATGCATAAAGAAGAGCAGGGGGATAAGGCCTGGACCACCAGATTCATACATAAACATGAGCCTCCAGCCCAGGTGACCGAAGACTAAAACACAGAGGTGGGACTGTTGGCCCCAGCAGGATTGACAGAGTTGATGAAAGTTACACTCCTTCATGCTTTACCTGTGCAACACATCCTGTGGTAAAAGTTGGATTGAATGCTTAAAAGCTGGATAATTTCTTAAATGCTTCTATACGAATATCTACAATATCATGCATAGTCAGGAAACATATTGAAATTTTATAAAACCAACACATTTTTATGTAAGTGTAAGGAGGGGAAGGAAACAACAGTCAGAGGGGCCAGTTGAAAATACTATCCAGAATTTGTTTATGATTACAAAGCTTGTGTTCTGAAGCACAGCCCAGATCCTTCTGGATTTACCGGCAGCTGTTCATATTTAAAGAACATTGTACTCTTTGGCCCTCACAGTACAATGCCACATCCAACATGTGAACTCAAGCCTATGTCTTTCCCTTCCAACCAGAAACCCATACACACACATTTCTCATACATTCTTCCATTGAAATGCATAAAGTCCTGTTTAAGAATCAAATTTCAGTGTGAATGGAGGTGTCATTTGGTTGTTACAGCTAAAGGGGAAATTGTTTTTTTCTTTTTCATAAGGAACATTTTGTTCTGTGTGTGTTTTTCCTTTTATTCCATTTTCACAGGTTCTTTTTACAGACGAGGAGAGTGTTTGACCACTCAACAATTTCCCTGTCAAACGCTGCTTTATAGCAGGAAATGATGGTGAATTTGCAGCTGAGGCCTTCTGTTGCCCACTCTTCCTCCTAACAGCCCTGCTTGTTACTCAGCTTATCAGCATTCGCTACACAACCACTCAGACTTGTCACCTTTTTTAAGCGACTTATTTATCCAACACTCCCAACTATTCTGGCCCTAGTGAGACCTGTGTCCTCTGTGACTCTTGTTGCCATGTCTCTTTGTTAATCTGTGCATCCCTAAGTGACATTAGGCAATTACCAGAAAGTCCTCTGACTGAACCTTGGCTCATTTCCATCTACCACCTATTCATGATTGTTGCTCTGCTTACTAAATTGTGCCTCCAAACCTGCCATTAGTGGCTTCATTGCACTGCCGGTAATGGCCCACTCAAACAATGACCTCACGCCCCAACCCCACCCTTACACCTCCCTCCAAATCCTTTTGCAATTACTCTCAGTGGCTGTTTTGAGGTTTTGGTATTTGTTTGGGTTAGAAAAGTTGCTTTGGCAGAAATTGCACAATACAGCAGCTCAGACCTCTCAGTCTGTTTTTGTTTTGGCCCAAAGTTGGTTGGCAAGCTTAGAGAAGCATTTGTGCCACATGTCAAGAATACCAAGTCTTGATTCCAGCACATGTAACCCCGGTTCATCCCGTTTAAGAAGTGCTTGGTGTTTAGGTGTCACAGAAAACTGAAACAGAGTAAGTAATGCTGAAGAATGGTGATTGGAAAATATTGACACAAGGAAAGAGGTGTATGCTGAGTTATCATGCAGCCTGTTTAAGTGATGAATTCTAAAGCTTAATCTGCAGTAAATAGACTGTTTCTGATTGCCGCTTTACAGCTGAACTTTTGGGTTGTATTGCGCCCTAGATGAGCTGTCACTGCACCCTGCCTCCCCCAGTGTGCTTCCTCACCAGTGTCATTATTAATTAAGTATGACATCATCATGCTCTAAGCTGCATCATCGGAAAGGACCAAAGCCTCTTGAGTTATTTTAAAAATAAGTATAAAATAAGTTGAGAGGTTTTGACTCGAACATACAGTACTGAAGCTCCCACACACACAGCATTAAAAAAATCCCATCACACTGCATTCGTTAAAATATCTTTGCGTCTTTTGTGCAATAAAGTATTGGCTCTGCCGCTGTATTTTCATGATTAATATATTCTATTCCCGTACAGATAAGGGGATATTTGAAAGTATAATTGCTGATGCTGATGACACTCTTCTTTATTTGTTAATAGCATTGTCTAGAACAAGGACTGAAAAAGATGGCACTTCAGAATCTAAGACAAACATCTGAAGATCATTTTAAAAACACATAATAACAAACTTTATATTAAGCTTTTTGAATTATAAGAATAGTAGAAGCAAAGTACATGCATCCTTGGTGGAAAATGCCTCCTAAGCCAAAGTTGTATTTTGTGAATAAAATTATACTGTTCTTTTAAATGAACAAACTGTTTTAAATGTTTTCTACAGCTTTTAGTTCTGTTTAAACCAAACATAAATATTCCATATTTTACAGTTTTGTACAGCTGCATTGTAGCCCACACTTTACTAAACCAACTACAGGTTTCAATGTGCCACTGCGCCCCAAAACACTGTCACACCCTGCCACACACATGCAATAACACACACACTTTCAGAAACACACACACACACACACACACTCAAAGCCACCCACCACTAAACCAGACCTGACTGGTTGACACGTCTCTATGGTGAGGCACTTCCTTTAATGGCCCCTGCCTCATCTCCTGTCTCCCCTGGAGTTCGCCTGTCTTACCCCAGATGCCTCAGGAGCCTGACAAGAGAGAGAGAGAGAGAGAGAAAAATAAACAGATTCTTTTTTCTTTTTTGTGTTTTCACCTCCACCTCTCATCCTTGCAGGCAGGGGATCTTTGAAACTATCCTAAACAATTACTGCTCCCTCTTGTCTGTGCTGTGTCCATCACGGTGGCTCACCACATCAGGGAAACAGCCCGTATTTAATGTGTTTCCAGACCCTGGCTTTGAGCCTCTAAAATCATACATGTAGGTACGGTGACGGCAGCATGTCAGCCTTAGTTCCTGAACCCTGCAATGGAAAAACTTGTCACAAAACCTTCAAATCAGCTGAAAACTATGTGCTTATGTAAACTAGAAAAAAAATCTCTGTAAAAATAGAATGCATATTGTATCTATTAGCACATAAAAGTTTCCTTTTTTTATCAATTAAAAAGAAAGTATTATATTGTTAATATAGGATTCAATCTTGTTTCATGATTTATAATAATAAGGAAATAAGGCAGTATATGCACCGATCAAAGTCTCAAATTGTATGCTTTTCAACAAACTCAATTCTGTTGCTTCAAAATGTTTAATTACTGTTAATATCTACTTATAATTTCCCAGTAGGCAAGTTAATGGGTACATTTCCAGACACTTGTGACCCTTAGACCAGTGTCATTATCTTAGTAGGCGTACAATGCATGAATCAGATTTCATTCATGCCCACCATTACTTCAGCAGAGTATATTCATTTGGACATTTCAAAGCAAAGGGGTGTAATAGTAATAGTGAGGGCATCTTGGAGTCTTAAAATGATGATAAAAGATAGGACGTACTATAATCTTAAAATGCAATTATTATTTTCTCTGAAATTTGATTAAACAGGTTGTAATGCTAGCAGCACAAAATTGTCCCCAAAAATATTTTTTTGGGGGATAATGTGCCATCTACTTTGATAGACATCATAGAAAAGACATCATTTGAAAGCCTTCTTACAGTGTTGCAGCCTCTGTAGTTATATGGACAGAGCCTTTGTTCCCTTCTCTGCCTGTAATGGACAGGAAATGATGCCCTAATGCTACACACTATTACCCAGCTCAGCCGGAGGGTAAAAGATTGTTTCCTGACTTGTGATTTGTATACAACAGGCTTTTTCTTTACATGGTTTGGTGCTTGGTGTTTGCCATCAATTCTTCCCTTCCTTGGTTCTGGCTTTTTTTATTCGACCATAGCTGCTACCTATCCTGGTTGGTGCCATTAGTTTTCCCAAATATCCCCCTATTGGCCAGTATCACAGTCTTTCTTTGGCAAACAAGCAGTGCACTTGCTGTTTAGCTCATTAGTGAACATGGCGTTCTGAATGTATGGGTTGTTTTGCAGAATTGGACTGGAACGAACAGTTGAACAGAACAGTCAGTTAATTTGCCAGACGTAAGTCCCAAAGTCATCTGGCTCTGATATTCACATTTTCAACATAAACCCATTTTAAACTGCCATGATAAACAGAAAAATCTGGAATTTATACTTTTTTAGTATTAAGCATATTTTGTACACATTTAGTACATGAAAACTTTTTAGAACTGATTACTTCATTATTTTTCTGTAACTTGCAGCGGACAGTCAAATGCAAGAGAATTGCCAAATGTTAAGCAAACTGCTTCCTCTGTTAATGCCTTTAAAAAACAACAAAAACAGGCAAATAGATTACCATGTGGGGTCTTCATATGGTCACAAAGCTGACCCAACAATCTCATTTCCCAGTGCAATAAGCAATTCTGCAAACTTCTGTCTTACTACTCCCTACTCCCAAAGTCCAATCTTGCGACTCCCCCCTCTCTCGTCCTTTCTCTCATCTGGTCTTTCAGACTATTTCTCTCTGGGTGTACTTTGGAGATTTTGATGTAAATGTTGCCCTTGGTGGCTAGATAGGCTCGGTGTGGAGAATACCAATGGGGCATCGGACGTCTTTCCGGGAACAGAGCAGTGGGGGTAGAGGTTGAGTGCTGGCTGTATAATAACCATTATTCAGCTGAGATGGCCATCCAGAGAGGGCTATCGGTGCTTGGGGTACAGACACTGTGATTAGATTTCCTCTATGTTGCTATTTTTTTCTGTCCCTGGACATTTCTGTGTCACTGTTCTCCTGTCTTTCTTTGTGTTCCTCAAGCAATTCGACAGGAATCCCATTGATCAGAGATAATTTCATGCAAGAGATGCAATAAAAAAAGAGATAGTATTATAGTATAAGATATAAGTATAGAATGTTGTTAAACTTCCATTTGGTTTAGTTTCGGTAATACATTTGGCTGTATGATGCCATCACAAATTGCCAACAGTTTGACCACACGTTTTCTGCTAACTTATTTCAAGTGAAATAAGGTGATTTAGTTAGCTGCTTAACTTCACACCACGAACCAAGTGCAGAAAAAAATCTCTTTCACAGCAAAAAAATAAAGGTAAAAGTTTGGTAGTCAAGCTAGGTCACTGAAATGGGAAATATGTTGTCAACATATACACTAATCACAATGACAGTTACTGTCCGACACTATAGCTAACATTAGCAAACACTCATACTGTAAATGCGTTGTACATTCATGCACGGACACAATATAGAAAATAGACTTCTTAAAAACTCTTTCCCAGCACGGGCAATCTTCTTTTGGCTCTGACCTGCCTGTATGATTTGAAAAGTTCTGGCTTTGTAGAAGGTTCAGAGAAAATAAAACTGCATTGTGTAAAGTCTTAGGAGCTCAAACTGCCCGGTAGTTAAACATCTATTTATTCATACCGCACATATATATTTGTAAAAGAGACCAAGCCAACAGGATTCCTTATCCTCTTCCATTATATTTTTCATTCCCTGTCTCTAAAGCTTCTAATCTTAACTTCTGTTTTCCCTTCTCTCTCTCTCTCTCGCTCCTCCTTTCCCTTGCTCTCTCTCGTTCCCAGCAGTCCCTCTGTTGTATTAATGCACAGACCTGCGTAAAGCCTGTGTGTCTATGCTGTGGCGCGGGGTAATCAGTTAACCTGATTATACTGCTGATGAAATTAAATCATTTCAGTAAGTGAAAATAATAATATGAGTAATAGGTGCGGGGGATGGTGGAGCACCCCACGTCATGTGCTGCAGCCCCAGCCAGTGGAGTTTTAACCTCTCTTCCTCTCTTGTGCTATAGCTTCAGTGTCATATGGCAATTTAAATGCTATCATACCACTACAAAAGTCACAGTTATATTCTTTGTGTGGGTAATTTTGTCCAAAGCATAAGAACTGCCAGGCAACCTTGGAATGAGAGCTTATTGAGCAAAGCAGAGAGTGAGAGCACTATTCATAGTGCTGTAGAGTATATTTGATGACATGGAATTACATTGTATGTGGAACATATAGTGAAGACTTATGGGCTGCATTGTGGGTAGAGCATAGCAGGAGTTCTGGGACAAAATGTCACATATTCTTTATGTTTTCTCTACTCTGGAAATAGTGCCCAATGAATGCCATATATAGTCACATATTTGTATAGGGCCGTGGGAATTTACTACATCTATGACGATACCACTTGCTAAAAAGAGATTCTTTGCAAGTAGTGATTCACATGAAATGGGAATAGTCATAAGTGAATAAGTCAAAAGACCAGACCCTTTGCAGAAGGCCACACAGGGCGTGATAGAAAGCAGAACGCAACAGCAGGCATGAGTCGGCAGATTAACAGCCGGGTGGTGGCTAAGCTAACCAGAGGCTGATTAAAGGCTTTGCACCTGTCACTTGTGTAATGATATTAAATGGCAAAGCGAAATTAAAGACAATTATGGATAATGATGGCACTCAAGCCAACCCTAAAAAAAAAAAAAAGCCAAAAGAATGGCAAAATTCAAAATCTAGATCAAGTCACCTCGTGCCTGCAGGGGAATTAGCTGGGGAGTCAAGCTGGGCAAGCCAGCTGTGGGCGACGGGACCTTTTTTACTGTTTGACATCACAATAACTCAATGATATTCTTCTTTTTGCAAGACTTCAAGGGATACTTCAGATGCACTGGGCAAGTTGCGGTCTTCAAAAAACCTGTCCAAAATAATGTGGAATATATTATATTTTCATGTATAACTGCAGAATATTTCATGTAGCTCTGTAGTACGATGATGGTTGGCCTAAGTGACAAAGGCTGCTCCAGGCAGAGTAAATGCAGACGTTGTCATTGACCAATAGTGTGCAAGCATCATAATCTATTTTGCCTGTGAACATTTGTCATTACAGAGAACACATCATAGAAATGCAATTGCTACACCATTATGGGGGGCTGGCCCTTTGGGAATTTTCAGATACTATCAGCCCATGTCATTGGTTGCATTCACAGTCAGGCTTGCTAACCCTGAAGTAACACTCCCTCGATGAGTGATCTATTTATTTTTGCATGGCCGCCTTTATCGACAGAGCCTGTATGCTTCGGGGGGGAGAGATGCTATCAAACTCTATTCCTGGGGAAGTAAGCAAACCAGAATACATGCCATTTATTCAGGAAGAGCTGCCGGGGCTGTATCAGGTCAGAGCAGCTGTAATGATAGCAGCATCTCTCCATGGATCCACCATCCCTGCATCTTGTTTATAGCTTGTTTTGGTTGCTTTGTTTGTCTGCCCACCTTCTTTTGCACTCCTTTACTTGCCTAATTTCATTAACCTCAAATCTACTTACACTGTTTGTCAGCTTCATTACTGTAGTCTGTGTAGGCTTCTGTCTTCTGTTTGCATAGGCAGAGTTTATGTGAGGTGAAGCACAGACAGGTCTCTGTATCATCAAATGCATCAGGTATAACATCCAGAGATCTGCAGATATCCTTCAACTGAGAGAAGCACCCAGAAGGGGCACAACATCGAGCACCTTTTATGTCATCTTTTGCATAGATCATTGGTGACAGACAGAAGAGGGGCTTACGGAGAACATATTGCTCTGTCTTGTTCAGAATTTTCCGAAGTGGAGTATAAGCTTGACATTGCTTTTCTAAGCTTCAGGGGAACTTGCTATGAAAAAGATGATACAGGGGGTGATCATTAATAATCAATGAGAAGGATACAGCACAGAGCCTAAAACAGTGTAAATGCCTGTACTTTTTTGAACCTGGCATTGAAATATTCATCACACTGTGCTGATGTCAGCCTAAGTTAGAGGTAACCTGTCTGGACTTAGTTTGGAGACCCTCTGGTTCTGACCTCGGTTCTCCAGCATGTCTTTTACTGTCCAAGCTTTAATATTTAAAAATGTAAGTACATATGAACTCATAACCCCTCGTCTCTTTACAAACCTAGAACATAATGTAAGTGCACAAACAAAAACGTTAGCTCTTTCTCGTAGACTAAAAAGTAAAAGCTTTTCAGACTTAATAATTGAGTGACCTTTTTGTCATCCAAATGAAACACTTAACCTTGCATGACTTATAATTGGACAATAATAAATTATTTTTAAATAACGATGAATATAAATGAATTGCCTGCAGTCATATTTTTACTCCCCGTTTGCCTACAACACCACAAAAATGTCTGCAGAGTTGACATGAGGTAATCAGCTCAAAGTATGAACATTGACCTCTTCTGTGCCAGTAACCAGCATCTTGGGTCAGTCAATCTTCTCTGAGTTGCGATGTGGCCTTGGGCTTGTGATGCATATTACAGCTCAGGGTACTTCCCCCTTGGCTCTCATCATCTAATAAGAGTGAGTCACTGCTTTGGCTTCAGTCAGGGTAGAGGTCAAGTGATTTGACCCATGGGACTAATTTCCCCCAAGAGAGCTGGGAGTCAGCATTAGCCGAACAATGAGCACAGAGCACACCACACTGTCATCAGCTAAGAGTAAAATAATTGCTCATTCATATATGATAATTAGCTGCAGTCTTTATACAGATGATATAAACGCTGACATGTGTGATGGATCTTGAATTTGTGAGGCAATAATCTCAGTCAAAGGGGCTTATACACACCTACCTGTAGCTTTAAAACCAGAGTGAAATCATAGCACTTGTGGTATATCTCTCAGGTGGTTTTCAATCCTAAACCACTGTGTCATATCAGTGGTATTTTTGCAGAGCTCTATAACCTCAAATTCACTACAATGTAATTTTGTTTTACTGAACTTGGAGAAATTTGGATGAGAAAATGCAGGAATTACCAGGCTTTCTTTCTTGTATTACTTTTTATTCTTTGTTTCCTTATATTTTTTTACTATTGGCATCAGGAGCAATTTATTTACTGGATACATTCAGTCAACACCACCTTTTAAGGGCATTTCAATATATCACATGGTCCTTGTTGTCATTAAATACGAAGCTACAGAATGTTTCTGTATCCATTGGCATGAAGAGTAGAAATAGCACAAAGTTGTTATTTTGTCAATATATACAGTAAATCTGCTTACTTTTCATGACTTGCTGTAGTCTAACAAACATGATGTGTGTTTATCTTAACTAAGGCTAGGAAATTTCACAGAGTAATCTAAGATGACGCAAAATGTGGAATAGAAACGCATCATCTTTCTCTCTGTTATCCGGTTGAATTTTTTACTTTTGAGGATTTTTTTTTGTGTGGGATTTTACTGGTAAAACATGTTACTATGTTGGAGCTGTTGTCTCTCTCTTACAGGTCTATATAATGTTGACCCAGTATTGTTAATTATGGAATAAACAATTACAGAATAGAGTATTGTGCTTATTTCTTTGTTAAGCATGATTAGACAAAAGCAGTTCCAACAGACAAAGAAATGGGTTTTGCGAAAAGACTCAGTTGCTACTTTCATTGAGAACTTTTTAATGTTCTAACATCTGGCTTTTTAAAAGCAGTTTACTCATGCCACTTTTTCTCTCTTCTTTTCACAGAGGACCTTCTTCCACCGGGCTTCCCCAACATTGACATGGGCCCTCAGCTCAAAGTGGTGGAGCGGACCAGAACAGCCACCATGCTCTGCGCTGCAAGCGGCAACCCTGACCCAGAAATCACGTGGTACAAAGACTTCCTGCCCATCGACCCCAGTGCAAGTAATGGGCGAATCAAACAGTTACGCTCAGGTAGGGAAAGCCCAGACGGCATGTTACTACCTTTCTGCTTATTATTAACTTGAAAAGCTTTTGATTTTCCAGGAACTTTTTTCAATAATGAGACAGTTGTTTTAGAGCTTTACAGCTAATGGGGCTGCAGTATGCAGTCTGATTTGTTCGCAAAGGAACACATCAATTACTGCGTCATTTACTAAACATCGCACAATTTGGGATGGAAACTTTGTTTTAATGTTAAATTACTCCGGGCTTGTGTTTTGTTATTGATGGAACAATTCTGAGTCTCAGTTCAAGAGATCTTAAAATTCATAAGGTTAATATATTTGCTTTTCATGTTTGATGTTAAAGATGAAAAATAACTTATATAAGGACACACAAATAAGCAACCAGCAATGTTTTTCATTGCTTTTAACAAATGCCTGTTAAGCCAACCAAACATTGGTATCTGTGTTAATCAATTTCATGTCATATAAAGATGGAATTCTTAATTTACTGAATTACAAATTGACAAGTAAAGTATAAAGCTTAAGTGAGCCTAGGTTTTATTTGACATGTTTTTATCCAAAGATTACCTTTAAAAAAACTACATATAAAAGTGTGACACTACTGAATGAGCTCAAATGATTCCTAACATTCCAGAAGTGTGTCATTGTAGACTATGTGTGCAACTGACACAACTCAGAGGTGGATATGTTGTCCTGTTCCCATTGATTGAACCCTACTGAGAGGCCCACTAAAGCAAAGTCTAATTATATAGCTAATTAAGTGTAGGCCCTGGAGTAGCCATGGGCAATAAGGGGTAGATATTTTGGTCGATGATATGTCACCGTTCGAAAAAATCCAATGACTCCTATTTGATTTGTTGCTGCAAACGTAAATCAGCACAGACACTACTAAATAAAGAGCGTGTTGCCATTGAGTTCCTGCCCTCAGTTGTGGCCCTCGTGAGCTGTACACTCAAGGAAATCAATTTGTCATCTCATTATTTTACTTTGCCAAGTAAAAAGGCAGCAAGTCCACAGCTCTCTAACAGGCATTTTACTGTTTCATGTTTGAATAACTTGACATGCACATATTTTTTATTGAAATGTTTAATTCCAATAGAACTAAGCGAAACCTTCTGACAAAACAAGAATGCTCTCTTTGTGTATCTTAATGAAGACTCTTTTTTTTGTTAATGGTTGCCCGATGACCTATTCTTGATTAGGTTGAATTGTTGTGCTTTGGAATAAGAGTGTCTCCCATCACTTCGATTGAAGTTGGACGACAAAGAGTCTCCACAAGACACTAAAAAAAGAACAAGCTCTGACTTCAATGTTTCCACGGACATGCACATCTTCGTGCACTGCAGCCCTTTTCTAAACAATTTAGAGCTTTAATTTGAAAGGGAACTTTGGTGTTTCTTTGGTACATTAACTCAAGTTTTCTATAGCCACTATTTCTTCCAAAAACATCATATTTAGCAATAAGTTTGACCAAACATGAACATGTTTTTCCTTCTGATTGTGAAAAGCTTAATATTGGCAAAATGTTGCAAGAAAATTGCCTCAGAGTGTAACTACCTGACGTTTATTTTTCCCTGACAGGAAATGTGTGGTTTCCCTGGTACATTTGGCTGCTTGTAAGCCTGCCTACTTCACTGACTTCCAAGGTTTTTCTCAATTGTATTTAGGGTTAGTTCTTCTCTGATTAAAATGAAACCTGGTAAACTAGTCATTGTGAACTTCTGAGTTTTGAGCCTCTATGGCAGATGTAAAAAGGCAATAGGCCTCTTGCCTGTTGTCTAACTACTGACTCATCTGTCATCTGTGTCATGATTTCTTCAATTGTCTTTGTATGTCCTGTCCAAATGAAACAAACTGTTGTTTTTGCTGTCTCTATCTCTCTATATGTATGTTTTGTCTGTCTTTGTGTCTGAAACTCAGATGTGTCTGGATGCACATTGCCGAGTCTTCAACACATTTCATTTGGCTATAACCCATAACACAAGTTCATCCGGGTAAAAAGAATAAACCAGCTAATAAATACAACTAAAAATTACTAAATGTTGAGTATTTTAAAATTGACACCAAAATGTGTTAATTTATTTTTTTAGAAAAAACAACAACTCACAATTAGACTTGTCAATTGATAAAAGAAGTTGTGTAACATAAAAGGTGAATAATTTACCGCCCCTTTACTGTTACTCATGGTAAAGAAAGATAAAGCACTGAGGTTGGACACAAGATCCAACTAAACTGCAGACCCTTTAACTCTAACTTAACCTAAAATGAACTATGTTGTTCTTCCCCTCCCCCTTGCTCTGTCATTTTCAGAAGCCTTTGGTAAGTGTCTTGTAAAAGCCCAGCAAGCCCACCCACTTCTCCTTGAAGCAGATGGCATATTTAAACTAGTTTTCAAAATGCATGTATCCTCTGCTCTCCCCACCCCTTGTCCTTTTTATGCCAGTTATTCATTATGTTCTGTTTCTGTTTATCCTCAACTTTTACTCCCCCCTCCCTTCTTATTCAAACTTTATCTTCTTCCAACCCATTAGATTGGAACTAAATGCAAAAAAGTTAAATCAAGGACAAGCAGCAGCATGAGTTGAGGATTGGGTAGTTGGGTATCACAGTCCACCTTTAAACAGCACAGTTTTTATTTATATGGGAAAGTCTTGCTGAGCAGGTCTTTTAATGCAACACCCTGCTTCACATTAATGATAATATGCACAGTTAGACTTAAGTACTGTCCAGTTCTACCATATGTTCAACACACATCAAGATTTTAGCAACGTACTATTTGGGGTCTTAAGTACCTTTTTGCAAGGTGACCTTGGAAGTAGCTGTTTTTTTCTTTATTTTTCCCTTACAAAATTATCCAAACTTTTCTGTGCCAAGGCCTCCTGTTAAGTCAGGTTCTTTCTCACTGCTGTGTTGCAGGACAGCAGGCTTTGAAAAAAATAATTGGACACTGTTTGAATCCAAGACCATTATCCTTGTTCAGTCATGGCCTACAGATTTATAGAATATGCTTTGCTCCAACAATATACTTCTTGCTGTTTTTATATTCTGCATTCTATGTAAATGGTTCAACCTTGAAACATGGTTTGCTGTCCAAAAATACCCTTCAATTCCAAACTTGGGCTGGGTGGACCCTCTGGTCTGGACCAAATATTTTCTCAGGAGAGCATTTTCGTCTCTTGCCAAATCAGCCAACATCCCCCAAGGCTCAAAAATCTCTTGCAAAGGCTCTTTTGCCCATTCTAAAGCATGAGGGCTCAAGTGTTAGTTGCACTTGGCCACATTCTATACTCCTCCTGACTTTTTGAACTGCTTGCAAAAATAAACCCAGCCATTTTTAGCTGGGTGTATTTTACTAACAGTTCAAAATACACTGTATGTTAATGTAGGAGTGCAGGTATGGAAATGACTTTGTCTTGTTTCAATACAAAGGCTCTCGTAAGGTTAAGTTAGCCTTGGGGGCTTGCATTTTTCTATAGTTCCTTTGCTGGAAGGCTCATTCAGCAACCAGGCATGATTTAATCTGATGAGAAAAAGGCCAGCGTAGTGCGTACTAAAGCCCCCAAGGCGGCCATCTTCTCATGTCCTCAGCTATTTGAGTTGCCATCTTGGGCTCCAGGTCAAGTTTTTGTTTGTTTGTTTGTTTGCCTTGTTCTTTTGGATGATAAATGCCCTTCCTCAAAAGTAGAAAGTTCCTGTAGCAGCCTTTGAAATGTCTATTTTTTGTATTTTTCTGTTGACCAGACAGCTGGTAACAATTTCTGGGGGCTCTGTTTTCTCTTTTGCCTCAGGCTCACTCTCAAGTTTCTGGGGGCAACTGAGACTGATGCGCCCTCACCTATTGATGGTATTTAAGTCAAAACTCCAATGTTACCACCTTGACATTGGCACAGTGGGTTGGCAAACATGAGTTCAAAAACAATCCACTTTTCAACTGCAATTCAATCTCTCACTTTTTACCGTGTAATGTTGAAATTTGCATTCGGATCAGAATTATTCTCATTCAGAATAAAAGACAACAATTGTGATTGTGTTAAAAAGTAATAGAGAATACAGGACTTGTTTGTGAGATTGCTGACTAGCTGGATGACTGCTTCCTCGTGTGCCACACCATGTTGTGCTGGCAGGGCAGTGCTATTTGCGTTGCAGTCCCCTGAGGTGGTCGTCCAGAGGTGTGGAGGGAGCCTGACATTTCCCCCCAAGTCCCTGTAGCTGCAGACCCCAGGCCGGCGCTGCCTTGTCAGCCAGAAAAGATTAACCAGAGGCCAGAGGGACAGTGAGAGGATTGGGAGGGTGCATATTCATGAAGATTAAGGTCCTTTTAAATAGAGAGATTTAAAATATTGACCTAACACTGGATGCCCCCCCTTACAGACTGAGTTTTACATTATGCATATTCCAATGTGAATCATGCAGCAAATTGCATTTTCATCTAAAATGTGAGAGAAAGCTCATATATATTTGCGTCAAAGCTGCTCTGCATGGGTTAACCTCTGCAGATGTGGCGACAACAGTCACTTTTCACCTGAGACCTGCTGCTACATCAGGATCCTAGACCGATGTCTGTGGTGAAGAGAAGGTCAGCCAGAAGCCCTCTGGAGGTTGGTCTGGATTTGACACTCAGCCAATCACGCAACCCTATCCGTCTCACACGCAGATGGGCAACATCTCTGGCCAGATTGCCTCAGGCCGGACTACATCCTTCAATTTTGTTTTTAATATATTCAGAGGGTTGTTTAACCAAACAGATGGGGTGTTCTGTGGAGCAAAAATGACATTTCATAATGTGGCGAGGTCAGTGGCCTGTTTAGGTATATTGAGGTCATTGTCACTGTAAGCTGATCAACCACTGGCTGACCAAAGCTTAGAAGGGGAGCTTATGGCCATTGGGTTGCATGCTGTTATTCAGGTGGATTTGTCAGTGTAATTCAATAGAGGTTAGTTAAGCTAAGTTTTATTTTCATCTCTTCATGCTGCTTTATCATTTTAAAACTAGAATTTGCAATAACGTAGGTCACTCCCTTTCCTTTCCTTTTTTGAATCTTTTATCCACCTCTATCTTTTTCTCTTGATTCTCCTTATTACTTTAACCTCTTCTTTTGTCCACCTTTGTCATGCAGTTCTTTACAATGAAGGCCTCCCCCTTTACATACCTGCTTTATTAACCTTAACCTAACATTAGCCTAACTTTACCTTAACCTCACCTAACCTTTAACTAGTAACCCCTTAACCCCCAACTAAAATTTCATCACTGCTAAAGCAAAATAAACCAACAGCTTCTGCAGCCTACTGTATAATCGAATTCTAACTCTATAACAACGTAACCTTCCCAGACCCCTATTGTCCCTTGTCTTGTGATTATCTGTGGAGTATGTGGTCTCTGAAATCATTGAAAAAAATGATTAAAATGCCCCTCATGTTTTGCCTGTTTTTCAATGCCTCTAAACGTTCACTGTGACAAATCTGTTGCTGTAGTACCCTGTTTTTGGATGTCCATGTAAGCTAACGGTGTAGGTTTACATCCTTTAAGTTGCAGGATGCAAGTGAAAAACATCTAGGAATAAATAACATGTCGTTCTTTTTTTTTTCTTTCACATAATCTAATGTAACCAAGAAGAACACTTCTCACAACAGCAGAAATATGTCAATTTGTTATCAAAAACTAAACCACAATGTTACATACAATCATTTAAATTGCAGTTCAATGTATTTCACACTTTTAGAGTTAAAACATACTGTATAACACCACTGCATTATTTTTTAGAAACATGTCTACAGTGATGTTATTATAATTATTGGAATATCGCCGTACTACGCCATGAGCACATTGGATCCATGTAGGTCCATTGCAAAACAGGCAGAACTTCAAAATGAGTGATCGCCTCCTATTTGCTGGTATCACAAAGGACAGTCCCTGTAACCAGAATATGAATAACAATTACACCAGAGCAAATATTTCTGAAGGAAAGGTTTAACTTAATTACCTATCCAACCACACATACAATTTACTGTGGAATTTACTGTGGACGATATGGAAATTGCTGACACCAATTTACATCCTAAAACCAAGGTAGGTAGGCATCAGTGGGTGGGTGGTTGTTTTGATGGTGTAGCTAGTTGGTAGAAGGGCTGGTACATGTGACCATGCCTTTTGTGTCCGTCCCAATGGGTAGTGCATACCCGTGACCCTCAGCTCTCTGCCTTCAGGCCATTTATGCTAAATAGGGTTCATCTTCTGGGTTGGTGCCATCCTGCTGGCAATCTCAAGGGATTGCCCAAGGCATGTTGTTACCATGAGTCACCCAGAGATTTAGAAAGGGAGACGAAGAGAAAACAAGGAGAGAAATTGTGGCAAAGGCTGAAAAGCACAAAAACACAGAAACAGGGAGACCTAGAGAATTGAGTGGGGGAGAAGATAATGTGAGGGTAGAAAAAGCAGTTGAGATGAGCCGCAAGAAACCATTGAAAAGAGAAAAAAGCCAAGAGGGAAGGAACAGTTTAATGCTTGGCCAAGGGGAGGATGAAGTTAAGTTGGCTCCCCTACCCATACCCAAAGCTTTGTCCAAAAGTTATCCATTGTACTTCACCTCAACATCATGCAAGGCTTTTTTTTAAAAACCTACAAAACACTGACTGGATAGGCTCAATATTTCAATGTCCCTAATGGGACACTTGGCCAGTAGTCAGGCATGTAACACAATACAAAGTCATAATAAACAAAGAAAAGAGAAACATTGAATTCTCAGTTAAATTAAATACTAGAAAGACCTAGAAAATGTAATGAATGACCTGGAAGGAAGATTTAAGCTTTGCTTGAGTCACTACGTCACAGCTAAGTTCACAAGCATTAGGATGAATTAGAATTTCAATCTTTTTGATTTAACTTGCAGTTGCCTGAAGCAACAGCCAGAGTATTTTTGGAGGCTGCATTCCTCCCTCAGCAAGTATGTACCATACTGATGTAGATGACCGAATAGAAAAGAGGTGCCCTTACTTGATTTACTCACCTCTTATTTTAGCTCAGCTGGCTAGGAAAGGGTCATTTGCCACTGGTTTGACCTTTGCCTTAAGGTCGAATCTTGCCTTCTCTGCCCCAAGTTGCAGCCTTGATAAAACCCTCCCAAGACTCTGAGCATCTTAAGCTCTGTTGATAAAGCATTGGGAGTCATCTTTTAAAATGTAAAAGGTGAGGAAGAGGGAGAATAGGATGTAATAGGACAATGGAGATTTCGTAAAAGCTACCTATTTCTTTGTGATACCAGCAATGAGAGGTGTTGTTTTATGTTATTTTTCTATGGAAAAAAATATTTGAAACCCCTTTGAAAGATCAACCAATGGTTTGATAACCTAGTTCCAGTGATCCACCTCCAAACTCAAATAACACTTCTAAATATTTCATCATAAACATTGAACTAAACTGATGTTGTGTCTTCCATTTTTGTGTCTCCTCCAGAGGGTACCCCAATTCGAGGTAAGCTGTTTAACCAACACAGTGAGAAAGAAAAAGGAAGGACTTAAACTGATACTAAACAAGTCATAACCGCTCCTAACTTCACCCAGCTGACTAAATATGCAGACTACCCATTTAAATGTTCCTCTGTGACATGACCAATTCTTTTTATATCCACTAACATCTATGTTCCGTCTGTGTTTGGTGTCTATGTGCTGCGTACACACTGTGATCATATGTGTTTCACTCATTCCCAATATTCATCATTGATGTGCAGTTTTTCCACCTCTGTTGGTGTTATGTGTTTGCGCCTTTCAATCTTGATCCCAAGATCATCAGTGTCTGGAAACTACTGAGCAGTTTAAATTATGTAGCAAGGCTGGTTATACAACCAGATTGGGAAGCATGAGAAGCAGAGCGGAGGGGTGGTGAGGGATTTTACGAGATGGTTTGTTTGCTTTATGCGTCTGACATTTAAATTGTTTGGACATGGATATGAGGCTGGAAAGTGGGGGATTGGTGATTGGATGTTGGAGGTAGGCGACGGTTTGCCTCACTTGTTGATAAGGCCAGGCTATTAAATACTGTATACTGTTCAACCCAATCCAGGAATCCTCTTTCTTCCTTCTCTCCTTTGATATCCTGCAGATTCTTCTATTAAGCACCCCAAGCAGTAGCCAAATTGCATACTGATGGTGGGTCAGAGAAAAGGAAGGCATTGAATTCAATTCCCTTCCCTCCCTGGTAATCTGCTACACAGTAACTCAAAAAGGGAAGACCAGAGATGGATGGTTGGATGGAATGGTTGTCTTTAAAAGAACAGTGACCTCTGCAAAACTACCATATCAAATTCAGTTCTTATAATGTCAAAGGATTAACAGGATATCAAGGTGGGAAACGACTGACACAGAGGCCAGTGACCAAGACTTCAATTGTTGATTTAATAGCTTTCTCAAATAGTTCTTCCTTTTAACAATTATATATTTTTCCCTTTCTTGGACCTTGCATAACTTATATTCAACCACCAGGCTTTGTGGCTGAAGGATTATCTCCCAGTTGATTTGTTTTTGTTGTTGTACAGTGCTTTTTTTTCCACAGGCTGAGCAGGTAAGTGAATATCTTAGTATGCCACATACTCCCCCGTATTCATGGGGATAAATGCTTTTAATTTCACCTTTTAAATTTTGCTAACCCCAAATAGGGCAACTGATTTCACAATACCTTCCTACAGTTTGATTAAAGCCCTCCATCTTCAATTATTTCATACACGCTTCATGACACAAATCTCCAAACAGTAGCATGCTCTAAAGCATATTCATGAGAACCTGAGGTTTTATAGTAAATTCAGACCCTTTCCTCCTTCAAAGCCCTCACTCATGACCAGCATTGCCATACCCAGCCCTCCCTTCTCTGCTTTGTGTGAATAAGGTTTCATAAATCATATTGTGGCGAACAAAAGCAAGCGTGACTTATGAACTCTGCATTTACATAATCAGATCAGTGGCCTGAAAAAGGTGATTTCTCACCACCAAATAAACGCATAGCCACACTGCGTTGCCTTAAGGAGTCTATTCCACTTGTGTAGAGGGAAAATTAATGTCCCAAGATTTAGAGAGTGAAGCAAATGTTATTGAGATCAAGGAGTCTGAGAATGACAGAAATGGTTTGTTTGCATTGTTGTATTAAGTAACTGCATTTGGATGCTGTCAGTGAAATATGGCTATTCACTGGTAAGGGACCAGAAAAGTAATCAGTATTGGCTTATCCTTTAGGCAAACCAGTACGCCCTGACTTGGATTTATATTATGATCTATTATGTTTCCATACTGACTGTATCGATTGCTGCCATAGATTAAGATATTTACAATGCTAAAGCTAGTGCTTGTATTTACTTTGATGCAATGGTTCCCCCTGTGTGATGTCGGCACACTTAGGATAGCCTCTGTGTAAAAGGCAGCAGCCCATCTTCTGCGATCCTAATCTAACATTGTGGATAATGTATTCCCCTATACTTGGCCCCCATTATTTAACCCTGTGTGTGAAATTCAAGACGGCTCTTGGGGAGAAAAAGGGAACACCAATGGGGCTGGTGCAGGTTAAAACTGAAGGGGTGTCTGTGACCATTCCACCCCTCCAGAGGTTAAGTTGCTTTTAAGATGCTTAAGCTATCTTGAGTGCCCATCAAATATAAGGTTGAATTAGCAAATATTAATTAATCTGATTTACACTTCTCTTTACAAGGGATACACTTTTCAAAAAAAGTAAATTTACAAAATTTTACCACCTTAGTGTTTGGCTGCCATAGGCTACACTAGTAGCCTAGGCTAGGTACAGGGGTAAGCTAGCAGAAGGTCACCCACATTACACTAGTTTTATATTCAAAGGGATTAGATTCAGGAAAATGATTGGAAAAGAAGTTCAAGGGGAGAGAAAACTACACTGTGGAATGGTGCAAATTTATTCGGCAGCAGCGTCATGGACATATTGAACAGCAGATTCCTAAAATGTAAATTCCACGTTAATTCAGCTTCAATAGAAAGCCAACCAGGTGCTGGCCTTGAGGTAGGCAGTAGGGAGAAAGGTTGCTGGACTCCCTCCTTGCTTCATTACTGATTTCATGGGAGCGTTACAAGAAACCAGATGGGTGCTGACAACAATGGCATCATACGTAGGGCCCCATGCTGCTGCAATCACAGTGTAATGACCTTGAGTTGGTTGCAGAGTGTCCCCAAGTGACAGCCAGGATACAGACAGAAGAAAAGGAAGACAGAGAGAGAAGGGCACTGCCCGACTTGGCTGCTGTGTGTCCATACTGGTTGACTTTTCTATTGTAAGATTATTCAAGGTGCAGGTTCGTAACTGAAATATGTAACTTGTGAAAAATAACAACTCTCTAGAGGTATAAGACTAAAAAGGTTAATATTTTTTGTGTGTACGTGTTCATTGAGTTGTTGATTTGCTGTTTAAACTGCACTGTAATAAAGCTTTTAGTAGCTTTTTAAGGATCACAGAAAAGAGAGAAAACATGTAGATGAGAAAAGGGTGCTAATGAGAGACGCAAACTGAAAATGAGAGATAAAATGATGAAAGGAACAGCGTGCCACCGGCAGGCCTGAGTGGGCTGCGGAAGGAGCAAGAGCGAGGGAAAGAGAGAGTGAGACTTGGCCAGCCATTTTGTTGATCGCCTAAACAAATCAATCAGGACCCGCTGGAGCACACTAATTGAATTACACAAATGGGACAGGAGGGGGGTACACATGGCAAAGCTGCTACAAAGCAGCGACAGGGGTGGGCATACCACGGCTTCAGGCACTTTCTGAAATTAATCATCCGTGCTGGCCCCTCTTTGCTTTTCTGTTATCCCCTCATCTGTCCTTTCTTTGTGCTTGTCTGTCTCTTCAACTCTTCCTCTCAGTTCTGTCTTTTTGTTTTATTTTTTTCTATTTGCTATTTTACACTGCATCTTTGTTGCATGAGGCCCCTTGTCCTCCAATCTTTTGTATTGTCCTTTTACATATCTCTGTTTTTATTTTTCCCACCCTTCCACTTTTTCATTCTCTCGTTGTTTTCATCTGTTTACGATGACCTAGCTAAAGCCTAAAAAGGGCTTGTTACTCGCATATTATAGTCTACAGCTACAGAGCAGTGTTGAAAGCATGCATGGAACCATTTAAATGTAAGTGCTGTGAAATATTTGTTTCACTTAGCATTGCATCGGTATATAAATAATAGAAATAGGTAAGGCCACAGCCATGCCTGACAGAATAACCTAAAAAATGCGAAATCTTAAAGACCAGTCGCCCAAAGCATCCACTCTACAGATTGGGTAGGAGGATGTCTTTCCGATCTTAATAGGCCTTCAAAATCATGTTTGTTGAACTCTGCCCAAGCACTCTTCTTTGTTATCATACCTTGGCACCTCAACGCTCCTCATCAGATCAGCCTGCGGCCTGCAGCGCTGTTAACCAGGGCAGCTGTCATGGCTGGAACAAATGTCCCAGACCCACTGCCCATTACAGTGTCTCTCCTTGAATGGATGAAGGCAGTGAACATGCTGCAAGACAGCTGGGAGTGGGTTGTGGTGGAAATTGGAGGCCGTGAGTGTTGGTGGGCAGGAAGGGTCACTTTGAATGAGATGAAGACCAATTAGACCACAGGGAAGTGATGCCATCATCACCAGGGCCTTTAGTTGCTGGAATTGTCAACACTTTCCTCTTTTGGATCCTAATGGTCCAGCATACATCATGGACAAGACAGAAAGAACAAAATGGCACCAATCTTTTCTCCCCCTGACCCAGAAAAACATGAATTATTACTCAGTAGGGGCGGTACTTTGTAGGGTTTATTTATGGTCAGTGTGGCTTGTAAGTGGATAGAAGGGACTGGCTTGGACATAATCAGATCTTAGGTCAATGCCCAAAAGAAAAACTACTAATGTCCTGGAACAGCCATGTGTTCGTTGTTGGTGTCTGTTAGCAAATAAAAAAAGTACTTCCCTAGTAACTTTTACTATTGCACAGATGTGTGTGTGTGTTTCCTAAAGAAGTCAAGCCAAACAAACATGTCTTGGGTTGTTTTCTACAGTTATGTGTTTGTGCTGAAGCTTCATAGCTGGAGAAATTGAAGACATGCCATTAGGCCCCATACAGACTGACCTCATACAAACAGCATGACCACTTTGTGATTGACACCATAAATCTCAGTTTGTCACTGGGCAAGTCTTTATCAGTGAACGCCCATTGTGTGAACAGACTGAGTGCATGTTTTTTTTTTATTGTGCTCATGAAAGATAATTTTCAGCATTCATTTCATGCCTTGTGTTTCCCCTTTTTCCTGATAAAAGAAGAAAAAATGCCAATGGCCATTCGCGCACTGCTGAGCCACAGGCTGGCAGGGTAGACAGAGTGCAATTATGCAAAACACAGAGTGCAGTCATTTTTAAAAAAAGACAAAAGGAAATGGTAGGAAAGAGACACATGCTGGTGACAAGGCTTTTCAAAGGGTGGAGTTTGTTTTATGCGTGCGCATGCACATGACTGCTGCTGCTGCAGATAGTACATCAAAGAGGGTTCGCTTGGATTTGTGTGTTAAAAACCCCTCAGAGGTCTGTTGTATTTAAAAGTGAACATTATCAGGCTTTAAATTGATGGCATGCTCACCAAAAGTTATTATTATTATAAATAATATTAATTCTTTACACGTTTTTTTTATTCACAATGGAAGGTATTCATTTCGACATCTTTTGATATTTATAAAAGAGGAGGCTAGGACTAGAAGAGAACATATGATATGCTAGAGTGGAGATAACAGAATGGACAGAACAGAAACCACACAATTTCATATCACACCAGCAGGTGACTGTACACTATATGTGAATCTGACAGAGAGAGGAGCATAAAGAAACCTCAGAATATGGATGTCTCTCCTTCCTTCTCTCTAAAGATTTCTGATTTGCCTTTATTCAGCCCTGTCTCTGGGCTTCTCTCATAAAACAATTGTCAATGCAGATCTCATCTTCTTTAAGATCCAATCACTTTAATACATTTTGTGTGTTGTGTTATTATCAAATAATCAAGTGTGAGATGATTCTTACCTCGTAGTTTTTGATGCAAATCATACACATTTTTTGCTACTTGAACTTTGTGAAAAAGTGATAGCAGACAAGTTAAGGAAGACAAGACATGAGATGAACAATAAACCTCAATTCCTCCTTGACTCTTTTTGCCACTCAACAGTTTTTTTTTGGTCTCCAGCATCCTTTGTCACTTTCTTCTCCTAGCCATTTTCTCCCCCCCCCCCCTTTTTTTTCTCCTGCTTCACTCTTCTCCCTGACTCTGTATCCTGCCAGTGAAGGGAGTTTCTGTGTGCTTGATAGCTCAACTTAATAATAGCTGGAATATGTAATGAAGACAGAAGAGGGCTTGGGAACAATAGATAATACCAACTTGCGAAGAACTTCCATCAAAATGGCAAGGAACAGAT
This sequence comes from Labrus mixtus, assembly GCF_963584025.1. NCBI lineage: Eukaryota > Metazoa > Chordata > Actinopteri > Labriformes > Labridae > Labrus > Labrus mixtus. Next base: position 22,636,443 of record NC_083614.1, on the reverse strand, counting down.
CAAACTCCCTCTATCCTGTGAAAGACAGTTTCCGCCCTTTTTTTTTTCTCTCTCTCTCTCTCTCTCTTTCTGTCTCTCTCTTGTTTACAAAGAGCTGCAATTTACAGCAGCCAAAGTGGTTTTTAATTGGCTCTCATTTTCTTCTGTTTGGTTCATTTTCTGTCACCCATCTACAGTAATGGTGTTTAGTTGACTTTCAGATGACCTTTATACATGATTATTTTTAGATTAGATTATATATTTTGAAGTATCTTTGACCTGTGGACATGCAGCAGTTGGCACATGTCGAAAGACAACACATAAAATATACATACATTCACCTTAACAGTCAACAAAAAGGGGTTTTGGCCCTCCGCTGGCTTTCAGCATTACTATTTATAAATCGTTGAAAAAAACAGGAACTTAAAATCCAGCCTTCCAAAGTTTTTCTCATTCAGCATAGGCGAGCGGGGCTGAGGAGCCGCTGGCAGAGCTTTCTGGAAGCGTCCACCCGGAGTTGAACTTCACACGGTCCTTACTTTATGATCTCAGCGGTGTTGAGGCTCTCGCCCTCTGAGCACATTCCAACCCACCTGCCACCAGGTTGGCATTTGCTGTTTTCATGCACACATCAAACACATCCAAATCAGATCCCCGCATAAACGCAGAGGGAAGACTCCACCACCACCTCCACTCTGCAAGTAGACATTTTCATTTGGTACACGAGCTATGTGCCAGGATACCTTCCCTCTTGGGGGCTGAGGATGATCTGAGCTGTAGAGGCGAATAAAGAGAAGGAGAAGGAAAAGTAGAGTATGGATTGCTGTAGCTTAAGGTCTGCTTTCCTTTTTTAGGTTGATATCTTTATACTGACAGGCTGAGGGTGTAAAATACTCTTGGAGCATTAGGCAGTGGCTAAGGTGGAAGCGTGACTAATCTTTATAATTAAGCAGGATCGATTGTCTCATTTGTGGCACAGCTGAACAGCGTTATTAGACCACTGTTCCAGAATAGCAGCTTTGTACAACATTGTGTTCCCTCCACACGCTGATGTGATGGAGTAAGTTATGGTATATTGCAAAGCATCCTGGGCAGCGGCTGGCGTGTTGATGCTTCCTGGCTAAACGCTAACGAGTGCTGGTGCTGTGTTTGTCAGGGAGGCCTGGGCTGCAATCTGTCTGCTGAGCCAGCCAGAAGCCCTAATGATATCATCAGGAAGTGCCGTCACCGGCGCTCTAACAAGGAATGATCTGACGCGCATTGTTTCACCCCCCCCCCCCCCCCCCTTTCTCCTCGTTCCCCTAAACGCCCCTTCTCCGATGTTGTTGCCAAGCATTTAGGTGCTCATACAGGAGATAAAATCTGAATAGCGATACAGTCTGTTCAAAATTAAACGAGCCACGAGGGGGTTCATATAAAAACCGATATCCTAAATTATGGCAATATGTGGGGGAAAGAAGGAAGATAAACATGGGAGATGTATGTTAATCACCAAGTAGAGATAATGCTTTACTTTACAGAATTGAGTGTTCACTTATACCATGGTATAAAACATCATAATAGATGTTGGGCTTTCACTGTTAACTTTTACCTGATTTATCATGTCACTCTGGAAATTTTTCCCATAACTCCGCTTCCCCTACAAACATCACATGAATCACACTCATCTTTACTTTGTCTTTACTTTGTGCTTATGCTACCAACATGTTCAGTCTGCATCTTTATTTAACGAATTACTCGTCTTTCCATCTTCAGAGGACTGATGCTGGAGAGGAAGCCAGCATATGTTGTGGCATTCTGCGTTAGCGTCGAAGCGAGAAACACTTCTTGACAAAATGGTTTTAAGAAATCCCTCCATTAAGAAGAAGGTCTTACTCCTTCATGTACTGTCACTGACAAATCAACTAATCATCTCTTCCCTGCTTTCTCTCTCTCTCTCTCTCTCTCTCTCTCTTTTTCTGCCCCCCCCCCCCCCCCTCCCCCTCTTCTTGTCTTTGCCGGATGTTGTCTTTTTCCCAGGTGCCTTGCAGATCGAGAACAGCGAGGAGACAGACCAGGGGAAGTACGAGTGCGTGGCGTCTAATGTGGAAGGCGTGCGCTACTCGTCCCCTGCTAACCTTTATGTGCGAGGTATGGAAGCAACCTGGTCCCAGAGTCAGGCGAAAAAAAATGAATTTTTGAAAAAGCATCCACCCTTTCTAACAAATAAAAGTTTTCACAGTGCAGTTCAGCTTTAAGTGGCATTAACGTTGAGCTTAACAAATGATAATTACTTCCATTCTAGCCCAGCTGTATTTGCACAAAATGCATTTTGCAAAACAGTATTACCCCAGTAAAATAAATCTTTAAGCTTTGATAGTATTGCCATGCCACAAATGTAATTTCAGATGCACTGAAACTTCCAAATGCAAAAATATAATTGACCAACTAATGTTCTTCTCTGTTATGATGTTATGCTCCATTTTGTCTTTTGAATGCCCTCCTCACTTGGAAGGAAATGTGTAGCACAACAAGCCGTATGTCTTTACTTTACCGGTTGTAAGAAAACCTTTTTCTTGTAATGTGTGCCTCTCTGTCAAAGTAATGGAGCCCACACAGGGTCGGGAAGGACTTCTTTTTTGATTAGTTTTTTTGCAGGTAAAGGAGCACTACGGTAAGTGTGGATTTTGATTGGGTGGCGAGGTATTATTGCCCACCAATCAAAATCTAAACCCCCCCTTTGTACTCTCAAAGATGTTGGTGTAAAAGGGATTTCCTTGTGGTACATGAATAGAAAAAGGTGGTGCTCTATATTACATACAAATGTTCTATCTCAAAAGGTTATAAATAGTACTCTTCCTCTACTTTTTCTTCATTGTGTTCTGGAGCATAAATCCATAGTATTCCCTTGTTTCTGCTTTGGGATATTATCTTTAAAGCAGTATACAGTCAGTAGTCATTTTGGCTGGCGTGTTCCAGCAAACTGAAGATATGAGAAACAAACAGTCACAGGGACCGTTGAGTTTCAGTGGAAATAGGCAATGAAGACAAAAGCCTAGCTCCTACCACTAATGCTAAATGACACTGAATCCCTGTTGAGGGAGCTTTGATAAATTGAAGCAGATGCATTTTGGACATGCATTATTTATATTGTGCATATTAAATAAAGATGCTTCAGTATCTACTCAGTTTGTTCCCTCTGCTGTGTACCAAATAACTTTGTTCCCTATAAATAATTCACTACTCTGACATTATAAAATGGGTCAGGGAGCTGCTTTTTCATTATTATTGCTATTATCATACCCTGTGAAGTAGCAGCATAGAGAAGACACATTCAACCGTGAGGAGCAGGAGATGGAAATATGGTCAGTGTCTCCTCCTGCCAGCATTCATCCTGGAGGCTCATGTGATGCCTTGACACTTAATGTCAAGTAGCGATGCACTCTTTTTTTTCTTCCATGTGGAGCATGGTTCAAGTTAGAAGCTCAGCAGCTAATTACAGTGAGCGCCTCTTCAGGAATCATTTCTAAAACAATAATGGGAACACTTTCGTGACACAGCACTGGAATGTTTTAGTAGTAAACACAGCTATACCCTGATATCATTCTCAACAATTCATGCAATCCCCATGAACACTGGCTCCATCAGCATGCTTTTAAAAAGCCTACACAAGGGTCATATATTATGCAGGTACTTCCACACTATGAAACACACTTGTTATGCCTTGATGGTGTCAACCTTTGTCTGTTTTCAGTTAACTTTTGTCAATCAATTCTGATACTTGATGTTGACTATGTTTTGTTCACGAAGCAAAATGCACTTGAGATTAGCAGCTGTGGTAGGGATCCATTTTACGCAAGAAAAAAAACATATTCCTTAATGTTATGTGGGGCCTGATAAACCAAAGAATTTGAGACTACTATCAAAAGAAATCCAAATGATATTGATACTGATTGGCTTAAAAACATTTACTGTTACTGTCTTGAACTGCAGCTGCTAATTTCATCTCAAACTGTGTCTTTTTTCTTTTCTATCTCTCATTGGTTTTTCTTTATTTTCTCTTTATTTGGTTTCCTTCTCTAACAAAGCAAATACAGCCACCACAGGAGCCTCTCCTTGTGGCTATAAGGAGCTTGTGAAATTTTGAATTATGAGTATGGTACGCTTGATTTGACTCCAGTGGCGCCACTCTCTTTTTTTTTTCTTACCAGGCGACAGTGTGGCCACTGGGGTGAATCTGATTGTTTTGGTTCAAAGTTTATTTGAGGGTGGGAGGGGGGCAGGCAAGTGTACTTTAAGATGGGTGTCACTGGTAGCAGGGACAAGGGAAAAGGAGGAAAAAGGATGAAAGGAAAGGGAAATGTAGCTGCAGCTTAAACACCTTGAGGTGGCTTTTTTTACTCTCTCTGTGTTTCCCCTATTTTTCTCTTCTCCTCATGTCATTGTGTTCTGCATCAACCCCTTTACATCCCTCAGAGCTTCGAGAAGGTTGGTGTGTTTTTTCTTTTTTACTTTTTTTAACCCACATTTGAAAAAAAAAAAATTCAACATGTTGAAAAATTTTAGCTGTATTTGCCTATTACAGAGCTCGATTCATGACTAATTTGAAGAAATACTAATCAGTAAATCCAAACTGCTAAATGATTATGAAAGAAATGTTTCTTAATTTCCAAGGAAGAAATGATGAAAGCAAACCCGATTAGCGCGGGTTTTGTTAATTTACTTTTATGTTTGCATTGTGGGGCCTTTTCTCGTTTTGCATCCTTTGGTATTGCTTCTGCACCTCAATGCTTTCTTGCACGTTTTGTCATGGAAACCCAGCACGTGTAAATAACAGGACTTGTTGCATGATGGGAGAATGTAACTGCGCTTGCATGCCTGTCAAGAATCCCTTTGGCCGTGTTGGTCTATTTTTCTGCATTCCCTGTGTTTTGTTCACTGAGTTCCTTCTGTTTCTTTTGGTTCTACGTACGAGTGTTTTCCCTGACACAACCCTTTTTTTTGGCTTTCCTTTAGTTGACTTTTTGTGTTGTGTTTCTAGTGTAGTGTTTGTGAACTTTCCTTTTGTTTTAGTTCTTATTCTGAAGTTACTTTTCTGTTTTATAACCTTTGTCTTTTTTGTGCTTCATTTGTTCGTGTGATTTGTGTTTCTTTTTTTTTTTTTAAATGATGCTGCTCTGTTTCTTGAATCCCGGAGTGCAAATGCGGAATGAAATACTAAGTGTGTATACAGCCAGTGTTCCTGTCATCTTGTTTATAGCACTCCATTACTGCAAAAAAATTAGACTTGATTGGGCCTGATTGGGTTCCATGGTGATTTCAGGCAGCCATTAAGGGATGCCATTTACAGTGTCGTGTGGATCGATAACAATATAATGACTTCAACATCACATTCGCCGTTGCTTAGCGGGTGCTAAGAGTATCTTTTATTTTTAAATGGCGGCAGCTAGATGTGATTGGTTTCGTTGAGTGACTGCTGTTTGCGTTCCCTCACAGTCCTGACACTCAATCAAATTATAATTTATTATTCAAAATCCCTCCTTCCATCATTCACACACACTCGAAGAGTAGAATTGATTTTCAGGTTGACGTGACTGAAGTAATGACAATTCTTCAACTGGAAAAAAACAAGACACACAAAAAAAAAACATACTAGATAATGTTTTTTTAACATTACCGTATTTACCAATTCTTATTTCAATTGGCTTGGTCCAATATTTAAATAATTTCTTTATTTTATTTTTACATTAGCATTAGCATGTTTACCAGTTATTCAGGAAACATGACTGAATCAGATGGACAGCTGCACTGAGCTTTACGGCTCCACTTGTCTTTTGAATACACTCAATTTTTGAAAAGCAACCACATTTTTTCAGGCGAGGGTATTACATGTGGCTCAACAGGTGTGGGTAGGTCAGGCGTATCATTTATTCAGAGAAGAGATAACACATATCCACTCCTGTCTGTCTCTTCTAAGGGCAGTTATTTTTTTATATATACAGCTGTCGGAGTGTACCGCTCTCCTGGGTATTAGACAAATCTCAGTGAAGTATCAGAGGTCATATTGAACAGACTGCTGTACAGCAAACAAATGAGGAATTTTGCATGTTTTAAAAAAAACAATCTAAGTGCAATTTTTCAAATTAACCAATCTCTCCTACTGGAGTCTCAATTTGTGTGTTGTATGTGACCTTGAAAGCTGCAATTTCCCTGTCGAGCAACCAGTAGCAGAATTTGGAATCTTGAGTATTTATATTACAGTTTTGAAATATTTACTGAGCCTTTTTGACTTTCATGACTTTTTTACAAGCCACAAGTAACCCCGAAATTGGCAATCACTCTAAAAATGCATTCGCTGTGAGCCAGTGTTTGCTCTTAAAAAATGCTTATTATAGCGGATATATTTTTGGCTACCACATCCAGACCATTTCCTTCCATTGCACAAGCCAAATCATTTTTCCTCAAGGCAAGTCATTAGACAAATATATATTATCATCTCTTGTGATCTAGCTGTAGAACCAGACAGAAATTAGAGTTTCAATTCCGTAATCCATGCAAGAATGTACTCTCAAAACAATTCATCTGTAATTCTAATTGTTAGGCTGCCAGTCAAAAATCTGTCACAAATTCCATACATAATGGCACAATCCCACTCGAAGAAATGGAAATCTGAACCAAATATTATAATTTAATGACCTGAGAATAACACTGATGCAGAAAGACTGAGCTGTGATGTACGCATGTGCATGTTTGCCCTCCTACAATGGTATCTGCCTGATTTTTAAGTGTGCTTGCATGTCCTGCTCTGCATTTGTGTGTAACGTTGGGAAAGAAAGCTAGATTACACCTTATGTTCTCACTGGCCAAAGCAAAAATCCTGCCATCTCTATTAGATGTTTGTCTCAAGGAGTCCTAAAGTGAAAAGCCACCCCTCAAAAACACCAGATTACCAAAACAAAATTTTTACCACCCCTTATTCTCATGCAAATATATGGTTACACTCCCCTCCTCAATCCAACTGATAATATTCACTGAAGGGATCACCACAGAGGGGGGCACACTTGCAGTGTCATTTGACTGCTTGTCATCTACCTGTAAATCAATAGAAAAAGGTGATATGCTTCAAGATCCCCTCAATCCACCACTTGCTATTATTAGATACCCCTGCCATGATTCTTCAGTTTTCCTTTAGGTTATAATTTCCATTTTGATGAGCCACAGATAGTGACTGTTTAGCATTGCGGCAGCCAAGGTATGTTAATGCAGGCCGACCCCTGCAGCTTATATGTAAATGCCGAAGGCCTCACCCAGCAAGTGTGACTAAAGGATCTCAATACTGCGCCTGTGTCCTCAGGCAGCAAGAGGGTGTAATCTCAGCTTCAAGGTGACACTAAAGGCTGCACATTATTTTGGCTTCCCCCTTCATTTTGGGGCAGCAAAAAAATAAATAAAAAAACTGCCTCACCAAAATGGCCGATAATGTCCACCTTCTGACCTCTGTTTTTGGCACAAATCCCTCCACAACACCGCCCACTGTTAGCGTTAGTGCAGTACTCTGGCGTTCTCTCTCGACTGCTTCTCACCTCGTCCACTGTGAGGCTTTTTGTCTTTCTCTCCACATTGGGGCTTTACACAAGATTACATGGTGTTAGTAGTCCAAATGAAAGGCATAGGTTTGTTTTACTTTCTCGTAATTCCAAATGGGCCGGCAGGGCTCCTTGTCTCTGTGAATGAGGAGCCTGTCCATGCAATTGGGATTCTTCGTTTTCTTTGTGTCTTTGGCACTACATTTCGGATAGCATAGGTACCACACATACCGTACACACACACACACACACACACACACACACACACACACACACACACACAGAGCTTTTTATAGCTTACCAGACCATTGACATGTCAGAGTTATTGAGTTCACTTGAACATTAAATCATTTCATACAGGCATGTGTCTAGCTAACAATACAGTTGTGACTCATTTGCATGGGATACTGACATTTAGGCACAAAATACTGTGGTTCCCTATGATTTATCATCTTCTCACCCAAGATATAGTACAGAATGCTATCGACTGACCTTGAGCACTTGATCCTCTCTGTAACCAAAGATCAGATTTATTTATGAGTCAGACACACACGGTGTACGCTGTTGACAGGTAGGCTCTCCCTCTGCTTTCCATCATCATTGTTTTCCAATATTGCGTAACTAGCATACATTATAGAGTACCATGGCGCATTTAATTAAGTCGGTTTTGTGCATTGGCTAGGTGATTGGTTTGTCTCAAATTTCACTTTCCAGCCACAGCCACATTTGACTTGTGGTTGGTGTTAGCGCCCACGTTTTCCCTGACAGTGCAAGTTCCCAAAGGTGAACAGAGACATATTCCTGTGGGGAAACCTCATTCACTCAGCCACTGCAGCTCCCGGTCCATTGGCTGACCTGAGCCCCCAGGGAGAGAAGAGCACCATCAGACACATTTTGATTGGACATGTCCCCTCAATTCAAACCCTGTTCGCCCTGTTCAGTTTTCACAATTCTTTTGGATTCCAGGCTAAATTCAATTAGAGACAAATCAGAGCTGAAAAACATCTAATAGTATTGATGCATTCCTATTTGTTGAACACAGCTGCACTCTGGTATTGTCTATGCTGTTCGGACTTAGTTCTTTTTGTGGTTCTGTTCAGTTTTGATTTGTTTCCTTTTGTTTGGTTTGGTGCGTGTGTGTGTCTGGAACAATGCTATATATGGGAATGAATGGCATGCTTGGATGGGCTTGGGTGACAGTTTTGGATTGTATTGGTTCCCCCGGTGTCTGCCCAAGTGGATGGGGGCGCACCTGTTTATGTCACTCATGCCATAGCCACACCCATGCATGTCCGTGTGAGGAATGGGCTGCCCTTTCACCTTTGTTGTTACGTTAGGCATTTTTTTGACATGATAGAATTCAGATCTATACTCTCTGTCCCATTATATATGACTTTTTTTTCCCCAGTTCCTCGTTTTTCTTTTTAGAAATTCTACCATTTGGATTTTCCAATTATTAAATAATAATTGTCATGATAAGACAAAGCATGGTTTCGCAACCAAACATCATGCTTCCCATTAGTTTATTTCATCTTTTTTGAAGTGAGGTCTTGGCAGAACAGTTCAGGATTCTTTGATATGTTTTACAAACAAATTTAAACAGCATTTTTTGCTTCTGATTGACATTAAAAATAGCATTTTAAAAGAAATGGGCCTTTTCTAAAGAAAGCTTATTCTTTGAATATGCCATCGATCTTTTTTCTTAGTGTGTGATTTTTTTTCTTTTTTTTGTGCCACAAAAGCATTTTGCCTAAGGTCAGCGTTTAATTTTCTTGCCCTCAAGGCCAAAACATGTCTTGCCCAAAGTGTTAACCTTCATAGTGAATTACAGAGAGAGGATACATGTAGGGAGGAACATGGGAGGACAAATCAAGAGCCCAACAGTGGCTGTAGAAGGTCTCTATTCATGTAAGATTAAATCTTTAACTGTTATTTACTACATACTGTATGTGTTAAAATCTAATTAACACCTTTGTTTTCATAATCTGGCTGTTAAAAGCCAGTATTAGCAGATCCATTTTCACCATTCGGACATTGCCCTTAATATTAGCTTGGTTTAGTTTACTAACATGCTTGCACCCTACAGACTGAATGTGAAAACACTATATACATTTTAGGGATAATTTCATTTGCTCAGGTCAGTAAGTTTCATTTCCCAGGTAAATGAACCTCTCAGTGTTTGTAGGTGATATATTTGTGCCCTTAGTTTGTTGGAAAAGTGAAACTTTCCTATGCAACGATCATGTGAATCCCATTTGGATCGACACGGTGTATTTTGGAATGCTACCTATCCTTGCCCCCTCCCCTGATTCTCCCCCTTAGCCCCCGCTCATCCCCTACACACACCTCACATCCACCCAGCCCAAGACTTCTCAGGTTACATTTGCATTGCGGTGCAATGTTTAAGGCGGGGAGGCAGAGAGGTGTAGTTGATTCTTGATTTTAAGCCCCAGTGTGTGAGACCTCCAAACCCACTTTGAGCCATGATTTTTTTGTTTGATTTTTTGTCTTGATTTCATCTGGAATCACAGTCTCCTTATTCTATCCCCCACTTATGCCCTTCTCCTCCTCCTCCTCCTCCTCCTCCTCCTCCTTCCCTTTCTCCAAAAACCCAAACCCCACCCCTTTGCGTACTGTACAGTATGTCTGCGTGCCCATCGGTCACTGTCTGTCTGCCCGTCTCCCTCCCTCTGTCTGTCTTCTTGTCTGATGTCTTGCTGCTTGAGTCTGTTTTGTTCTGCCTCGTGTCTCGTCTCTTGTCCCTGTCTTTTCTGTCTTGTCTATCTGTCTCTAAATCACCTCTATCATTTGGTTCATCTTTTTCTTTTTTTTTTACTTCTACATCGGCACTACTTTGCTTCCCTCTCTCTTTTGGTCTTCTTTGCATCCCAACAAGCATTTTGATGTTGAAAGATGAAGAAATGGTTTGTATTGGCATTGTAGCTGTTTCAAATGTCACTTTGGAGTTATAGACCTCTGTAATACCATAACTTCCGCATATATATTTCAAGGATTTTTTTCTCTCCAAAAAGCACCTCATATTTACTTTGTTTACAACAAGAGCGAGTCCCCTGTCTCGATTCAAGTTAGGACTAAATTGTAAATAAGTTTGCCATTCAGCTGAATAGCAAAGTGGACAATTTTCCAACCCAGCTTGGTACAAAATAAACAAAAAGTCTCTCTTAAATTTATAAAGTCCAGAAGAACCTTTCTTTTCATAACATTGAACATGTCCAAGGTGAAAGTTTTGTGCTCCTTTAGTGCTGAACTTGGACAATTTTTGCAATCAGACTTTTTTTTTTTGTCAAATGCTTGCTGGGATGCCTTTCATGGACACACAGTGTTTTTGCTAACTCATACTCTTTCACTCTCTTAACTCTAGCATACTGTACACACGCACACTCATGCCTATATCAACATAGAATATACACATGCAAGTACACAGTACCTTATGCGCCGCCCCTGCGCCTCAGACTCATTATCAACCTCCTTTCACTCAACTCCTCTCCATGAGTTTTGAGCTCCCCCCTGTCTCTCTCTCACATTCTGCCTTTTTCATCAACCCCTCTCTCCCTTTCCCTCTATCTATCATTCTCTGTTCTCTGGATTTCTACTCCCTGTTAATCCAGTTCTGTTTCTTGACTCCAACACTCTGTGATATATTTCTAGCTACAACTACTCCAGTTCTTTTTTCTATGTATTTCTAGGCACACACCTTGTTCCTCAATATTTATTTTGTGTTAACTGGGACTGCGATGTGACAATGTGCCACCATCACATTTTGTCACATTTGCTGGAGAAAAACAAAGTTTACACTGCATTGAAGCGGGTTATCCCCCCTTCACCCTCCTCCAAACCTCCCCCTCTCTTCTTCTTACTCTGTCACTTTTTGCTCCTCTGTTCCCTTTCTTTCTCTCCTCTCCTCAGATGCTTTATCCTCTACCTTGTATTTCTTCTTTCCTCTCCAATCGTCTTTTGTCTGGGCATGCTAGCGACCCTTCAGTTATATTCCTCTATGCATTTTATCTCAATTTTTATATCTGATTTTGTTATCATTTACTCCTTAATTTACCTCGGTCTATTTATGCATGCTGTCTGTGAAACTGATAGCTGCATCTATCAATGGAACCGTGTCAGATCTTAATAAGGCTTTGTCCAGTGGATCTACCCTAAACCACAAAAATCTGATTAAAGTTTCTCATCTTTAAGCTACCTAGGTAGAAGAGACAGGTGTCAAGTGCAAACTTATGCTAGAATGTGTTTAGCGACCTCGTCGAGATGGTCAGTAGCCCAGTAACCCAACACTTCCTGTGCTGTGGGAGGAGCCTATAATGGCGCACCTCCTGTTGGCTTGAGTGCCTGAGAGGACAGAAAGTGACAGGTTGCCATGTTGGCCTCATGTGATAGATTATCACATGGCCTTTACAACAGTCCTTCATACTTTGCGATCAGGTTATGTCGTAGTTGGACATATGTCAGCAGTTCAGTTCCAAAGATGAGAAACTCGTAATAGATTTTTGTGTCTTTAATTGTGCTGTGATGGGTCAAATATTGGTCAATGGAACCTTGTTGCTATGAATCGTTGCTTTATTGTTAATCTACATTGTTGTTGAAGCAGTTCTGTTAGTTTAGTTCCTTCTCATTATTTGTATATTTTTTATGTTTTGAAAAGTCGTTTATATTGTGTTTAAGTTTATCTTTACCACATTGAACCTTTTGTGTTAAGTATTTTCTTGAGAAGGGTCTATTTTCATCAAGCCTCTCTTGTTACCTTTCTCTTTCTCTTCTTTTTTTTTTGTTGACACCCTTGCCCTCTTTTGTCATCCTCTCCTCTTCCTCATGCCTTCTCCCAGTCCGACGGGTGCCTCCTCGCTTCTCCATTCCACCAACAAGTCAGGAAATAATGCCTGGTGGCAGTGTGAACATAACTTGCGTGGCAGTGGGGTCACCCATGCCTTACGTCAAGTGGATGCTGAACTCAGAGGACTTGACACCAGAGGATGAGATGCCGGTAGGCAGGAACGTTCTTGAACTGAGCAGTGTCCGTGAGTCAGCCAACTACACCTGCGTGGCCATGAGCAGCCTTGGCATCATTGAAGCTGTGGCGCAAATCACCGTCAAATGTAAGAGATAACTGTGCTTGGAAGGAAGTATATTCAGGAGATGAATTTACTTAGTTCTAATATTTACAGCACAGCACAGTTATAATTTATAAAGCTTTACTGCTCATTGTTAAGTTCTAATTTCAGCTGCCTTCATAATCTTTCCTTCCTCTTTCATCACCGTAGCTCTACCCAAGCCTCCAGGTACCCCTGTGGTTACTGAAACCACTGCAACCAGTGTGACCATCACGTGGGACTCAGGCAACCCAGACCCAGTGACTTACTATATCATTCAGTACAGGGCCAAGTCCCCAGACAGCAAATATGAGACAGTGGATGACATCACAACCACACGTTACAGTATTGGTGGCCTCTACCCCAACACAGAGTATGAAATTCGTGTCTCGGCAGTCAACACTATTGGACAGGGTCCCCCCAGTGAACCAGTGGAAACTCGGACTGGTGAGCAAGCGCCTGCAAGTCCACCAAGAAACATCCAGGCCCAGATTATATCCCAGAATACCATGATGGTACGCTGGGAGGAGCCCGAGGAGCCCAATGGGCAGATCAAGGGCTATCGGGTGTATTACACAATGGACGACTCCCAGCCAATGAGTCTCTGGCAGATCCATAACGTCCAGGACAGCATCATCACCACTATCCAGAGCCTGGTTCCTCAGGAAACATACACAATCAAAGTCCTGGCATTCACTTCCGTAGGAGATGGACCCTTTTCGGAGCCCATCCATGTCAAAGTCCTGCAAGGAGGTAAGAATGTGCTGCTAATAAATGCCATGTCTAAACACTACAAAGCTGCCTATCGTATCCAAAGTAAGAAATGGTCCCTGTTAAATGTTCAAATTTAGCCAAGTTTTTAGAGAAAGAAACAAGAAAGTTTTACATAAAATGTGTGAATGCTTCACCTGTTCTCAGGCATTCTGCTTAAGAAGTAGTCTTTGAAACCAATAGAGAGCATCTTCAGCTGTTTTTGTGCATCAGCAGCACATTCTCTTAAATATTTTATTAGGCTGTGCCTGCTGCCAAAAAGACAAGTTTTCTCCCCCGCTGTTCAAAGTTCACACACACATCTGCGGCCTCTGCAAATGATGACAAAAGCCTGTTTGATCATGAAAAGCTGAAGAACCAACATATGAGAACTCACCAGGATGAGTTTTAGAGCTTAGCAAAATCACTGCATCAATGCTAGAGCAAGGAGGTGCATCAACAGACGACCCATAAGAAGTGGCATATTTGTACCCGGCTTGTCACTTGGGAAGGAACTTTTATAATTTAAGTTAGTCTATAAACCTTGATTTAATTACAACTAATGTGTGGTCAATCATTACCCTATGTCATTTTACTTAAGTGTCAGTTTGTAGTTATTATTGAGTATTGGTCTGGGTATCATTGGTCAATCCATAATTTATCTGTGATCCAATACAAATTTCCCATACTTATTTACTTTGTTTCCAAACAAAAAACAAGAGAGCCATTTTACTGTCTGAATCAAAAAAACATAGGCTTACAAAAGCTACACACAGTAAAGATCCTGGTGGATAGAGTCGGAAATCGGTGAGAGAGAATGGGGAGTGACATGCAGGAAATGAGCCACAGGCCGGATTCGACCTGGGCAGCCCGCTTGCAAGACTATAGCTTCCATACATCGGGCACGCGCACTAACCACTGCGCCACCAGCGCCTCAACAATGATATATTTGTCCAATGATACCCGGACCAGTATTAATTGAACATGAGGAAGACTTGATCGACACAATCTTAAGACTTTTTACTCAATTGGTTGCTGGATGGTTCCGTACTTAAAAAAAATGGCTTTCCTTCTTTTTACTAATATTTTGTTACATGTCATTCAACAATGCTCTCTGCTGTGCTTTCTTCAGTTCCGGGTCAGCCGTCCAAATTCCAGGTTGGTGCTGTGTCTGACACTAGCATTGAACTGACCTGGGAGGCCTATGAGAAAGAAGGGATTATAAATTATGAACTTCGATACATGGAAGGCAGTTTTGGCACCCAGGTAAGAATTTTGAATTTTAGTCTTCATTGTACTGTTTGATGGACGGCATGTCTAGACAATACAGCCTTCGATTTCTCTAAAGCCATTTTCAGTCAAAGCTGCCTGTCAATAACTGTCTTCTCTGTACAGATGAAGAAAACATTTGGACCCACATCTTCGTATGTTGTGGAAGGTCTCCGCCCAAACACAGAGTACCACTTCTCCTTGGCAGCCATCTCTAACAAAGGCATTGGAGCCTTCACCAATGACATATCACACAAGACCTTGCAAGCCAGTATGTAGCCTTCTATTATGTCCTCCCTCCTGTTTTCTTTGTGGGTTGGCTAACAAAAACATTTTTTCCCCAGAGAAGTTGAATGATTTTCTTCTCCACTTAAGTGAATTCTGATGCCTTTATGTGCTTTATTCCTACACTGAATGGTTGAAAACATATATGATGTCGACATTATCATCACCTTTGAACTGTGACTGTGTTTTTCTTAGACATAACCAGGGTTTTGTATTGATGAACCACATAACAAAAAAGACTTATGTGTCAATGAATCCTTCCTAAAACAAGTGTTTTCATATTTCTGCATTTCATCTTGATTTTGTTAACCTAAATGTGAAAATGTGACTGTTTTTTCTACCTTTATATCAAGTGACACTTTGACCACAGTTTGTTTTATAGAGGGTTGGGGTTAGACTTATTCTATAAAGGGCTAAAGCCACTTTTTAAAACAAGTGTTTTACAACCTTTTCATTCTAGAACTACCTTATTTCCTGACTTGGTTTTGGTGCTAAACATGTACAAGTCTACCCAAACATATCTAGCATACATAGGATGACAATGTTTGAGTTTCTTTATTTCCCTTTCTCTTCTGTTCATATTTGTTTTTCCTTTGTCAACAGCAAGTGCACTTTCTTCCACGTGACAGAGACACAAAAAATGTTGGTTCTCCTCTTAGACTGACAAGGCTCTCATATGAACTGTTTTTAGTTTGGGGATGGGAAATGTGGGTTTAGTTCAATCATGAAGATGAAAAAAAAAAAAGGCGATGACCAAAAGTACCCAGACTCCAACCCCCTTTAATTTCAGTGTATCAGTGTTGAACTGATTATTTTCTTTTACAAATGGTAGGAACACATCTGAATTATTTAAACCAGCCAGCTAAAAATAAGAGTGATATCATAGCTCAAAGTAAGGCTAACTGTAGAAATAGCCAAAATAAGAACCAGTGGTAGCTAAAGCTCTGAGATGACAGGGTTTAAAATCCCAGTCATTTGGGTTTACACAGCACAGAAAGACATACACCAATGTTGTGTATTGATATGTACTATACACCATTCACATGGCAGCCATTTTCCTCTGATGTCACAGGCGCCCATTGGATCATATGTCAAGTTAAAACAACATATTTGATACCCTGATAGCTAACATTAGGCCTCAGCTAATGTGAGCATTCAACCACTTCTAAGCTAACGCTAATATTATCTACAATGTGGCTTATCATTGTATTGTTTAAAACTGTTCAAGTGTAATGTTACCAGTTAGGTACATCCTAGCTTATGGTGCTATTAGCTTGGAGGTGGCTGAGTACTATAATTAGCTGTGGTCTGATTTAATCTAATGAGTTATTCAACATGTGGTTTTACCTTTAAATATTCCCCAATATCCCTCCAGATTTTCACTTTCCATTGTTTTTGAGTTTCTGATCAATCCGAAGCGGTTTAAATATTGCAGTTTGTCCCTAATTGAAAACCTGTAACACAAAGGTGTAATTACATCAGTATAACAGCCTCCCAACCTAAATGATGTAAGAGGAAAAGATTAGCTATATCCATTTCGGATTGGCTATATCAGATAATTTTTACTGGAACATAGGAGAGCCTTTGCAGTCTGAGTAGACTGCTCTTAACACATTTTCTGTTTCTACCAGTGCAACTTGTTGGCTGCCCCCCCACATCTGGGCTGTGGGGGCTTTGGAACAACCACTTCACAGTTCTTTTATGTTACTGTTGGGCAGCAAAGCTACACACACAGTGCAGAGTCACTGAGGAGAGCGCCAGTTGCATGTGACATTCACTCCTGCCCATCGAGGGTGCTGTTGAAAATCTATCACTGCACTGTTGATCTTTGATCAGTCCAGGCATGACAATACTTTCTGTTCATCAAGCCCCATTTCTGTCTTGGCGTCTCTTGAGTGTCTGTGCACATCATCACCTGTCGATGTGTGTTTGTGAATTTCTTACCCTTGTTCTCTGCATTTGTTTTGGACCGGTAACTCGCAAGCTGATTGGATTTGAAACACTCCTCTATTCCTCTCACATCACACTACTCCAGATCTGTTTCTCTCTTTGCCACTCGTTTCCCTGTGCAATGGAAGAAAAACTCTCCTTGGAATGGCTTGACATCTCCTTGTTCACTTTGTGTCCTCTTCCCTTTCTGTTGAGTCTTTGAAAAAAAGTTTTGAGTTAGACTTTTTTATTTATTAATTTATTTTACATTCTGGGTTATCTGAATATTAGTTTGACATAACTCTGAACAGAAGCTTGCTGCTATTTTTCGTTCTTGTTGAACCTAAGCCACCAGAACAACAAGCTAAAACAGCACAGTAAGCACCTACAGACAACACTGACAAACCCTTGCCCATCACATAAATGTGGTGGAATATATGTTAACTGAAGGCATTTCCCAAGTCTCTGCTTGAGAAAATAGACTCACCTTTTAACTACTGATCAAACAGTGGTGTTTGAGGAATTTCAAATCATCAAGAGTCCCTGCTCAAGCAAGTTTGAGATGCAGCCATGGGTTTCTCTCAGCTGAGATCATAAAACTCACAGACAAAGTCAGACAAAGTCACACAACACAACATAATAACTAACTTGATCTTTTGGACGCTTTGAGGTAAGTGATTATGTGGTTTAGGGATTCAGTCTGCCAAAACCATTTGCAAAGTCCTGTCGGATATTTAGTCAATTATTTTTTTATTGTGTATGATTGATTGTTGTTTCTTTTTCTAGTGGTTGTCCGAAACACAAACTGAAAATTGAACGATTCAGTCATGCATTTTAAATGATTAAGCCGACATATCTGTCATTTTGGCTCCTCATACAGAGAATAAGAGTATATTATTGAATCCAAATCAGAAAGGAGCCCTTAGGCATTCAAATTGAGGGCTTGCGTTGAGTATCTTCACAGGGCAGTTTATTGTACACAGTTAAAACTGTTACCATTTAGGAAAACACCAGAAAATGCACATTGGATTTACTTTGTTTAAGGAGTACATACAGTATATACGACAAAAGGTACAAGTGAACAAAAATACAGTGGTAGAAAGTTAAAAGGGGAACAAACTTGCTGCATTTGAAAATGAAATACCCTGCAATAAACAAAACAAAAGTTTCCCCAGCCTTTTGGGCTAGTAATCCAAATACACCACTTCCAAGTAAAACATTCATTTTTTATTTTTTTTTATTGTTGATTTATGGGCATGTTCTCCTCACAGCCCAAAGCATTGTCTGGCAGACTGAAACCCTTTTCCATTTAGTAAAAAAAAAAAACAGACAGACAAAATTATTTCCCTGTGATCTTTGTTGTCCAATATCTGTGGTACAAGATGTTTGCAGATTGTTGAAGTTTGTGCTCAGTCCAAGCAGCATTACCAGAGGCTCTTGTCATGGAGACTACTTCTTGTCAAAAACTTGTGAAAAGTCACTGCAACAAAATAATAATTCTCCCGTATAGTTCTCCTTATTTGATCCAATATGACTGACGGGAAACTGAACTCCTCAAATAAAGGATCATCATTTCATTGACTTTGGCAGTTGACTTTGTGAAATACACAAGTTTTGAATGGCAACAGTGGCCTTCATTCAGAAGCAAAGCCTCTTGGGGTAAGCTGCCATAGTCAGACCAAGTTCAGAGACAATTTTTGTGAGACCGTTCAGACGTGGCCAGAGGGGGTCCTCAACCCAAGAGTGGGGTGAGCTACCAGTATTGCTGTAGCTGTCCCCCAGTTGCAAAACATGCTAACAGGACCTAGGATAGACCCTGGGAGTGGGTGGAACTGCCGGGCTCCAGACTAGTAGATAAGAATCCCATTTCATAGCGTCAGAATTAATTTCATGCTTTGCTATGAGCTGTGAGGCAGACCCCTGGATTTTCAGGCTTTGTTACACATTTAGATTATACCTCCAACCTGCCAGTAGCCAGTCAAGTGCTTTCTCTCAAATTAAAGTGGCAGATTCTAAATCCTCTGTATCTAGCCAAACAAGCATTTTAGCTCCCCCCACTTACTGTAATTGCAGGAGCTTTTTAGATAAATTGGAATATTTGTGTGAGCCACAACACTGCCATTTGGCATCAGGGGGATTAATTCTATAATGATCTACAAATATGAACATCCTGTCATTTGAGGCTTCTGGGGAAAAAAAAATGCAATTCAAATACAAACATGTGCTCATACTCTGATAGCAAGAACATTGGCAAGCTGTGTCATTTCAAGAGTCGACCTCAGGCGTTGAGTAACGACCTGTGAAGCTAAACAATTTGTATTCATGTATTTAATTTATTTCACTGGAAATGTTGCATTAATAGCAATACAATGTGAAGGTAGTCGTAATGATTAGGTATGCCACCAGAGCTTGACATTGCACACTTCACACCCTGAGCTCCCAGTCATATCACAACAGACTTAAAAGTCAAAGAGAAGGGTATGAATGCCGACATGACTAATTATTTGTCAAATAGCATTTAGGAAACTCTTTCAGGAAGCTTCAAAAGGACCTCAAGTAAAGCGTTAGCTGAGTTCTTTCTTTTGTGGTTGTATAGTTCTACTATCCATAATCCCACCACTGGCCTTCATGGGATATGTGCACTTTATTAAAGCTGTGCCCCAGCTGGTCTTAAAGTGTTATCAGGCATGAGGATGCCTGTGCACTGTGATAGCTTGGCCCCTGTCAGATTCACAGCCCTTTCCGTGCCACAAAGATTGAGAACTGAGCAATCAGTCTTGACGTGGAGGGTTTGCAAATACAATATGAGCGGAGGAAAGAAGCTGAAAGGCTCAAAATCCAGTAAGACCGTAAGTAAATAAGCCCATTGGACACAGAGAAGGGTTTGAGGACTGTGGCTGAGGTCCTGTCCTATTTGTTGTGTGCTGGAACATTTGGTCTTCACTGAGAGGAGGCCTCTCTGAGAGTTAAAACCCCTGTTTTTTATTTTCGTTTTATAAGCCGTTCTACCAAAAGTGACACTGCAGTTAGAACACTATCATTAAACTTTTATGGATTCAGCAGTACAAGTTTTTTTTTCGTCTTGCTTATACTCTATTCTCGTGTCATGGCATTCTCAGAATGGCAGTAAGCTCTACCAATATACATAGAAATGGGGCTATGAAATGGGATTTTTGAACTAATTGTTAACAAGAATGGGTGTTTGTTGGCAGAAAAAAAGCAGAATATCTTAAGAGTGCGTGTTCCCCTTATGGCCGCCCCCTCTCACAGTCTTGTGGACCCTCCAGCCCAAAGATACATGAGAATTTAACAGTCCTGGCTACAGCACAGAGCTAACCCTCTCCCTCCCAAATAATAATGGGTCCAAAACGTATTCACAATGGGCTGATATTGACAATGGTATATACTGATTCAAAAAAGGCATGGATGTCAACATTTCTGGCATGTTGTTTTGAGAGAGAGAGAGTTGCAGCTCACTGACTATAGAGTAAGCACGCTCTGTAGTCAGGTGCTGGTGGTAAGAAAGTCTCTAAAATGTTGTATTTGTGGGAGTCAGGTACGTATGATGCAAACTATGCCTGTGATGTGTTTTTATTTTTTTTTAAGAAGTTAAATGTTCTTATTTGCGGTTTATGCTGAGTATCCTGTTTTTTCATGTTTTTTCATGAGTTGCCATTTTTTAACCTTAACTGTTGTTGTAGTTCTTTCTTTCGAGTCACCTGGGTTACAGAGAAATTCATTTCCCAGTACCCTCCTTCTGTTCATTATTTATTTCTTAAGCCCTTGTTTTGGAACAAAAACACGCTGCTTGATTTCCATGGGTGTCCTTTGAGTTTCTGTCTTAAGTTGCTTTGTGTGGAATGCCTATTTTTTATAACTGTGTTTCATTGTGTTTTGTTTTTTTATTATTGTGCATTTTTTACCAGACATTAAAGTCTAAATGTAATAATGAAGGTGCTTTTTTCACACCAAGATGGGGGTAATACATTCTCAAAAAAACATTGTGGGGGATAGAGGAATCCCGTCCTGGAAAGATATATCGTCATACATGTCCTTTTATCCCTATAATACCAAATTCTGGATGAGAAGTGAAAATGTTTTATCGCTCCTTGCACAGCACACTCTCTCTGGACCAGCACAAGCTCTGTAAGAGCTTGGCACAGATTAGAAGCAAGAGGCATTGAATTTGATTTAGAAAGTTCCTAGATGTGTAGGTTTTAATATGATTTGGAAGAAAACTTCAGACACAAAATTAGCCACCGTGTTGAAAAGCTTTTTTTACTAGTCCTGAAAAAAAGGAGAGACTACTCTATCTCCCAGCTTGTACTTCTTATTATGCTTATATATAGCTTATTTGAGTTTATGCTAATTTGGTACAATAGTTTTAAAACAAAAAGTGGAGATGTTTTTCAAAAAAATCATCATACCACTGCTCTTAGAAAACTATACTAGTCCTTATTAACCAATAATACATTTAAACATTTTACATGTTTTTATTTTTATTTTAAAGGAGGTTATACAGACAATGAAGGTGGAAAAGAAGGTTAACTACTTGTGACTGTCTTGTTTACAAGTTGTCTAGTTTGTAATTGTTAAAAAAAAGCATCTGCTTTTGTCCAAAATAAATGAAAAATAGATGACTTAATACCTGTTGAATTTGCAAAATGAAACTATTGCCTTTTGATAGATTATTGTATGAGGTGTAGAATATTGAGTTCAGACATTGAACAAGATGACATGAGCAAAACTATTTCCTATGTCTTATGTTGTAAGACAAAACAGGGCAAACAAATGGCTTCTGCTCTATGTAAGACCAGAGGTTATTATATTGTTGCCAAAGGTTTAAATCAATATATCTGCAGAAGATAATATTTAACATTATAAAGCTTTACCTCTTAATGCAAAAATACTTTTTCAAGAACCACACTGGCCTGCATGTATAGTTCAAACCCCCAGGTATTTCCCGAGGGAAGCCATCTTGATTCATTATTACAAAGCGTGCGCCATTGTTCATTTTGGCCTGTTATGTTGACATTTGCTTGACAATTTTATTTTTATTTAAACATATTTTGCCTCCGTCTTTGTGTCTTTGTTTTGCAATTTTTTGTTGGAATTGCTCTTATTGTTTTTTTTTTTATCCTTTTATCATTTTCTTTATCTCTCCCATCTTTTTATTTTTTTGTTTTTCACCCTTCCCCCCTACCCCATCCTCCTCCTCCTCCTCCTCCTCGACCCCCTTCCCTCCTTCCTTCCTGTCCTTTCAACCTCACCAGAGCCCTCAGAACCCCCTCAAGAAATTAAGTGCAGCAGCACCAGCTCCACCACCCTGCTGGTAAGTTGGCGCCCCCCGCCTTTGAAGAGTCAAAACGGTGACCTGGTGGGGTATAGGGTGCGCTACCAGGTGGTGGGCCTATCAGATGGCAGCAGTGATGATGGGGAGCCCATGGAGGAGCCCACTGTCCCAGCAAATGAAGAGCAGGTGCTGCTGCAGAGATTGGAGAAATGGACCCAGTACAGCATCTCTGTGTCTGCCTTCACTGTGATCGGGCCAGGCCCTGAGAGCGAGCCCCTGATCTGCCGCACTGATGAAGATGGTACATGAATCTCAAATTATCACAGGCTAAATGTAATGTAGAAATTGAGGTATTGTCTGTTAGTTTGATTGTCTAAGTCTCATCCTGTCTAAGGGTCCTACTACTATCCTAAATTTATAGAAATATCATAATAGAAAAGGTTTAATATTTTAACAAAATGTTGATAAGTAACAGGGAAGCATATATCTGTGAAAACCTGAGTAAAATATGTTGACTAGATAACACACTTGGGAAATCAAGTGTGATGCTATTAAAACATAACCAACCAAATGTCATTCATAGCAGCCACTACATCCCATATCCTGCTTCTGTGTCGGCTCTTAACAGTATCCCAGTGCTCAGCAGAGAGCCATAAGAGTTTATGAGCGTCGTACTCTGCAGCACCATAATTATTCATGCATTTATGATGGCAACAGGAGGTTGGAGGTTAAATCAGCAGGTGTGTGAACATTAAGGTTGCAACTTAAACCCTTAACTTAAACATGGAGCGGAACACAAATAGATACAGTCCTTTGTCTCTTTACTAACTATTCCTGTATCGCACTGGAGCACTGCACTCAGACCTTAACTACTCCACTCCGTTGTTTTTGATGAATTTTTTCAAATGTAAAATATACTCAACTACAGTTTCTAGATGCAGAAAATGTACACACTGATAATACAGACAAATAACCACGTTAGATTTTGCAGATTGTGAACAAAACTCATACTTGTGCTTGGATCAGACAGAAAGGAAATATGCATGTTAAAGCAGGTGAACCATAATCGACAATATCATGATATCAAAAACCTGGATAGCAAAAACAAAATGACAAAAGACAGAAGCACTAAAAGTAAAATGCACAAAATGACAAGTAAAGATGTGAGCATGCCACAGCACAGCTGAATCATTGACGGATGGCTGACATTGCCTTCTATCCTCCTTGATCCATTTCACATCCATTACCACAGCATTTTAAAAAGCATTTATCTGACACTGATGTACGACAAGCACAAAAGTAGAGACAGGCTTAAATGTTTACATACTTGTTTTAAAAGACACCTTTCCCAGCGGTGAGACCACAGCTCACTGACAATAGCTATAACAAATTTCAAGGTGTCATCACGGTAATAATGTATGACAGAGAAGTGCCAGGTAAAGAAATAAGAGCCAGGACTAAAAGGTAGGGGGAAGAATTGGTAATAAACAAGATTGGTGCATGATCCAGGGGAAGGTGGGGGGGAAATGGGGTTGTGATTTAGAGGGGGAGATGGGACTTGAAGTGTTTGTGGACGAGCAAATGGAGGCAGTTTGAGTGGAGGAGTTCTATTAATGGCACATCCATCTCAAAAAGGGCCAGTCCATGGCACTCTGAAAGGCCTGGAAGCAAGGCCTTCCATAAAGGCCTGTCATTATGACTGAGAGCTCCCTACTGAAAGCAGACAGACACAGCAGAGACATACTGAAAAGCTGGAGGAGACTCGAGGAAGTGATACAAGGTTTTTGGTTAATATGTTGGTTTGGTTGTTATCACTATCTGAAGACAGACATAACAGTGTTTATGTTCTCTCTATAATTCCTCCTACTCGTTAGTATGTTTTTTGAGTATTTTTAGTGTGTGTATTTAAAGGTAGACTCCCTGCACACTGTCTCTAACTCGCAAACAAACATTTATTGGCAACGTTTCGGTACTAGACCTTCATCAAAATGTTTCACCTTCAAACCTTTTGTCAAAATAGGCAGGACATCTTAACTAGGAAGTGGCTACAAGCCCGCAACCAATCATCATTATGATGTCAGCTCTGAAACAACAAATAAACATCAGCTTCCTGGTTCAGATCACATATCAAAACAGCTACCGAAAGCCTAAAGAGGCAGTTCTAAATAACATGTTTACATGTATTTTACAGGTTATTATAATAGCTTTATGTACCAAAGGTCAAAAGAACACAGAGCAATGTTAACTGATTACACTGGTTGAAGATGGAACATATATTTTTCCACATTTCTGCTACTATTTCTATATCTGAAATAGTGAGTCAGACCTGATGCACAAGACTTTTCAGCAAAAACATATAACAAAACGATTCTGATTAGAGTTTTTGTACTATCCACAGTTCCTGGGGCTCCTCCAAGGCGGGTGGAGGTTGAAGTCCTCAACTCCACAGCATTAAAGGTGATGTGGCGCTCCTTGACTCCAGGAAAGCAACACGGTCAGATCCGTGGCTACCAGGTTCACTATGTCCGTGTGGAAAATGGCGAGTCAAGGGGCCTGCCCCTAATCAAGGACGTCATGCTGGCCGATGCCCAGGTATGAACATCTAACTGTTTCCTTCTCACAATGTCTTCTTGGAGGATAAACATTTTAATTCACCATATTCAAATTGTGGCCATCATTATCTGACATTGCTCTCTGGATGAGAATCACAAATGCTCTGTTTAAAGGTTGTAACTTCTATCAACTTTTATAGTTATTACAATATATCTGAGAACTGGTTAGCTACCATCAGACAACAGCTAATTTAGCATTAGCCACTTCACAGCTAATGTCACTGTTAGCTCAAAAGTGACCGAAGGCCAGCATAACCTTTTGTAAGTGTTGTGCAATTATGAATATGAATATGTGTGAACTCCAGACTCACTGTAATGCTAGCTAGAAA
Organism: Labrus mixtus; assembly: GCF_963584025.1. NCBI lineage: Eukaryota > Metazoa > Chordata > Actinopteri > Labriformes > Labridae > Labrus > Labrus mixtus. Next base: position 22,611,315 of record NC_083614.1, on the reverse strand, counting down.
GTGGCTGAATGCTTACATTAGCTGTTTTCTTCTGGGAGCCAATGCTTTATGACATATTTGTTTTAGAAAATTAAAGCCCTATTCAGACTAGCGTTTCAAGCCACGATATTTACGCCCCTTTGATGTTTTGCCTTCAATCTAAATGTCCCGGAGGTGTAATGGTGGGATGGAGTGTTCCCCCCTCTGTAACGTCTGCCGAGGTAGTAACAGAGGCGTTACAGAGGCGAGACAGTATCAGAGGAGCCTGCCGGGGAGCGCAGCGCTGTCTGACTGGGCGTGAATGTGGAGCTCTTGCTGTGCAGTGCTTCCACCTGCTTCTTCCTCAACGCAATCTGAATTCACCAATATTACACCATCACGGAATCAAAATGAATGTACAAAGATGTGATGGAGGCTGAGCTTAGTTAACACACTTTTAAGGGCTTAAGTCTGCTAACACCTTTCCTATCATATCTTATAGCACTTAAAGGTAATGTCAGCATTAAGCCGCCTCTATTTGTTAAGTTAGCTACTATCTGAATGCTAACTGTTGTCTGAAAAGTCATTAAATGTTTTGTTTTTTTAAGTTAATTTTCTTAATGCCTTATCTATGGTGTCTTAACACTATTAAAAGGCTATGTTAGCCGTCAGCTCCTTCATGATTAACAGTAATATTAGCTAGTATGTGGCTGATTGCTAACATTAGCTGGTGTCTGATGGTAATTTATCAGCTATCAAATAACTTGGTTGAACTTGAAACATGCCCTGACGCTCCTCTGTATTTTTTTACTGTTAATGATCTTTTCATTTGTTTTATGAGAATCTGGAAGTGTTAAATCAGATTTTCTACATTAATGCTACTCACAGCATTTAAGCTTCTCACCCTGAGCGTAATGACAGATATAAAATGGCTGCCATTTGAAAAGGATCAATTCTACTAAATATATTTCCAGGTCTTTCTTTCAATGCATTTTTCAGACAAGATGAAAAGAGAGTCACCAATTAAGCAGGATAAAAGTTACACCGATGGAGTGATTTGTTCGTTTGTGACATTTCAAAGAAACTCTGCCCCACTTTCGTGCTCACAAAAAAAAAAAACGCAAATTGTGTGCTTCTTCCTGGCTGTGTGGCTTTGCAAATATTGCTGCAGTATAGGAAGCGATATGGGTGCTCTCCCATCTTGGATTTCATTTCATATTTCTGTAATATTCTTTTCCCCTCAGCCCACAACAAGAACTCTAATCACAGCTTCACTCATCTTGTCCTCCCAGTTCTGACTCCACGGCTTTTATTAAGAATTTCCAGACCCTGCTTTATGGCAACATCAGCCATGAAATGCCTGATCGTATGCTTGTATCAAATGGAAAAAAAAGACTCAAAGAAAATGCTTATTATAGTATTCTGTGCCTGGGGGGCAAAAGGGAAATTGGCATGAAAACATTTTACCAAAAATATCAGCCTCCACTGACAGCTGGAATTGTAATGGAGCGCTGTACACTGAAATGATTTTCTTTTCTTTTTTACAAACCTTCTGTCAAAACATTTCTGAGAAATCCTTTCAGAGTGTGACTTATGTACACATGCAGTAACAACAATTGTAATGCAAATTATAGCCGTGACGCAATGGAGTAAACACCACAAAAAATTAATAGTTGAATTCAGTTTTGTATATTTTGAGAATGAATTACTCAATTTTATTTTCCTAATTGAATGAAGGGTCCATTCAGCCCAAATGATGTCATGATGACATTTGGGGGATTTTGATGACCCATGAGACCAGGAGTAGAGTTAGCTTAAATTCATTAAATTATGAACACAAAGCCCTGCACAACCTCGCAGCCAATAATGAATCCCCTGCAGAAACATATTTTTAGATAGTTAGTTAATTAAAAAAAAGCCCCCAGCATTAAACCCTAAAGCTGCGTATTAGTTAACACTATTGGGCGTACCTCTGTTAACACAGAGTTAGCTTAGCGAAGCTGGCAAATGGTTAAACAACTCCAGGCCCATCAAGCACACCTGTCCAACTCTCAGCCTTGTTTCAGCTGCTCCTCATAACATAAGCTTCAAACAGCTTCTCTCTCTCCTTACCTCCAAAAAAACCAATGACCTATTTCTGATACCAACCCTCTGCTCTGAACCTCTAATGCCCCCGTCTCTCACAATTCTATTTCTTCCTTTTCTTTTCTCTCTCTTTCTTAAAAAAAAAAAAAAAAAAATCACTCTTTCTCCTGCACTCTCCTCTTTGGCGGGGGGGTTAGTGGGAAACGGACGATACAGCCGAATATGTGAGTACGAAGTTTCGCCTGAGTGCTATGTGTAGCTGCAGGGGTATAAACAGTGGGTATTTCATCAGCCTTGTTGGATTCACAGTTTACACAACCCCTCCAGACTTTATTCAATAAGTTTGGATAAAGTGGCTCAGAGGTTACACTCACTCTGGCCGACCAACCGCTACACTATCTCTATAAGCCACTAAGGAAAAGAGGACAAACTTCTATTGCCAGCTAGCTTCTACAAAATGGTGGCTGATGCAATATCCACTGCCCGCTGTGCCTGGAATGCTAATGCTACTCATGCCATGCTGTGTGTTGATGCAGTGTTTTTGTCTTGTGTTCTTTTGGTGTGTGTGTTGTTTTTTTATGATTTTTTGAACCGTGTTATTTAATTTAATGTGGTGACTTAGAATTCCTGTGCTTCCTTAAGTAGACTTGCTTTTTTTTGTGTGTGTATATTCCTCTTCAAATCTCGGATGATCATTCACAACTGCAGATTTTCTTCAACGAATTGTACCCTTATTTTGAACCCAAATTTAAAGCCCCAGTCTATCTGCATTACGTGAATACCATCTCAAGTACCGACAGTACTTATAGCTCATTTACCTTTATTGACCTCTCCCATCCCTCTGCCAAGCAGCCTGTTAAAAACCTCATTCTGCATTCGTTCAAACCTGCTCTCTTGAAAGATTCATTAGAATTGATCGGAAGCCTCTCTTTGAAGAGGACTCAAGGAAACTTAATGGCTGAGGTAAAAACTGCCGGCGAATGGGCAGGATGCATTCAGCATGCATTTATCACAAAGTTAAGTTGTTGATTGGAATATGGCTAAAGGAATAAGAAGGGCTACTTTCCATTTGCATACTTAATGTCCCTGCTCCACCTTGGCAGCTCTTAGGATTTGCTTAATGGAATGTTCTCCCATTACAGAGGAAGAAAACCTTACATTTAATGCATGCCTCGTGAAAATTAATAAAGAGAACCAGGAAACACTTCACTAAGTTTAACATTCTGCATAAGGCCGTTTGAGCTGCATGCAGGGGGGTAAAATCATCAATAATTCAAGACATATTTTGACATTTTCCTGTTCCTGTGTCTTCCCTATCTCCCATAGGAAATGGTAATTGGAGGACTTAAGCCAGACACCACTTACTCCATCACTGTGGCAGCATACACCACCAAGGGGGATGGAGCCCGCAGCAAACCCAAACTGGTGGTGACCAAAGGGGCAGGTCAGTCCAATGATAGATGTTTTATCTGCTGCTTTATTTGCTCATCCTGTGGCATATTCCTTTTTTAGTCAATGGTGAAATGACACATACCTCAGGTTGCTCGGCTATCTTTCTGTGATATCACCAGTAAAGGGACCTTCATTTTAGGCCAAAGTTTGGTGCTTTAACTGAAACAAAATGATTCCCAAGATTCGGAAAAGCAACACAGAGCAAATACAAAAAAATCTGATAAAGTGCATGGGGTAGATTTAAGGTATGTCTTCAGTTAAGACTTCTGCTTCATAATAATGGGTATGGGATTTTTCAACTATTTCACCAAAAAAAAAGAAGAACAATTCAGTCAGTGGAGTTGATGTTTGTTTCGAGCAGTGCAGCATTTATCATTTGAATCATGCTCACAAGACTATCCACAGATATTTTGAGATCAAGGAGTTGGTGTGAGGTTCTTGAAGATTTTTCAGACAGATTATGACAGCTTGAGAACCCCTGTTGGGCCGTTGGTCTGAGCATTAAAGATAAAATAAACGCCAATGCCTGCACACTACAAAGCCTTGTCTTTTTCAATTTTCTCCCTTGTTACCACTCCCAGGCTGGCCAATTCAGCCAGACCGCTTGAGCCTGTGTTGAAGTTAGCAGCTTAGTTACCGTGAGTGTGATCTAAACCTGTAAAGCTCGCCGCTTGAGAGAGTGAAGGCTTTCTTTGTGAGAATTCAGGGCGTCAAGGCAAGCTAGGAGCAGCCTTTTGTGTGAGAAAATGTGCCAGGCTTCAGATAGTCAATATGTACACAACTGCATTCATGCATTACTTATATATGAACACAAACCCCTACATACATACATACATACACACATACACACAGTGAATTGCACATCAAACACAGAGGGTATATGCAGACCTATACTAGGATATTGCATGGACCTCTGTGCAGGCATGAGGTAATACAATAACAAGCTTATTGATACACACAAACAACTCAATCTTGCAACCCAACACACAAACACAGGAACATTTCCCAGGTCCTGACAGGTGTGTGTGTTACATGTGTCAGGGAGTGTGATGCTGCCAAAGGGGGTTGAGTGAGTGCTGTCACTCTCCATCCTCCTGTCAGGCCGAGCTGACTGATGTGCCAGTCTGGCGCACTCTGTCTGTCCCTCAGAGGGAAAGCCTCTCCTCTCTTTTTATTGTTGAAGTGTAAAGAAACGGTTAAGGCCAGGGGGCCGAGATAAATAGAAAAAGGGGAATGGGTGAGAATTGGGGAGACATGGCTCTGCGGAGTGAAGAGGCTGTCTTTCTTGTTCAGTGGGATGTTGGGATGGCCCAATGGATGGAAGTGTTTCCAGTAGTTATCGGATTTCTTTCAAATGGGGGAGTTTCCTGAGATGTGTATCAGGCAAAAAAAAAAATGTCCTGTGGACATTAAAAGTTAGGGGCTTTAAAACCGACTACTTTTCAGAAACAAGCCCCAAAAAAGACTTAAATGTCTAATTACATCAATCTCATTTAAATCATATATAGCATTCAAATAAAACAAAAAACAGCAACTGGAACTATTGATATATAAATAAAGCTTTCCAGTTTGACAGAATCTCTAAGGTACAATGGTAACATTATTCTAAAATAACAGCATTCACGTTAGTCCCTATTTCCAAGAACCCTTCCTACAACTTGCTCATTTTAATTTGCTTCTGGATTATAATTGATGAATTCATTAAAAAAACTAAATGTAAACAATTCTGCATATAAAACCACATGTACCCTAATTTTGACAAGATCTCTAATGGAGCACACTGAAACTGAATCTCATATCAAATATTTTGAGCCTATTATATTATTAATGTTTTGACTTCTTTCTTATTCACCCTACATATTAATGTTTGAACGTACTCTGCAGAACCACTAGAACACTGTAAATGTGTGAAATAGTCAACAAAATCAATGCTTTTATATGCACACAGACACACATTATTCGTGCAACAGCTCTAAAAATCTTTTTTTTTGCAAACAGCAGGTTTTTCAGAGTTAGCGTTTGCCTTCAGAAAGGATGACGTCATATTTCTGTTAATTTAAGAAGAAAGAAAAGCCTGTAAGATAAATCAATGTAGAACGTCACAACAAGAAGAGATTTTATTTTTTTCGCTACTACAAAATCGATTCAGAACAATCGTGAAGATTTTTTTCATCAACGTCCTGCATTCCAAACATGCCTCTTTGGTGTTTGCGAAAGTGTGCAAAAAGAATGTATCTCAGGACTCTGTTGGATCTGAAAACATGAAAAGGTGTGAAACTTTTTTTTACGATTCACAGAAAAACATCATTCTTTCTGTGGCTGGAAGTGTCTTTGTTTGCTGAATGAAAGCCAGGTTTGAAAAGTGCCTTTTCATGATTCATACTTTCCCATCTCTTGCTTTGAGGAGAAATGTAACCATGGCCGATGTGAGATATAAGTTGTTGTTTTTTTCTTGTTGAGGAAGCCAAAAGAGTCTTTATTGACAAAAGACTGAAATGTTTGCGTCTGGAAGCGTTGTTCTGCCATCCCATCTGCAGTTTTTCACTGCCACAATCAATGACATCCTTTGTCTTCTTTTCTTGACTGGCCCTTTAGTGTGAGGATGTTTAAAATAATAAATAAATAAAAAAAAGCTTAAACTGTCAAAAAACTCCAAACTGAATGGAACAGCATGTTTCCCAGATATAATTCTCTGTAGGTAGCCGACTGTTACTTGAGACCTTCTGAGCCCACAGCACAAGGAAAAGTGTAAGATTTGAGGCATGCCAAGTCAGCGAGAGATACTCAGGAGGAGGGCTGATGTGTTTGTAGAAAGGGACAAAGGATATATATATATATATATATATACACTGTATACGCGCTGTTTGCATTTTCTTTGGACAATTTATTATCTGGTCATGACGCAATGATGGACTGAGGGATGGAATTATATTTGGAAGTTTCCCTTGAGCTGTTAGTCATTATGGGAAGTGATTTGCGTTATGCATTAATTGTGTTGCAAGTCAGAGTTGATATAGATGCAAATGAACTCAGTCACATTGTCGTTACACAGGAACAGAACACATTAGTAGGGTTTCCTGTACTTGAAATATCTTGTCAGCTAACAGGCTCCCATCCCCCAGCCTGAGAGCACTTTATTATGAATGTTTCATCCTGTTAGAGGATGCTGAGGGATGCCGGTGTGTATTAAAAGGTGTGGAAACCTCAGATACATCAGCCCGGATTCCCTCATCGTTTGTTTAGTAACTTCCTGATTTTGATGCTGGTCTTGTAAGAAAACATCAATGTAGTTACTCCTTCTCTTTGTATTTTCTTTCTCTCTCTCTCTTTCTCGCTTTCTTTGAAATGTTTGCACTCTAAATGGGCCATGTAACAATTTTCGCAGATTTGAGTCCACTCAAATGCACTGTCATTTCCTACCCTTCCAAATACTCCCATCCATGGACCCCTTTCATATACTGTACACAAATCAAGGAGAGTTATGGATTGAAAAAGACTTCTCAAACCCCTTTGCCATTAGATAATCCAAATAATTAGCGTTAAAAAGAGTTGATTTCCTTTTAGGACATATTTTAAATGTAAATGTATGTGAGCAAAGTCAATTACAAACATGCACAAGAAGTGATATTTTTGTATGTATATGATGGTATGTGTGCACATGTCTGGTGTGCACAAGAGAGGGAGGAAATGAGAAGGAAACCTGATCACCCCTTTCTCAATCACGCTGAGTGAGTGTCAACAGCAGGCTGTTAATACTGTGGCCTGATGGGAAACGTGCTGGAGGCCCACAAGGAGGGATTGAGCCAGGGTCGAACTTGAAAGGGTTGCAGAAAGAAAGAGGGATGGAGGGGGCCGGAGTAGGGGTGATGGATGGGGGAGTGGGGGGGGGATGTGCGGGGGGTAGTAAATGAAAAGGGGGATTGGGCTGGGTGCAAGGGGAGCACTGGGTGAAAGAATAAGGTAGAGTATTAGGGAGGAGAGAGATGAACACAGAGGAGAGGGACAATCATGGTGGCGAAGAACCCCAGAATCACTCACACAAAAACACACACATTTCTGCCTCCTCACATACTTCTTGGGCCATCTTTGCAGCAGATTGCTCCTTGTCCCCTGTCACCTTCATCATCCCTCATTCACTCATTATTCACCCTCTCACCATGCCCTTACTCTCGCCCTCTCATCGCTCTGTGCACTATGAATAAACACCCATCTGTTGGGTCAGTACCCATGATCCTTCTCCCTCCGGTGCAGTTGACCACTGTTTTAATAGTACAAATAATGATTTTGGGGCCACAAATGTTGTAATGGATACAGCTGATACACTGATGAGAGTTGCAGCGAAACACACAAACTTAGTGTGGAAAACACAGACACACACAGAGTCATCACGGGATCATTATCTCCGATTCTATTTCCTTTATTAGCGGCAAGCATGAAGGCAGAGTCGGCTTTAAATGACACCAAGCTGAGCTATAGTATCCAGCCGAGGAGTATTAGGAGCATTTGTCTCACCCAACTCCAGGCGCCCCCGCCTTTCCATTACCGGGAAAGGCTCAGCCGACTAGCCACCATCCACCCACCAAACCCCCATCTTCCGCTAGCAGCAGCCCTCGGAAAGAAGACCATTAGCAAGCGGAAATGAATAATACGAGTAAAAGGATAAGACTGTAGAGTGGAATGCTTTGTGTGTGTGTGTGTGTGTGTGTGTGTGTATGTGTGTGTGTTTTTTTTACTACACATACACGCACATTAAAGACTTTCCTCTCGGTATAGGATTTTTAACCGTATGTAGGCACATGTACACAGACACACACACGCACAATGATACTATTCCACTGAGAGGGAGCACTTTACCTCTGACTAATGCTAGCTTCTCCAAATTACTTTAAGTCCATACTGGGCAGCAAGCCAAACAGCTCTGTGTGCAGGTGGAATGATGATATAGAAGCTGGAGCTGGCTGCATACCAGGAGGTGCCTTACCATCAGACACATGAACACATACATGCACAATCCTCATAATTCATCGCATACAAAGATACAAACAATCTGATTTACATACGCCACAGACTATAAGGCTCATATGGATGCTTGAAATATATTCATGTAGTGTATTAAACACAAGCTTGTGATCTATAAAAGGGCACATGCATCATAACTGTGGCTGCTTAAGATACAGTTTAAATGTTTTCTGCACTTTTAAACACAGTTTATAATTTGTATTCAGCTTACTCTGCGTTTCTTTTATTTATGCTGAGAAAAGCTCTCACTGGAAGGACCAACGAATCTGCCGCCGACCCATTTTGCAGACCCAGTTGGCAAGCTTTTTGAATTAGATGTACATACTATCTCATTTAGGGGAATGGAATTTGACAAATAAATTCATGTTTTGCTACACAAAATTCTAACATTGCTTCTAGTTGACAGTTACTGGTATCTGCTCTGTCATTGCCTTGTTTATCCGAGAAAGAAGGGACATACATGAGTGAGCTGAGATAAGATCTATTTGCAGAACAACTCGGCTCAAGTGTGAATCAGACACACTCATCTCTCTGAAAGCTTTGACAGCAACCTGAGGACTGAAGGCTTCCCCTAACTACTGCTGCCTCGATCAAACTGATGGGGCCTTGGAAGGAGAGTTAAGACGAGATGCGTGTCATCCACAAGAGCGGCAAAACTGGGCCACTCTGAAGAATGGTGTCTAGACCCCAAGTGTAGATCATCCATTTTACAACAAGGGATGACTCTTGCAGCTGAAAGAGGCACTGTTCTCTGCTTAAAGTTTTAGTGATGCTTTGCAGTACAGAAATGCTTTTGGTTGGAGCTTACATGTATCATGAAATGATAATGGGTACACTGATCACTCGAGAATTTAGAGGCTCTGTGTGGATTCTTCCACATCTTTTTGCACCACAACCGGACTCACTTTGTCTGGCTGTTATCTCATGGATAGCCCGAAATTAAAATCTATTCTTGGTCTACACTCTGTAATTTGTTTATATCTACTATTTGTAACGTCCTTTAAAGTGTATTCCCATTTCTATTGGGCTGACTGCTTGGCCTCTAGAGTTGCTCCTTAGAGTGTTCTGCAGAACTTCTCACCAGATTAACTTCTCACTGAAACTTCCGTCCCTGGCGTCATCAGCAGTACACACAAGTCAAGTGTGAGGTTGAAAGGATCAGCCCTTCTCGAGATATACCAAGGACAGATGGACAGATTCTTCAGTTTTATAGTTATTCGCTGAAAGCTCTTGAGTCTCATCTGCAGGCAGCCCCTGATGACTTTTTAAACGATGACATACATTATAAATATCATGCAGGTCTCCTTAATTGTTTCTCAAGTAAAGTTTTTGCTGTATTCGTGATTAACATCAGCATTTTTTGTTTTGGAACCTTTCATTTTAAAAACTACATTTCCATACAAGAGTAAAGCGCAGGAATTAAGATCTGCTTTGTTTCTTTGTCCCCACAGTGCCTGGTCCTCCCTATATGTCAGTGGCTCAGGACTCAGACACATCAGCTATGGTTCGCTGGGACCCTCCTGACCTGACCAATGGCATGGACCTGATGGGTTTCCGCCTCCAGTTTGGCCGAAAAGATGTGTCTCCTTTGGCCACACTGGAATTTGCTCCCCAAGAACGACAGTACTCTGTGGTCAACATTCACCGGGGTGCCATCTATCTCTTTAAAATCTCAGCCAAGAGCAGGGGGGGCTTTGGGGAAGAGGCTTCTGTAGAACTCAATGTGCCTGAGAAAACACCAGGGGGATATCCTCAAATTGATGAGCGCTCCAACGTGACATGTTGCTCAGTGCAGCTGTCCTGGTCTCCCCCTGTGCTGGCAGAGAGGAACGGGGTTATTACGGCGTACACGTTGGCTTATAAGGAAACCGGTTCTGGAGGAGCACCAAGTGAGCTCCGATTGCCCCCGAGCCAGTCCAACTATGTGCTCAACAGCCTCAAACCCAACTCAGCGTATGATGTGAAAATACGAGCGCACACCAGTATAGGTCCAGGGCCCTACAGCCCGCCTATCCAGTATCGGACCGTGGCCTTTGATCCAACAGGTAGGGCTTGCCTGTTTCTTTCAGAACCCGGTTGGCAGGGGGTTGGAATTTGGCTAACTATAGTTGGCTGCAACTATACTAAAATGAAAACTGCCCCACCCCCTCCTTCAACCACCTCCACTCGTCAAGAAAGAAAAACATGATATTTAAATTGTTTGACCTGGGACACTCACTTCACTAACCCAAACAAGGTAAAACCCAAGTCAGCAAGTTATAGTCAGTCATTTTGAGAAAGAGGAGAGCAGCATAGAATTTCAAGGTAAGTGCTGTTTGGTCAGACACTCCGGTCAGTCATCCTTGCAACCCTTTACCGAGCACACTCACACAGCTAATGTCATCTCACATCCCAAGGTAGGACCTCAGTCAAACTCAGTCACTCTAAGAGTATTTTTGGATTATTCTAAGATGACAGACAGAAGATTTTGTTTCTTTATTTATTTTAGTTTTTTGGGTTTGTTTTGAGATATACCACCCATTCCTTCCCTAATTCCCTCACCCCCCCCGTCCTTATGGGACATCTTGCGGCATGGCATCCCCCAGATGCACTGCTAAGGACTGTTGGCATGCTTTGTTTTGGGTCTGTCTCTATGCCCACCTGGCAGTGCGTTGGCAGTGCCAACCTAGACTCAGTTAGGCACTGAGACCACATGGATCAATTGCTAATTTTGATCCATCCAAAGTGGTCATGGGTTCAGAGGTGATGAGTTAGGTTGGCACTACCAACGATGGCTAGCCAGTGGGCGCACTTTGTGCTCCATTGGTTTTGTCGTCCATGAGTCTTTTGTGCTGTGTGTCTTAACCAATAGCGTTACCCTTCTCACAGCCAATCACAGCTCACCGATACACTCACTCTCCAACCAAGAGGAATTTTGCAGGGGAACAACTTCTTTATTTAAAACCAAAGGTTCTTTTTTTGTTTCTCATTCCTAGGTCTTTCTACATGCCTGGTGTATTAACTGTACTTTTCTCTGTTATTTTTTCCTTCCATTTTTCCTCTTAACAGATGTTCCAAAGAATTTTACTGTCAAGTGGGCAACTAAGACCACAGTGGTCCTAGCGTGGAAGTTTTCTGAGAGCAGGTCTCCATACGAATGCACGGTGAGTTCATTTTGAGGGATGAAATCATTTCAATTGTTCATCTTAATTTGAAAAACATACAGATAATGTCAATTTGAATTCCTGAGCTAATTCCCATTTTACGCTCTGAAATAAAAAGGGCTGGGCTTTACAGTAACCAAGAAGCAATATTAAGACATATTGCATATTTCAGTGCCTGATTATAATCACTGTACTTAAGTTTGCCCTTTTACTTGACCAGTCTTGTATTATGAACACTTGTCTATCTTTTACCAAACAAATCAATACAAGTCCTCTATCTCTCATGGCAATATTCACTAAACTTCCTGATTATGTTGATCAAACTTTAGATTGAGTACAACCGGCAAAAGATGGCTGTGGACGCCAGACAGATGAGGGTGCTCATTACTGGGCTAAGGCACAACAACACCTATGAGTTTAGGGTGACCTGCCAAGAAAGCATGGATGGTGGGCCGAGACATCGTGTCTTTGCCAAGACAGCACCCCTTATCTTGGTCAAGAAACCCAAGTTAGACATTTATGCTGAGCCTGACAACATGCTCACCATGTCCTTTCCACCGGTCGATAACAAGGATGTCAAGTGAGTGAAGTTTTTCTGAAGGATTGGTTCTGCAAGCTCTCTCTCTGGTTATCATTTAAGGTAGAGGCACTAAGGTTTAATTCCTGAAATGCTTGAGATATGAAGGGAAATGGATGGAGCTTTCAAGATTTCTTTGATGTGTTAAAATTAGAATTGTTCTGATACTATATTTTGTCCTTCCCCAACTGATGCTGATAGTACCTGAACAACTCTAAGTTATATGAGGATTTAATTAATATTGTAAATTAACCCCATTGCAAGCACTATAGTATTACCATTTTCTGTCATCTTTGAATGTTTGCATCTAAAATACCATATAATATCAATCACTACATTTTTGTCTGTTTACTTGTTTGTTTTACATGTTTTCAGGAATTTCTATGTGGTTGTGGTTCCACTGAAGAGAACCGCAGGAACTGTCAAGAACCTTAATAATCCTGATGAGACGGATATGGAAGAGGTATGATATTTTCAAAGCAGAGAGTAAGGGTTTATCCTGGTACACCAAATAGTTTTGGGCATATATGACTGCATGTTTTTCCAAAGGAAGAGGCAGATTCTATATCAGTATCTTTTTTAGACTTTCCTCTTTGTTCTCTCTTGCCAAACTTTGTTTTCAGAAAGGGATTCCAGGAACACACGTTTGTTTCATTTACAGTTGCATGTGCTTGGCAATTTTTTCTACACTACATGTCATGTACTAGACATAAGCACATGCAACACAGACAAAAGTGTTTCTCTGCTATGCTAATTTATCCCCCCAAAGCCAGCAGTAGAAAGAATTACACAGTCTTCTCCCACTCTTCCCAAAGCTCAGGGTCACCTTGCCTGCCAGATCAACAGCAACCCCTCCTATTGGATTTGGAATTACACACATTCACAATTTGGAGTTTGCAAGAAAGTCATTAGCTAGAAAGTCCGAGGGTTACATTGACAGTATGTTAACTTTGGTCTCAGTCAGTTCACCAATAGGGACCTTGTTATTGTACAGAGCAGTAGAGAAAATCTCCACATTACATATTTGCTGTAAAAAACCCCACTCCTGGTTGACTCGTTCAATGGTTGTATCAGTAGGAATGTGATGCTCCCATTGTTGTGATGACCATTCTTGTAGTTTTAAGTATTGAAGAGTTTGACTTACTTATTCAAGACATTTTAATATTTATCTCTTTTTATCAGCTCAAGTTTTTAAGTTGTTTAAAAGTTGGGACCAGAAAAAAAAGTTAACTTATAACATTTTGCATCAATCAGCTGTTGCGTGGGGTGACCCCAAAGCGCCGTTCACGTCGTCAGTTGGCTCAGCTGGACCAGAGGAAGCCCTACATCACAGCCTGCTTCAGGCAGCTGCCCTCCAGCTTCACAGTGGGATCTGATCATCGGCACAGCAGCTGTGAGAACAAGCCTCTTGAACCTGGCCAGGAGTACGTCTTCTTCCTGCTGGCTGAACTCAATACCACTGCCGGGGTGAGTTGCGTGTTCAGTTCAGTTCAGTTGACTCAGTTTAATTCATTTTACTTTCACAGATCCACAAAACAAAAAAAAAAGTATCTTTTGTTGATACCATGAATATGTCCAACTAAATTTAGCACTGATACACTTGAATATTAAGGCAAAAAGTCTCATTATATCTTTGGACTCTGCCTTGTACGCCACTTCCGCGGCATTCTTTATAATTCATGTACTGCCTCTTGAGACCTGCCCCCCGCCCGCCCGCTGACAGGTTTAGCCTCCTGCTTTAAGGTGCATGTGTGAACGAGCAAGTTGGGAAGATTTCAGAGGCAGGTAGAAATTTACTTTGAGTGTAAAAACAGCTTCAGATTCTTTTTGCTGGGGTTGTTTTTTGGTCAACTCTTGAATATAATGCAACCTGGATTATGTGCTATCTTAACATCAACTGAATTTGTCCCTGTACAGAAAATGTTTGCTACCAGTCCTTATACCGACACAGTGATGACTCCGGAGCTAGTGGTGGACCCCTTGCCAGTAGAGACTGGGGACGGACTCATATGGGTGGTGGGCCCAGTCCTAGCTGTGGTCTTCATCATCTGCATCGTCATTGCCATTCTCCTGTATAAAAAGTGAGTTGGTATAAACACTTTTTCATCTTTTTTTTGGGAGAGTAAAGTTGCACCAGTATTTCGACTAAACTCTGTAAAAAAAATACCTTTGTTCAACATCAAACAATAGAAAAAGAGCCTCGGGGTAAAGGTTTGGATATAGCGCATTGCTAATTTGAGCTCTAATCTTTATTCTGGAATGAACAATAAAAGCTGATCTTTCCAGCCTTATTACCTACCTCATCCTGAGGATTGAACAATTCAGATATGCATTTTTAGTGCCGTACTCCAGCCACTGGTCTGCAAAAGTAGAATAACTATGATCCAATTTCTTTCCTGAATCTGCAAATTTTAGGATTTTTTCTTACAACCCAACATACAGTGTATATTTTCTTGATGTTTGATGTTGAACTAGTTGTTTGCTGTGTTACTGGAGATTTGGGCTATTGCAACATAATTGCATGTTAGGGAGCATGTTATGTTTTAAGTGGGGTGTATTTTGTATTCATGGCAGCATGCTATTCAAAAAAACCCAACACTACTTTTGCATGTTAACGAAATATGAAGCAGCTTTTGTTGTGAAGAAGATGGTTTTGGGAAGTGAGGGGGGTTTGAGAAATGAGAGAGGAAGAGATTCTTTGAGATGGTGCTCAGTTAATGTCCTAAGTACAATGCAATCTACTGATGAAAGAGTCGTCCATGATATGTATTTCAATAGGTATCTATTCCAGATAAAACCTTTTTTTTCCCGGAACAAACACAACTTTGTTATTCCAAAGTTGCCCAAGTGACACAAGTTGTTTCAACCATCATTAGTGTAAGAGTTACGAAGTTATAGCTTTTTGTGAAGGAAGTGGTAATATGTGTACATTTGGGCATCAGAGCCTGCTTTTATGTAAAATGAACCTTGCCGTAGGCAGTTCTAGAACTATAAAAGTCTAAAGAAATAGAATATTCCTCAGTGTCCTGGGGCTTTGAAGCATACAGTATGTATTCAGTCAATAATGCTTCCTTGTTTTATTTTAAGTTGTAGCTTTTAGTTCTAGTGACACCATGGCCCAACTGAACCGTGATGTAAGAGGGCGCCCTACATACCAGGGTAGATCCCTGAATTATTTTAAGGCAGCCAGGCCTGGTGTAAGCAACACAAGTATAGATTGCCACTGTCAGATGATCCCTGACTGTCTGACCTTGCTTTACCTCCTTCTTGGTGGTTAGGGAGAGTAACATCTCTCCTTGGATCTCTCTCTTTTTTCTCTCTTTTCATTCTCTTCCCCTTGCTCTCCCATCTCCTGCTCCATCTCTCCCTGGTGAATAGTGTTTTCCAGGTCTGCCCTTGGCCCTGACATTCCCTTACGCCCCTCTGTATCCGCACGCTCATTCACACACATCAGCACACACACACACACACACACATCCATACAGATGCACGAATGTATGCTCTTACTAGCACAGATTATTGAATACTTGCTTGTTCTCACACATTGATACATGTGCACACATGCACACGCCTCCTCTTAACGCTGATGACCTTTATCTCGCGTTTTTTGCGAGCCCAGCAGTGACCCCTGCAAATTTGAAACTGCTCTCTATTGATTTATCTCTCTTCTTGCCTTCCCCCTCTCCCTCTCTCCTTGTGTGTTGTTTTCACCATCTTTATATATTTATTTGACTCCTATTGCTTTCTCTGGAAAACAGCAAACCTGACAGGTAAGGTTTAGCTGTACTTTATTGCATTTTACTGGCGGAGACAAAGTAGCCTGCCTCAGCAAAACAGATGCCTTTAATTAGTGAGGGTGAAGGAGAATTTTGCGTACTTGATACGCTTTCTCAGCTCCTCATGTCTTGCTTACTAAAAGTTATCCCATTGTTTGTGTGTGTGTGTGTGTGTGTGTGTGTGTGTGTGTGTCTCAACTCTTGTTTGTCTTTATTTTCAGCCGCAAAAGAAAAGAATCAGAGCCACGCACCAAATGTTTGCTTAACAACGCAGACATCACACCCCACCATCCTACAGACCCTGTGGAGATGAGACGCATCAACTTCCAAACTCCAGGTACAGAAAGGATACACAGCACATTCAGATACCAATAAAGCGTCAATGTAAAATGTAAAAAACATATATTAGGATAGTTTGAGCTGCATATTCAAAGTTTGTGTGTGTCCAGATAGGACTGACAATAAAAATAAGATTTCCTTTTCACTGAGATTTAGTAGATATTTTGAACACTTAATGCAGTGTTACATCCAAATGTAACTGAGTGAAAAAAGAAGGAGCTCTGTATTTTAAAATACTTTTTTTTTTTCACACTTTTTTTGTCAGAGTTGTAGAAGAAGAACTGGATTCTAAGAAGCTAAACACACCTTCATAATATCTTTATTACTCTGGCTGATTTAAAATTATTTCAGAAGTTTTAATGCTTTCAAAGTAAAAGTTTGGCAGAGATTTCAAAACCTCTCTTTGGAACCAACTAAAATTGGACAATAAGTTGTGAAAGTTTGGCCAAAAAATAATGAGCAAGAACTCTAATCCCAAAGAAAATACTGTTATTGGCGGCCATGTTGGCCATACTGTATATGTTATCACTTTGGACCTTTATTCGTCGAATTGAGTTAATCCTTCACAGTGATAACCTTTTACTTATGTTTAAAAAAAAAAAAAACACATGAAAGTGTTTTCATATACACGTGATTTACATGCGTCTTTGTAGATTATAACATTGGCACACACGTGCACACAGCCTACACAGATATTAACTCTAAGTGATGCAATGTAGAGTTAGACTTATGCTGCAGCATGAAATATGTCCATGAAGTTCTCCCACATCATTCTGTTCCACATTATGTGTCTCCATAACAACATGTTAGCCATATTTATGTGTTTGCCATTTCCCGCACTTTTGAATAACAACAAGTTAGAAATAATGTCTGTTGTTGGATTTGATGTTTTGATGCTGGAAACAAATCCTGTTTTTAAATTCTCTTCTGATTTACCTGTTTCTTCTTTTGTCTTACTTTCTGCCTGGTGTTCATCCGAGCTTAAGCCTGGTGTTAACAACAGAGCACATTCGATCCCCCCCCCCCCACTCATTCTCTAAGGCCTCCTCATCTTCCTCCTGCCTCCTTTTCTGATCAATTATCGATCGGCCTGTCTTTCTGTTTTCTAGCCTGCATTTGAGGCTACAGTTTTTTCTTATTTGTCTTCATCAATGTTTCCTAGTTTGCTTATTTGTGATTGTTGCATTTGGTTATCTAACTGTCCACTTCCTGATAAGAAGCCATGTTGGTAAAAAGGAAAGAAAGATTACGTAACAGGGATGTTCAAGTACTTTATAAGCAAGTGTGAAAACCTGTAATCCTGTGCTTTGAGTGGACAGAAGGTTCAGACCAATCTAACTGCCGTCTAAGTCACCTGTTTCTAAACATCGTGGATGAGCTTGTGTTTCCACAAGATGGATTTATTCGATTCTCTCGTCGAGGGCTCTGTTTGACACAAGACTGAGACCTGCATCTTGAGGAACTCGAACTGTATTTTTACAGACATCTTTCTCACCTACCCCAAACAAACGGCAGAAAAGGAGTAAATCCTCCAGAGAAGAGAAAACACATCCACCTTCTTGCACCGCGTTCCCTTTTTCGTCTCTTTTTGTTCCCTCCTGCCTCTCCGTCTCTGTGCCTGTTTGTCTCTCAGCCATCCATCTGTCATCCACAGCCAGTCTGTGCTTCATCAAAAGGCTCAAATTTCAAATGGAGCGTTTCTCTTCCCCTTCTTCGGGAGCCCAGTTATGCAGGCTGAGTTTGTATCTTGGAGAGAAAAAAAAACTGGCTTCTTTACATCAGAGAAAGGAGATATGAGGATGAAAGGAGCAGCACAAACCCACTTATACACAGAAATGTGGAAGTTCAATTTTCTGTCCTCAGCTTTATCTTGCTTGATATTCAGAGCCCTATCAGTGCTTCTGTAATTACAAGGTTATAATGGCAATTCCTGTTATTTGTCTCTGGCTTCCTGCATTTTCCACTGGCCCCCTTTACTGCCCTCCCCCATTCCTTAAATAATAGACACTATTGTTACAAATCTCTTGCTCTTTTTTTTTTTTAACATAACATTCACCAATACAGGCTGAGACCTCTCTTTATATATGACAAGCGTTCTTGTCCGACAGCTCTGCCGTTGTTCCGCAGGATTGGACGATGTCGTTATCTCTGCACCCGGGGAATTTAATTTGAATGGACATTTTAGCCCAATTAAGTGGGCCGGTGAGCATTTGTGAACATCCCCATCAGCTAATAGCGACCATTGTTCAAATGAGCATACTCCCAGTGCACTTAGCCAAGGCTTCTCCAATCCAACAGAGCATATGCAGCATCGGCAATGTGTGCTCACTGACCCCTGGTGCTGGGGAACAAAAAAAATATGCTTTTGATTAGGCTTCCTATAAGCTAATGCATTTGAGAGCGTGTGTACATTTGGTCGGCGTGTGTCTTCATGTGTGTGTATGTGCGCTGTAAAGCCTGTTGGTAATGTGACAGCCTCACAGTGACTTCCCATAACTCCTTAGGGTGCAGAGTGGCTCGTTTTGTCATTATCTTCATTGGTGCCTGGGGTTTAATTGGCAAATGGGGCCAAAGTAATGAAGCAGCACGACTCAGTGGATATCTACTGTCTATCTCCAACCAAGCCCCCCCCACCCCCCCCTGTCACCCCACCCTTTAACTACTCACGCTTTCTCTGTCTTTTTTCCTCTCTGTTTTTCAATGTATCTAAATCATGCGGTAACAAAGATGTAAAAATGTAACATTAATCTTACCTCAAAGCCCTATTTTCACGCCAATCTTCGTCATCCGACACTGTGCAAAGTAATATTAATTCAAATCAATCATTACTGCTCAGGAAAAAATACAAAATAAATCCTTACTCCTTCAAATTAAAAGACAGGTGAACTGAGTTTCGCTCTGCATTTACATTTAGCACATCTCTGAAATATTCCCATTTATGCCGTCTCCATCTGCGTTTCTCTTTATCCCCCCCCCCCCTCTCCTCCACCACTGTGTCGCGTATGGCTCTTCATGCCCATATAATTCTGTCAGGAGAAGTGACTTCCACATTTGAGCATGTAAGAATCAAAAGATTTTCTCCCAGACAGCATTGCACACTTGCTACACCCACAGACACCAGCCAATCACTCGCATGCATCAGCACCCGACTTGTTTCTCCAGATTACAGCAGCGACTGCAACAGCCGTGCCCTCCTCCTCACAACCAGTCCTGTTGGAACAAACACACACACACACACACACACACACACACACACACAGTGCACACTTACACATAAACGTAATCAGACGTGCTTGCACCTCCCTCCTGCTGTCATGAATGGCATTCAGAGACAGAGGATCAGAGCAGCCCCTGCTCGGTTTAATTAGTCATTGTCACAAATCAATTAGGGAGAGGTTCAATGTCTTCTTTTCTTTGAAATCATTTGCTGCCACCAGCCTCACGTCCTCTCACTGAGATTGAAGTGCAAAATAAACCAAGCAAAACTCAGATTAGCCAATTTAACTTTGAATGATTGTGTTTTTAAATTGATATACATCCTCAGAATGTCATTTTTAAGGGAGAAACAAATTATGCAACTTCTTTTGACTCCCGACTGAGATTGATGACCTACCCGCCCCTTTTACTTCCTCATAGAAGAAAAGTTTTATTTTTTCTGGACAAGACCTTTTTTTGGAAAAGAACAGCAAGTTTCTGTGAAAAAAACGTATTTGCCTTCCATCCTTCTCTTCTTCTACATGCTCTTGATAAAAGTATTTATTTTGTGTGGATTTGCCATCTTGGGTCCGTGTTATCCTTTCTCATGACTGAGTGACCCCGTCATCTGATTTCAGCTTTCAGCCCTCGGAAAAATGCATTTTGCCTTCACTTGATGGGCAGGTTGGCAGCATCCCATCCCACTGCATCTTTTAGCCACATGTCCAGCTAACGTCGTCACAGATGGCTTCTTTCTGCATGAACAGCTGAGGAGAACCTGAGTCTTTTTGGACATAGCTTTGCTGACTGCAGCCTCAGAGGACTTGTCCTCTGGAAAATAAACGATTTTCAACAATCACCGAAGTCCCCAGAGCTCTGATTCCCAACAGGTCTGTCTCCACAGATGTCAGACAAGAATGTGGACACTTTTCCACACCTTTCACTCCCGATGCCTCAGCCCGAGATGAGGACAAAGGGAACTTTTTATTGTTAGTTTTCTGGAAATAGGAGCTGTTTGTTTCTCTTTCTCTGTCTCATTTGCTGTCAATTGGCCCTTCGAACTGAGGTTGATGAAGGTTAAGAGATCGTTTTTTTTTTTACAAAAAAAATGTGACAATTTGTCATGTCTATGAGGCAGTCTGGCCTCTAATCTGGGATTCAGGCCTCCCGAGCAGTGCCTGAGATGGTGAACTGTTTGGTAAAAATATTTACCTTTCCCTTTCTTTTAATTGACTGACCTTTAACCATTTAGCACATTTTTATTTCCCCCCTTGCACATGGCCTTTTGTGTTGCATTCCAGCCTTTTGAAACAATGTCCCCTTATGTTTGCTGTTCTTTACAGATTCTGGTCTAAGCAGTCCTCAGAGTGAAGCAGATTTTGACTATGAAAGTTAGTCTCTATGCTTTTAGCACTTGCGTTCCAGCTTTTCTACTTTTTTTTTGTTCAAGCACCGCTTGCCACCATTTACAAATACATAATTTGCATTTGTTTGTTGTTGGTTTTTTACATTATGCAGCAAAAAACTGTCAGCACTAATGTATTTGATGTTAGTGTTCAATTGGTCCACTGGGCTGTTTTTCCCTTTATTCTTTAATTGGATGTCAGTCACTATATTCACTTGGGCTGTTGGCTGTTCATTAATCCACCATGCATAACTAACCTGTACAGTCACTTCTGTAGAGATGGTCGAGAGGTGTTCTACTTTCACAGGAGTACGATCTCTGTTATCCCTTATCTCAATCTCACCTCCTTGTTGTTGTTCCCCCTTCTCCTTCCTCCTCCTCCTTTACCACCACTGCTCCATTTCCATTTTGAAGTAACAGGGTCTTTTCTGTGCTCCGAGATAACGAGCAGAATTAATTAAAGCGGTGGCAAACAATGGCTCGATATTTGATCACCCCCTTTCGCTGCTCACTGCAAAAAAAAGGATCATCAGAGAGAGAAAAAACACTCTTTCTGGTTTTATCCTCTCCCCCTTTATTCCTCTTTTATATTCTTTGCTTACCCACATGCAGACTTCTTCCTTTTTATATGGAAATATGCAACATCATAAACAGGCTTTCGGAGAGAGACTGCTTTGGCTTATCAAAAAGAATCATTATATTTCTCAGGCGAATCGACGGCGGATCGTGAGATTGGAAATGTGTAATTAGACGCTGGTTTGTTTTTCTGTGTTCATTGATCATGCTGTTGATTGCGCTGACAAAAAAAAATTGGAAGTCAGTATGTGGATGGGGAAAAAGCTGTGGGTTGTGATGAAAAGAAGGATGTGAGCCTTTGAAAGGATGAAGGGAATAACATCAATTTGCCCTTGAGTGACTCACTCAAGTACGGGTCACGGGAAAGCCTCGTTTTGAAACTAAATCTTTCTTGGATAAACGTAGCGATGCGCCGCGCAGAGCATAAATGACAAAATGAATAAAAGGACAAATCAGGCGTAAGCGACTCATTTGTCTTGAGGAGAAAACAAACTGGTGCTGCTGGAAAAGTACACTGACAGGGAGGAATAGATGCACAAACAGATTGGGTTAGGCTGTGATTGGTATTTTTTGAAGGGCAAAGTAAGCTAAAGCAAAATGATATGAAAGTATTCCATTTTTTTTTTTTCATACAAGTTCTCTAAACCATGCTACCAAAGATCGAGGGAATAAACAAACAGGGTTATATATATTCCTTCAGCCAATTCTGCTGGCAGTGCATCATGCTTCATTTGGATTTTTATATGTAAACACTTTGGCCTGATATATCTCTCGGAAATGAAGCAGGCACTTATATATGCAGACAGTAATGTGGGCAGTAAACATAAACTGAACGGAATTGATAGAGTTTGAGTACTTCAATAATTCATGCATACTCACAAATACACATAGCCATAAACCTCACGAGCACATACACACAGACGCACCGCAAAAATATTATTTGATCTCCACTCTTGTTCTCTTAAGGAGAAGCGAGGTCGCCTCATTTGCATTCACGTTTACTTATTTATCTCGCTCATTGCTTCTGATACCTTCTCACTCTGAATTCGAGGCGAGTAAACTGAAACTTCATAAAGCTAGTCACAATGCTTTATATATAACACCTTAAGTGATGAATGGACACTCTCCATCTCAAGTGGTGCCATCACAATCTCATATGTTTTGTCTGCTCAATGAGAATCTCCAGTATGAATCAATAAGCAAGTAGTTTTATCAAAATACATTGATATCATTCAAGTCTTTCTATAACTTTGTAAGATATGAATATAAGCTGTTGAATAGATACCCAGCAGAGCCTTTTAAATAGTCAAAGACATCTATTGATTTAGTAAAAACGTCATTTAAATATCTCCTGTCGACTGATGATACACTTTCTCTTTTCCTATTTCCAACACACATCACAGCATCCAGTGCTTTCTCCATTTGTCTCACATGTGCTTTATAATCTTTGTTAATCTTAATGTAATTGACACTGCTGAATAGTTCTCTCAGTGTAAAATAAATTAGCATTACTAATGAAGACTGTCAGCTCAAAGAGTTGAACTTCCTCTCTTAAGCGACACAAAAGCAAGCCAAAACGTCAGTGACCCCCTTGACATTGGCGACTATTAGGCATTGTGAGAAGAGGAAGACTTAAGGATGGTTAATGGGATTATGCCAATTTTCCATGGCAAATTAAGCCTGGGTAACTTGTTTTGTGAAGAGATTTGTCGTTTGGTCGACTTTCTGACCTCGTCACTCGGCAGGAAAAAGAAACCTCGTGCCTCAAACAAGAAAGCGTTGGGGTATTGCCAGTCCACATGCAGTGACAGAGCCACAATCTATGCCTGCTCCATATTGCATTACATGGCCTAAGCATTATGCTCCTAAATGGATTAGTGACTGGAGTGCACAGCAGGGCTGATAATATTGTGGCAGCAGCCAGAAAATATTCAGTGGATATTGTAGACGGCCACAAAAAAAATATATTCTCACCCAAGTGAGAAGCTGGTCCTTTTTGGGAATGTGTTAAGATTAAAGGCAGAAGGATGAGGGAGAATGTATTTGAAATGCAACGGAGAATCCAACTTGTTTGGTGATTTCTTAGATTAAGAAGCTGGGGTTTGCTGTATGGAGAAAACCAGCAAATGAAGTCTCAAAACAGCAGCTTGCTTGCTTTGCACCGACTTGCTGGAATGGAGCAGCTCACCGTGTCACTCAGCATCACTCACACTCCTTAACCTCCTTATACCACATCCCACCTCCCTTCCCATGAGCCCCCCCAGGTCAGGGCTCCGTTCAAGAATAAGAAGTCAAAGGTGTCACAACAAAGCACAGCAAAGATTTAGATAACAGAACTCCGGGTTGGATTTTTTGTTTTAAAGCTGGGATCCCATCATTCCTTCATTGGTGCTGCAGATAAAAGTTTGGTTAAGAAATATGAATAATGTAGCATCCACGTCCTGGTAACTGAATACATCAAAGTTGACTTGAATTTCATTGGATGTGCTTAAATTAAAACCAACTTAAAAGACACATTTACATCGCAAGGTTGTTTTCTCTTCAACTAGGGATCCAGTTTGTGTTCCCTCTCTCTGTTGTTGAAAGCAGCCATCCTGAAATCAAACATGACTTTTGATGTACAAGAGATTTTTCTGCTAATCTTAGCATTTCATTGATTCCAGAATATAAAGGACTGCTCTGTATCATGTTTGTGATTTCACCATCAAACATTACATTTTACATCTTGTGCCGTTTTAACTAATTTCCCAAGCTATTAAAAGATGATGCCTCTGAATGTTTTGACATAATTGGTCTAGCTTTTTCTCCCCTTTTGTACACATCAATAATTAGTCTTATTGGTGCACAATGATTTGTGGCCATTATGGGAATAATGTACAATTCGGTCTGTGGGTGTTTGCTACCAACTTCTTAAAAGAAAATTGAATAGTCCATGCTTGACGGACCATTTTTCTTAGCTCTGGCCTGGCCAATCAGATTCCTGTAACATCCTCAGTCAATACATTTGTACTGTGTGTGTCATTCACCATGTTCTGCACAAGCTTCCTCACCACTAAAACCCAACCTCCATTGTTTGTATGCAACAAATTCTCCCCCAGAATGTGTGCCTTTACCTTTAACTTGTGTCCAGTCTACTGTACTAATGAGCTTTCTCTTTCTTTCTTCCCATGTGGAATTTCTCTTCTCATTTTTGGCACTCAGGTATGATGAATCATCCTCCCATCCCTATCTCAGAGCTGGCGGAACACACAGAACTTCTCAAGGCCAACGACAACCTGAAACTCTCCCAAGAATATGAGGTGAGTGGACCGAAAATTCAAAGGTCAAAGTTTCCACTATGCATTGATTTCTGTCTTGTTGTGTTTACATTGGGAGGGAATACAAGCGTCCCTTCTTTCCATCAGGGACATGACTGTTTCTCTTCTTTAAGCCTTTTTTGCCCCTGCATGTTGACTCTAATACATCCAGTCCTACAACAGGAAGCATAGTTTTAGTTGAGTATTTTTGCTGCAAAATTTTACCTGTCCTCTTGGGCGATCCATAATGTGTCTGTTTACTTACAAAATACTATGTTCATACAAGACAAATGCAGTGTTTCCCCTACCATTATATTAGGGGGGCGCCCCCCCCTCCCTCCCAACGGGGACTTTAGGGAAAGAAGTCATTCACAAGTCAAACACAAGTGTTTGTGTCGGCGCTGTAAACCTAAGGGAAACACTGAACTGTATGTGTCACTAGGCTTCAGTTTATTTCATCTCTTTAAAAAAGGAGTTTTTTTTAGCCTTTACCTTAGCTGACAAGCATAACCTACAGACGGATGCTTTAGCTGTATTTAACCTTAACTTTAGAAAATTTAATCAACATTATGGCTCAAGTTGGACTATAAAAGTGTTGAAAAATTCATGACACACTCCAATAGACGAAGAGTTAAGAGGTTTTTCCAAAATGGAGATATACTTGTTGATATCCAGAGCCCAGAGCGCTTTTAATGGCTTTTTAGGGAAAAGCAAACTCACAGTCAGGCTCTAACACAATACGTCTGTGTGTGTTAGGTGTGTGTAGGAAAGAGTGTGTGTGTGTGTGTGTGTGTGTGTGTGTGTGTGTGTGTGTGTGTGTGTGTGTGTGTGTGTGTGTGTGTGTGTGTGTGTGTGTGTGTGTGTGTGTGTGTGCGTGTGCGTGTGCGAGGTGTGTGTAAGAAAGAGAGTGTGTGTGTGTAAGAAAGAGTGCGTGTGTGTGTAGAGTAGAAGCTGAGCTGTCTGAGCTCTGAGACCGTGGCGGTTATAAATGACACTAGAGTTGATTAGAAATCAGGAGTGCTGAATCAGCTCTCGTTTGCATACAAGCAATATCCCCTCCTCGCCATCCCTAAATCACCGTGCCTGTCGCCTCTCCGCACGCCAGCCCAACGCAGGAAGCAGGTACGCCAGCAAAGATTGCTGTCATCATGCCTGCCGGGGAATGTTGGTGGATAATGACTTCTCATAGCCATCCAGTATTTCTTTGGTATTTATTATTCATAAATCCACATCCGGGCTGTGTACCAAACGGACAAGCTCGTTCCATTCAGGGGAAAGAGAGACGCGTTGCCAAAGTTGACGCCGTGCTACAACTACAACTTCTAATTACTTGGCTTTGAGAGAGAGCATTAAACCGCCCGCTCATCTCTTTTCCGGCGCCGTCTTTCTTTTTTCCGCTCTCTGTCTCTGTCTGTACCCCTGCCCCCTTCACACAGCCACCCCCAGGAAAAATAAATGACCAAATTAAATAGAGAAGTGTAATTTTAATTTTGTTATTTTCTTGATGAATGGCTGCTCGTCCAGGCGCCCTGGCTTGCCAAGCGCAGCTCCACGGGGCTTTGACTGATTGGTTTTTAGCCAGTCGGGATGTGAGGGAGAAGGGGGGAAAAAATAGAGAGAAGCGGTAAAGAGTGGAGAGGGGAGAGGGATGAGGTAGGGGAGGTTTGGTTAATGATGAGGATTCAGCGAGGGGAAGAGAGAGCGAGCCATCTCTGCTGGAGAGCGCAGATGAAGAGGAGATTATCTGACGTACACACGGCAATGAAAAGGCAGCCGCAGTTTCAGCAGACAATACTGAAGCATTAGTTTGTTATCTATCTGCTGTCAGGCAGTTAGTCGACATGTTCTGCAAAGACTGCCTTCCTGACAAAAGATGTCATTCTTCTTCAAACATATCATCATGTATCAAAAAAGGGGAAGAGGAGAAATCCTTGTATGAGTAATAATATTTAATCAGCTTTTAAATCATTTCTAGACGCCGTTATTCCTTCAAATTAAGAACTGGACGTTTGCGGCACACATTTCCAAGATGTAATTTATGAAACAATTTGCACTGCACAGATGTGCTCTTCAATTCTTAAATTGGGAGATTTTTCAGGGAATTGACCCCAGTTTTTATCCTCACATACACACACGCGCACACACACACACACACACACACACACACACAGAGTGAGCCTCAAGGAAATCTAGAAAGAAAGAGGAAAAATAGCAGGAGGGCGACCGCTGGAGAGGGAGCATAAACATCAGAGAGGAGACGGGAGATGGAGGAAGAGAAATAGACTTTATAAAGACTTTGAAGACGGAGAGAGATGCAGATCAGGAAAACAGGGACAAAAAACGATGGCTAGAGATGAGAGCAAAGAAAGAAAGGAAAGCGATAGAAAACAGAGGGAAGCTCAATAATTGGCATCATGATTGCGTGGAAACCACTAGATCAGCTAACCAGTTGGACTTCATTCAGCTCGAGTCTTTCTCTCTCTCTTTAGTTTCTCAACCCGCAATGCAGGAGCCCCAACTGTAAATATCCACAGAGCCTCCATCCACGCTCCAACTGAGTTCCAAACGCCCATAAGCAAGCAAAGAACTGTAATGGAATATTTGATTAACAAGGGAACAGAATATGTATCAGTAATTGTTGTATTTAAAATAGGCAGCTGGATTTGCCACTTCTCCCTCTGTACCATTCCCCTCTAGGGGGGGAGCCGTCGCCCTCGTCAATATTGTTATTTGTCATTATGCACACACTACATTAGGGATCTTGGTAAAGTTCTCTGTGCAGCCGCAGTGAGCTGATTTTACATGATAGCATGTTGTTCTTTCTTTGGGGAAATAACCCTCTCAATCTCCCCCCCCCCCTTCTCCCCTCTTTCTATGATAACATTCAGGTGATATTGTTTTTGCTCTTCTCATTTCTTCTTTGTTTGTGTGCGCATGTTCTCCATGTTTCTCCTGCCCCCCCCCCCTTCCACCACCAGTCCATCGATCCCGGCCAGCAGTTCACCTGGGAACACTCCAACCTGGAGGTGAACAAGCCCAAAAATCGCTACGCCAACGTCATCGCCTACGACCACTCTCGCGTCATCCTGGCTCCCATCGACGGTAAGGCTCTCCCAGTCCTCACACTTCTGCACCTTCACCACTTCAGTGATGAGCTCAGCTCTTTGCACATCATCTGGGAAATCCTCATAATTACAGAGTCAATTTAATTGTAGTGGAGAGACAGACACGAGACCACTAGACAGTAAAGATTAAACTACAACACTGCAGAACACAATTAATTACTACAATTAGGATACATGTAATATACTGTTTTTCTGCACTTTAAAACAGAATGGCATTAATAACTGGATTACAATCGATCTTGTAAATGATTGATGGTCATGAAAATGTTTTTTATGGGAATGTTGTGGGAACTTTGACAGCTTCTTTGATTGACAAACTCTCCTTTTTAGGAGAAAATTGAAAGAAATAGGAAGTTACTAATGAAGTACTTCAAGAAGAAAAAAAAATTCTAGGCAGTTAAAATTAAACTCTTCTTGCATAAATAATCAGATCGCTGTTATGCTTGTACAATATTTTTGCCAAAAATCATCAACTTTATGCATAGAAAACTTGTAATCAGTCCGTTACATTGACTATAAAGATGGACGTCATGTCTCCACCTCTTCCCAATTGTACAAAGTGAAGCTAAAACACCCCCGTTACAGGTGTTTGAGCAGTAGAGACAGTTGTTGGAGTATTGGTATAGTCGTCTTGAGCCTCTCCGAAAGAGGAAATCAGGAAAATATGTTCAGCAGACTCCGCTGAGTAAATATTGTCTTGAGTCTGTGCAGTAGCATGAAGCAAAATAGAATAAAATATGAGCGAAAAGGAGTACAATTATTTATACTATTTGCAGTTCAGCTTCAGTTCAGCAGCAGGCAGAGAATTCTATCATGAAACATTTTGTTGGAGAATAAAATTTTCTTTAGCACAACTTGGTCTCAAACACCTCAACAGTTTATAGAATTATTTTTACTTATTTTTGTGGGTCACATGAGGACTTGTTTCAGTTGTCTTCAGATCCAGTACAAAGAGTGACCCAGAATCTTAACCAGTGTTTTCACCATCCAAATTGTCTCATGAGATCTGCCCTGTTCTCATGACTTCCCCTCTAACTGCCCACAGACACACTGCTGATAAAAAAAACTCTTCCTCTGACTCCTAAATCTCTAGGGACATTGTCAGAGGTAGTCACCCTTCACCGCTGACATTGTTCTGGCATTGCATCACCAGAAAGAGCTCCAGACTGCTCGCAGTAGTGCCAAACACGCTTCTCCACAGTACTCCTCTCCTTTTGTGTGAGCTAAATGCTGCGACTAGATTTCCACATTTCAGAATGGCCGGGCCAATTTGAGGGCGCGACAACATGCGTAACAAAATTATCCCTCGGAAAGAAAAAAAAGCCTCGTCCATAAATGCATAAATTAATCAAGTCTAAAATTTCTATTTTACACTGCAGTGGTTTTGCCATTAGTTGCAGCAGTAGAACAATTCATGCACGCCGCCATTCTCTGTTCACTTAGCTATGACTAAAGCCGAGGCACCCCTTTTGGATTGTGCGACGTGGTATCCGTTTTAATGACGTTTGCCTTTCTTTACTCTCTCTCTCTTTCTTTCTCCTTATATCCCTTCTTTCATTCAGTAAAATTCAATTCTCCCCTTTGCACTTTGTTCCCTCTCTCTCTGTCTTCTCCATCTCATTCTTCCTCCCCACCCTGCTTGTTGTCCTCACTGAGTCTCCTCGCTTAAATTAGCCCAGTCGAGTGTTTCATTGTTTGTCGCTTGAGTGCGGCGACGTCAGTCAAAGAGATGTGACTCTCCAACACAGATGCCAACCGCACTGGAGTCTCTTTTCAACCAACAGGATTTTAAAATGTGGTTAAATGCACAGTGTTAAACAACACACTTTTTTTTTTTTGCCCTTTTTTTTTGGTAGAACTTGAGATTCCAGAGCCTGTTGGTAGTCTGCAAAGATCTGAGTTGCATCACCACGTCACTGATTCCCTGAGATCAGAGCATGCTTTTTCCCCACACATGATGACACTACAGGGTTGTTTGATACACAACTTTGTGCACTTGGTATCATAAGAAATCCTGATGTAGCCTTGAAGTGAGCTAAATATCTCCACTTTGAAGTGTTCTGTTACTTCTGGAGACACATTAGAGTCTGCAACGGAATACTTTGGGAGTTACATCTAGTGAGTGGAAGCAGAGGTTTTTTTTGACAGAGCTTTAAAGTGCTATACACAACTTCTTTACATTTAAATGTTGACTGTACGCATTTGTCTGGCCAGCAATGTGGTGGGGATTTCCGGCAGCTAGATTTAGTAGGAGACTGGTGTGCATCGGAGCATGGTGGAAGTCTGAGAGGGATGTTAGCTGGATCTACCCTCCATGCTGTACGGGCTGAGTGGCTGATGTTTCCCACCCATGTGGTGGTAAATCAGATGTAGGCTGCTACAACATATCGCCGGAAACTTCATGCAGAACCACAAACGTAGAAACAGAAAATGTTGGAAAAGCAGAACAGGACCTTGTGACAGTGAGCAAGTTGCTGCTTTTAAAACCACTGAGTTGTAACCAAAACACAGGTTACTTTCTGCTCTGCAGTAGCTGAGGTGGAGAAGAGCTGTGTGACTTTTTAAACTTTATATTTGGTCTCAGAATATTGCCTTAAAAGTAAGCACTGGATCTATTTCTCAAGAATAATACCTAGAACATTTTATGTTGCGAAAGCTGACCTCGAGACACTGACACTTGTCTCTGGACTGTTCCAAAATGTTCAGCCAATTTGCACTTGTTTCAACAATAAGAGGTGTGAAAACTCATTATGTAAGTAGGCTTATTAACTTGATTTTCAAGTCTAGAGTCTTCTTTCTGTGGGACACAGGATCAGTGTGTGAGAGAACTGCAGATTTAAGAGGC
Organism: Labrus mixtus; assembly: GCF_963584025.1. Lineage (NCBI taxonomy): Eukaryota > Metazoa > Chordata > Actinopteri > Labriformes > Labridae > Labrus > Labrus mixtus. The sequence continues at coordinate 22,580,524 of NC_083614.1, read as the reverse complement.
AGATGGCACAAAACTAAAGGGTGAAAATAGTGACTTAAGTAACATGGTGAATATAAAGGGGGGAAGCAAAATCTGCAAGGTGTCATCTTCTAAAAAAAACATTTTCTTTGTTTTTGTAGGTATCACAGGTAGCGACTACATCAACGCCAACTACATCGATGGCTACAGGAAGCAGAACGCCTACATCGCCACCCAGGGTCCATTACCAGAGACCTTCGGGGACTTCTGGAGGATGGTGTGGGAACAGAGAGCTGCCACTGTGGTTATGATGACCAGGCTGGAGGAGAAATCACGGGTAAGTCCACTTAACCAATTTTTGGACTGTTTCTCGGCATTTGGCAACTCAAAATCAAAGCACTTTGCTTTTCACCACCACGTGGAAGAATGGGCTAATTGAGATAGATTTCCCGTTTGCACCACCTTAGCTCCATTGGCAGGTTATGTAATTTAATTTTCTTGAGATGGATTGCTTTCAAGTAAAGTGTAGAAATTTGAACGAGATGGTGAGAACAGCAGGGGAGGATGAAAACATAAAGACTGTTCCTGTGCACATTTGACAAGTTAGGCTGCACATCCACTGGGAGTATCTCTACAAACTCTGTTTTCTCACCTTATTTGCAGTGGAAACGGCAATCTGTTGCATGTTCCCTACAGCTCTTAGAGCTTAGCAAGTTTTTGAGGAATCAGAGTGTACAGTGCAAAAAGCTAAAATTAAGTTTTTATAGCAACAGGGCGCCACTGAATTTATGCAGTACCTGTGACTTGTCCTCCCACAACCATCTGTTGATAGTGGAAGTCGGAGGAAGCGGTGCACAAAGAGCACAGTAGCTTAGTAACAGACGGGGAGGAAGGAGATGTCAGGGTGTGATCACACTAGTCAACTTTTGTTTTTTCCTTATTATTTTTTTGTAACATTTATGTCCATGGGAAGTTGCCACAGCATTTGCAGGAAATCTTTTGTTCTTAAAATCTCAGACTTGCGTCCTTGTGATGCAAACCAACTTTTTTGTGCTTTGAAACTTTTGGGGGTTGTGCCTATGGGGATCAAAACTAGCTCTAGCAAAGATCAGAAAAGTTTTTATGGTAAAAAGGAAACAGCAGCACATTACATACTGAAACTACCAGATTAAAAATTGAATATGTGAAAATGTGAAAGCTGTTAGTGTGATTATGATAAATCAGTTAAAAAGCAAATTGGCTCATTTCAAAAAGTCTTTTAAGTGTTTAACAAAATGACAGCTAGTCTTAATTATGAGCTGAAAATTCAAGTGAGGTCCACAAAAAAAAAAAAAGGAAAAGCAAGTCAGTATTCTCTCCTATCAAGGAGTGGACTGTCTAGATGTCAAAAAGCCAACTGTGATGTTTCATCTTGTCAACCCCAACCTGTGTCAACATCAGGCTCACTCACCCCAGGTGTCTCCGCTCATTTCCCCTCCCTCTATCCAGTTTCAGCTGTTTACCTTTCCTCCATACTGACATGCGCGTTCCGCTCCTGTCAAACGTGATCAAGATTAGCGGGCAGGGGAACTTGAGTGTCAGCTTTGAGCAGGAAATGGGAGAGAAAGCTAGAGAGCGCCGCGTCTCTCTCTCTCACTGGCTGTCACATCTCATCTGATGTCCAGCGGCGCGTCACAGCCCATATTGAGTGAATGTTTATTAAGTGGGCTGACAGAGGAGAGCTGTGGGGAAGCAGGTGTTGTGGGGGTTCTTTACTTTTTTTTTTTTTCTTTTTTTAAGATATCAGGTGGAATCACTGGACGGAAAGCAGCTCAAATAAACTCTGAGTCAAAATAACATATCCATCCAGATCAGTTTTTTTAAGAAAGTGGTACTTTACTCATATGAAACTTTCCAAAGAGGTGTTACATTTCTGGCTTGTTGGTTGACAGATACTGTTTCAAAAATTGATTGTGAAGTGATTATCATCCCTACATTTCAAATACAGTCCTGCAGTATTAATACTGCTAGCACTTGTTTTATAAGAGTAAGGCAAATATGTCGACAGGATTTGTAGAGGGTTTGTGAGGCCGTGGATGGAGTTTCTGTGGCAATCTGGTTTCATCTGTTTAGTCTGCATGGTGTTGTTTCCTAGATGTATAAAGAATACCCTAGTGTTTTAATCAACAGGAGGACTTGCTTTATGAGTGGTTTGTGTTCTCCATTTACTTTCATGATCTTGTTTATTACTGAACACATCTATAAATCAGATGTTTCTGTCTGTGCGTCTCTCTCCCATCCAGATCAAGTGTGACCAGTACTGGCCCAGTCGTGGCACAGAAACCTACGGGATGACCCAAGTGACCCTGTTGGACACCATAGAACTGGCCACTTTCTGTGTGCGGACTTTCTCCTTGCATAAGGTAGGATGATTAATCTCTCACACACGTACGATCAAACCCACGGGCGTTAATACTGTCTCTGCTTTGCAAATGATATTCAGCCATTACATTTAGTTTAAAGTGGGATAACATTGGCGTGCCTCATTCAGACAGAAAGTTTGCATATGCAACAAAAATGACAACAAAGAATAAGTTGTTTTTTTCCCCGGTCCATGGGAAGGTAAATGCACCCTTGTCGTGCGCATTGTCGCCTGAGTCCGCCTCTTTTACCTTGTTCAGATCTCTCTCTTCAATAGATCATTTGTTTATGCACATCTGCCAAATTGTAGCACTTAGGTAAAGTGAGCAGAAGAGAAACTCAATATACATAATTGGCAGACTGCTCTCTTGCTCTTGTGCAAAGACACACACAAACACACACACACACACACACACAACCCTACACATTAAAATGCTGAGACACACAGGCACTCTTATTCTTGCCATGAAGGATTTGCACATGTAAGCTCACATGCACACATGCGAGGAAGGTAGACCAGAAAAACACACATCAAACTCAAATACATGTATTCGCATAGATGAATTTGAGACACACAGATACACACCTGCAGAATGCAGAATGAATAACACACATTCAAGTGCATTCAGACAGAGCCAGTCACACATATATATAAGGAAGAATAGAAAAAGAAACACCAGCACATCCGCATGCAAACACACCATCTCTGACAGTCTCACATGTTACATGGTGTTGCAAGAGTGAAAAGTATGTGACATATTACAGTTTTTTTTTTTTCATCCTAACTAGATAGCACCAAGCTTATGTCACACCTGACTTTAGAGCAGGAGTGTTAACAGAAGAGGAATGAGTGCCAGGGCAAACCAGGGATGGAAAAAAGATAGAAATCAGCAGTAACAGTGATTTGAAGCTTCCTGGTCCAAATTCAGGTTCATTTACATTCTGCAGCTCTCAGGCTCCAAACCTTCCCAAATTATTCTTTTTTTTTTCTCTATCTCTCCCTTCCCTCCTCCATTTAACGGCAGCCGTAGCTTTGATTTCTCACTGAGCTGTTTTCACTTTATATCTCTAAGAAATAAGAAATAATATTTTCTTCGGATTTCTGTGAAGCAGCAGGGGCTAGCAAGTAGACTCACACACACACACACACACACACACACACACACAGTGCATCTAAAAAGTAGACACCTTGCTACCTATCCATATGCATGTATGTCCTGCAGTGATGGAACATTGTGTCTACTGATAAATCCTAACATAGCAAGTTAGAAATTTGAAGAAATCCAGCAGCTAATCGCCAATCACATCCATGCAGCCTACTTCATCTCAGCACAAGAAAGTCCAAAAAAAAAAAAGGAACATAAGATTTAGGTCAGTTTGCTTTTAATTACCACACTCATTTATTCATTTATTCAACAAGGGAAAAAAATCCTTCTGTCAGGGAAGCAGAAGCACTGCATTGATATGCAAACAGTACCTCCATTAGAGGATCTTCTGAGCGGAGAGGAGGACGGAAAGATGCGAGGGATATATTCCTCTCTCTCTCTCTCTCTCTCACTTCATACCCTTCACAAAAGTCTTCCTCTGGATCCCAGCTTGTATCTCTGATGCGTCAAGAGTTGAGTTTGAGGCGGGGGCTGACAGACGGCGGTGTAATGTGGGTGTTTGCTGCATGTGTATCTGTGGATGATCTGAGCAGCAGTGACGTGCAAGAATGAGGATATATAATACCTGTACTGGTTCAATGTAGCAATGCTCGTTCTTAGTTTCTTATAATGAGTCCATCTGAGCAGCTCTGTATGTGTGAAAGTGTTCCCCAAAGGAAAATGACATTCTCTCAGGCAATGCTGCATGAAAAAAAATCTATTTTTAGTTGAAATCATTTGTCCCCTTTTAAGATAGCTATACAAAGCTGCTGGCTCTTTTTTTTTTTTTTATCTCCAGAGCACAGCAGAAGAGGGGAGCTCCTTTTCAAATGAAATGATTATCAAAGTGTTGCTAAAAAAGAACATTTTTATTTGAATTCCAACATTTGTTTATAGGCATGTGGATTGGTTGTACAAACTAGTGTGGTGGAGATAATTCAAAAATGAAAACACCAGCCTGTCTTCACCTGAGAATTTGTGTCACACAAAGAAATCTTCATTTTGGGGCTTGGTATCTGTACTCTATTAGCCCATCATTTGGAAAATGACCAAGATGTTTTGAGCATATTTTGTAAGAGCAGAGGAGTTGACAAGTTTTTGTATCTTTTATACTGATTTGAAACTCTTAGATAACAACTTAAACTGTGCACCATCTCTACACCAAAATCATGCACTCTGCCTTTTTGGTTTATTTTTTCATATGAAGCAAATCAACCCAGTTAGTCAGTCAATTCCAATAACAGAGACTCCATTCCCTTCCTAAACCTGCCTCTTTGTTCTTTCAGAATGGTTCTAGTGAAAAGCGGGAGGTGCGTCAGTTCCAGTTCACAGCGTGGCCTGACCATGGCGTACCAGAGTACCCCACCCCCTTCCTGGCCTTCCTCCGTAGGGTGAAGACCTGCAACCCGCCTGACGCTGGACCCATTATCGCCCACTGCAGGTCAGTAGCGGCATTTTGGTTCTGCAGAGTTTGTTGAAGTAGTCAGCTTTTTCTCTGAGATACTAAAATTTTTATGTAACAGGAATGTCGGTGGGAAAGTTTGATGTGTCCCTGTGGTCAGCTCGACGCTACTCCGGTTTGATCTTTGAGTTAAAATAAAGCCTAACTCTAAACATGGAGGAGCTATCCTTGTTTTATTTTGGTCCCTACTCCTAGTATGTGTTACTGTTTGTGTGTATGCCCACGAGCAAAAGAGCTTGTGTTTCTACCACTATACATTACAAACTGCACATTATATCAACGCATGCTCCCTTTCTTACAAGACCTCCATCTTTTTCTCTCTCCATCAGTCACATCATCTTTCTCTTAAGGCATCCCTTTTTTTCTGCGCTTTTATTCTCTCCACCTCTGTCTCTTTTCTCCCTCCCTGCTGAAAAGCCTCGCAGTAATCCCTTACCATCTTTCTTTCTTGCTTCTCCCTTTTTGCTCTTTAGCCCTTTCTCCCTTTACAAGCAGTATTTCTCAAACGACTTATTCAAATTGAAACCTTCCCTTTTTGTCAAGATAAGAAGACTTCAGTGAGTCCAAAGCCCTGCACAATAAACTGAGATTTGACAGCTTGCTTCAACCAATCTCCATCATTGTCCTCTTGTTGTTCTATCTGTCAATTTTAGTACTTTCTGTTTCCCTTCTGAAGCGATCACTATATCTCTTCTGTTCTTCTCCTACTCAATTATTTAGAGTGCAATGCCACTGCAAATATGCAAGCCTTATTGGACATACATAATCACCTCATGTTAAGTGTTTCAGGGGTAAAAATGATAAATCATTACAATTCAAAGCAACAGCAGCCTAAGAGGATAAAACTCTAGAAATATTAGCAATAGAGAAAGGAATTTCTATTAGAAAAACCTCTTACACCGTTTTCTTCTCTTTTTTTCTATCTCGTGCCCTCCTCCTGTAGCGCGGGTGTGGGTCGGACAGGTTGCTTCATCGTCATCGATGCCATGCTGGAGCGGATCAAGCACGAGAAGACGGTGGACATTTATGGCCATGTGACACTGATGCGCTCACAGCGGAACTACATGGTGCAGACGGAGGACCAGTACAGCTTCATTCACGATGCACTGCTGGAGGCGGTTGCCTGCGGCAACACTGAAGTTGCTGCCCGGAGCCTCTATTCCTACATCCAGAAGCTGGCACAGGTGGAGAGTGGCGAGCATGTCACTGGCATGGAGTTAGAGTTCAAGGTAAATACGCAGACGATTTGCTTTGTAGACTGGTGGCCACCTTTTAAGTATATTACTATTAACTGAAATTACTGGGTTTTACACTCACAGCATTCTGAACCATGACTGTGAGAGACAACGCTTTTCTGATGAACTCATTCTTGTGGCTTTAAAACTGCAAATTAAGCTTATAAACTCACCTTGCAGATTCAGCTGTCCCAAAGCCAAGACAGATGTTGACATTTTAGATCAGTGTTTGTGGACTTACTCATTACTAAATACTGCAGAAATAAATGCTAAGTTTTGTGAGTTCTGTCACCTTGTTTTAAGCAGCAGTAAGCCTTTTGAGAGAGGCTCACTGCCAACTCTATTTTCCAGGAAGTTATTTTGGGTGCAAATCCAGTTTCTTTGACTTAAATGTTTTTGCACTTAATCATTACTTGCAGGGTTCTTAATTGTTGGTTGTAATAATGAATTGATTCTTAATCATGTGTTTCTTTTCATTTTCATACTTCAACAAAACATATAGTGGTTCTTGACTAACAACTGTGTTTCTGGCAAGATATAGTGAAACTAAATAAGGGGTGTGGGACGAAAAAGAAAATGTATGATTAGAGGGAACAAGGAGAACAACTTTTCATTTTTGACTTTTATGGAAATTCAATAACTCTGACAAAGTGGGTTAGGAGTACGACAAGAGGCAGGTTGGATATCTGATTCAGCTTTTTCTCATACTGATATAATCAATCACTCAATAAATCAATCCATCTTCATTTGTATAGCGCCAATTTATAACAAATGTTATCTCAAGACACTTTACAGAAAGATCAGCTCTAGACTCTTTGTTATATCATATTACAAAGACCCAACATTAATCCACCAAGAGCACAACCCTAAAAAACATTTAGCCAAGTTACAGTGGAAAGGAACAACTGTGAAAAACAGAAGTAACACTGCGTACGACATAGTAAGCTTACTGAGTCAACATTTAGAGATAAATACACTTTTCTTAAAGATTCAATACCTTTAAGCCTTAGGTAGGTAGAATATGGATTAAAGCAGCCAATAGTAGTTTTACTGCATCAGCTGTCCAAGGGGGAGAATCTGAAAGCAAACCTGCTTTATTGTCTTTAGCTTCACTTCACAGCTTATTTGTTCAGATACAAGTTATTTAAACCATTATTGGATTGGATGTGCTGCAAAGCTGAGAAAAATGGAAATATTGAAGCCTTTTACCATTTGGCAACACGTTTGGTTTGGAATTATATGCTTAAGGAATTATATGCTTAAGAAAAGGAATTGGGTTTAATCTAGCCGGCATAAAACAAATGATTTTAGCAAAAAGCAGCATGGACTTGGGTCAAGGTTGGAAAGAATTTTCTTGGAGAAATTCATTACAAAGCAGTAGGTGAGGATAGACAGCAATGCACAGTGTTTACATAGCTCTCCATTAAAGGTATTAACAGTCATCGACTTACAAACTCCTCTCAGCTCTGCAGCTGGAGCCACTATCTGTTGACCTTGAATTGCACACACGCTCACTCTCCAATCGTCTGTCATCTTCCCATCGCCGTTTAACAACATGGCCCCCCTGCCAGGAAACAATAATAGTGCTGGTTTGTTTCGACCCTTTTATTTTTTTTACTCACCGCCGCACATCGGTGATGAAATCTCCATCGCCATCTGTAACAGGTATAATGCTGAGCTGGCGTCAGGAGTCAAACAGGGATTAATAACGTCCACGCTACATTCCGAATAAAAAAGAGGAGTGTGTGAAGAGGGATGGGGGAGCTAAGTAATTAATACTTGATGATGACAAATGGAGGTGGATGGCAGGGCAAGTGGAGGGAGGAACGTTTGGCTAATGAACAAAGCGACGACTGTATGCTAACGGGGCACTAAGGAAGTGATTCGATAGAATGCTGCACGATCAGGATGGCTGGGAGGGGGCTGTCGTTCTCAGGTGGCAAATGGGGAGAGTCTTGAGATTCCAGAAGCTCAACAGGAAGAGTGAACAGAGATGAGAGACTTGCTTTAAAGTTGTCAGAGATTGCTGGCACGTGTGCATGAATAACAAGCATGTTCAGGTAAAGATAAATGCGTGTTTCTGTCCACATATCCTGTTTGCAAGTGGAAAACAGCAACATAAAGCATGTGAATCACAACATGAAGAAAAAAAAGCAGCCATTGGACTACTGGGAATCTGAAATACAATCAGCAAGGAATAATTTTGAATTCAGCAGCAGAGTTTTAATTGGGATCAAGGACTGTATGACAGCCTCTGGTTTCCAATGTGAATCCAATTTGGAAGTTCTTTAAACTTGTCTCTTTTTAAAGGCCAGTAGTGGGAGACTCCAATGTTTGCCACAAGAAGGCAAATTGTATCAAACCAGTTTTGGTAACGACCCAACTTCTCTGAAGATTCATTACCCAAAGAAACATTTCCCAAGTAATTCATGGTCTCAGGCAAAAGTATTAAGTCTTCTTCAACACAGCATGATTAGATTTTGAAAATAATGGTCCCATTTAGGGGGCGAATTCTAGTATAAACCAGTGTATGCTTTAGGATGTGGCTTCCTTAGATCAACAAGTTGCTACCTGGCAGCTTTTTAACCAGAGATGTACCACCGCATCTTTACCCAGTCGTCCAAATAAGGTCTACTCTAGTTCCATACAACCAGGGTGTCGATGGCGAAACAGCCTTAAAATGTGGCTTGACAAACCAAAGGGTGTTGTCACAGTGGCTACATCCTCTGCTTTTAACTAGTTTTAATTGGGATCCAATTTTTTTTAAAAAACAAGGAAACAAGAATGGCTCCTAGGTTTTAAAAAATAAATTAGGGTAACAGCTTAAAAAAGCTTCTCAAGGCAGTGTATCACACTGTAGTCACAACACAAGCAAAATAAACATTGTTTACAAAGGCAGCTGTTTGATTGTATATGTAAAAGGTATCAAACATGTATTGTTCAACTGTATCAATCATTAGGTCGTTGCTAGGGCATGTAAGGATTAGGATGATTCTGTAAGCCCCTTGTTTTGACATATTAAACTAAATGTGATTACCTGTGGTGAGACATGGTGAATGTACATCATCCCTTAGCTTCCAATTGAGAAGATATCATGGACTATAAATGGGAAAGGAGCTGGCAACCATGACCAGAGGAACCCTAGGTGCTTCTCTGCCCTGCTGGATGACAGGTTGCCAGGTTTGGCTTGGTTCCCTACATCCTCTGCGGTGTTTGATGGTGAAGCTTAGGGGCCTGTTTAGCACTGCCAGGCCACCTCAAGCCTTTCCAGGTGCTTTTGTGAAACACAGATCAAAGGGAGGACGGTAGCAAGGGATGATGGGAATGGAGGAGAAGGAAAAAGAGGAGAAGGATTGGATGAACTCCAAGTAGCCGGTGACACAGAGATACTAGAGCTAAAGAAGAATAGGAGGGAAAGAGAGGACAATGAGACGGCACAATAATAGGGGGAAAAGCAGTAAATTAGAGATTTACAGAAGAGAAATGCTTTCACTTTGTGTATATATCAATATTTAGTGGAAAGGCTTGTCTTATACTTCTCTCTCTCCTCCCTCTTGAGATGCTGCTGGTGTCTCCCTCTCATATGTCTGTAAGGGGGGCCTGAACATTCGGAATAGGGTGTTTTCCATTTGCAGGCAAACACTAACAAGCAACCACACAAACCCACACATGCACACATTCTTGTTGAGACTTTGAAGCCGAGAGGAAGCGATGATAAGACTTGCTGACCCTCAAACTCCCCTCGCTGTCCCTATGATGGCGACCATGATGATGCAGCAGTACAGCACTTTATTTGGATCATTATACAGTCAGTGTGTGTTTGTGTTTGTTAACATCCCCATGTGAGTGTATGTTTTATGCACACATACCAGACTGCTGCTATCAAAGGCACTGGTGACCCACTTTCAGGATGAGTTTTCTGTTTTGCTCAGACTCGATTAAGGGTCTTGTTAGTCTGGGTGCACGGCTTATTTTGCACTGTTGCTTTTGACCCTGAAGGACCCTACATGTTGCAGAATGGGGTTAAATTTCAAATACTTTATGATCAATATTTTCTTGTTAAATAATGGTCCATTAGAAGCTGTATGAGGATACGATTTGGTTGGCTGCATTACTTTCTTTATCTGTCTCTTGCCTCTCCTCCTATTCCCCCCATGTACCTTCTTTTATCCCCCTTTTTTTTGCTGTTCATTTTTCCCTTGGTCATGCCTTCTCTCTCCTGTTTGTAACAACCATGGCTTGCCAATTCATCCCTCACCACTGTCCCTATCCGCTCCTCTTTCATCTTTTTCCTCCCCCATACCTTTCATTCCACACTTCCCGTGAAACTTTTTTTTTTTTCTGTCAGAATTTTTCCCCTCACTCTCATTCATTCTCACGCATTCCTTCCCTTTTGGATTGTGTTAACTATCGCTCCATCTTTCTCCGGCAGCGATTGGCCAACTCCAAAGCCCACACGTCGCGCTTCATCAGTGCCAACCTTCCCTGCAACAAGTTCAAGAACCGGCTGGTCAACATCATGCCCTACGAGACCACGCGTGTCTGCCTTCAGCCAATCAGAGGCCTGGAAGGATCTGACTACATCAACTCCAGCTTCATTGATGGATACAGGTAAGAGGAGGGGAAAGATGGTGGGAAAATGTATGCATCATTGGTTCTCTTGCCAAGAAACATTTTAAAATATGCAAAACCAAAATCTTTTTTTAGTTTAAGATTTTTTATATGTTGTCACCAGATTACAAAAAAAGTATCTGTTTTACTGTATATAGGCAACAGAAGGCCTACATCGCAACACAGGGCCCTCTGGCTGAGACTACAGAAGACTTCTGGAGGATGCTCTGGGAGAACAACTCCACTATTGTAGTCATGTTGACCAAGCTGAGAGAGATGGGACGGGTAAGACACACACACACATATGGACACAGTGATTGATTGATATCATATAATCATTAACCTTTAAATATGGAAGTTTTAAAAATTCAAAGTGAAAATATCATATCGTGAAAGAATTCATTGTTAAACTAAGGGTTTCTCTATTCTTTGTTTCAAACAGGAAAAGTGTCACCAGTACTGGCCGGCAGAGCGCTCAGCGCGGTACCAGTACTTTGTGGTTGATCCAATGGCAGAGTACAACATGCCCCAGTACATCCTCAGAGAGTTCAAAGTCACAGATGCCAGGGTAAGTCAGACCTCCGAGTGTTGGGTTTGGATTGAACATGGATTCAGAAAGCTACTAAATATGAACAAGTAACAAATAGAGATGAATGCAATCATCAACAGTCATAAAACAAACACATAAATAGGACATTTGGTTTTGAAAAAATGTGGTGACAAATAAAAAAGATAGATGAAAACAGTGAATTGGAGGGTAACATTTGCTGTGGCTTGTTGTTTGGATATTATTCATATATGAACAGAGCCTGGTCTGTTAAAAGGGTCCAATGCTGTTTGGGTTGTAGTAGCCACTATTAGCCATGGGCTTAGTTTGGTAAATTACTGTATCAGCAGGGCAAAATTATTTGGAAGAAGGCACAATGGGACGGGTTTCCACAGTGAGCATGTATCCTTATCATTAGAGCACAAGTATCTCATGTTTATTTCAGAATCAAATAACCATCACACCATCCCAGCTTCAAAGTAAGATTGTCTTAGATTAGTTTTAACAATCTTAAACAAAGGAAGTGAATATTAAGTGTTCAATATTGCTCTCTTTTACACTTTACATTTTAGACTGACTATTCCATACTATCAGATCACACCAAAAATGAAATCGTAATACCTGATGAAAAGAAAAGGCAGTTCCAACATAAGCTGTTTTTTCTGCAGTGCACAGGCAACCCAGCTGTCATTGGAGATAAACCAGGTTGAGGAGAAGCAAGTCACATAAACACAGAAACATCAAAAGAAGATTTTTTCCCCCTCAAAATAGCTTTGATATTGTAATATTCCTCTGTAGTTAGATGTGAAACACGATTTCACAATGACTTAATGTGAAATGTAACTTCATTCAAATATTAATGAGGGCTCACAAACCAAAGTGACTTTTCTTGCCCTGAAGTGTTTAGAGGCTTCTCTGCACCGCTGTAGTTATCTTTTTTTTTTTTCTTCTTTTTTTTTTGGTCCAATTAAGTCGGACAGTTTGAAGCAGCAGCAGAACCTAGGAGAGAGAAAAAAACTTCTTCTTCTCTTTGAAAAACAGGCTGACATATCCAAAGATTTCCCAGGCGGTGTGGCAGCTAGTTAGCAGTTGTCCTGTTGGTATAAAAAAAAACGTACACACTATATCTCTGCACATACACACACTATACACAGTGTGGAAATCAGACATAAAATGCTGTTTAAGCTGGTATACCATTGCCACACCAGCACAAACACACACACACACACACACACACACACACACACACACACACACACTATTTCTCTTTATATCGAACTGTGCAGTTTGCAAAATGTCACTCTTAACAGGCTCAAACACACACACACACACACACACACGCCAGTGTTTACACAGGCTCACTCTGTGCCTTATACTTATCTTCATACTGATTTGCTATTCTCAGCACAGATCCAAACATCCATGCCTACACACCCTCACATATTTATATATTTTTAATTGTTCAACACACAAATACATCCATTTAAAACACAAATTATTTGCAGAGTACGTTCACACCCCATGAGCACTTTAACATACATGCATGAATTTTTCCCTGTGCATTAGCCAGTGTTCATTTGTTTTTCAGAAGAACATGATGGCGCAGATACAGATGGTGTATGGATGTGTGAAGGGGGGTGTGAGGTTGTGAAGGAAACCTGTGTGTGTGTGTGTGTGTGTGTGTGTGTGTGTGTGTGTGTGTGTGTGTGTGTGTGTGTGTGTGTGTGTGTGTGTGTGTGTGTGTGTGTGTGTGTGTGTGTGTGTGTGTGTGTGTGTGTGTGTGTGTGTGTGTGTGTGTGTGTGTGTGTGTGTGTGTGTGTGTGTGTGTGTGTGTGTGTGTGTGTGTGTGTGTGTGTGTGTGTGTGTGTGTGTGTGTGTGTGTGTGTAGCTGTGTAAGAAGAGTTATAGGTTTAACTCTATTTAACTGATAGTGTATGAATGTGAGAGTGTACAGCATGTAAATCGGTTTAACTCCACATACCATACATCATGTAGATGCACATGCATGTTAATGTGTTTATGTATGACTAAAATGTGTGCCCCTGTGTGAGTGTTCGTGTGTATGTCACATGCCTCTGCACAGTAATAGCATCGACTCCACGCCTCAACACTCACATCTAGCGAGCCAGTCACGTATTTAATCACACAATTTGACACGCCGCGTGGGCCCTCAGGTTGTGTGCCAAATTTCCCTACCCTTTTTTCTCCTTTCTTTCTTTCTTTCTTTCTTTCTTCCTGTCTTTCTTTCTTCATTTGCCTTGCTTGGTTTATTGTGTTGTTGTCTTTGCCCCTCTTTCACTTTTAATCCACCTGCTGAGGCAAAAAGTGTTTGAGAGAAAAAACAAAGGCGAGAAAAGAAAGGAAACGTTCAATCCATCATGAACCTGGGGGGGGGGGAGACATGATCACATACAAGGAGGATATTTGGTACCTGGGATTTATTAGAATACAAATCAGCGTATTTGTTGAGTACAATGAATGAACAAGAACACATCTAGAAGCATTGGCGCAGAAACATATCAACTACTAGCGTAGCAGCACAGAGCTTGCTGGCACACAGGACAACAGGACTTCACATTCAGAGCTCTAGAATTCAATAGACAGATTATGTATATCCCTCTCCACATACAATAGCTGGATATGTTGTACATTCAGTATTTAGCCACCACCTACATTTAGCATGTAAGCAGAAGAGAGGGATGGTTAGCTTGTCGCGAGAATTTGAATGAATGAAGCAGAAGGCAGAGCAGCCACCATGAAACAGTACATGATGAAGATAGAGGACAAAGGTTTGTGTCATTTTTGACGCACAGCAACCGGCTAAGAAATCTTTTGAAAATGCATTGTCAGGACGTTTAATAAGTGTTGAAAATGTCCTTATGGTTACTGTCGAATTAAATGACAATATCAGGTGTCCTGCATTATTTGTTGATACATAATCCTGTCAGACTTTATTAATCCCCAATCATCCAGTGGGTAAGTGTTTGCAGGACTGGATAATACCTTGTAATGTACCTTCTTTTTTTGTACCTCCATTTCCTTTAAAGGTCACATATTATGCATAATACACTTTGCCATGTTTTTCTAACACTAATATGAGTCCCTAGCCTGTCTACAAATCCCCCAATTATTAGAAAAGTCCATCCTCTCTGTCTTTTACCTGCTCCACTTTAAAAAAAAAAAAAAAAGTGTGCTCAGACAGGCTGTTTGGACATTTTCTCTTCATGACATCACAAAGGGCAGCAATCCCTCCCCTAGTGTGGTGACACTGCCACAGCTAGGTGTCTGTTCTGCCCTCTGAGTCGGTCTTCTCACCGTAAACAATAGGGCATGGAGCAAGAAAGCCCAACGGGCGTGGTCGAACACAGTTCACCTGCATTTAAAGCTACAGACACAGAAACAGCCTGTTCTGAGCAGGGCTGAAATAGAGAGGTTTAAAGGCATGGAAAAAAAAAAAAAGGATCGGAGTAGATTTGTGGCAAGAAACTTCACAGACATGTTTTGGAAAGCTCTGAGACTTATCTGAAATTGTTGAAAAGGAGAATAATATGTGACCTTTAAGTATTTTCTTCAGGAGAAAAAAATAACTACTCCAGTTTCATCAATAGGCCTTTATCAGAAGGATTACTTTTCACTATGAAAAAAAATATATTTCCTGTTTAGGACCTCTCCTGCGACAGTTATAGTTTGTAGCCAATTGTATAATTGTTGACTTCCTGTATATTTCTAAAGGTTTGGTTTCAAAAAGATTTGTAGAGATGAAAGAATGTTTTTCTCCACGTATTTAATTGCATAATGCATCGATTTTTGTGACACAAATACACTATTACCTTCAACCTAATTTAAGAGTGTGTAATGCTACATTAGCAGGATAACAAAAGGACATAAAGGTCCCAGTTAACTCCCTAACTGTGTATCGATCCCAGTGTAACTTTTGCTGTGTGACCAAACAGGAAGAGAGACTGTGAGAAAGACTGATTATGTGCCAACTGCAGTCTGCGGTATGGTTGAGACAGACACAGCAGTAGAAATGAACACTGGGATGTTTTTTAACAGCTGGTGGTATCACACAGGCATCAATGATGAATACCTTCATCATACCTTGAGTGAGTGAGTGCATGCTGATACTTTCAGAAGAAATTCATTTTGTCCAAGACAAATTGAAAAACTTTCTTTATAAAGGACTCAAGTGTCAACAATGCATTATTAAAGTTGATGAAAAGTTCTTACAAAATAAAGAAGATCCGTACAATTATGTATATAGATGTTTTTGTTTGCATTGAAAGCGAGTGCTCTAAGACTAGAATATAAGAATCAATACGAGATTAAATTGTTAAGATTGACATTTTGTCTAGCGGGCCCGTCACTGTTTGTTTTCAATTTTCGTCGTGGAATGCCACCTTCTGCTCCTCCTTCGTTTTTGCTTCTTACCTCCATCGCTCAGCTCATCCATCAGGTCGCCGCATCGATTGCATCGCAGGATTATCCTATTCAACATGGTGTCTGGGAGAAGACGCTTGTCATGGCAGATACACTATTGATTAGCTTTAACTAGGACTTACTCATGTCGCACAAACGCACCCACACACACACCTGCAAATACACACACAAAACGAAAAAAAAGTAACAACTGGTGGAGGACACACTGTCCCTGCTTGGTGAGATGTGGGTGTCATTGCTGTATTTCTGTTATGGAGAAAAAACACATTTCATTTCAAAAGACAATTAGTAAGAGGAAGACTTATCGACTTTTTATTAGAGTCGCTTCATTTGATGTTCTTAAAAGAATCCAACAAGAGTGATTTGGGTTGGTTGGGTGGAAGGGATTGAAACAACAATCCCTGAAAGGAAGAAGGCATAACTCTTTGTGTCAAATTCCCACTGAATAATCGTCTTTAAAAAACCTCCTAACCAGTTTTGAGCTTTGTTTTAAATCCACTTCTCACTCTTTACATATGTCTTCTTCCCTCTCCTCTCTATGCCTTCCTTTGCTTCTTTGTATTATCTACAATCTTCTATTCTCACCTTTTTTCCCCCCTATATTTGCAGGATGGCCAGTCCAGGACAGTAAGGCAGTTCCAGTTTACTGATTGGCCAGAGCAAGGCGTGCCCAAATCTGGGGAGGGATTCATTGACTTCATTGGCCAGGTGCATAAAACCAAGGAGCAGTTTGGACAGGACGGACCGATCTCTGTCCACTGCAGGTAAGCGGTTGGCCTGATATGCTACACCACATTTCTACATCAAACATCGAAGAGGCATGGAATTTCTTTCAAAAATGTCATAAAGGTTTTCTTGAAAAGAGGGGCGCAACTTTTTTGTTTTTCCAGGCGCTGCAGGATGTTTGTCTTAAAACTACTCTCCCAAGACACACCTTCCCTCTTGAAAGAGACAGAACGCTTTAAGCATCAGACAAGATTAAGTCACTTCTTAAGGAGGTTATTGTTTTGCAGCTGCACCTCCTGCGGTGCAGCTCTAACAGCATCATCAGATAGAATCCCTCCTCTCCATTTTGCCACCGCAGTACACTACTCCTGCACCTCCACAGGCCCATCTCCTCCATAATTGATAAGGCTGAGATATAGCTTGGCATTTGCAAAGAGGAGGCACATGAAATGATACGGCCATTCTTTTTGGTTTTTATGATCGCTCTGTGATGCATTTTTCATCACCTCGGCTGTAGCTTCCAAGGTAACCTTCATCATTAACTTGGCATGCTGGGCTCAGGTAGACACTGAGATTTGGTTGTGGTTTCCAGCAAATCCTCATCAGACCTTGAGCAGGATGCAGCTAAATTAGGTGTTAGCTTTTTTTTAAATTTTATTTACTGGACAATTGACATTTTAGATAAGCCTGTATGTGTTTGCTCTGCATTACTAGTAATACAAAAAGAGCTTGTGTAGAAGCTGCTTTTTACATTTCTCATTCTGTGATTGACATCCAGAAAAAGCTTCAGGGCTACAACTGTTCCTTTGAATGTGACTGTGTTAACAAACAAAGGTGTTAACATCGCTGAATAATTTCCTTCCTCTGTCATAAAAATGGTTTACTTTTTGAAAAACAGAGACGGTGCCACTTTTTTCTCCACATTTCTGCCGCAGACGGCGCCATGACATCATCAAACATAACATCCTCTCGCCTGTATTGAAAAGCAATGATGTCACCAACTCTGAAATGGCCCCCAGGGAGTTGTAAGAAGTGTCAGGGAAGCTCCTATAAGATTGAGTTATTCCCTCTATTCTATGAGGCTGTTATTGGAGGGGGGGGGGGGACTTAACGGAAAAGGATCGGTTATTATACAAGGAAATGCAAGGCTGCTGGAGTTCTGGATGAAAAAGCAAACAGTGTATTGAACTGGCCTGCAGAAGCCATGTAATCAGCTGCACAGTTAACACATGCTTGAAACAACTCAGTGATTAGTGGCAACATAATGGAAGTTCTGTAGTCAAAAGGTTATTAAACATAAGATGTGTTTGCATTGAATTAAGTACTTAACCAAAAGTCTAAAAGATTGTTTTAAACGTTTGCTGAGAGTAGGTGTCGCTTTGTCTGCAAAAATGTACAGAATTTCAAGTTTCTCTTAAGCAATGAATTAAAAGAATAAATGGAACTTTGTCTGTCGCTACTGTAGCCACCTCCTGCTCCTCTCTATCATCCTCCTCCCTCCCTCCTTCAGGCTTTTCATCTCCCGAGTAGAGAGCTTATGCCTTCCTTTTCTCTTACTCTTTCGTCTTCTGTCACCGGCCTTCCCCGTCTGTCATCTCTCTGTCTGTATTTCTTAATCCCCCCCCTCTCTCTCTCTTTCTCTCTCTCTCTCTCTCTCTATCCCTCTCGTTCCCTCTCCATCCATCCAACCATCCATTCTTCCGGCCCTCCTTTCTTTTCACTCCACCCTCTTTTCTTCTCTCTCCTCCTCAGCCACTATCTAATAGACCCACATGCTTTTTGTCATTAATTGCCTGATTACTTCCTGTGAATGGGGACACCAAATCCTCTCAGTCTGCAGCGGCTCGGCGAGCCTTCAGATTTGGAGAGTCGATCTTCCTTGCGAGAGAAAGACAGAGAGAGAGAGAGAGAGAGAGGGAAATAAATGGGGGGAGGGAGAGAAGAAGAGAGCAATAGAGAGAGAGAGGAACTCTGAGTGAGTTTAAGAGTCCATGTGACAAGCTGTGACCGACTCCCTAGAAGAGGCTTTGGGTGGGCGGAGATACACTGCGGCCCAGGGGTTGGTGGTGGGTGGTAGATGTCGGGGGTGTGTGTGTGTGTTTCGGATTGGCTGTTCTTTCTGTGTGATTAGTTTCAATAATGTTGTTATTGATAATTATTTTGCTTATCATTAAATGATACAACTCATATTTTGTCCTATGTTAATCCTCGTCCCCCAAACAGCACAGGCACCAACCAAAAGTGTGTGCCAGCAGCCAGCAGCCATCACTTTCACTCTTCAGTCAACAAAATAGCATCGGAGGCTGGAAAAGCCCGAATAAATCTGTTGTCATATCAATTATTGTTCCATTGGTGAAGTGGAAGTCATTTCACAGCAAAGCAGCTTAGAGAGGCAGCTCTCAAGTATTTCAGGATCTGAGTTAAGACTCAGGCTGTATTTCTGGAGAGCAGCAGCAGCAGCGGCAAGCTGACTTTTGCAGCACATGGGAGGGGCTTAATGAGACAAACTGTTTGGCTGTTTGTGTGCGTGATTTGGAAGGCATGTGTATGTATGTGTCCTTGAGGGCTCATTTTGTGGTAGACAAGAATGTGGGCGCACATCAAAGCAGATTCGCAGTTTTCTGACATGCAAATTGTGTCCTTGGCATCATCGCTGTTGCGTTATACTACCACCGGATCTCTCGATAAGAAAGTTTCCAATGGCTCAAGTTTGATTTCACTCAAGTGCAAAAAAAGAAGTTACCAACATGTTCTTGTTTTAAATATAGAAGGCAGATCTGCAGTTATTCGAGGTTGACTGTCACTTTCCATGTCTTGGTTAAAAGAAGACACACATTTCCCCCAGCCCAAACAAAGACTCACTGCACAATCACAATGTGTGTATACATAAAGTCAACATTCTTGTTGCTTAACTTTGTCGCTCTGTGCTTTCAGTGCCGGTGTGGGCAGGACCGGAGTCTTCATCACCCTCAGCATCGTCCTGGAGCGAATGCGCTATGAAGGCGTGGTTGATATCTTCCAGACAGTGAAGATGCTGCGAACGCAGAGGCCAGCCATGGTGCAGACTGAGGTCAGAAGGCACACACACAAACACACACACAAAAACACACACAAAAACACACAGTTCATAAAGGTGCTCTTTGGTGAGGAACACAGAAATTCAAATGGGGAAAAAAACAATCCATTCTCCTGGAGGGGGAGGGGGGAGCATTTATTAATTGGCTATTTAGTCATGAAAATGCTAAAAACATTTAGACAAACCATGCTGACTAATAAACTAAATAGCTGAGTAACGACCAGCAGGTGGCAGCACAAACAGCCTTCTTCAGGCGGTTGACAAAAGGTTTGCAGTTTACAGGCAAACTTAGTTAAATCATAGTTTTTTGTCTTGACATACAGGTATCTAATCAGTAATGTTGTTGTGTTTGGACCGAGTACTGATATTTAATTTGTTTTGTATGTGTGTGTCTCTTTCCTACAGGATGAATACCAATTCTGCTATCACGCAGCTCTGGAGTATTTAGGAAGCTTTGATCACTATGCAACGTAAAAAGCCATCACTTCCCTCCTCCCCCCACCCCCCCCAGAATCCCATCGCCCCCCCTCAACAGTCTCCTGAGCCATAGAAACTTTGAAATTTGAATCGTCGGCAGCAGATGATGATATCCCCATTGCTAATTCAGACGCACCAACCAGGATCCTATTGTAGATTTTTTTTGAAGAAGAAGACGCCCGACTTACAACTATTAGTAGAACTCTAATTCGACTAAGAGACCCTTCAGGGGGGAAAAAAATTGCCCCTGATCAGGAAAAGAAAATCCTCATGAGGAGAGGAACATTGCGACACTGTGGCTCAAGCTGTGGGGTGGGAAACGATCAAAGTGTCAGACTGCTTACCTTACCTCAAGTGTTTCAATGTGGAGGACATTGTAAACATTCGTGGACATTTCTCTTCTCAAAAATATCTTTGTGATACAATGGTAACAAGCAACAGAAAAATGAAGGAGAAGGCAACAGCAAAAATCAACGAGAGGCAGATGGATGTAGCCAAGATGGCAAGACTTTCTTGCTTTTTTGATATGCCTTGGTGTAAAAGGGGGTTCAAGTATTTCTAGAGACACATTTTGTGTGAGTGGTATCCAGAGAAATTACCAAATTGTGGTTGCCTGTGTGAACTCAAAAAGGGTTTCCCCAAAACTCTGTTAAGACAAAAAAAAAAATCAAAACATTGGAAATGTAACTGGCACGAGAACAATCCCATCTGGCATCAATTAAACCTGGAGTTCTTTTTACACTAATGATATGCATAACTTGTGTGGAAAAGCACTCAATTATAAAGGAATACATCACATAATTGCCTGTACTCGAGCGCTGAGAGCTTAGAGGCATCTCTGTCAGTGACGGGAGTGAAGAAAGCAGCAACACATATCTTATGATGGGTTAGTTTCATGAATTGTGTACTCGTGTAAAATCCGTATCTGGAGCCAGGTTACCATGTTGTGATGTTGAAAAAGTACCACAGTGTATTTAAAAAGTGCCCCAGGAGTCAAAAGAAAAATTGGAGGCAAAACCTCGCAAGCAGCTACTGTAGAGCTTGGTCTTCTTCAGGTGGAGAAATGGCAGCCGTGTCCCGTCATTTTATACGATCACTCCTCTCTCTGGAACTTTTGCATCATGGGGCTTTGGCTTTCACATCCACCGTTTTAAAAAAAAAAAAAGAGGTGGTCAAGAAGCTTTGGAACAAACGAAACAACCAAACAAGGATCGCCGCACAGCTTTGGGGCTTTCTTTGTCTACAGTGACCAATGCTCGTCATCATTGTTTTGAACTTTTTTGTCTTATGAGGGATTATCTTCTTTTTTTTTTTTTTCTGTCGAAACCAAACATGCTGCTTATCTCGTGTATGCTGTACGTGTGTGACATTTGAGGAAGAGGAAACTGATGGACAAAAGATGCCAGCTCTGCTAACCGCTCGCGCCAAGGCGGGCATGACTGAAAGTGCATCCACATGACAACATCGTCCATTAGTCTTTTCCAGCTCTCCTCTTTTTTTTTGTTTTTCCAGCCTCCTTTATAATCATGAACTTCATCGTATGAGACACTCAACAGTGGCAGAGGCCTGTTGCAATGACAAAGCTGTACGTTCGTGGGGTTGATCAAATTGGCCTTTTCGTTCCACTGTTTGTGTGTTTGGTACAAGGTGCATAAACAAAGTGGTTTTTGGTTATTTTTTGTCCTCCGTTTTATAGATGATGTGTCTGTGGATGCCACAGCCAGACCAGGCGACCATGTTGGATCTTGATGCCACGATGTGATTATCAAATCTCGGTACTTGCACATCCACCTCAAGAAACTTGAAACAAATACTT
Source organism: Labrus mixtus (assembly GCF_963584025.1). Classification (NCBI taxonomy): domain Eukaryota; kingdom Metazoa; phylum Chordata; class Actinopteri; order Labriformes; family Labridae; genus Labrus; species Labrus mixtus. The sequence continues at coordinate 22,558,631 of NC_083614.1, read as the reverse complement.
CAACAACATCTGCAGGTTGAATTTGAGGCACTGACTTATACGTGTCTAATTGAGAAAAAAAATCATTTGGAGATCAGCTTGCTATGGTCGAGACGAAGGTACAGATTATGTGAAGGTTTCCCATGAGCGTGCACAAAAAAAGAAAAACGAGAGAGCGATGGACAGAACTGTGTGTAATCTCTCTTATTTCCAAAAAAGCCTTATTGTTACTGTAACATTATGAAAAACATTAATGTTGTATTATGACGACTTATTTTACATGACATAGTTGACTTTTTATTGTCCTTTTGTTTTAGTTTTTTAACAGAGATGTTGATGTTGTATCACCTTCTTTTTTTTTTTTTTTTTTAAAGTTAGCCGGAAAAGAGAAATGCTTATTTGTTCATATTACGTTGAAAGACATTCTATTTTTTCACTGTAGAATTGTTAAGTATAACATGTGTGTGTGTACGTGTGCAGGTATGTATGTAGGTATATATGTACTGCACACTCACACATGCATTATATATTTAAATGCAGAATATAAAGATATATCCAAACACTTAGTATTAATTCAAATTTTCGCCTCATCATAATTTTCTTTTTATACCAGCCAGTGCTCATGTTTAAAAATGTGACTTTTCTTTCTTTTTTTCTTTTTTGTAATCGAAGAAACCTTGTGTGTTTCTTCGAAAAAGCTGAGGTGACGTCAGCTGGGAAAACACTGACTAAATCCTCTGTCTCAACTCACTTAAAACTTCTGCCCCCGGGTAGATCCTGTGCCGATGAAAGAGATGCCATTTTTAATCATGTTGAGATGTTGTTATCTTTTATTTGTAGCCATTAGTGTTATTTTCTTTTTGAGCAACTGTTGAATGATGTACTGGTCTCTGAAATAACCAATCAAATATTTCATGAATTCACTTTTTATTTTTTACTATCTATGTCAGCCCATTTTGATGTTCTGTACCATGTATGATCGTGTACAGACTACAACCCACACAGGTTTAAAGATAATCATTTAATTTTGCTCCTTTTTTAAAAAACTTTTATTATTTTCAGACATGATGAGGTCATCCATTTTGTTAGATATTCACTATGAACTAGAGTATACCTGTAAATAACAAATATATAGATTATATGTATTTGTATCATTTGACCCTCGAGATCTCATACTTTAAGTGGGAACAGAAATAACAAAGATGGACGTTCTGCTCATATCCGACTTCCTGGTGTGTAAAGCCTGTTTTCTCCCCTTCTGACATGTTCTTTCTCCAGCCCCGCTCCCTGCTCTTTAATTACCACTCGCTTTTTTTCTGCCTTTAATTTCCCCTGCTAGCAGTTAAACTGGGAAAGAAGCCAGTTTCTGTTCTCACACCTATAGCCTCAACGAGGGAATGAAATCAGCAACAGGGATCTACTGGTATAATTTAACTGAAGATGGAGAGTTAGTCTTTTCTGCCAACTAACCATTTAAATTGGTAATTAACCATTAATTAAAAGTCTGTTTACATTCTCATTTCCAATGCACTAGCATAAACACGGGTCAAAAGATGGAGTTTTCTCTTTTGTTACCTTGAGAACTTGAGGGTTTTTAAACAGATTCAGTTTGAATTGTTGGATTTCAAATTCTCAATTTCAAAGGTACAAAATCTTAATACCAAGATGTTGTTCATAAATATGTCATTGGCTAAAGGAGAAATGCAGCTAAGCTAAATGCCATCCATGGTTCAGTTGAAACAACATTTATTTTGAGCATTGTATGGAACCATACTTTGTGTTTTTTGTTCAGCCATGTTTCGTTGTGGGACGCAGAAAGACATCAGGACTCAATGAAACAGAGCAGCGCGATGCAACCAAGGGAAGACCAAGACAACCAAAAACTTGCTGCAAACTCACATTTCCAGCACGTCATCTTCGAACAGTGGGAACCTTGAGATGTTTCATAATGAACTAAAAGACTGAACTGAAGTCTTTGGACACTCAAAAAAAAAAAAAAAAAGACTGGCAAAATGGCCCCATGCCAAAACTAAAACCGTGGAAGTCTTTTGGAAGCTTGTGCAATGTGTTACACTTTTGACTTCATGTAAAGATCGTAGACTTTTGAAAAAAACGCCACCAAATTTGTTGGAATATGTTACAGAAAAATTGGGGATGTGATGGGGGACTAACAAAAAAAACAACACTAACAGAAAATGACATCAAGAAGAATAGAACATGTACAGTACGTACAGACAAAAAGGAAAAAGAACCCAATCTCAGCAAAATAGTTTTTCCTTTATATGAAGGCCAAGAGCTATCACTTTCAAACTGTTACTTCTAACTGAAACAATAATTGGTTTAAAGCCACTGTGTATGTAGATATGTTGACTTTGTATTAAAGAAATGTTGTCTGAAAAACATTTGTAGTGAGTTTAATTGGTGATATGTTATATGTTTTATGTAACAGTGAGATTCTTCAAGATCTCAATCCCTAAGGTAGACTGTATAGGCTGTTGGGTTAGCCTTCATAATGTGAACCATTGGTTGGTGTCTTTATTTTTTAAGTTTAGATTTGGACGCTTGGACCCTTGTAAATCACACATTAGCCACGCCCTCAAGCCTTATTTGCTTTAATGTCTATTACACTTAAAATTACACTATAATTTATGAAAATAGGCATCATGCTGGTTTACTTGAAACTAACAACATAGACCAAAGATATATCTACGAAATGTTAACTGAGGTAATAAATCAAGCTTGAAGTATGGCTCTTTTGTCATAGACTTCCACAAAACCACATTTCATCTGGTGGTGTTGCCCCCTACTGACTGTCAGAAAGAATGCAGGCACTATAGATGGAGAGGCTACGTCCATATCTTTTATATAGCTTATAAAACTTATCTGTGTTTGATATGCAAATAAATGGTTAGTATTCATTACCTTTACTACTTTGCAGTTAATAAATACCGCAGCACATTCTTAGGTAATTTATTACGCCGCTAACTGCTGTGTAAAATGCTACAAGTGGTGAAGCACACAGATGGCGCACTCGGTTTGTTGATAGATGGCTTGATTAGCTTCCTGCTCTATTTGTCCACCAGCCTCTCCACAAACATATCCCCAAGTGTCCTTAAGCCCCTCTTCAAGCTTGATAAATGCCACCCAGACAGGCTGATATTGGTGCAGCGGTAAACCTTCACCTGGTGATATTTGCTCTCACATCTGTCCTCAAGTGAGGCTCTTCGGTTATCTGATATCCTCAAAGTAGAACAACTGCAAAGGAAAAGATTATCCTGGTACAACACCCAACTGCCAGCTTAAGATGACAGTCTGCAAATAAGAGTTTGGTTATTGAGTATATAGGGTATCAATAAAATACTGCCAGGTTCCCATCCAAGACAAAAATGTAATAGGGAAAGAAATAGATTCATATTATCCTTTCTTGTTGAACATGCATTAAGTCATGAGCAGTACTGTTAGTTAGACTACACAGCAAAAAAGAAAAAGTAGTGAAATTGTGTGAGAGAACCTTCATTATAGTCAATGTATGAAGGCTGTAAAATAAAGTGCTACCACGTTCACACTGTTCTCACTCTGGCTAGTTAAGAGTATACGGGCTATAAAGTTAAGTAGTCCCATGTTAACTGTGTGCACTATAGTTACTGTGTAGTTACAGGGTAAACAGGGTGTGAAATATGGCAGGCTTGTTACCACTTACAAAGTGGGCAAAGGTAATTACAGAGTATTTGAAAGGTTTGCACAATGCACAATTTGACCTACAGTTTATAATTTGTCTGTTTGCACGTATTACTCTCTGATGTCCAATGCTTTGGATGAAAGCATCTGCTTAATGAATTGTTGAATTGTAGAAATACTGTATTCAGTTATAGCCTGGACATTGGCCTTTGTACCTACCATAACAAACATATGTCCTTATTATCTGGTTTGTACAGAAGTCTACTCTCCAATGTGAGGGTCATAATCTCAAGATTTCCCTGTCCTCAATGTTCATTGGTGTGTAATTCAAGTGTGTGTATAGGTGCACATAATATGCCAATAAGCATCTTGTCATTTAAAACAGCAATTTGTGAAAACGTTCTGCAAAGTCCAGAGAGTTTTGTCATTGATTAAAGGGTAATATACATAGAATGACAGCCCGTTTTAAAGGATAACGTTACTAATTGTCTGCTCAGAGAGCTGTGTTTCGGTCCATACTTTTCTAATAGTGGCGAGCCAACAGAGCGAGTGTGAGGGCAGGCGAGGAAGTGAATTAGGGCGGTGATTATGCAGTGATTCAGACAGCAGCTCATTAGGACCCAGCTAAGCAAGCAATCAACGAATCGATGTGACAGTGGACCCAAAAGCCACAGAAATTTGTAATAAATGGCAAAGCGATAAATTGGATTATCCACAGCCCCGTGGCCAAGCTCCTTCTGTTGCAAATGACAAATCAATCCAATCATGCCACACACAAAAAAAAGCCAAAAGGACCAGAGAAAGTGGGCTTTGCTCTGCGCCAGCTGTGGAGGTGATCTGTATGAGATGTGCCTTGTTAAGGTTGTGGTTTTGCAGAGGTCATTTCTGTACGATATTCAAGGCTCTAAAATATTCATGACAGACCATTAGCTGTTTATGGCCACCTTTTATAAAAAGAGATTTACCGACATCTGAGCTCCAGCCAGAATACTAAAGGTGTCATAGGGGTACCCTAGCACATGCCTGCTGATTCACAGAGGAGAAAGCATGCTCGGCACTGAGACTGCCATGATGCAAATGAGCCGCCAAGGAGCAATAATAAATAAATAAAAAATGTCGAGACAGCAGGATCCCTTCTTACCTCAGGGTATTCCAAGTACAAGTGATGGATCTACTCCATTTACCTGTCAAAATCATGATCCCTGAATGTCACTATCATGAGTGCAGAAGAAGTATCACAGGTTGAAGAAACACTGATGTGACATTGATGGACGACGACAAGCAGACAGACCGATAGATAGATAGATAGATAGATAGATAGATAGATAGATAGATAGATAGATAGATAGATAGATAGATAGATAGATAGATAGATAGATAGATAGATAGATAGATAGATAGATAGATAGGTAGATAGATAGATAGGTAGCATGTTAACACTAACCTCTCTTACTAACTGTAAATTTGCTGAACTATTTTTTCCCACACTGAGGACATGATGACTGTTTTCTCAAAAGGCTTTGCTGCCATCTGTAGGATATTCTGAGTTAAGTGATCACCGTTATAACCATACTTTGGAGCCATCTCCTTCCAATTTAATCAAAGACTAACGTAGACGATGTGTTTTGTTATCTTCTGCAGAGGCTCTTTGCTCAGTCATTGCTATGTAATCATTGCTCTTTAGTGCACTCATTTACTTATGATTTTAAAAGACATTAATGATTTTGACCGCAACAATTAAGTTCACTCTACAAGATAGTTTAGCTTTCATTATAAACATAGTTATTTGTGTCTTGTGTGCTGCATTTTCCCCACCTGCCTCCTCTATACAAGACTTTCCTGTTTGAGCATCTGCCAGCAGTAAACGTTGGCATTTTAAAACTGTGACTTCTGTGTTTATGCTGTCATGCTGTTATTTCCCATCATCTGTTTTGTGTTCCCTCTATCCTCGCTGTTTGCTGTGTTTCCAGACTGAGCTCCACCACTGACTGATTGCTGCCATAAAAAAACAGGTTCCTGTTGGAGTGGGAAGAAAGGCAACTCTCTCTTTGACCCTCCCTTTTCACTCTCTCACTCTTTTCAGTCACTTGTCCTCTCCATCTCTCATCCACCATTACGTCCTCTGTTCTTCCTCTTTCTGTTAGTGTTAAACCGACACTCCTCTGCTCTATACTTTGACAAATATGCAAGCAGCTTTCTTTTGGGGACATTGGCTGACTGATACATCCAGTCATGGTTTAGAGACAAATATGGCTTTAAAAATCTGGACTAATTTTCAAGCTTCGGCACAGGCATTCATGGCCCTTGTAGGATGAATTCAGGTTTTGAGAGGGTGATCTCGGCCTGTGCTTAATGACTTCATATCTTCTTTTACTGAGAAAAATCTACATATAAAATTGTGTGAATCGTTAACATGGAGGAATCAGTTTTTCTCCAGGTATACAACTCTTTCTGAGTTGCTTACTTGAGCTTAGCCTGACCCCAATAAACATGACATTGCTTCTTCATATTACTAGTACTGGATTGATTTGTTTTTTTACAAACAGGCTAATAATTACTGTGTACGTTTGTTCTTCATATTCTTAAATTTGGTTGAAGAAAACATCTTTTCTGATAGTTTATTTTAATCAGAAGTTAACATGTCTTTTTATAGGATAATATTCTGTGAATGGAGATTTCCTCAAGTTACCACTGCTAGCAGTAGACAGTTTTTGTCTTAAACCTCTCACTAATCTCCTCTTTTTCCCCTCTATATATTTTGGATTAGCATTTTTCTTGCCTTTGTTGGATAGGACAGCTGAAGACAGACAGGAAATATTGGGAGGAGAGAGTGGGGAATGACGTGCAGCAAAGGGCCAAGGTCGGATTCGAACCCTCAGCCGCTGCGACGAGGACTAGCCTCTCTACATGGGGTGCTACATAACTGCTAGGCTTTCTGATGCCCCCTGATCTCTGATTTTTTTTATGCCCCTTTCCCTCTCTTCTCCTCCAAAGTCTTCCTTCTTTATCATTGTTGTCAATGAAGTTATAATAAATAGATCATGAGTGTAACTGTAACTCTTGACACAACTTTTGCAAGCCGACAAAAAATGAGAGTAGACCTATTGCTTGTTATTGTTGCTTTTAATGGTTATTGGGGATCTGGTGAATAATTAAATCAAAGTTAAGTTCATGAATTATTAAAGTAGCTTTTGGTTCCCTTCCCTCTGGCTATTGCACAAATCTTTGAGTAGATGTTAATGTGTACCCGCGGCTCTATATTTTAGTATCAACTCATTTCTGTATTCAGTTTAAAAGCTCATCTTTTTTTCATTTTTTGTTTTGCAATGTTTGTGTCACAGTTTGTCTCATATTATAGTGAAATAAGTTCCAGAAACATTCATAATTCATTACTGTTGGAAAAGATCTGCTTTCCAGATTCAAACAAAAATAATAATACAAATACAAACTGTACACAAAGCAATATCTCTCTGTGCTGTTAGCTTCTCATAGCATTCTTAGATGTTTGACCCAGTATATCAAGTGGGGTTGTATTTTGGCCCTGTGTTGGAGAAGAAAGCCACGTCTTTCTTCCCTACAAGGACAAGGAATGTCTCTGGTGAGAATTACTGTTAGATAATAACCTGGTTTGGATTTAGAATCAGTCACCATTCATGGCCAACAAACTCCAAAAGCAGTAAAACTCTGTACTCAAAAACTGCAGAGGCCACAAACCTGCTCCTCTCCAGTCACTTCTAAAAAAAACTCATTTGGACTGTGGTCTCGAATGTCTGCTAAAACACCCAGTTCATCACAAAAAAGGTTCAGTGCTGTGGGGATAATGGTGCTGTAATGGGAAACAGAGCAACAGAATAATGGCAGAGGATAAAACCCTACAGTGCTATCTGCTCTGTGGCGCTGCAGAGTGGATGTTACAGTAATGATTAAGGATACGTGAAACCATCAGCAGTGCAACCATTAAGGCCTCCCTGTAAACATTCCCATTTGAGCACAATTAAATCACATTCCGGCAGAGTGAGGCGCCGAGAAATGTAGTTTTGACTAAAAAATTTGTTTCACTGCGGGAAAGTCCTGAAACATGGCTTTACCTGTTTGACCTCTAATCCCCGTGTGTACATGCACTTAAATTTGCATAAATACCCAGTCAGCCATCCCACAAAATATGCGCCCTGTAAAAAAAAAAGGCGTTCACTAACCACTGCCTCCACTGATGTTCACCGCATAATGAAAAGAGCTCTCTGATGGTGCTGTTACTGCTGACTTTATGGCTTTGGAGGGCAAAGGCAGACTATATTTGATGTTATGACACTATGGACTTAACCTACAATATCAACCTTTCCTCTGACCATGGTCATGTGGTATTCTTGTCAACTAGAGTTAAGTGGATTTACCATCAACATGCGATCAAGCAAGTGCATGACCTTCATCATGCTAAAGGTGTGTCCCCACCGATCTGTCTGGACGTATGCTGAGGCAAGAATGTGGCTCTATTGAGATTGGCCCTGACTAACTTCTGAAACAGCTGGACATCTCTCTCCCCCTAGTGTCCCAGTCAGTCCAGTGCATTTTCAAAAGGGGCAGCACAACTGTGTCTGTTACAGGGTTCACATGAGGACATCTAAATAACTGCCTTCCTGTTATTGTTGCACTATAACATTGTAGGATCATGTGAGTCCAACTGACCGAAAGATTTATTTCACTAAGAAAGTGTCATTATAGGTGTTTTCTACCTCTGGCATAGAGTTATTTTAAATGCAGAAATTGAGGAGTGATGTCATACTATCTTGGACCGCTAGTTGGAGCCTGCAGGTGGATGCTGGGGTGATGGTGGTGGTGGGATTTAGGTGCCGCACTAGTACAGGATGACAAGGTAATGACGGACTAGAGGGAGAGACCGGCATTTCCTCGTTGAGGACCGTTCAGTCATGGAAGTGATGATTTAATGTGTTGCTTGTTTGTTGGTTAGTTGTGGGACAACAGCATACCTTTCTCGAACAGTTTCTAGGCAAAGAGTTACAACACGTATGGGAGGTATTCAGCGAGAAACAGTTGTTGTTATTGTTGTTAAATGTGTTAAATAATGGATAATGTATAGTCAGCAGGTTAAGTGCCCGGGTCCTGCTCAGCCTGAGGGGGTTCTTCCTCCTACATGGCAACTTACTATAGGAAATCTAAGTATTTGAAGCAAAATATTGATTTGGAAATCATTTCATTGATTTAAAAATGATTTATTTCTTCCACTAAACAAATAGTCCATTGGAATCTTTAGTTTGAGCTGCATCCATAGCAACTGTTAACTCTGAAGCCTTCATAAAATGACCTCAACTAGCTTGTATACCATGTTCCATTATATTTTTTGCTTCATATGCCGTCCTCACTTCTGTAGATTTGTCTCTGTCATAGTGTAGTTTTGAGTATTGTAACCCTTTTCCTTCCTTATTATCCTGTCCTTTATTATTTTCTCACCACAAGCCGACAGTAAATTAGCCAGCCTATTTTCCACAGATTGATACAATTACAGTGACCTAGATTTGAGCGTCCGCAGCAAAGTGTGCTCTTCTTAAAACAGTTTGTTCTGCTCAACAACGGTGATCTATCAAGAGATAGTAAACTGTTGTTGTCCATAATTGGCTAATCTAATCGCACACAGCGTGTTAACGTGTGTCAAACACAGCTGTGTTATATAACTAATTTGCTATTTATTGAATGCTTTGTTATTGGTACGGCAAAGAATGAAGAGAGGATGGATGAGGTCTTTGGCAACTATTCACAAACTGCTTCTTCCAACAATAGGGATGTCCAACGGGCTAACATAAGCTACAGTTAGCAGGCAGCTGCTAGCTAGCAAGAATTTTATCAAATTGGCTTCACCTAAAAGTATTGGACTCAAGCACTGCTGCAACTATTTTTGCTCACAGCTGCCAGCTGTAAGTATTTGGATTGGCTCTAGGGAGGCCTATTCTACAATTCTACAATTCTACAGTTCTACAGTTCTACAATTCACTTAGCAGACGCTTTTATCCAAAGCGACGTACATCAGAGAGTAAGTACAACACAATCCTTTTCTGGAAACTATTCAAAAAATTATAGTTTTTCTTAGTCGTTTTTACTTTGGAATGCATCTTTTGTATGGCATGAAACTAATTGTACTTGTGCTGAACACTTTGAAGCAGGCATTTGATTTTTTGTATTTTATTCAAAGTCAGTATTTTCTACTGTAAACATATGTGTCACTGAACATATATCATTAGCATGTACCCTTCATTTCTCTCCATGTATAAACCGCTTTCTGATTTTTCTCCGATGACCCATGTCATAACCTGGCTCCATGGCCATGACAAATATGAGAAAGAATAGCTTAAATTGAGGTAACAATGATTTATTTGAACAACTCACCCACAACCATAGCACAAACAAACATAGAATGAATGTCAATGTTAGGCAAGAGAGAGAGAGAGACAGATCCACCCTGGGGTCGAGCTTTTATGCCCTGCAAGCAACAGGCCTAATTGCTCTAGATTGGACCATCCAACTCCTCAAGAACTAGGGGGATAGAATCAATTAGTTATAGCCTGCCTAAGGCAGTGACCGTTACACCCATTTTTGTGAACCAATTTTAAAAACACCAATAAGAGGAGGCGTTAATTCTGAAGTTTTGCATGTTCAGAGAGTACTACCAGTTAAAACGATTATCAAATAAGACTTTTTAAATAGGCACTCATCACCTTTAACTCTGTACTATGACTGGTATGACTCACACCTTTCACCTAAAGTAATTGGCCTCCACTCTATTTGTCCCAACATGCCTGCACATATTGATGAGAATGAAGGTAGAGGAGACCTTCTTTTTTTCCCCCCCAATTCTTCAGTGTGCGTTCAGGAGGCTGAAAGGACTCATCCGAGACTCACTCAGCAATCTCTGGGACTGTATCGTCAAATGTATTGCTGCCTTGCTTCAACATTTTTTATTAGCGGAACAAGACAAATAGTCGTGTCTGCGCTGCAACCATGGAGACGTCTGCCACAGGTATGACCCTCTGGCTGAGTTCAGTCAAGGTTCAGTTAGATGTTTTCTCTGGTGAGCTGTGTCTTTGCCGCTTCACTTTTATAGCTAATTAGAGTAAACACAAAACAACATTCTTGGAGCTGGTGTCTGTAGAGGGCTGTGTTTCAGCTATAGATTGCGATAGTAGAAAGGGTGACAAAGTACTTTGGATGAGTACATTTGTGCTGGTTTGGTTTGAATGAATTTTGTGTGTCTGTTCATTTTATTTAACTTTATCCAAAGACAGCCTCTGCCTTTCTTCACACTCACCGCAAATATTTATGTCTGGGCACTGTCTTCTGTTACCACAGCTGATAAACTTTTCTGGTTTATAACTGCTGGCTTCCCTAAAGTACAACAAAGTTAAAATAACTTGTTCACCACGGTAGAATGAAAAATTTAACAAACATACTGATTAACAGTATGTCTGTCAACTACTTGGGAGTTGGTTTATAACTGGCTAAAATAACGTGTTTAGGGACATACTGTATAATGTTGGAATACATTAGTACAGGTATCAAATAAGGCAGCATTTTCATACTGGAACATACAGTAAACTAAAGTATGTCAATGTTGGAGCTGAGGTGATGTTGATGAATTAAAATTGGCCCTCCTCTTTGGAGATCATAGTTACTGGAATTTCACAATATTTTTGTGAGGTGTAAATTTCTTTCGTTGGGCATGACAAAGTTTGTTTGTATGATTTAATGTTTTCTGTTTCTGTTCAATTTTGAAGTGATGAGGATATGTGTATTGTGTGGTTGTCCCAAGCACAGACAGTATTAGGTATGTGCATTTAGGTGTCAAACTAATGTGTGATAATGAGTGAATAGTATAATGGATTCACGAGCACAAAATTGTGTTATGAGATAAAAGATCGGGGGGGAAATTGTGCTTAACATTCATTATGGTGAGGCCTGATCCTGCAAAGTGTTCAGGAAATCATACTGAATCCTTTTACGGCGTTAGCCAGAGTTAAGTGTAACATCAATTACTAGTATACTGTGTGTTTACACACACACACACTGTCAAGTTTCTTCTGCTTCCCAACTTGAGAGGAATGATCTTCTACACAAAAAGGACTGGACTCCACTCAAACAATTCCTTTTTCAGTTACTTTTATTTTTAGGCTTTCAATTTAGCTGTCAGCTTTAGCTGCTTAGGTGAAAACCCTATTGAAAAGAATAAATACAACAACCAAACAAATGCAGGTTAATATGTGCTTAATTTAAACCATGCACCTCCAACATTCAAGCAGAATACACACTAAATTAAATTAATTAATGCCTTCGGCCAACCCTTTAATTTATTTTGTGTTTTAAACACATTTTAATCTCTCTACATCTTAACATTTATTTTGTATTTGAAACACATTTTAATATTTCTGTATTTTAACATATATTTTGTATTTTAAATACATTTTCATCTTTCTCCATTTTAATATATCAATTTACACCCGTGCAAACTCATGTCTTTTTAACAAACCCCTCACCTTATTCTATACCCACTCGTGATGATATCCCCAATCAATCAATCAATTCATCAATTCAAAAAGCCTGTCCTCACCCTGTGCTTCCGCGACAGTTCATAAACATCCCCTTAATCAATTAAATTTATCTGGCAGTAGATGATAACAAACAATCAAATCATTAAACAAACAGGCACGCTATCAAACTAAGCAAACAAAACAGCGCTACCTGTCGGTCTGCCTCTCCTCCCTTTTCATGCTGTCTGTGCGTTTGCTCTGATGACTCCGGTGCCGTGAGGAATGATTCCTTCCGGTTAGGTCTGATTTTTTAAAACTTATTTATCAACTGAACTCTACTCTCTACTACCCGTTTATTTCCAATTTTAGCAAACAATACCTTTCAATAACATAACTTATTTATTAAATTCATGTAAATGTTTATGCTGCTAATGCCCCTTATGGTTTTGATTCAAATCTTGTCTTTTCCTTCCTCGAAATAATCAAACTTCATTTATTTATCTGATCTATTAATTCATTTATTTTCCAACAGATCAAACTCCGGTTTGACTAGACACACACACGCACACACACACACGCACACTAACAGAGAGGGTCTGAGCAGATAAACTAAAAAGATAACAATGAAGCAGAGCTCATTTAAACTGTGAACATAATTGTAGGAAGTGATGCATGCAAACTAAATGCCAATGTTAATGGGGTTTCAGTCCTGTCTGTGGTGAAACATTGGATCCAATATTCAGTTTATGATTCAAAGAGAGTAATAAAGCCAACATGATGAGATCCTAAGGGGCTAGATTCACAAAAGGACAAAGATGCTTTAAGTTCTCTGATGGGTCTGTGCTTAATCTTAGGTTACCCCAGATGTTACTTCTTTAAGGTTATACAAAAATAAGGGCCCTTTTATTTGTGTAAGGAATAAAAATAGTACTATAAAGTTGATACAAGATGAAACAAATGACTATACAATTTCCAAGAAACTCTCAGAGTTTGTTATATTTTCTAAGACCAGTGACTTACCAATTTTCCTGCCATGGCAGAATTGAGCCGTATATTTCACTCCCTTGCACATCAGTATCCTGCTATCGTGCTCTCTTGTTGGTTTCCTTGTTCTGGCTGAGGTTTTGGTCATTTAGCTTTGTGAGCTTCTTCCTGGTTGAAGACTGTGTTTCAATAAAATGTAATTCTGGAATGGAGGATGGAAAGTTTTACGTCTGGAGAAGGATTTAATTTAGGCACTGTTTCAGAAAAGATCTTCTGCTCAGTCAGTGATTTACAGCTTTGTCTGTGTAATGCATACTGCATGCTCTATTCCAGGTTAGAATCCAGCGTTCCTGTGTTAAATGTTCTTTTATCTGACATGGTCGGCTAAATATATTTCACCAAAGCATTATCTGAGTATTTTAAATCAAATTAATTGTATTTTTTCTTACTGTAAAACGCTTCTAATGTCTGAGGACTCATCCTGAACTCAGGGGCGTTCGCTCATTTTAGACCAATTAAAAAGCTTTGTCTAATTTTAATGTCATGTTTGTTGTGATACGCCCATTTTTGCCCCACCTTCTATCTTGTGACTGGTCTCTGTGTATGTGTTAATTTAGTTTAGCTGCATCATGCAGAGCTGCCTTCAGAGTGTTTTAGGAGTAAAGATCTGTGTCTCTGTGCCTCGAATGGTCAAGGGAGAGTAGGCTACTTGATAGGCAACACGGTTTTTCTGTTATGTTATATTCTGGTCTATAATTACAGATTACATTTACAGTATTTTGTTTTAAAGGAAGTCAGACAAGGAAACTCACAGAGCGTCCGGTCAATTTCAAAATAAAACACAACATACGAACTCACCATCGTATTTTCCCTCCTTTCCCGCATGTCATTCTCCACGTTCCCTTTCACATTATCAGCATTACTTAAAGATGCCATCAAACAGACAAACTGATCAGATACACCAAGTTTTAAGTCAGTTTTAGTTGAGTTTTAGTTTTAGGTCAGTTTTAATTGAGTTTTAGTTTTAAGTCAGTTTTAGCTGAGTGTTGGGTTAGAATAATAACATGTTATGTATGATGCAGTGTATACAATAAAAATCAGTTTTACTTATTTCCTTTTAGTTCTAAATGCTGCCTGTTGAACTGACGTCTAAAAACATGAATTACTGGTCCTTGTCACAGATCTTAGGCTGCTGACTTTTAATCGGCAGAAGGCTATCTAAGATGGGAGTGAGATGGCTCAAAGTGTTTGTTATTGACCACATGGGCTGAGAAATGACCATGACCCTTTGCTGAAGATCTTAACATACTCTATCATTCTTGCTTATATATTGGCTATTTGTAGACTCGCTCATGTTGTCCCCATGGGATAAGACCATATCGTTTTGTCATTTGATCCAGTGCTGGCTGGGATCACAAGTGATTTTAGGGGAAAACTCAGGGAGTCTGTCAGGTTGGCAAAACTCTCTCACATTTTGTGAAGATAAAGGATGGAAAGGATGTATATCAATGAGGAGTTCATTAAACATTGTAGGAGTAGTGAAAAGCAATAGCCTACTAATTGTAGGCTATAGACAATGCTGCTTCCCAGAACTCCAAATGTTGGAGGAATCAGCTTTAGTCGTGCCATGAGACCATCATCATAGCCAGAAATATAAATGAACTATGTTTTAAAGCTTACTTGAATGGTTATGCACATATTTCCAACAAAATTCACAGTTATCTGTTGGTGATTTTTCTGATTGAATCATTGTTTTAGATTGTAATTATTTATCATCCAAGAAAATGCCAATCATCTACACTTTTTAAATTTTGATTAATCTGCAGTCTCTCTATAGAAATGCAATTCCTGCAAGTTGTCCCCATGTAACTGTTTTGTTCTTAGTTGAAAGTGTTTGGCAGCCAAGAGCAACATCTGCACTGCATGTGTCTATCTGAACAGGTCAGTCAGCTTTTTAAAGGATACAAGCCAGATTTTCTATTAAAACTAAAACCAAAAAGAAAAAAAAAACATCTGGTGATGGCATGTCCAGCTTTTTACATTTGCCCCAGAACAATCTCACATTTAATGTCCGTGTTGTGGGAGAAATACAGCTTTGGCAAAGGCTCAAAGTAACTGCACAAACAAACGGCATAGTCTTGCAACATTCATCTCACTGTAAACATCTTGATACAGATTTATTTCCCTGATTTGATTTGCAGATGTGAAAGCTGCTTGCTTTTGGTCAGATTTTTCTGGTTAGAAACAAAATACTTTAGTTCCTTTTAAACTTTAATGTTGGCATTCAATATCTGTTCAAACCCGTATGTGTTTGGAGCAGAAGAATGTTGTTGTGGGTATTAACCTATATAATTCAGACCACTTTCTTTAGCTTTGGGGACATACAGTAAGTCACTTCCACTTTCTGAATACAAATACGAACACATGCACAAAGCTACTTTTAACCTAAAACCAAACATGAGTCGTGTGCCTTTTTGTCCAACTGTCTACCATTTACGAGCTGATTCTGTACGACTTTTCCCTGTTCATTCTCCTGCTTTAAATACCATGTGGTGTCTTCCCAGAGCCCCTCCCCTTTGTGTTCCAGGGATGGGGGAAGTAAGCAAAAAGAAGCCCGTCTGGAGGGGAAGAGATTAGTATCTGAGCTGCTGCAGAAGAGGCAGGGGTAAGGGAGACGAGATGTTAAAGGGTTACTGTTAAATGCTTGCTGTTGGATCTTTTTTAGGGCTTTATTCTGATCAAATGGGACTTGGAATTTGTGAAACGTCACTCACCTCTTCCTGTAAATATTGTTTGTCTTGTAGTTTTTCAGTACAGAAGGATGGTTTGGATGGAGTGGTGCAAACTTCCGAACTGATCCTCAACTAGGTCCTTGAGAGCTCTTTAATGGTGGTAAGACACATTTTATTACTTAAACTTTTATGCATACCTTTTGTTGACATAAACCTTTGAAAAACTGCCTTGAATATGACACTTCACATAAAAAAAAAAACAACATGCAACAAGTGTTTTCTAAAGTTGGTACTTTATCATATCAAATTTGGAGGGATCGAAAAAATTGGAATTTGTTAGCGTAAATTTCCTTTGTACATTTACTATTACAACTTTTATGGCAGTATAACAGTATAAAGCAGGTTCTTCTTTTTTTGTCAGGTCATCTGGTAAAAGTTGAGTTTGTTTACTTAAATGGTTTAAATTCAGTTTCATTGATATTGCTTTGCAAATATCCCTATCTTAAAAGTCATTATCATAGCACAACAAACAGTAAAAGTACCATCTTCATCATTTCTTTTGATTGATTGAAAGAAGTTATATTTCCATTTGCACCATGCTTGAAAATTAAGATAGACTTAAAGTTGCCTACCACTGAGAGAAAGATTAACTTTGGATATTAGATTTGGGCAGACAGAGTTACGTTTCTTTTCATATCAAGAGAGTTTTTTTTTTTAATAATTTAGGTAAAGCCATTATTCTTTAACAATCTCTGCATATTTTAATATATGAATATTAAGAAAAAAGGGACATTTGGAGGACTAGAAAGGCAAACGTCAAGACAGCATCTTTGTTAAATGGCCTTCAGAAGTAGATCTTTTCAGTTTCTTGACAACCTTTACCTGCCTCATTGTTCTGACACTGATGTGATAGGATGATACAATCACAGTGTTTACCCTAGGTTTACAGCTTTGGGGGGGTGGGGAGGTGCGTGCAGACGGATGCCGACACAAACACTTGAAGGAATCTTGGTGTTCATGCGTTACTTTTAATGACAGCTGTCCTGTTCTATCGGAAAGGTATCCTTAAATGATTATTTCCCTGATTTCTGACTCTATCCACTATCCCATCTCTACAATAAAGGCACAAAAGCCCAAAAATAAATATATATAAGAAAAAAAAAAATTAATTAAAAAAATTAGGAGGGTGGGGGGGGCGGGCCACCCCCTAATATAATGGTAGGGGAAACACTGAATCATCCAAGACTTCAATAATAGTTGAAGTGATATGCTGGATCTTTCTACTTGAAATAATCAAGACAAGGAAGATTTTGTTGAAACCAGCTGGCTTTGGCGCCCTGGTAGCCTAGTAGTTAGTGTGTGCGCCCCAGGTAAGGAGGCCATAGCCCTCAAAGCTGCCGACCCATTTCAAATCCAATCTGTGGCTCCTTTCCCACTCTCTTCTTCCACTCTTCTCTCTCTCTCCCTGATTTCAGTCTCTATCCACTGTCGTATCTCTGAACAAAGAGAAAATAATCTCTAATATAACCTTTAGAGAAACAGCTGGCTTTGATATTGCTGTGTTGTTTGTTTACTTCACTGAAAGCACAATGCCAGTAACACTTAATGGGACATGAGGTCTACATTTAAAGGAGTTTAGCTTTGTGGGTTCAGTGCAGCAGGAGGAAAATCTTTAAATTGACAATGATCTCCTTTCTTTTGACTATTTCCCAAATGAACAGCTCCCTTTTATGTGCATTTGTGCATTTCCGTTTGATAAATGAATGCTTAAAAACTTAATTAAAAAACTATTCATAAAAAGATTTTAAATGCACACTAAGGAATGTAATCATTATCTACTCATGCAATCAAGTACTGAAGGCTTACTGTAAGCAGGATATCAGATGGACAACAGGCTATTCCAGATGTTTCAATATGATTTAGTTTCAACCACAAACAGTAGATAATAAATGTTTCACCACAGTCAACATTTAAAATTGTGTGTCTTGTGGAAGTCTCCTGACATGATTTTGCACACACTCTGTAGTCTCCATGCAATCTTGTAACCACACCTCATAATTAGGTTTCTGTGGTTCCTCATTATATTCAATGCTAACCCCTTGGAGAGGCCCATTGAAGCCGTTTTGAATATGACATATTGATTTTTAGATGCCAACGAGCACTTTTGGCTAATGGAACACTCAAAAGGTTTTCAGGGTCACACAAAAGCTGGCGCCAAGAACCGTTTGTCTCATCACAGGATTCTCCAGGGGCTGATAGGACCTGATGATAGTGTGGTTAGCTTTTAGTGGAAAATCCAATGGTTTCTTTTCATTCATGCATCTTGGGTTTCTATCTTTTGGAAAATGTAGTAATTAGACAGATGAAAGGAAAACTGAGCGGTATCATGAAAATGTGTTTTTCAAAAGTAACTTTAACTGTAAATGTTGTTGTGTAGTGGACCCTCAGATGTTTTTGTGTGCTACATTAAGCATGTGAAAATGAGCCATGCAGCAATGCACAATTGCATTTTCGCGCATCATTGTGCATTGAGCCTGATGTCTTTCTTCTTTTCCTGATTGCTCTTTAAGTTGAACAAAAATAAAGCAATATTACAGGGACTTATAAGAGCAGTAATTGATGCAAGAACTTGATGCAAAGGGCAGGAGTACATTCAAATGACCCCTGCGTTCTGGATCAGCTTACTTGTTACCCTTGCCCTGCACAGTCCAGTATGCAAGCCAAACAACAGACCACGGGAAAGTAAAAGAAATTTCCATTTGCAGGAATGTCCCGTATAGGCATTTTTATGACACAATATGTGGATATTTAATCGTATAGGTCAAAACCATTATCACTCACCCACTGCCTTCAAATGCAAAGCCCTTTTGTATTGGTTTTATTTGTATTTTTGATTAATTTTTAATTCACTATAAGCACAGTTTATAAGGGTATTATTGAACATTACCCCTACCGTATAATGACTCTCTTCATTAATAAAATGTGAGCAAACAAAAAGTTAACACAGTGGTTTCATTAGCATTTTTGGATACACTGGTCCATCTTCGTAATCTTAAATGATTTAGGATTTTTTGAATAGAGGTCAAAGGCAGAGTTAGCCAATCAGATAAAATTACTTTAGATAACATCGTTAAATTAGGTTAATTTTGAAATCCATACAGATATATAACAAACATGATGATTATTTATTTCTTCTAAATTATACACAGACAATATGTGATTTGTCACTTCACGTTCCAGCCAACCCCCTCTTCATTGGAGGCAAGTTAGAAACAACTTGACTCTGACGTGCAGTGTATTGAGGACAGCCCACTAGGGACAACATCTAAGCTGATTGTGACAACATGTGTTTACTTCCTGTTAGTTTCTCTGCAAGTACTTTTCACATAACTGCACTTCCTGACAGGATATGTCAGCTGTTCTCTCCTCCATGTCTATCTCTGTGTCACTCTCTCCTTCTCTGTCCCATGCTGTCGCTCTGTGTGTGAGTGCATGCATGCATGTGTGTGTGTGTGTGTGTGTGTGTGTGTGTGTGTGTGTGTGTGTGTGTGTGTGTGTGTGTGTGTGTGTGTGTGTATCAGTTGAGTTGGACTTAGAGATAGGTGTTTAGGGTTGTGTTGGAATTTGGATCAGTATAAGTTGCTTGGGTGAGGGTTTATACAGTAGTGTGACAAAACCTAACTCTTGCTCTGACCAGTTTTTCCCTTGCACTTTCCTTTTCAAAATTGTGTTCGTATTGTGTGTTTCAATGCTTTATAATATTGTTTGTGCATTGCTCCAAGCCAAAATTCAAATCATAAAGAATGGTATCAAAATATCATTTTCTAACTTTTGCTTTTAAGGATGAAGAGAGAAATGACCCCGTTCACCTTGGCATTGTATTACCATCTCTGATTCATCTGGAATATCTAACCCCTCAACAGCTGACCATCATGAATGCCTCAGCACAGCCACTCACCAACAACACCCCACTCTGCTACTCCATCAACAGTCCCCCATTCGCGTTCAAACCCACCATCGCCTCAGCCTACTTCTCATCCATCTTTGGCAGTTTGGGTCTTCTCTCCAATCTCATCGCCTTTGTAGTTCTCCTCAAGTCTTTCCGACGAACTCATAGCCGCTCACGATCCTCCTTCCTGATCTTCCTGGGTGGCCTGGTGGTCACGGACTTCATGGGTCTTCTGGTTACCAGCTCCATCGTGATCTCCTTCCATGTTACGCACTTTAATTGGCGGGAGTTAGATCCAGACTGCCACTTCTGCAACTTCATGGGCATGTCCATGGTCTTCTATGGACTGTGCCCACTCCTGCTTGGTGCCGCCATGGCCTTGGAGCGATTTATTGGCATCAACTATCCATTTGCACGCTCCACCAGCAATCCAAAGAGCCGCACAGTCTCCATGGTGCTGATGGTGTGGTTGATTGCCGGCTGCATAGCTTTGCTGCCTCTAATAAACGTTGGGAGCTACCACATGCAGATGCCGGGTTCTTGGTGTTTCTTCAACATCAGCTCAAAGGGAAATGACCTGGTCTTCTCCCTGCTCTTCTCTCTAGTCGGGTTGATGTGCATCGCAGTGTCGTTTTTGTTGAACACTATAAGTGTCGTGACCCTGATCAAGGTGTGTTGTGGACAAGACCGATCCCAGCGCCGCCGAGACGACGAAATAGAGATGATGGTTCAGCTCATCCTCATCATGGTCATTGCTTCTATCTGCTGGTGTCCTCTCTTGGTGAGTTTTTCAATTCCAGTTTAGTAAGTCCTGTACAGATGTTTGTCATACCTTGTGTTCTGGTTTCATGGAAAATTATAAAGCTACGATGAAAAATGAATCCCTGCATCCTCCATATCAGTCCTGACCTAAACTGTTTGAATTATAACAGGGTGTCACAAGGTCCTAAGCTCCTTACTTAAGCTTTCCCTCTATATGCTTCATTTCTCCTGAGACATGCAGCTTCCCCACTAGTTGATCTGACATCTTTCTGGTCTTACCCCGGATTAGAGGGCCCCTGAATGCTTTAGTTGAGATTACACGTCTCTGCTTAAGAACATGTTTAAAATCGATTCCTTTAAAGGAAATCTCTGACTTAATACCTAGTCAATTGTACTTTTCTTTATTCAGCTTTGCTTTCTGTTGGTTTTAACATAATCCAACTGATAATGATTTTTCCACTTTCATCACAAGATGACATAATTCCAATAGGATCATGAGCTATCAACAATCTGGGGTTCAAAGCTAATCCCAGATCAGCGATATTTCTATAGGAAGAAAAGAAAAAGGTAGATGGCCCCATTAAGGTATAACTATAACGTATTTGCCCACAGTAAACTTTCTCTATGCCCAGCTTCCTAGTTTAACTTTGACCTACCAAACTTGTTCACACTCTAACCACTTCCCTCATTGGATTACTTTTTAGAATGTAGCTCCATTCTGAGATCTCAGAAATATCCTACTAAAGTAGGATGTCATAGAAGTATGAACAACTCAAGTTGTTCTTTAAAATCAGAATCAGTGTACTCTCTTTATGTATCCATCCTTCCATTGTATCCTTATCAAAAACTTGATTAATGTAGAGCAGTGCCTTTTGAGAAGTTCACAAACAAAATGTGATCAACAGCTCATGATGTTTCTTAATGAGCAAGGATTGAACTGTACATCTTAATCTTCTTTTATGTTTTAGTCTTTGTCTTGTTTCTTTGTGTCAGCGCCTCATAGTTTTCCGATCTTTTTGTTTTGGATGAAACAACAGCCAATGTTTTGTTTCATCCAAGCCTTTGTTGCCATCTATCCTTCTGTCAGCTTTAATACTTTGACCAAATTAGTGCTTCAAAGCTAAATTGTGCTCATCCAGATTAGAAAATAAATGGGTTGTGGCTTTCTGGAACCCATATTTCTCTTTTGTCCTATCTAACCTCAGTTGTGTGACACCCTGCACAGATATATATTCTGGTGAGCGTGGTGATGGCCAATCCTGTCAGAGATGAATTTGTTTTGTTCTACTTACGAATGGCCACCTGCAATCAGATATTTGACCCCTGGATATACATCATGTTTCAAGTGTCCCGACTAAGGCGAGTAAAAAGTAAATCAAAAGGACCTTTAAAGTTTTTACAATCACACAGCCCCCATAGTGACTGCTAACTTTGTGCTACTGTTGGCTGGCTACCTCAGCCTGTCCTAAACATCTGCCAATAAAGCTCCTGGAAAGGATCATTTGCACATCACAGTTTACACCAAGCCTTGCAGCTTCCAAACCATTGTCCATAAGATTAAAACGTATCATTGGGAAAATTGCTTCGTTGAGTCCCATCTTGGTTTGGCTGCTGCTACGTTTACTTCATTCCATTCCTAGTCTGTCTATAAACATTTGACTAAATACTTTCAGCCTTTGTCGTTTGTGATTTTGCCTTGTCATGGCTTTCATTCCCTTGAACTAACACCGATACTTTCTCGGCACAGCCCTGATAATCTGCAGATTGTGAATTAGTTTGTTGCTCAAACATTTCTTTGAAGCAGAGCTGCAAGTAATCCTCACAGATAAGAGGTAAACACTGAGAAAGTTGTTCAGGCTTCATAATTGTGATACAGTCACAGTAACTCATCTGTAGTCAAGTTTAGTTGATAATCACAACTCAAAAATAGCCTTTTTCCACTTGAGCATGAATGTTGCTGGCAGTGTAAGTGGAATTCAACCACAAAGCAAATTTCTATCCAGGATACCTGTGACTCTTTTGTTGCCTTAGTCTCTCTGTAGCAACTCTGCCTCTGAGAAAAGTTTGCTTAAATAAAACAGTCGTTTGCACTCATCTCAACACATGCATGCAACACAGTTTTATTACACTATTACGTTGATTCGGGGAACTGTTTTTTCTTGCTCTTTATGTTAAAATGTGAAACATTGTTGTGTGCTAATCACAGTTAATGTATCATTCCTAAAGGAGCTTGTTAGCATCTTTTGCCCCCACAAGAGACTGTATGGTTAAGATTTTGCCTTTCATACATTTTCACAGCTTTGCTAAAGTGAATGGGATAATTGGGTTTGAGCACCTAATACCTCAGGAGGGCCATGGGAAGATTGAGCCAAGTTATTCCCTCGGTGGACTGAACACATTTGTCCTTTTTCATTTGCAATATTAACTAAAATGTATCTTTTCTTTCTTGTTCCTTATATCCCATCTCTTCTTCCCTCTTTCAACATCATTTTCTGACTGGTTTTTTTTCTTGATCTCAACTGATTGGCCTCTTCTCTATAAACCTCACATTTATGACATCTAACCCCTCCCCTTCTCCTTCACTCCATCATTTCTTCTTTCATTTTGCGCTCTTTCTCCATCCTCGACCCCACTTCCATCCCTTCCCCACCAGGTCTTTATTGCACAAACTGTGCTGTCCAAAGTTCCTCTTCAGATCAGATCCCTACTGCTGTGGCTACGCTTCGCCACCTGGAACCAGATCCTGGATCCCTGGGCATACATCCTGTTCCGCAGGGCGGTTCTTAAGGGAATCTTCCCCCGTCTCGACTGGTCTCGAGGCTCAATCACGACACTGTACCCATCTCTAAGCGGCACCATCCGCAGGTTCACACGCGCTTCACTTTGGAGCACCGTGAGCTTAGACGAAACGGAAGGGACAGAAAAATCTAATGTAACAACCACTCGAGGTTTAAAACCATCACCTCCTTCAACTTGATTGGTTGGATTGAGTTGCTTTTGAAGAAGATGGAGGGACTTTCAGTATGTGTTTGAATATATTTTTTCACGTGATTTGTGACCAAGATAATTATCAGGATTGCATCGATCATTTTTGATGATAGTATGATTTGTTTTCTTGCATATCTTTGATTTTGTTAGCAGTATTAGCAACAAAAATGTAATATATTGTCTCTGTAGCCTTTTTTCCAAAGCACAATTGTCTGATAAGAAACAGGTTTTTAGCTAACTACATGAAAGCTTTTTCAGAGTGAACAGGGGCTCTAGTCATTCATGCAGTCTATTTAATGTGATCCTTTATTCTGGTAGGACATTCTGAATTTTAAACACATGTACTTTTCACTCAGATGCTCTGGAGTGTCATTTCAGACATTGGAAGAAATATTTTATTAATGTTTTCCAGGAACATGCCAAGGACTGTTAAATTGTTTCCTTTCTGAGAGAATTCATCCTGAGATGGTTTGAAGAACCTTTGAATTTTAAAGGTCCATCAAACCAGCTCAGGATGGAGACTGGAATAAAACAATGGAGCATGTAATACTGAAACCGGGCTGGTCCTCATCCTGAACAGCTGCTTGTGTGAAAATGCTTTGACTCAAATGAAATAATACTTAGACTGCCAGAGGCCTCCCATAAAGTTGTCTTTGTAAGAGCCTATTTAATACATTTCAATGAATATTTTCTCTGTTTAAGCAAACCCACAAAATTTGGTGACAAAGAAAGGATCAATTATTGAGTTTTAACAGGATTTAAAATGGGATCCTGTTGATCAGATTCCTGGTTTGTCAAAAGGAGAAAGAAGTTCAAAATTGTCAATTTTTTTCACTGTAAACTTCAACAGCCACAGTATTTTTGTAGTATTAACAAGTTGCTTTAACATAAATGCTACATCATGCTTGACATCAGCCAATCTGCATCACTGATATAAAGAATGTAGATGTTGTTGTATTGGGACTATATATCATATAACTTATACAAATATACATATCAATGTCAAACTGTCCTATGCTTAATAGACAGATCACCTAAACAAAATGAACATACATTTCTCAACTGCCACTGTCAAGAGTCCAACGATGAAGATTAAGGTTTGGTTTGACTGATCAGGTTTGGAGATATAAATAACTTTCTGTTGTTTTGTTTTAGCACCTAAAACTTTAAGAAAGATGATGGGAGATAAAATGTAAGGTGGTCTTGTGTGTTGTCTAATTTTAATTGAATTCTAATACTTCCATCTGGACGAAATGTCATTGTCTTATCTAATTGTGTGTATGTGCATACCTACCTCAGTTTGAGATCTGGTGAATATTACCTGTTCTCATATTTCCCAGACCCAGAATTACATCAGAGTTTAAAATTCAAATGGAAAATGTTGTTTTGGCCCAAATTTGAATAAGAATCCAACTGGTTGAATATGATTGCCGTTCTCCTCCTTACCTTTCCTCTGGGCCTCTGTCCAATGTTTGAAAACAGTTTCTTTTTTATAGCTGTACAGAGCAGATTTACCTCTCAGAGATGTTTAACTAACACTGCAAGAAAATGACAGCACAGGAGGTGTTTTATGAGAGCATGAACAGAGAGCTGGAGATGATTTAGTCGTTGTAAAATGTAACTTCAGTCTGATTAGTTGGGCAGTGTATTGTTAAATTGAAGCAACATTCTAAAAATAATTTAAAAAAAAAAGATATTTTAACCATAGTTTAATAGATAATATGAACTGCCGCTGTCAATTCTTTCTCTCCAAGTCACCGGGCTATTTCCACTGATTTTGGAATCATCAGCCAGATGCCGATGTTGCAGTATGATTTACAGACACAAGATCACAGAAACTTGTGTGATCAAATGTGACTTCGGAAGAAAAACAAACATGTTCTGTTCTGCCATACGTTCTTATTTTGCAGCGAAGAACAGAAAACAAGAAGAAGAAAAAAAACGGGCGAAATCCTGCCTAAGACGCGTCACTTTATATAATTTGCAGTTTGAGCTAGAGGCAAGTTGTTAAAATATGCACCATCCGGTTGGTGACGTTTCCCGGTCTGCTCCCTTATTGGCTATTGCTAAATTGGCAAATCAGGCCCAAAATCGACCTAAAATGGTCTTATATGTAGCCTTCTTTAGAGTGAATCTCATTAACCAAACCAGTCACTGATAAATGTCTGACACATGTCTTGCTTGAATTTCAACTTCTTAGCAGTATTGTCATCAAAAATGAAGTTGTATATGTTGAATAAAACTTGCCTGAAATGTTATGTGATTGCACATGTGAATAAAAATGAATAGAGAAATGAACGGGCTTTACAGTTATTATTCCTCTTTTGTTTGTTTTTTACTTAAACATGTGAAAAGTTCCTTATATTTTCAGGTTTTATTCAAGAGGAGTAATCATATACAAAGTGTCAAAAACAAAACATCACTTTCTGAGAGGTTGAGTCTAATTACATTCCCAATGTTGGCAGGTCAGTGTGAACTGGATTCCATGCAAAAGATGTGACTTTTGTTAATGAGACAGAAAACAGAACGATCAAACTCAAACATGTCGTTTGATTCTTCCTTTTTTGTCTTGTAACATTAAAAACTCTCCAATGCAGCAAAAGAAACAAAGAGCATCACACTGAACCTTAGAAGAGCTTCAATGACCTCACCTAGTGTATTTACATACTAGAAGAAACCCCAGAAGATTCCTGTAAATCACTGGCAGAAGCAGAAAGCAATTCTGTTTGCATTGAGATTTTTTTTACAGGAAAACTCTGTATGGACCCCAAAGGAAATAAACCAGGCTTGCAAGGTTTTTATTTTTGTTGTGAGAAGTTATGGTTTTGGTTTCTGTCTGAATAATGGGAATAATGGGGTCACATAGCAGCAGCTGGAGAATGCCCCTTGAATTGAAACAAAATTCCAGTTAATGATAGGATGTTATTAAATTACAGATTTATTTTAAATGTTTCATTTCTCTGAGGCCTTTTCTTCAACTAATTCTCTATAGATAATATTGTGACAAATGCTAGCACACATTAACCTAAAGTACTTGGAGACCATGTGAAGATCTCAAGCTTATAAAGGTAATTGGTCAAATGGCCGAGTGAAATGATACAGTCTGACTTTGAGATGACCCAGAAATGTCTCCTTGGTCCCTTCCTGTTTCTTCCCCAGTATGATTTCATCACAGGACAAACATCCACTGAAGCTTATCTAACTTCCTTGATTCAGAGATTGCTGGCTGATTGTTTAGCATTGGTGTTCCAGTTACATTGTTCACATGCCCTTAACTTAATGATTGTTATGTAAATAGTAGAGAGCCCTTAAAACATTCCCTTTACTCATTATCTTAGACAGGCAATTTTTCTTTCACTTTTTTCCACTAAACATGTAGTGGTCAGAGAGGGCAATCCTGCTGCATTTGGCCCAAAACTTTTCCAATTAAAAAACCATTACTGTATATCTAAAGACGAAGCTTATTCCAAAATACAAGAGTCAAAACAAACTCAACAGCAAAAACATTCTGTAATAAATGTGTGTTACAGGATTCTGGTGTGTACTTTGCATTGATACCTTATGTAATGCACCTTTGCTGTAAATGAGTTTCTTTGGTTTCTCATTCGCGAAATGCCTCTGTTCTTGTATTATATGGTTTTGTGTATTTGCTGTTAATGATGATTGATGATTCAGAAAGCACATCCTTACGGAAATCTTTTGTGCTGTCGTGATGCACTTGGCCTTTTTAGGCCCCTGTGAACAACATTGTTTGCTAAATGCAGTTTGGTGGGAAGGCAACATAAAAAGCTTCTACAAATTCTTAGTTTCAAGTCTAATGTGGTATAGAACCGTGGTCTTTCTCTCCGGTGTAAAGGGGATGTTAAAGACCTACATTTTCCCATTCTTGACATCTCCAATAGCTCCCCAAACGTCAAACAAAAACACATCAGGGAATGCAAAATCTCCCAAGACTGAGTCCAAGGCCTCAGCAAAGTCATCTGGGTTCTTCTTGTCTTTTCCTGCTTCCACAATGGTGGTTGCTGCAGAAAACAAGTAATAAGACGGATTTATAGTTGATTTTTGGTAACTCTTAATAAATGCAAGTAATGTATGACTTTGGCTAGTAAAACAGGCGCAAAAAAATCAATACAGAGGGCGTACTCTAGTCTTTTACCCGGACATTACCAGAAATTTGATTAGAATTCATAATGACAAAAGACAATTCTGGAAAATCTTCACAAATGCTGTCTCTATATCAGGTCTGTATTCAGGCATTTAAAGACCAAACACAATTTGAAATTGCTTGATGTCAACATACAGTACATACTTTAGGAATAAACATTTCTCCAACAAAAGCAATCTTTATCTTATCAGATGTTTAAATAATAGGCTTAATGTAAATTCAGACTATTTAAATCTGCCCTATACCTCTCAATTCTCAATCTCAGCATTAACTTTGTCGTAACCTTTGTCCAAACAACAGAACCCAAAAAGGATTTTTCTAAAAGCCAGATTTCCATGAGACTGAAGTGGTCAAGGTACAAAAGCTCGCTATCTCTATCAAACATGAAAATTCTTTATGAAAATATGCAACCACACATATTTTTTACTGGATAAAGTTCACGCAAACAACAAGGAGATGACTAGATTTATAAATGACCTGATTTGTATTAAGGGTTAGAAATCAGGAAATCAGGCCTTTAGAGACTTTAGAGGTCTGGGAAAGTGCAAACTCATATCACTGGTAAAATAAGGAACGCATCCCACTCAAATTCCTGATGCTCCTTCCAGAGAAGTGAGGCCTTCCTCCTGTGCTGACAAAACAATAAAGCGGGATTCTTGGCTTTTTATTTCTGCCACGTGTCAAAGTTTATTTTTGACCTCAGCAAAACTTCACATACATTAGGCCTATATAAAAACTGTACTTGCAGGACACATGTGATTGTGTGTGATCTTACCAAGCTCCAGATCTCTGATACCCATGTAGCTCTCCAGCAGGTCGTCCACCTTCCTGGTGGCCTGTTCTTCAAATTCGTTTTGCTGGCAGAGAGCAAAGGAGGAAATTTGTAATTTTGTAATTTATTTCAAGGATAGCCCCTTGAGATGCATCATCGCATTTTCAAGGGGGTCCTTACAAAACATAAATTAATCATCATAATACAAAATCAAAATAATAGGTAAATCCAAAACATAATAACAAACATTTAAACACAGAGACACCCACACCACAAACACACACACACTCACTCACATTCACTCACACTTAATGCTCCCCCAAGCCTAGCCACCCACCAACCAGCCAGTATTACACAATCAGAAAAAATCTGAAGAGGGAAAAAAAAAATATATATATATATAATAATAATAAAAAAAAGAGAAAAAGAAAGGAAAACCTCTGCATATATAAATGCGTACACACTATACAGTACTTACACACATAGTGTACGCAACATTAATGCACAAGGTACAGAACAGTACATACATGTAGATATGAGGTACACGAGCACAAGCAAGAGGAGAGCAGGTCCAGACAAACTAAGTCCAACAGAGAAAGAAAATCAAAAGCAAGAGCAGGATGTTTGACAATGAGTAAGTAGAGCTGTTTTAAAGACATGGAAAGAGGTTATAGATCTAAGTGAGCGAGGTAGGTTATTCCAGTCTGATGGAATAAGTGATGTGGTGGTGCTCCAGCTCTAAATATGGAGATACATACCTTGCTTCAAATTCCACTAATACCAAAACATGTACAAGCCAAGGATATCGTTGGGAATGATTTATTACTACCAACGGTTAGAGTCTTTTGACCCAGTTACTCTAAATCAAGTATTGCTGGTCGGTGTTACAGTAACTGTTTGCTTATGAAGTGTTTGTTAATTTGTCATTTCTAAAAGAATGGTGACCAATCAACCAATGAAGGTCAGAGGCGCTGCTTGTCAACAGGCAAGGCAGGCAACTGCTTGGGGCCCCAGACCAGTAGGGGGCCTCTGAGGGCTCACAAATTTAAACCAAAGCTGTGGCCCATAATTTGTAAGTATTGCAATGACAGTAGGAGACCTCCCTAAGTGGGCCCCATCTGACAGCAATCACTCTCATTGCCCTGCTAAATGTTTCATGCATTATTGCTTTGAAAACCGAAGTATGTCAATTAAAGTCAACAAAGAAAAATTAAGAGAAATGATCCATCTACAGGAGAGAATAAAGAAACGAGAAAAGGGAAGAAGAGGAGGAAGCGTCGGGACTCTGGCAGACCTTTTATGTCCCACTTGGGAGCTCTGCATGGTTGTTTTTCCTGTTTGTTTATATAAGAAAACTGAAAGTAAAGTCATTGTCCAGCAGAGCGTGTGAAACTCACCACTTCTTGAACTGTAGCAGCGCCTTTAGAGCGCAGACGCAGCGTCTCCCTCCCGTTCACCATCTTGCCCTCATTCGATTTGGGCGCTCTGGTCCTCATTCCAATCATGTCTTTACGCACACATGAAGGATGATAAACATTAGTCAAATTAAAGGGACAATCTGTGGGGTTTGTATTTATTCATCTTGTAATTCTCATTGTGTTTACTTCTCATCTCTGTCGTCATCTTTCCATTCATCAATTTCTTTTAGGACAATTGATAGTGCCTGATTATGGAACTTCCCAAACCAGGTTAATAATAAACCCTTGTGTTATTTTGAGGTCCTATAGTTTAAGAAAAGGTTTACCAAGCAGTACACAATGTCTGATTATTTAAGATGGATTGTTTCTGATGAGCTTAAAGGCTTAATATGTGATTTTTCACACTTAAATGTAATAGAAATCAAGTTTATCCTCTGAAAATAACTCTGTGAGTCATGACTACAATTGGTGTAACACCCGAGTCCTACTGTCTGTGATGCTTTCCGAGTTTTCCGAGTCCTATCTTCACTTTGTTTACATCGCCGGGACGGCCGGCTCATCCCCTCGCATATAAAAGTTGTTTAATTGAGGGACTAGAGAAAAGAAGAATAACATACTGTACTCACTGTTTAACTGCGTTTCTAGAACACGCTCATTTCAGGTAAATTTACATGCAGTGTGAAGATACGAGCATAATAAAGATCGCTAGCATTAGCATGCTGACACAACAATGCAGCGCGAGTTGTTTTGGTTTCATGCTGGTGCTCAAGGGCGACATCTGCTGGATCAAAAAAATCGCATAGTAAGCCTTTAAAGTTGACATGGATGAATTTAAACTTTGCTAAATCAATCAGTCAATAAAGACTAAAGCTACAAAACAAGGTTTCCAGAAAGTGCGAGACAGAAAGTGTTGTTTCCGAAAAACATCATTGAGTATGATAACAATAAACCTTTGCCTGATTGTTAACAGGAAGTCACCCGTTTATCATGTATTTAGTTTCCTGTCTGATAAGACGACAGCTTTGCTCCTGGCCAGGCCGCCACACGCACCAAGAAATGCAGACTTCCTTTATTCCATATTGTGTTCCAAACCAGATGTAACTAATGAGCCACTTAATGTCCTTTTGTAAGAACAGCATTTCTCCAAGGGGAAAAGGGAGGAGCTTCTCATGATGAAAGTGCTGTACAGAATACATGTCAAACCTCAAGGGAAAAAAGGCAAATCAGTGTCATGTCAGTGACCTGCTTTGGAGCCAGTTACTGTAAACCAAATATTTATGTCATGCATTTTTACTCATGCCAGATAGATGGGTGATATGAAAGTGCCCTTCTGGTTCTCTAGCAACAGGGAAAACACAACAAGAACGTTGTGATCAAATATTTACACTTTCTTTGGCACAAACTGCTGTGTGAATGCAGAGGAGCATCTGAAAGGCACTTTGTGTTCTCTCTGTATAAACCCAAGTGTTTGTGTTTTTTATTATATTGAACTACATTGCAAACACTTTATTAACACAAATATTATTTAGTAGTTTGTTGCTGATTTTGCACACTGTAAAATCCTACTTTAATAGATAATGTGTTCATCCAAGGGAAAATTTAGAGTGAACACAGCCACACAAGGTCTGCTCAGTGCTCATTTTACGAATAGATAAAATTTGATATGTATAAGCACTTCTCAAAGCTCATAGGCAGAACTCAAGCTATATCTGCCTGTCTTTTGTTAACCTGGTCATATAGGAATATGTGCCAGTTAACTATGAAATCCATCAACTCCTGCAGGTCAACATTGAACAACACAGGTCTTCTGATTAGTAATAATAATAATGGGCCGTGCATGGACAACCCTAATAAATATACCCTTGAGGAGGTTGTTAGTTATGTTTAATAACAGTGTTATAAAAAGGCTACTTCTGCCTGAAACATGTGCTGCTCAGCGCTGAAAAATGATAGCAGAAAGAAATCTGTTTTCCACCTAGAAAGGCTTCATAACCATGAAATGCAAGTGAAACAAGGTCAGCATGCAAGGTCAACATACTTCTTTTGACCCTGAAGCCAGGTCATTGAGAAATACTATTTCACTCACCAAAGGCCTTCTTAGGCCCGACCAGGCGTAGAGTGAAGGGTACCCCTCTCGGCTGCTCTTTTAGCATCTTAGCCACCTCGTAGTGTCGACACCCCACAATGCTCTGGTCGTTGATGGCTTCGATGTGATCACCAACACAAACTGTCTTCAGCTGGTCTATGGTGCTGCCTTCCTTTATCCTCTAAAAAGAGACAGATTGAACATTTGTACATGTTTAGATGCCAGGCCTGGAGACTTCTAAAACATCAGATGACAGGGCTTCCTGTGCATGTCTTCACCTTAATGAAAGCATATCCAGCTCCGTTGTCTGTGATAGTTAGGCCCAGTGCGTCCTCTGTCTTTGTGACCTCCACTTCTTTGGTTTCGCCTCTTACATGAGCAAAGATGAAGTCTTCTAGTCCGATCTGCCCCCCCAGGAGCTTCTGCATGTCCACTTTATGAGAGTTAAGGGTGCAGAACAGGATCTAAGAGGGAGATACAATACAAAAGTTAACTATTACAGTAACCACTATGGCAATTTGAACCTTAATATCCCAGCTGCTTAAAATAAAATCAATACAACAACATATTCTTCTTTTTTAGCCATCACCAAAGAGTTCAATCAACAGCACCCTTAAATATTTCACACTACAATATTTTAAAGCCATTTTTCACGATCAGAGTGAGATATTGTTTATGTTCACATGTGTCAGGAAACATTAGATTTTCTTGTCAGATGAAAAAATATCTCCATTGTTTGAATATAATTTTTTGGAAAAAAAAAACTTCATATTAATTAATGTAACTTACATGAAATTTCAAATGTACTTTAACGTCCATTTCGTCCATTACCATTGTAACCCCCCACCCCCCATCTATTTTTGGCAATTTGTTAGAGAAAAGTACACTTTTTTTAAAGACATTTTTCGATAGTTTACACAAACTTAAATTTCCTTTCAGTGAAAGTTTTGAGTGGGTATATATATCATATTTTTTCTTGGTCATCCTTACTGGTGACTTTTTGTCAAGTGATCCATTTATTGTTGGTAAACAATAATTTCCAATAACTATAACATGCTATGTCAGTTTCTCTGGTAACCCCCTGTCACTCTGAGGTGTTCTCTGTTCTTTATGACGAACAGCAGAGGGCAGCAGAGCCAAACTATTTGGTTTTGGTTCATGTGGCCATTTTGTTATGAGCTGTGACTGTAATGACTGACTTGAAAAACTTGTAGATCTTCCCTGTTGTATGAGTTAAGTGCCAAAATTGTGGTGTGTTTTTTTACAAAGGTACAAAGCTTAATGGTTGAAAAAAGAAGATTGTGTCAAAATAATAAGAAGCATCATACAATTGATACATTTAGAGAGACCTTTTCTACATAAACATCTGGTCATCACATTTCATTAAATCTTGGCCACGTGTTAGAGAACATGCCTTTAAGAGCACAGTCTGCTCGCTGTCATTTCTGGACTGGACATGTGACTCTATAGCATAACATCTCTATGAGCTCTGGCCTTTTATTTTAAATAGTTTGCTAGTTTAGAACTACATTTTCCAAAAATAGAAAGAAACTTGACATGACTAAATATCTTGATTTTAAAACACTCTTCAAACAACCGATTGTTATCCTGAAAGGTTAAAGTTCAAGTTTGATTAAGTAATCCAAAGCGGAAATCCAAGATAACCTGTCTGAACTGTTATCTCACTCGTCGCAGCGCCTTCTAGATATTGCTAACTGTAACTCCTTTTGCCGAGCGGAACGGTCTGACTGCAGTCCAAGGTCTTCTTTGGCATTGAGCTGAACTGTAACTTTATGCTGCTGCTGTTCAGTGCACAGCGGGTCAAGGAAACTGTTGTACTTCTCACTATCACACCACGACTGCCTGCGTTTTTTATAGAAAGTCTTGTACCAAAAAATCTGACTGCAGTCCAAGGTTATGTAGCTATACACCTCATTAGATCAGCAATTATCCTTATCAGTGTCTTTTTTTACCATTATTGAGCAATTAATTGATTAACCATGTAAAAAAGAAGACCATATAACTGTTTATTATTGGTTCCTTTGCATTACACAGATGGTTATATAAGAACTTATTTTAGACAGACTTGGCTTTTTCTGATCTTCAGCATTTCTTTTAATGTTAGGCTGTAATCATTGCCTTGTTTTTATTAAAAATAGTCTCTCCTGTTTTTAACTGAAGTGACATTGTTTCAGGGTGGCTGGGAGATTATCTGAGCACACAGAATAAGTAGAATATACCTTCAGGAAGACGAAGACATCAACAGGAATTAAAGGTTCCTATACTTCAATTGGACACAACCTGAGAGTCACATACAAAACAAGTTTTCCTCAAATAGAAATGTTTTCGCTCTGAGGAATTGAATCTGTTGATACAGGGAAACAGTATCAGATAGCCTGATTTGATCTCTGTGGTCTGTGTCCCTACAGCTTCAGTAATTTATGTTTAACAGTAGATACACAGATAGGAAGAGCCTTCACGGTGGCCTTCAGAACAACACTGATAATTATGAGATAAAGCCAATGTCAAATGGTTATTGTGCTGTTGCTGAGTTTGTCTCCATAACATAAGGAGAATCCTGCGATAAGCAGCACACAGAAACCACAAACTTCACTTCCAAAAAGATTTGTTTTAATCATTCTTTGTAATATAGCATTAAATTGCTTTCACAGTGTGTTACTAGTTCTAAATAAATTCCTGCGAACAGAAAATGGGTTGTCTTCTTCGCTTTAATCCATGCCACTATAGCTTTCTTTAACTGTCAATATCTCTGACAAATTTATTTCTAGATAAAGAACAACCATTTAAATGCCTACCTTGAATAAGAAATGAATTTCAAAAGTTTTTGTCTAATATCTGCATGGAAGTATTTTTTTTTCACAGCTAGTCTGGTCTTTAGTTGTATCGAGTATTGAAAGCAGTATCGGGTTGCAGATGGTTTGGTCGGCCCTGACCTGCAAAAGAATTAGTGACTTGACATATTCTCAAGGATTCTGGCCTTGTGGGCCAGCTGCCTGCTTTTAACCTGACTGACAATCCAACTTTTGATCACCTGGGAAGTTTATTGTCTAATCATTTTGAAAATACTTTGGACTTTAAATTTCAAATGTATTATCTCTACAACACAGACAGTGTTGTTGCAGCTATCATGTAGATATTAAGAATAATTCATATTTAGGGGTATGAGGACTCCACCATTCTTACACATACGTACATTTTACTTCTGGAGTATACTACTCAGACTTCTAAATCAGCTGTTGACTGTTGAAAGCTGTGACTTGGGGGAGCTTTACCAAGTGTGACGGAATAATCCATGTGATGCCATCGGTAGACTATTTTGGAAACTCCAGGATATCAAAGAAAGCCTGTGTGAGAAGGCAGGACTGTCTGATTAAAACTCTGTAATGTTTGCAGTCAGGAAAGTTCAGCCATGAATAAGGACTTTCTCTTGTACTTGTGTATTCAAAATTTTTACTGTAAAGTTTGTATGAGCTGGAATAACTAAAACTCCTGAGTCATTTTTTTAGGATATTTGCATAAATATAGCTTTGTACCTTTTTTCAGTGCTTTTACCATACTTTCTTATTATGAAAAACTTCCTTGGAATTCACTTTTATTACTGTTAGTTGTTTTGTTGGCGCACATGTGTGATGTATATTGACTACGGAACATTATCTTGTTATTTGTTTCCATTATTGATCCTGGTAAAGGCCCAGACAAGTACAAAGTCTGGCAGACAGTAGTGAGGCCAAATGGTCTTCAATAGTTCATCATGGAAAAAAGCCTGGAGTGGAAACCTTACACCTATTTGCAGTAGGCCTGACAGACCAGAAATGCAAAATAGGATCAGCAGATTATTATTTATTTTTTTACCTCGATCATTATTCACAAAACTGGAAATCCAACAGATCATTCTAATCATATTTACACACATAGCAAAGTTTCTTTTGTACCTCAGAGGGGGAAATGTTGAAAACTTCGGCAATTTTGGTGTAGAGCTCCTTGACGTTGGTGAATCCATGGATGCGGCCTGTTGAACTTCCATGAGCTAGCTGTGTGTGGAAGATAAGCCTGGGTCTCGGGTATTCTGGCGGCCCTGGTGGCGGCGGTGAAGGAGGAGGAGGGAGAGGAGGTGCTGTTGGCTCCACACAAGCATGGTTCTGGCTCTGGTTCTGGGCCTTCAGGTGTTCCATGGCCTCGGCTCCTGCTGCCTTGGAGTCCTGTGGGCTCATAGCCTCCCCGTTCTGCATCGGACCTTGGCTCAGATATGGTCTTCTTCTGAGAGCCCTGTTGGTCCACTGCTCTGGCAAAGAGAAAAACCGTGTTCTTCCCCCCCCTCTGCTTAGCTGGCCAACCAACCAACCAGCCAGGGCTTTGGGGTGAAGATGAATTAGTGATGAGAGTAGCCTGGTAACCATACCTGGAAGAGGCCAGCCAGACCCTGCTGCCAGAAACCCAACACCCTATGAGCAGAGGATTGAATGTGTTACATCTAAGCCTCTGTCTCACGCATAAAGAACACAAGCAAAACACATCAGGTCTTTTCACACAAGAGACAGGGTTAATCCCTAATATGGGTCTGGCTGCGAGACATGTTGCACACACATGACCCTGAATATGCCAGCATCCCTATGAAGTGTGAAAAGAGATGCATATCTGCAAAATAATGGCTGCTCAGAGATGGCCACAGACAATGCCTCAGTGTTACAGGTAAAGTGATATCACTGGGTGGGGAGTGTTGGTGCTCCCCCTTCACTGGCCTCATTGAATGAATTTGGCTGTTGCCATGGTGAATCCTTAGCGATGCAGTGACCTTTGAGACCCCACAAACAGCCCACATATAGAGGACTGACAAATGTTTTGTTAACCATTTTTTTGGATGCTTCTTTGAAAGTGTTTTTTTAAATGTGGGTTTCTTACTGTGTAAATTGCAGATATTGTGAATATTGTGAATATGGTAAATTATGTGGTGTTTAATGCACTTTTCAATCAAAATATCAAGTTTTCAGCAGGGTCTGACTAGTACCTGTAGAAGTCATTCCACCCTATAAGGTTTAACGGAAATTCAACACTCAATACTCCAGGAAATAGAACTGCTCATAAATACAAGACCTGGCAACAGGAATTTGGTCCACTGCACAGCTCAGTTCTTCAGCTCATGGGGCAAATAGCCAGATAGCTAATGGTAAGCTAGCAAGATTCAGAGTAAATAACATTACACATGGTTGACATTGAGTAAATATAGATTGAAAGTATGTTAAACAACAAGACTAGCTAGGTAGCCAGCTATGAGTTCTCAGACTGACATCACACTTTTTGTGAACATGACAGGGTGCTTTCATTATGGGCTGCAGCCTGAAGTAGCAGGTTGAGTAACAAATGGGGTGTAAGACAATTGCTGTGATGGATAGATCCAGGAAATTCAGAGGGGTATTCAATTCAATTCAAAAAACTTTATTTGTCCCCGGGGGGTAATTCAAAGGCACACAGAGCAGTAAATTAACAACAGTGCAAGTAAACGAAACATTTTAACCTAAATATAAAGTGTCAATTTAAATACAACTTAAAGCTTAAACTTAACTTAAAAATACTAAATATAAAAGAGTAGATATAAGTGGACAGTGATCGGACTAACAGATGTAAACAGATGTAGTGACCAGATGTAAACAGAACTATGTGCAATAAACGAGAAATAAATATATATATATATATATATATATATATATATATATATATATAGGAGTTGAGGAGCTGGACAGCCCTGGGAACAAAGGTTGCTCTTCTCCTTTGTGTCCTGCAGCAGGGACAGCGACGCCGGCGTCCTGAGGGGAGCCAC
This sequence comes from Labrus mixtus, assembly GCF_963584025.1. Taxonomy (NCBI): domain Eukaryota; kingdom Metazoa; phylum Chordata; class Actinopteri; order Labriformes; family Labridae; genus Labrus; species Labrus mixtus. The sequence goes on along the minus strand of NC_083614.1, from coordinate 22,520,751 downwards.
TCAAACGCTGGGAAGAGAGCGTGTGATGGGTCCTGCATGATCCGACCTGCTAGCCTGATTGTCTGTTGCTCATAGATCGATGTCAAAGTCCTTACAGGTAGTCCAATGATCTTAGAGCAGACTGTGACCGTGCTCTGCAGGCGGTTTCTGTTCTGGACGGTGGTGGAGTGGAACCAGCAGGTTATAGAAAATGTAATAATGCTCTCAATGAAGGAGTAGTAGAAGGTATTTTCGCTGCTGACATTTCGTGAGAATCTCCTCGGTGTTGGAGGCGAATTTCAGCAGGCTGTCGAAGATGGTACCCAGGTACTTATACTCCTCTACTAGTTCGACAGGATTCCCATGGATTGTGGTGATTGCAGCTGCAGCCAGTTCCCTCTGCTTGTTGGAGAAGGTCACCACCATGTCTTTGGTCTTGCTCACGTTCAGTTCGGGGCAGGAGCTGTCACACCACTCCACAAACTCCTGAAGAACTGGTCCATGGTGCTGAGAGGGGTCTGACAGCAGAGACAGGGAGAACTGTGTCGTCCGCGTACTTCACCAGGTGACAGGTTGGCTGTGTGGTTCTGCAGTCATCGGTGTAGAGGATGAAGAGCAGAGGTGAGAGCACGCAGCCCTGAGGGGAGCCAGTTGAGGTGTGTTGGAGGTTGGAGAAGGTGTTGTTGACCAGAACTCTCTGTGATCTGTTGGTCAGAAAGTCCAATATCCACAGGATAAGCTGGTCGTTCAGATGGAAGCAAGTCGAAAGTTTGTCAGCCAGGATGTGAGGCTGCAGGGTGTTGAATGCAGAGGAGAAGTCTGCAAACAGGAGTCTGGCTGAGGTGTTGGGGTGCTCCAGGTGTTTTTGAACAGTGTCTATTATGAATGTTTTTGCATCATCGACACCTCTGCCTGCACGATAAGCAAATTGTAGAGGGTCCATCTGGGAGTCGGTTTCTCTGATGATGTGTTGTTTTCTGATCCTCTCCATGGCCTTCATCACCAGAGACGTGAGGGCCACAGGCCTGAGGTCATTCAGTGATTTGGCAGGGCTTTTCTTGGGGATGGGGATAACTGTGGAGTGTTTCCACAGCTGGTGGACTGTGCTGCTGTCCATAGAGCTCTGGAACAGGGTCTGAAGCACGCCCCCTAGCTGCTCGGCACAGTGCTACAGGATGTGGCCACTGATGTTGTCGGGACCAGGTGAGCTGCTCTCCCTTGTCCTCCTGAGGGCTCTCACCACATCCTCTCTGCTGAAGGTGAGTGCAGAGTCACTGGGCTTGAGCATGGACACTGTTTCTTCCAGCTTTGTGGTGTTGTCCTTCTCGAATCTGGTGTAGAATGAGTTGAGATTGTTCGGGAGAGAAGTAGAGCTGCTGCCTGCAACCTCGATGGTTTTGATGTTGGTAGCAGCAGTGTTCACAGCAGCCATGTTTTTGAGGCCCTGCCAAGCTGAGCGGAGGTTCCCCTGTGTGAATCTTTCCTCCACTTTGTTCTTGTACTTGAGTTTGGCAGTTTTTATGGCGTGCTTGACATCTCTGTTTACCTCCTTTTTCTCCATTTCGGAGCCGGTGAAGAAGACCCCTTTCTTCTTGTTGAGGACCTCCTTGAGCTCTTTGGTGATCCAAGGTTTTTTGTTGGGGTAGATTGTGACTGTTTTGGAGGGGATGATGTTGTCCACACAGAAGGAGATGTACGATGAAACAGTGTCCACATGCTCATTAATGTTGTTGGAGGGGGCTAAGAGGTTATCCCAGTCAGTGGATTCAAAGCATCCTTGTAGTGTAAGAATGCTTTCGTTGGTCCACTGCTTGATGTTCTTAACAACTATCTTAACCCTCTTTATTACAGGAGTATATGCTGGAGCAAGCAGGATGGCATGGTGGTCAGCAGAGCCAAGAGGGGGGGAGAGCAACAGATCTGTATGCGTTAGGAACTGAACCATAGCATTTATCCAGTGTCTTCCCCAGGCGGGTGCTGCATGTAATGTACTGCTGGTAGCCTTTTAGTGCTTTTTCAGGAGAGCAATGGTTGAAATCGCCCCAAGATGAATTTGGGAGAGTCCGGTGATATGAGTTCCAGTTTATTTAATAAGTTTGTGATGTGTTCAGTGGCTGTGGCTGCGTTAGCTCTGGGGTGGATGTAAACCAGGATGAGAAAAAGCTGTGGAAATTCTCTGGGGAGATAGAAAGGGCGAAGGGAGGCAGCCAGAAGCTCAATGTCTGAGGTGCACAGTTTCTCCCTCACGACGATCGTCGAGCACCAGCGTGTGTTTAGATAAAAACACACGCCGCCGCCATGTTGTTTCCCAGTGAGCTCACTGTCTTGATCAAGTCTTAAAGGGGGGGAGAAGCCATCAACGTGCAGCGTGTTATCATCGTCGTTCTTATTTAACCACGTCTCAGTAAAAGCAAGAACAGAGGCAGTCCTGTACTCATGCACGTGGTTAATGTTGGCCTGTAACTCGTCCTTTCTCTTTACCCTCCTGGTTACCTTGTTATTTTTGTGAGCGGAGTTGTCTTGGCTGACTGAGTTGTCCCGGAGAATTTCTTCGGGAAGCATGTCTGTATTGATGGGATGATGAGTTTTAAGTCCAAGCTGCAGCAGAATGTCTCTCGAGTAGGTGGTTCGCGACCCGCCAGGAACGTTGTTTCTGCTCGCAGTCACAAACTCCCAGAGGAGCCAAACGTGCAGAAATGTTCAAAAAATAATTCGGGTATGGTAAATAATTCCGGGGGATAAAAAAGAAGAAAGAAGAAGACTGCCGTGTGCTGTAGTCCGTTTGTCACGGTGTTAACGGTTGTAAACAAAGAGCAGGGCTACGAGAGGACGAGCGTGGGAAAAAAGAAAGTCTGCTTCGTCTGTGTAGTAGCGGTCAAAAGTTATAAAACACACTCTTCCTGTGTGTTCTCGGGAAGACCATGGAAAACAATATATCTACCGGTATCCTGTAGTTTATCTGTTATAGACATCATGCTGTGGTGTACTGACGGTAGGTTGTAAATGTTCCAAATGTAGTGAATAATTAGCCTTACCCTGTTCACCTCTCATTTACTCTTTTTTATAGCTAAGTCCAAGTCTAAATTTTTATATAACACTTCATTGTTTGAATAAGTTTTAAGCTGGCAAATGATTTTCATGTACTTTTGATACATTACATAACCAGCGTATTCATTTAAAACTGTCAATAGTCTCACCAGATCTAGTTTGTGTCCATTCTGTGGTGTTAGCTAACATCCTCAGCCAATCTGAATCAAATATTCAACCAGACTATTATGTCATATTTTAACCCCTATATAACCAGGATCAAATGCTGCCTTTTTATTTAAATATGTATTTTTAGTAAAAGTTAATTTTATTTGTAAAACTAAATGCACAGAATAGTCTCCCAAAATACATATTCTGTACAGGTTTATGAAGAAAGAAACTTGATCCTTTATCCTGTATCTGAGAAAGATAGTCTGAAACAAATACAGTATAAGACTTTGAGTGTGGTAAAGGAATTTCCTCACTCATCAGCCCTTAATCAATAGTGGAAAGAAATTTCCAAATATTCTCATTTTGTGTTTGTCAGATGATCCATGGCCTGAAAAAAATTTGTATTTGTCTCACTTGGTCCCTTGTGATGCATTACTCATGTGTAAATCAGGGAAGCGTTCACGTTAGGACACAACAAGCTAACTATCTCTCTGTCTGGATCAGGAAATTCCATAAAAATTCCATTTTCAAATGCCAGCTGGGAATGTGTCACCAGCATTGTGATCCCATTGGGATTTCCCTAAGACAAAGATTCTTTCCAGTACAGGTATGTGTGACATGCACTTATAATGGGTCATTGATGCGCACGTATTCAAATTAAAATGCCTTAAATTCAATTTTATTACACATTTTCATTGCTGCAATAACATAATGCTCCAAAGTTTATTTATCCACAACTGTCTTTATTATTCCAGCAAAAGAACATTTTGAATACAAATCTTCAGGTATAATACCCCCCACCCCTACAGATAACATAGAACTATAGCATAATATCAAGGTTGCCCATTGTAAAAAAAAAAGGGGCAAAATTAATAAATTGATAGAGTGATTAATGTAAACAGACTTTTTGACATGAATTCCATATATACATATAATATCAGGCCAACAAACACATTCTGTCGGTGTACAGTGGTGGTACAGATTGTTTTTCCCATCTTGCTTCATAAGCATTCCTGCACACCTGTCCTCAACGTACACGGCTGCAGCTTTCTGTGCGTCACAGCCCCCTTTATCCAGGCCAAGGTGTTACTTACCTTCCAAGGTCAGAGTGTTTGCTGTAGCAGCTGATATTGAGGGTCTCATAAGCACAACATTCAGTTTGCAGCAGATAACAGTCAGCTTTCCAAACAAAGGACATCTCACTTTCTCTTCCTGCAGAGACACACTAACCTCTATCTATACTCATTTAAAGCAAACAGAAGACTGACTTAGCTAACAGGAGCGATAACAGGCTGGCTTTCCCATTTATGTAACTCTTTGAGAAAGAAGAAATATTTTGGTGGAAGTCAGCAATCAACAGGATTTTGTAAGATTAAGTTGGTTTGTCAAAAAAAAACTGATCTGTGATTAATTAAAACCGATCTGCAATTCTACACAAAAGCAAAATTCACAAGATCAATTCCAACAGCCTAACAAAGCCTCCTGACTATGCAGGGATTATTTATGGTAGAGAAATAATGTAATTAGAACCATGAAAGGAGAGCTGAAAGAAAGTATTTGTGTACTTGTGTTTGCAAAAGCATTATTCAGAATATGATCTTCTTATGGAACTGGAAGCTGATTGGCTGTGAACGGATGGTGTGTTTTTCTCACTCACTAACACGGAAGTCTTAACAAATATTGACTAGAACAAGGGTGAGTGATTTAGCCCTTGTGACTGTTCATGTTTAGAAAATGTTCTGTCTTCAGAGTTTAATTGAATAAGAACGATGTTTCTTTCATTTCATGTTATTTCTTTTTTTAATCGTTTTTTGTTACAACCGGGAACACAGTTGATATTCATACCTTAAGGCCTATACTGTGCTGAATGTGAATTTCCACAATTTCATGTCTCGCAGACAACAAGAGTGCAAAACAGGGCCTCAAGAATGTTAAATTGTGTTCAAATTCCCAAATAAAATCGGGATTTATCAGATGACCTCAGACCAAATGACAAACCGATGATGAGTGCTGGATGCTTGCGTGGCTCCCACTATTGATCTAGCTGTCATTCTGGGGAAGCAGCACAAAATGGCCTGTTGCTGCTGACGCTGTATTGACACCCCCTCATTGCATCACAGACTTCCTAATAAAGTGTGATTTCCTCCGCTCTATCTGCTATGTCTCTGGCAGAGGGGGCGGAAGGGAAGACCATGGCAGGCTTGTGTAGGCTGCATTGTATGAGGTTGTTTTGTGTTTGCTGTGTCATGTGGCAGTACACTGCCTCGTTTGTTTGGGCGTTGTGGCAGCGCATGAGCTGCCTACTGAAGAAAAGTGGTTTCAATGCAAAGATTAATATGCATTTGTCCGAACCTTTATTTAATAGTGATTTTTTTTGTCTGTGTTCAAGGTCTACATCAGTAGGGCTGTGAATTTTTTTTTGCAGTAAGCTGTAATCCAAGTACTCTATGTTTTAGTGGTGACTCACCTCACTTTTTTTTTATAGTGTGACGTATTAATAACATCAAGAGAAAATAGAATCCATTGATGTAGTCACTTTCCCTGAAAATGGTATTTTATCATTGTTAAAAAAAACACAATAAGTATTTTTTATAGCTGTAAATGATCCATTAACATTGCTGAAAGAGGTCATCTTTATAGAATAGAACAGAATTACTTTATTGATCCCAAACTGGGAAATTGTGGAAAGATTTATTCAAGATTTATGATTTGTATCTGTCTTTTATATGGTAGAAGCCTGACATGAAAGTCTTTGAACAGAATATGCCACTGTAAACTATATTACCACTTGTACACTTTAAAATAATTGTTTTTTTAAGTAACTCAATTAAGTTATTTCAACAAGATTTTCTCATAAACTTTATGATTATTCTTTTTTTTAACCTTGGTGTCACCAGTCAAATATAATTAAAGTAAAAGATACAATAATCCAGCCTGACAACAGTATGACTGCTAAGACTCTGCTCTTACGGCCTTGGTCTGCTGATGTTCTTTAGGTGTGTGAATTTGCCATTTGTTGCTGCAGTTGTTGTTTTTCCCCCTCTGGTAAGGTTGTGGTTGTGGTGGTGTTGGTGTGTATGGGAAGTTGGCCCTTCATCAGCTGCATGCACAATGCTTGGCTGCAGCAGCTTCATGCTGTGCCGTTACAATAAAAGCCACCAGCTGAGCAACTAACCAGCCTTCTGAGTCACTGGTCTCCACTTCCCTTCACGAGAAAAATAATGAATTGGGTCATTTGATTCCTGGCTCATTGAGATTCGTGACATTACAGTGATTTCACTTTTTAATGTGATGGCTGGTGTCAGTTATTGTAGTATGGCAAACCTAAATGCCTGTTCTGCAACATGCTCTTATTTATAGTCACATATAGTGGTAACAAAATATATGTTAGGCTATGAACCTATCCAAGAAAGAAGCACTACACTTTCTTATATAATGTTAAAGTCTTGTCATTTTTTTTTGATGCAAAGGTACAAAATTGAGGCTATAATAAATCCAGTTTTTTTTTTCTTGTTGAGGATGTAAAGCGGTATGTAAACAGTATTGCTTCAGCCCCACCCTGGTGTAGGCTACCTCTACAATTATTTTCTCTCTGAGATTAAGAAAAGTGTCATGTGGCATGTGTTGCTGTTTGTGAACCACAATGTATGTTCCCCATGCCATTCCCACGTGAAACGCTAATTCCAGACGTAAAATATTGATTAAAAAGGACTACACCAGCACAATAATAACACAGGGCCTTCTCTTTAAAGGTCTGAAGAGTGGGACGGCCCGACTTCCATATAAGGTAAGGGGCGTTCACCTCAAACCAACTACCCCGCTCTGATTGGAGAATCGGTCTGACATGACCCTTTTTACCAAGTCGTCACCGAAGCTGATTGGTCGGTGGACTTGGTCCGATTTAGGCTCATTATCTTAATCAGCCGTAGATGAAGTGAGAGAAAGAGAAAAGAGCAGAAGCCGAACAAGAACGGTGGAGTTTGGCGTGGAGCGTCGTTTCTACACGAACCGACGACCACCGGCGGAGGGAAGAATGCTTGAAAACAAGAGGGAGCGATTGAAAACCTTCCTGAGGAAGATCGACGAGAAGGCCATAGTCAGAATCAAGCATTTCATGAAAGAGAGGTGAGTAAAATGTGGCTAGCTGAACCGCTATCTGCCGGCGAGCTCCATCAACAGGATGGATGCTAACGATTAAGCATGCACATTGCACACACACACACACACACACACACACACACATCCCTCTCTCACAATATGTGATTGTTGTAGCCTATGTTATTTTATTATTTAACACAGCACCGTGTGAAATGTTTGGGTAATTGTTTTTAAATGAAACGTGTTCGAGGTAAGAATGCGTTTTACTGTCAGGAGGGGTAGATGATGCTAGCAGGCTAAACATCCGCCTGATCTGAGGATGTTCGCATTTAATGTAATTAAAGGGCAGTCACGGAATAGAAACAGTCGTTTTATTCGTCTTTGTTAAATAAAGGATGGTGATTTGAGGCGTTTGTGATGTATCTACACTGTGAAGCATAACCCTGGTTGTTGGCTTTACTATCGTCTGTCATTGATTGAACTGGTGATGACCTAAAACAAACACCTGACACCGGTGACATAGTGTGTTTTATGCCAGATTTTGGATAACCCTGGGAGAGAATCGCTTTGCATCAGTAAATGTGATTACTCTCTTCTGTCAGATTCATTGCAATTAGTCTTGAACACTTAATCAAGGAATAGTTTAATTTGGCTACTACAACTGTTGAGTTTGATGTTTGGCTTTTAAAAAGATAATAATTTTACTAATACAATGCTGGGAGTTGCATTGTAAACTTTGATGTTGCCTTTTTTTCCCCACTAACCCAATTGTTGACCCACATAATCTGTGTGTGTTGTTTACGTCCAGTAGCTGCATGATCTTAAGAGCTCTTACATGTGTTAAGAGTGACATACAAAAGGGAAGCCAGTCCAGATCACTTCTTAATCTCGCCTGCGCCTCCTTCCTAGAAATCATGACTTCATCCACTTGCCTAAGTGGGCTGGAGTGGCGTGCGTCCCTTTTATTTTCCCTTCATGATCATGACTGATCTGGCCTTTTTTTAAGATCCAGAGGAGAGCACCCCAGCCAGATTTAAGCGCATTTATACACATGCACACATATATTATGTTGTCCCTTACCCTTTGGCAAGCACTCAAACTTGTCACACATGGGACGAGCCACTGTATGTTTTCTCAGAAAATCCTATTTTTAGCTCCCATGAGGCGACCACAGGTGGTATATGGTGTTATATAAATGCTCCCCGGTTCTCAGTGTTAGTACTCCTCGTCCTCTGAGCTTGGCTGTTCACTTACCTCCCCATAGATAGCCATTTGCAGGCGCCCCAGCCTATCAGACTGGGCCTCCTGGTTATCAGCATAGCTATGATGTGTCTGTAACATGGTATGTGGGGGGATTATCTGTTTCCACAACAAACCTATAGATGCATAAACACTGTAAAACAGAGTTGTGGCAGTGTGAAGTCTGCATTTGTAGTCATTTTAACCTTTCAATTGAGCTTATTAATATTCTTAAAATCTATGTATGAAGGTGAAAAAGAGAAGGGTAGTTAAGTACTTGAAATTAACCAATCGAATAACATTTCAATACTGAACCCTTCAGGTTTTGCAATGCACACAGCAGCAATATTTGAATAGCCTTGTTTCACTAAAGAAGAACCTGATCGCTCTGCACATCTTGTTGAGATGGAGGATCCTGGAATAGGCTGGGTGGGGCAGCTTTGCAAGAGTTGTGCCGGCTCCAGGAAGATGTTCCCCCAGACAGAGCCTCTGTGCCGCTGTGGGCAGGGAGACAGTGTGGGTCTAAATTATGAGACGTGCTGCAGATGCAGAGGGAAAGCCCAAGTTAGAGGACGAAAACCACATCTGCAAGTCTGTTTATCGCTAAATGAAGGGTTTGGTACTCTACAGCTGGTCAGGGTTGAAGTAATGTGTTGCCTCTGTCGAGGTAGTGCTAATGACCACTTCTCTGCCCTTGTCACAGAGCCAAGAAAAAAAACGGGCTATATTCTTCTCAGCTGTTTCACCTTTTGGTTCTCACAGTAGCCGGATGAATTCCACCCCAAAGTAGTTGCCTTAGGGCAGTCTATTTCAGACACATGAGGCGTTATCCAGGCGTATCTTAAAATGCATAATGTCAATGCTTAATGACAGGATCACATTTGGTTTGTTACCTTGTAGCCAATGTGTGCTTTCTGTGGTTGTAAACAAATGTTTAAGTAAGCTATTTTAACCGTTTCGCAATGTCAAGATGAACTTAGTAAATCCAGGTAAGCTGCTTGTTGAAGGCTGGACTAGCTATCTCTATTTAGAAAAAGTTTGAGACTCAGGAGAATCTGCCTCTGGACTGCACCGCATTTTAACACGGCCTTCGATGCATCTTTTTGTTCTGTGCTCTCCTAGCATAGTAAGACTTTGGCTACATGTGAAAACAACCTTTCATGATGGACCTTACTGCTCTGTTATATTTTAAAGTAACCCTACTAGGATTCCGAGTCTCCATGTGTGAATGCGCAGTTCATTTTGTTCTTGACATGTGCACATGCTGCCCTTGTGAGGAGCTGAGATCAACAAAGTTTTACTGGAGATTAAATGCAAGCCTACCTGAATACTTTCGAGTGGCCTACTTTTCCTTATAACAGATTTAAAGTCAGGTGGGATTTTTCAGCCTCCACCTATCCACACAACACCATGCCACCACCACCCCTCCCTGCCGCTCACATGCCCAGTCACTGTAAGTACTGAGTCGCCTTGGAGAAAGACCCTCTGTGTGCGAGCACAGGGGAAGTGGGGGGGAGAGATGCTGAGTGCACAAGGCCACATGATTCCCAACTCAAACACACACTCACACATGCGCACAAACTCTTATTCTGTAACACGTTTACACAGACACACTCTGTTCCAGTTGGCTAACTGACTTGAGGCCTGGCAGGGTGCCACAGACTGCATGTTACTTTGCCATGACCACTGGCTCGCTTCTCTGCCCTTCCCGACTGCTCTGTTGAAGAACACACTCGTATGCACTGACATGCAATCTCTTGCAGTCAATCCAAGAATAATGAATTTGGTTGTCTTTAATTTGCACATTTCGGCCACTAGTTGTTAGTTTCCGGGTTTTGACTCGGACATAGTTGCCATAAAATAACCCTGCTGAAGAGTTGTGGCACACTGTGCTAAAATTAGATTAACACAGATTAGGCATCCTAGATGCTATGGTGTTTAAATCAGTGGTCTGGTTTGGTTTCAACAAAAACCTTTAACATCTCCCCTTTGGCTCAATGAAGCACAGCTGCAACAATCTGCAGTTTTTTGCTTTTCAGAAGAAACAGTTTTTGATTGGTTGACAGCGAATCAGCTGTTCACATGACAAAAAATATCCTCAGCTTTCCAGGAGAGGGTGCTCTCATGCTAACCAGTTCAGCAAATTCTCAGCTGATCCCATTCAGATTATATGAACGTTAAACTTTAGTTCAGACTCACATGTTATCCTCATGAGGCTTGTGTCCTTGCAGCAGTAATGTCGGCTGTGGGAAAGCTCTGACATAAACATCCTATACAGAAGCAGTTTTGTCTTAAGGGCACATGCAGTGAAGACCAGCTGACGTAATGCTGACGCGTGCAGCAGGACTTCTGGGAGCATCGGGTCCGTCTCATATGAAAGATTCCTCACTGCATACCCTGAGGAGTTCTTCAGCTGGCTGGAATGTCTTGTGCTGATTGGATTCATAATTTCAAACATTATAGATCATATTACTGTCCTCATCGGCATAAAGGGGCATGTACTGCCTTGTGTTATGTCATAAAAGGGGCCTGTGTATGACTTGTACGTACATTTTTAATATGGGGAAAATCAGTTTCTCCCAACTGTCAGGATAATAAACCACAACAACAATTCAGTATACAAAAGGAAATGACAAATTAGAATTATTCCATTAAACTGTCAGCAAAAATATATACATGTTAATATTGGAGCGTTTAAAGGGATACTTCACCCGTTGAAACATGAATCTGTATTGACATTGGGTCATATATGTAGTAGAAATTAATTTTGAAGTTGGTGCCTTCTTGCCTGAGAAAAGGCAGAAAGTGTCTTTTTGGCTTGTGGATGAAAGACACCAAATCCCAGAATGCACAGCACCGCAGGCCACTCTTCCAGTGGCGCAACAGCTTCCAGTGACGCAAAAAGGAATTTTCTGACCGAAACAAACTAACAAAAAAAGGGTCACCCCCCTTTATCTGTTTAAATCACTTTTTGGTAAATCTCTTTCTGTCTAGTTGTCAGTGTTATGTAGCTCTTCTAGTAGTATCTCTAATGAGATTAAGGAAGTAATCTTGTGCAATCAGGGTAACACAGTTAACAGATATAACAGTGGCCCGTTTGCCTCTTGAACCTTTGACATAAAGGGATATCCTTGTAACATTTCAGTCCAACATATAAAGTCTAGTGTTGGTAGACTGTGACAACGGGGTTTATTTGTAAGAAATCAGGAGGTTCATTGCGCCATAATCTATTTCAATGAGGGTTCATTCCATCGATCGGTTTTACATTTACAGTGAAAACGTGGCAGGAGGTGAGGACTGATAAGTTGTGGCTAAATTAGGACTGATGTCATGAGTGCAGTTTGACTTTATCAGTGTGAGTTTCCTGAACGGTGAAGTCATACGTATAGAAATAAGAGATGAATGTCAGCCCCCAGCAAAGGTTTGTGAATGAAACAAGTGCTACATTAAGTGCACATTACTTTATTCTATTGACTGTTTTGATTGTCAGTCTGTACTTAGAGCTGTACTCCAATTTCCCTCCATTCAAACACAAATGCTCTCATGTTTATTAGCTCCATTACCATCATCCACAAAGAGCATGAGCTGTGCATTGTCATGCACTGGCGGCTTTCAAAGCCTTCTCCTTTTTGTTATGGAGAACAGGCTGTGGAAAGTTGTTGTTTGACCATCTAAAGTGAGAACAACCTGTACATCTCACCCCCACCCTTTCCACAATCCACCCCCCTACTGTTATTACTGTTTCCACGACAACTCATGCTAAGCCTCAAAAGGACAAAGCTTGTGAGGGCTTAAACCCCAACCAACCCCCTTTTTTTTTGTTCTGTTCTTTCACCCTCGTTTTTCTGTTCTCATTCCCGTGGCGTGACTGGCTTGGTGTTGATCTCGTCAGTGCTTTAAACATTGAACCCAGACAGAACTTTACACTCTTTCAGTTCGCTGTCGGGGCTTGAGGTCTGAGTGCAAAAGGTACAGCTGTTGTGCTCCGTCATTTGCCTGCTTTATCCAGCAGTGGCTGCAGGCTTTTAGAGATTGTGGACATCTTTGCCATGGAGACAGGGTCAATTCTTGTGGCCGATTCTCGTTGCTCCGAGGATCTGGGAAGGTAAGACTAGCAAACTAATTCAGTCACAGATATTAGGCAGCATTTATAACATTCCCTCGGATAGGGCAGGCTGACTTGAACAACATTGATTGTTAACTTTATAGGCCGGCTGTTTTTCCCCACTGATGCATGGAAGAAATATTGAATTTGTTGCACTTTTTTGTCATACTTTTATCATGATGTGATCGGTCTCATTTCTGTCCTAACAGATATGTTATTTCTGCTGTGTTCAACAGCCCGTTTCTATGAAAAAGTTAAGCAAATTTCTTGTCTCAACAGGATCTCTGTAAACTAAAACAAACATGCTAGTGGTCATGGATGCTCGCTTATTACCATCAAGACAGTGTGATGAAGTGATTTTTCTGGTCTTATAATGTAGTACTGGAGCAAATGCAGATAAAAGGAATTGATCAAACTGCTTAGTATAAATCTATAATCTCTATCACACAGAACATGCTATCATGTGAGCTTGTTGTTCACTAGTTTTTCCCCCCTCACTGACACAAATTGTTCTCTGCTGTGTATCCAGATAATAAATGCCCCATAGCCTCGTGCACGTCTTTCATCATCGGCTGCTTTAGAGACTTTGATAAGCCTATGCTTGGTTTAATACGTCGGGCGTGCTAGGCTCCACATTGATTTTTGTCAGGTGGTGTACAACTTCCAACAAGGAAGTAGGTTATGGGTCAAGGCCTCAGTCTGGTTATTTCAAACCCTGTTTTCAGGTAGGCCAACTCCTGCTTTGTAAATACCAAGTGGTCAATAAAAAAAACACTTAAATGTGGCACAGGGTTCATTTAATTGGTACGTTTTTTTCCACTTTGTTGATTTCTGCTTCCCTTTACACTGGTTATTGTCACAGCCATTAAACCTGAATGGCTTTGGCCTTGAACCTTTTATATGCCATCAGGTTGACTCATTTTCCTCCACGTGGATCTTGCACGTTTTTTTTTTTGTTCAACCTGCTGTCATATTTCAAACAATACAATTAGAATAATCATAATAAAACATTACCCTGCAATTATAAAGACTAGCAGCAAGCTGAAAAACCACACCCAGTAGAAATTAGTGCAGGACTGTTTGTGGATAAGTTCTGTTGTGATAAGGAGACCAAATAATTCTTCTAAACTTCCAGCTTCTGTGGGAAAATGTCCACCTCTAAGCAGAGATTTGGGGTTTCCTTGAAATAAAGCACACGTTACTGAAACAGCTGAGAGAAGCTGCTGGTTTCCTGAGTGGAAGGGAAGAGGCGTCGACATGACCTTGTTAATGGTTACGGTTAGTTCTGAGTCAAGAGAGGAAGTTGTTGAGAAATCCAAACAGACGATGGCCATTGAATAATTCTTGAATTGCCCTGACACTGTTAACCCCATGAGGACTGGAAATGGGTCAGTCCAGCCAAAAACAAACACCTGGTCAATAGTTCAGGGACATTTCTCAAAATGATTCACGTTTCCTTTTCTCTATACTACAAGCCTAGAATTCTACCTGCCTGAAGATTACTGGTTGATTTGTTTTTTTTCTAAATCACTGATTAGGCATTGTTCTGGTTGATCTGCCAGTTTAATCTGACACAGCCTATTTACAATTTAATCTCCATTTTCTTCATCAAAATACTGGGCCAAAATATTATACATTTATGAATTAAGACTAGGAGTTCTAGTGCCACCAAGCGATGGTGATGCCATTTAACTGTTAAGTTGACTAAACATGCCCATCCCTAAACTAAACGTGTAACTGAACATTCAAAAACAGGCTGACTGAATGGACATGGACAAATGACTGAAAATAGTCAAGAAGATTACTAAGTGAAGGGTGAAAATGAAACACCTCTTCAATAGAATTTTAAAGTTGTTTTTTATTTGCGGAAGTATGGCGGATTGTCTTTTATTGTCAATTAAGACTGATTGCAGTAAAGGAATCTTGCATTTAATGTTCCTATTCTCGTCCATGACCTTTACACCAATTACTCAGGAGACAGATGGAATTATAAAAATGAAATATTGCTTCACCAAGATGCAAATGACTTTTAGGTTTGGTACTTTAGCAGTGCATCAACATAAAGTAATTTATCTCTTGCCAAGTTGATGTCATCATCCTCAAATGTCTGAATATACTCTACATACTGTGTAAGGATTTCTGCTTTTAAGTTTGTGTTATTGTTCTTCTGTCTCCTTGGTACAATTCAGTGCCTGAGGGAAGAGGCAGATAATGGACCACTCCTAGATCAGGCCGGTCTAAGCGCCTCACAACTATTTCACACATTCACTTGCGCACAGAGCTGGGCTGAAGAGTCTCAGATCCTGCTTCGCTTCATGAGAACAAATCCCAACAGGACGGGATTTGATGTATGGGATAAAGTATGTGAGTGGAAGATTTTTATGGGAAGGGCCTTGTTTTCTCAAACATGTCAGTGCCCGTGTTGTGCTTGGTTGACTCTGTGTGTATCAGAGGGAGGTTGTTTCATGCTTGTTTGGCTTTTGGGGGAGTGGTTAAGTTTGACGTCACTCACTACGGAGTGTCACACCATTCTCAACACAAACTTACTTCCTCTTCACTAGCAACACAAGCAAGAGCTGTTTTTTTTTTTTTGGCAGGATGTGGTGAAGGACCCTGACTTAAAGGACTACTTGTTTGGACCACAACTCCATACCATTTAGAGGACATTGTATTATTTAAGTTCCTTTATACTTATCAGCTTTGATGGCATAGAGCCAATAAGTAAGCCTTTTGGATAGCACTTTGTTAAGAGGGTTTTTTTCCACAGAAGACAAAGGAAATGCCTACTGTTAGTAGGTATATGAGTTTTCGTTCATCTAAGCGTTTTAAAATAACCAGGTAAGATTATCCTCCTGTCGTCTGTCGTTTTTAGTGTCTTTCTTTTTTTCTTACGTGATAGCGAGGCTACTCTTAAACAGCTTGTCTTGTTGTGACACAAACCTTCACCTGTCAACGACACCAAGTCAGGTACAGGTTATTTCGAATTTGCGGTTGTTGTTTCTTGTTTTATGGGCATGCAACGAGAACATCAGTTGTCGTAAAATCATGCAACCTTCCTTGTTGTTGTAGTTTACTGGATATTGACATTTGCAAAGGGTTGTACGTTTTAAGAGCATTTGCATATGTGGACCAGCTTGTAAAGCCATTAGTGTTTTTTTATGTACAGCCGTGGCGCTGACGGAAAACTGGAAAAGGGTAACCTTTCCCGACACACCAAAAAGATAAGCTCATTGTTTGCAGAATGTTAGTGTGGCCATTATCACAGGACTTTAAATTTGAGGAGAGTTTGACTGATTGTTGCCTGGTCATGCAAATGCAAGTAATCGTGCGGTGATGCACAAGGATCCTGCTCTTACTCTGACATGACACATTTCACATTGCCATTGTGAGTGTGCACATGGAAATGACTTTAAAACTGTGTTTTGCATGTAGATAAATCTTTTTTTCTCTCCTTTCATTTTCAGCAGCTACCCAGTAGAGAGCAGCGGTGGCGGGCTGCAAGTCAAAGTGAAGAAAAGCAGGAGCAGCTTAAGCAATGGAAGCATCAAGAAGGTGGAGTCGAGGAAAGCCTTGAGCTTGGAGGCGGCCCAGCTGGAGCTCCAGCAGCAGCACAAAACCCTCACAAGACAAGATGCAGTCAGGTAAGACTGATGGAGGAGAGCGTAGGAGTTAAATATGTAAGCAGAGCCATGTTCTTAACTCATGTGTATTTCCATCAACTGTGTTCCCTTTTAACTTAAACTCCATGACCCTGAAATTCGTTCTAACGTGGGTACGATATGATTTCACACTAGAATCGGTAAAATCAAACACTGGTTCTTGTGGAGGCTCACAGCTTTTCATGAACATGCATCACGAGGCCGAGCCTAACTCTGAGCGGCTGGTGAGTCGTGACACACACATGACTGCACGGCCGTTGCAGACCCACGGTGTTTTCACATGATTCAGATGTGTGTGGTAGAAATGTGATATTTGTTGGTGTGAGAAGCAAACTTCATCTCAGCTGGTGCCTACGTGACCCTCTGGTTACCGAGCAACTCTGAACATATATCATTTTACATAGCAGCTTCAAATTCAGTCCGTTTATTTGCTTATTTTAAACAACTTTTTATATTGTATGAACTTACTATATGAAACCTGCTGTCAGTCTCAGACAAAAACCTCATTAAAATGCAAATGTGGAATCTATAGGATCGTCCAGTATTCATCCTGCCCTACCCTGAGGTAGAGGCAAACGCTTGTGTAAACAAACCTAGTGGCTTAATGTGTGATCTGCATATGGTTGAGTACTTCAACACAGCCAACTGCACTAATGTATTAAGACAGAGAAATTAGGAAAATGAATCACTGAAGGTTCTTCGACATCACCTTAGTCTCTTCTCATGTCAACTATTAAATATCATTTCTGTACGATTTCAGTTTGTAGACGACTTATCGGGTGCAGAGAGTTTTCATATGTGACCCTTTTAAAACGCTTTATGTAACCGCCCCCGCCTTCCTTTTAAACTGACGTCTTTGCTCTTTGTCTCTGCAGGTCTCAGACATTTGATGTTGACAGCAAAGGCTTTGAGAGGACGGAGGGCACGGGCACGCGAAGTGTAAGTTCACACAACATTGTTTTTACACGTCAGGTGAAATATGTAGAGCTTTGTAATGCTTCAGTGCAACATCATGTCCAATTGTATGATCATATTTTTGAGTTTCCTAAACATTTTTTTTTTTAAATCTCTTTAATCTTTTAGAGTTTCATGAAGCACAACAAAACATTCCACAAGTTGTTTCCACACATTCCCAAGAATGAAGACTTGATACATGGTAGGTCCGCTAAAACAAACAGAGAGAGAACATATTACTCTGTTTCAGTTTTATGTGCTTCATTCATTCATTGTTTTTCTTTTCTCCTTTTTCTTTAGCTTACATCTGCGCCCTGCAGAAAGAAGTGCCCTACCACGGTCGGCTGTACATCACAGACACCCATGCCTGTTTCTACTCATCAGTTCTACTCAAAGACACTAAGGTACCCCTTCTCCTCCCTTTCCTTTGTTTTGACTTATCAAACAAAATGTGATATTGACCTCAAATCTGTGATATTCAAAAATGGTTCTCTAACCTTTTCTGTTTTTGACTGTTTGCTCTTACAGCTAGTTATTCCAGTTTCCCGCATCCATATAGTAAAGAAGCAGAACACAGCTCTGCTTGTACCCAACGCCTTGTCCATCCGTACCTTTGAAGGAGACAAGGTCAGTTTCTCACCTCAAATCTTAAATACAAACCTGACAAGGCTATAACATTTGTTTAATAACTAGAATCATTAAGTGAATGAATTGCTGAGCTTATTTTATTGTTTTAAGTTCACAGTGTTCTCATGGCTAAAATCTCCTGCTTTTTCTTTCTCTGTAGGTCGTCTTTGTGTCTCTGCGGAACAGAGAATCATGTTATCAGCTGCTGCGTTCAGTTTGTCCACAGATAGAGGTGAGTAGCTCAAAATATATGGTACTTTTACCTAAATCTTGAATAAGCATTGAATGACATTAGAAAGACTTAGTGCAGGTAATAAACCTGTTCCTTTAATGACACTATTGTTGCAAAACATGCCGCAAAAAAAACATTTAGCTGCATGTCGTTAACTGTGTCTTGAAAGTTTTGCAACAATGTAAATTCACTCATTGCAGAAACCTTTTTTGGGGTTTTATAATATTACAGAAACATGCAGCAACCCTGCCATCGTCACCTTGTTGCACATGTTAACATTTGATGTAGCAATTTTTTGATTAACTGCACTGATATGAGAACGTTGGCTTTCAAATCTATTTCAGATCTTACTTTAAGACTATTAGCGTTGATGTTAAAACCTCTTCTCATGACTCATCAACATGTCTTTCTTCTGCAGGAGGGAAGCACAAATAGTAGCCCTATCATCTCCTCGGCTGAAAACAGCTTTGATAAAAGCAAACTTGTGGTAAGAAACACTTTGTCAGCATTACTCTATTTAAAATGTCTTTGAGTTACTGTCACAGGGCTGAAACATGATTCTCTTATTTTGACAGAACTCCAGCCAGTCCAGTCTGGATGACAGCTTCGACCAGTTTGATGGTTCTGAGTCCCGATCCTTACAGGAGCAGCCTCTGCACAGACCTCACAGAGGTGAGCGCTAAACACCATTTGAATTATTTTACATAACACATGTTGCACCTGCACTTACAGGCATCATGGAAACAGTGTTTCACAGTAAGCACAGTGCAAAAAGGAAGCTGCAAGAATGTTTTTTTGTGAGTAGAAAATAATGCTAATCCTTCTCTGATGACAGCCAGTGTGAGACTGTTTTTTTTAGGTGCTCTTATCTTTTGTCCTCTTTTCTGGTCTAGCCAGGCGACACACACACATTAGTCAAAAGTCTAATGGAAGGCTTCCACTGACAGTTTTTTTTTTTTACCCACTCTTCTTCGCTCTTCAGATGCAGTGCCTAATGGGAACGGCTCGGCTTTCAGGGGTCTACACGTGCAGCCGAGTGAAAGCTCGTCCTCAGAGGAGCTCTCAGTTTCAGGTAAGAAGAAACATTACTTACCAGGAAAGCCCTGGAAAACTTGGACTGGGATGTGTGCCGGTTTATGAATCATTTTATGTGATTGATCCTGAAAAGACAGATGCTGGCTAACAAAAACAAACATGCAGCATTTAATTATGACCTATTTTTTTTTATCATGATTTTGAACCCAGTTTTTGTGTGCATAACTTTATTGAGCTTTTACTCTGTGCTACCATCTACATGATATGTTACCTGTAAATACTTATGCAATCATTTCATGCAAAGTAAAATTAATCAAAAGCCGCCTACGTCAGCCTGTAGGTATTCATGCTGTGCTTCGACGTGTCTTTTTCCATGTTCAGGTGGCTCGTGGGTTTGGAATGTGACAGAAAAGGCCAAGTCCCTGCTGGTTCAGAGAGAGGCCAGAACCCTCAACACTCTACTCTTCATTTACTTGATTTTGTAAGTAGCACTTGATTCTTCTGTAACATACTGAATCATTGTTTGTTTGTCTTATTAATCCAGTAACTCATCTACCATTGTGTATCTGAATCGCTTTCTCACTGTTAATGTCACACCATGTGTGACCCTGCTGGTTGAACTTTGTGATCTTGCAGGATCTCATTACATAATAAAACACTTGCCAACTTTGTATGTGGTTTTGTTTTAAGAGTTTATTTTGGCAGTCCATGTTGCTGTTATGCAAGTGTTATATGCAGTGCCTTAAGTTCCTGCTGAACGTAGAGTGAAAATACATAAATTAATCAAGAAAAAAGCTGTTAAACTTAGGTGGAAAAAACGGCATCAAATGTGACCTATCATGTCTCTCTGTGTGCTTCAGGGTTGTGCTGCTGCTGCTGTCTTCCGGCTACATTGGTTTACGAATCGTGGCTCTGGAGGAACAGCTGACGTCCCTGGGGGCTTTACCTGAGTTCACCTTACAGAGCAGGTAAGCAGTCTTTCTCTTCAGCTTTTTTTTTTTTTTTTTTTTCCAATGCTGTCTTTGTCCAAGGACACACATTCATAAAAAAAAAAACCTCATGAATTGTTTACCAAAGAGTCTTAAAAATTGCTATTAGCATTAATCCTGTACAGCAGATCTGCATCACAGCTATGTTGTGCCAAAGGAGATTTCAGTAAAGTCAGCCTTATTTTCATCCAGACAATCTTTAAATATTCACAATACTGTCCCTCTGTGGCTACCGTTGTTCACATAGTAAGAGAGAGAAGGTTAAAGGAGGAGGGCTTTCTCTAATAATCTGTATTCCACATGTAAAAGCAATCCTTAGTTTCTTCATGTGCACAGAAAATACTTGCTGTTTTGTTAATGTTTATGTTTGGAGACTAAAATATCCTACAATTAGTGCTTCTTCTGTTACATAGTTCTATTCTTGAATCAGGAAACTGTAGATTAATTCCTGTTAAAGGCGAAGCCTCGCTGCACTGTAACTAAATATTTGAGTATTTTTAGGCGTGTATTTAATTGGCTTTTGAAATACCGCTCTCAACTGGTCCCTCCTTGTGTTCTTTTCCTAGGTACCGCCAAGACACATAACCCTCAGCGATGGAAGGAGAGATCGGTCGACTCATGACAGGAGGATTATCATTGGCCTCATTCAGCAGAACACAGCGGGAGAAATTTCACCTTTTCAGACTGTGCTCCCACCATGGCTGGTGCTGTTGGCTAGAGGAGGAAAAAAAAGACAGCCAACATGTGCAATTTTTAAGAGACACTTTGTTAACTTGAAGGGCTATGCTTCCTCCTAGTGCAGTAGACAAATGGACATGCCACGACTTAGTCCAACAGAGCCAAGCAAAAAAATGCATCCACACTCTGCCTGGCTGCAGCGTGTCGGAACCTTCAAACCAAAGCCACTCTTGCTTAGCAAAAGTGCCAGACTAGCCGAGTTTGACGGACACCTACCTGACAGAAACTGTTCAACATCTGTGAATTTATGTTATTCATTGTCCTTCTTATACACACCCCTCATCCTTGAGCATGCAGTCAGAACAGGGCTATACCGATCAGCATTAGACCGCTGTAGTTCTTATTATTGCACCTCAACAGCAGAGGGGTAGTGCTATGCATAGCCAAAGATGCACACGGTGCACATCTTTTGCATGAGTGCACTAAGATGACTTTGTAGTGATTTTCTATCTCTGATTTACCCTTCCGTTTAACAGCGGTTTATACAGAGTTGTCTATCCTCTATCTCGGTATCTGTCGGGGTGTTTCTCTTTGAATGGTTCCCTAATCAGCTGTGGGTTGAAATGATGATCACTGAAATCTCAAAATCAGATCAGCCAAAGCAGGCTCGTCTTTCTCCTGATGGTCTTTCCCTGTCTCTCCTTCTCCAACCAGCAATGATTGCAGTATTACTTTCCTCGCCTTTGACATGATTTAAATCCTTTTAATGATCAATGCTCCGAGGTTTTTTTTCTTTTTCAATGCAGTCTCGGCTGGTTGATTGCATCATCAATGCACAAATATTTAGTACAACAGGACAAGATGTGGTTGCCTTGGAGGCATCGATAAGTGTTTGTGTATGGCAAGGTTGAATTTAAAGTATGTTGATGTTCTGTCCTGCAGGAAAAAAAAAACTACAAACCTCTGTCCATGACAGGCCTCAAACGGCATTTCTAGAATTTTCAGGTTATTTAAAGTAGCATCAATAATGTATTTCTAATGTTCATGCATGTGTCTGCAATATCGACACCTGACTGATGCTTTATATGCGTTCTCACTCTAGTACACCTGAGTGGAGATTTGTAACCACGCTCGCTGTAAGGTCCCAAATTTTCAACAGTGAAGAAGTGGCGCCAAAAGGAAATTTCAATATGCAAATCAATTATTATGCATGGCAACAATTACTACTACTGTGTGCTGTTTTAAATGGAGCTTGATGTTTGTGCGGAAGGAAATTTTGTAGGAAGACAAAAATAGATGTGAATGAAAGAACAGCTCAAGCGAGCTAGCCGCACTTTAAAAAATGTGTTTGTGCCTGTCACAATCCATGACACGGTGTTTTGGGTTGAGAAGAAATGGCAAAGCTAGCGTTCTGTGGTATCTGATGGTGCTACAACCTTTTTTATTTTTTTAAGTAGTTTTCACTCAGGGGTGGTGGGCACTACCTGCCACATGGTTTTAGGTTGTCATCCTCTCCCTTTGACATTTCAAAGTCTTGTGTGTGTGATGGGGTTCACATTTTGTACACCTTGGCTTTAGTGATCTTCTCAAATGTCCCTTTGAGAAAGACCACTGCTATCATTGAGATTCATTCGACTTTAATGACTAATGTAACTGTATTCAGCTTGTTTCCCTCCTTTTGTGACCCTTTTTAACAGATATAACGATGCATATCAACACCACAGCACAAAGACTTAACAGCACCATTCTTGTGGAAACTCTCTTTCACAAGTTGTAGCGAGTAGGTTTACTTGTGTACATCGTGTTTCAGACGGTCATAGTCTCATGATTGGCTGTGCTCTATTTCAACATGCCACATACAGTACTGTCAGTTCTAATAATCCCCCACCAGGGGGCAGCACACACATCCACTGTCCTTGAATGGACTCAATGCAAGAATCTCAATGAAGAGGGCAGTATTTGTGTGGTTTTGCACTATTCAAAGTGTTGTTAATAATTTTGTACCAATTGTTAATGTCCTTAATTCTTCTATGGTCCTATATATTTATTTGCCTACTGTGTAATTCAAAGTAATCTCTGTGAGATGGCTTTGCTATTTAAAATAAATCAAATGTGAGTAAATCATATCGTGTGTATTTACTATGAACTACAAAAGTGTTGATTAAGTAACTGAATGGAAAATAAATGTGTTCACATGATGCCTATAAGTAGCTTTTAAAGAGCAGCAAAGGTGAAAATATACAAAACAAATCCATCTGCCCACTGAGGTAATGCATTTAAATTAGAAAAAGTAAAACTGCCCGTACAGATTATTATGTAGTGATGTATTTCCTGGACCTGCATTATTTGTACCAAGGTTCCAAGTGTTCCTCTACTTTTTTAATGGTAAACAGTCTAGTGCTTGTATAGCACTTTTCTTACTAATTTTACACTGCAGGTTACACCTACACATTCACACACTGATGGCAGAGGCTGCAATGTAAAGGGACCATCAGAAGTAATTAATCCCATCCATACACATTCAGACGCCACTAACGAAGCATTGGGGGCAATTTGGAGTTAAGTGTCTCGCCAAGGGGATCGAACCCCTGACCTTCTGGCTGAGAGACGACGGACTCTACCAACTGAGCCACAGCCTTTCATGAGCACCAGTGGTCAGAGGTATACCAGAAGCACTCCTGTTGTCTCTCTTTTTCTGATTATTTAGTGTTTTTTATGTCTTCATACATTCAGGTTTAATCGTCTTAATCTGGAATTTAAGACTCCTCGCTATCCTCTATTTATCTTTACCTGAATCTTCAGCACTGTCCAGGGGATACTTATATATATATATATATATAATAATTTAAACCCTTCTTTATGGTGTTTCCTGTTGGTGGGTAAAATAATCTGTAGTAACTCCAGGTGTCTTTGACTAAGCACCTACTGATATCACATAATCATATTTTCAACACTCTTTTGAAGCAGGCTTCATTCTCCTGCAGTGCCTCCGGGTTTGTTCCTCCTGTATGTGGTGTGAGACCGCCATCTAGTGGAGAATCCTACACACAAACTTTGCAATAGAAGATTTAAATTCTGTCCAATGACCTCTAACCGCAGGCACACATCACCCAAGACTTTCTACAAGAAGACACATGGGATGTTTCAGAAATATCAATTAACATTTAAATGTTTTTTTTGTTGTTGTAAAATTAAAGCAAGTTTTATGATAACCTTGTTCATCAAACATTAAATAAACCATAAAGGGATCTCTGAGTTACATGATCTAGAGTTCTTGGGTCCATCAGAGAATATGTGAATATTAGATCATCTATGCTGTCAGATTATTTGATTTGAATTGAAGGATTCCATTATTTCTAACTTGTCTGAAGAAAGAAAAACATGTCAGTAACTACACACAGAAGCCAGTGATTTCTATTTATTCCAGTCTAAGGACTTAAATGCAGCAGTGACATTTTGAAGCGGTGTTTGAGCGAATCGGTGCGATCTTCTTGTTTAACTGTCTGGATTGTTGGAAGGAGCAGGTTCTGCTGTGGTCCTCTGGTATGCACAGAGCTGGAACACACCTGAAATAAAAATTAAAAAAAACAGACCGTCACCTATCACATTGATCTCTAACTAAAAAATATTGATGTTTGTTTTCTTGAATGTCATATCCATCCATATCAAAACATAAAAATGTCCTTTAGTTCAAAGGAGCCAAAAGACACTTTTATAAAAATGAAAGCTGAGAATCGTTGATCTGTAACATAGTAGCTTCTTTAATTACTAGAAAACAAGGTAAGAATAACCTAAAAAAAAAATTAAGAAAAAGTTTTATAGTTCAATAGTTTCAAATAGAGACATAGGCACCATCCTTTGGGAAACTTTTTAAAACTTCTCAAACTAGGCTCCTGCAGTTAATCTGCAAATAAACAGTTCTTATATGAGTAATGAAATGCTTTAAAAATACCTGCTGCAAACGCCAAAATGATTGCAACCCAGCCGATGATGTAAGACCAGGAGAAGCGCCAGTCCAAAAAGCGTTTGCCAAAGAAAGTGACAGTCACTCCGGTGTAAATGGCCAAAGCCAGCAGAGCCAGAAAACCTGAGAATCAAAGGGATATAGAAATGTTAAAATATGTAAAACCTTAAGAAAATGCAGACTACATGCCTGATAGAAATAAACACAAACTGTTTCTGCATTTCTTCTGTGTTTCCAAACTAAACCACATTTCAACAGAAATATAAGTTATTTAATTTGTCAAAAATAATTTAAAATTAATGATATTGTGCTTAACAAACGTTCTCTATTAAAGCATTTGACCTGTTTTCGATCACATGTTTGACCTTAACTCCTAACTGACCTGGGAACAGCCATTCACAGTCCAACACATTTTTAGACTCAAAACGTATCATTTGGATGATAATCACATAAACTTGTTTAATCTAACCAGCCGACAGACATTTGTACAGGACTGTCACTGTGATCTTACCTGACAGGACGAGGGCGATGCCACCTGTACGGACCCTCCTGTTCTTGGTGCCGTTTGTGAAGGCGCTCAGGCCGAGCACCACGCCGGCGAAGCAGCTCAGAACAGCCAGCAACATAAAGGCTCGAGTGGCATCCCAGAAGGCTGGACATAAAAAGAACAGGACCACATACAGATTAACACAGTGGTTCCCAACCGTTTTTCCCTTGGAGCCTCCTCTATTTCTACCTGGGGAAAAAAAGCTGTTTTGACAACCTCAGAGAAGACAAAGCCTTTGGCAACCCCCCTAGGATCTTTGGCAACCACCTAGGGGGTCCCGAACCCCAGGTTGTGAACCAATGCATCAACAGATACTTATTATTAGGACTGGATTTGATAATATAGAAATATTTCTCTTCTTTTGGCCATTATATTAAATGTCAATATGTTACCAACCCTTTTTGTTTTGTTGTTTTCACACACTACTGTGAGAATTTCCGGTAGGGATCTAACCATCATGGTGAATGAAATTGATGGATCCCATATCTTTATTAAAGCCAGGTTCATGCCAACTGGTTAATTGTATCTATCACCAATCTATGTGCTTTGGTTTGCAAAGTTTCGGCTGTTTTTCTGGACTGACTGGTTTGCAGATTTGCATCTTTGCTGAAAAATATTCTCAGAAATGTCCTCAGAAAATTCAAAGGCTGACTATTTTCAATGTTGAAAACATCAGCACAAAATTTAAGTTGATCATGAGTCCAACATTTCTTTGTCAGGATCCTTTGTCTTATCCAAATGCCACCATTGAAGCACTCACCTACGGTTATGGTGTGGGTGTGGCATTTGTGGTTGATGCAGAACCTCCAAAGCCCCTGATTGGCTGAGCTACCAGAGTATCGATACTGCATCCAGAAGTCTGTCGCTGTGGAGACGATAAGAAGCACTAGGGCTGCCACACCGCACAGTGTGCCTCCTCCTGCCAGAGTATACAGCATCGTGGAGAAGACGTGGAAAGAACTTTTCTTCTAAACATTCAGCAACTGTCAAGAAAAGAAAGAGCAATGTAGGGAAAAAGATAAAATCACAATTTGGACAAATTTGATCACTCTGCATCAGGTGCTTTAGACAGAATCCTCCGTAATACAAGAATGCCTCCTGTATAAACTATCTGATCGCTCAAGATACATTCCATAAATGCAGATACAGAGTACAACAGCACAGGGACCGTTAACTGTGTGTCACTCTGCTTCAGGTGTTCTGAATACCACTTATGAACTTTACAACAAACGATCTTGTCTGGAATAATCAAACTGGTACATTATTTATACATCTTATTCTACTAGTTGCATGACTAAAGGAAACGTACAGATGAATGTATGTAGCACAAAGTTTGTGGTATCATGTAGACATACACAAAGCTGCCAAAGTGCACATTTTTTATGCGCTTTTGGCAATAGTCCTGTTCCAAAGTTGCATAACTAGTTGAATTGGTGGAGCAAAATTACTGATTAAAAATTATTTTCTGTTTTTGCTAGTTACAATTTACTACTATATGCTGTTTGCAAACCTGCTAATCTGACACCAGACATTCAGTATAACAGCACCACATCCAGCACAGCAGTGACTATCTTTGGCATTCTTTGACTGATTGACAGCCCTGCCTATATTCAGTAAATATATTCGTTTTCCACGTACACTGAAGATAGCAAAGTGTAATTGAAGCTCCGCATCACAAACTTCATTTTTTCCAATGAAATGTTACAAATTCATCCGTAGCCCATGATTGCTCCAATGACCTGCTGGCCAACGACTGCCATCCTTTTAGTATCTGAGCTAGCTTAAGTTGCTAGATGACCACAAGTTAAAAACTACCAATACTCAACTCCCAAAAAGAATCAGGTCTTACACATTTTAAACAGATTAAAAGCAATAGCAAGAGTATTTGTCATATACTGGGATATTATCAGGAGAAAGAGAGCTCTAAAATGAACATATAAGCACACATAAATACATTAAAAGGGACTCATTCTACAGCCATGTGGTCAAAAATTGGTCATTGCCCAGCAAAGCACTTGAACAGAACCGCTGTTTGACAATAAGCCTGCCTATCAAGCAGTTTAGTTATTGTTCCCCACTAATTCCTCTCCATGCATGACAAACAAATCTGTCAGTCCTGAGCAACTGAACTGTCAGCAGTGTTTCTCTCTGTCACACAGCCAGCAAACCAATGCTATCATACATTACTTTCAACACCTGCACTCACTTATCAGCCTTCAAAAAAACACCAAATTACAAAATCACATCCAACTCCGACCTCTACGTCTGCATGAAAAACATCTCACAACATTTTTCATGCCAAATAGTGAGCGGTAAAGATAGTTTCCTTTGACAAAGGTCCCCAGACGTCATCTCTTCTTTCCGTGTGGTTCTCCAACAGCAGCTTCTCAGTTTTTGTTTTGCCTTTGAAGCCATTGAGGGAAAAGCATCTTCCTGGTAAGTACAGTAATAACAGGTCCTGTATAATAAGTTAAGTAAAATAAGTTGTTTTTTTCTGATACCTCTGTGTTGGCTGGTGTCTCTGCAGGGTTGCTGGCTGTAACAGTGTGTCTATCCTTTTTAAGCTCTGTACCCCTGGCTTGTATTGTCCTGCTCACAAAAGAGGGAATGATCGAGTGCAGCATGTGAGTGATGTTAAATCCCCTCTTGCTCTTCTCTGCAGTAACCTCCATCCCTTTATCCCGCTGTCTCACCAACCTGTTGCACTTTTCCCTATTTTTTATTTTCTAACCATGAGAGTCTAATAACTCCTCCCTAGATGGCTTCATTTTCTTCTTTACACACATGCTGGAAAATCTCATTCTTCTTTCTTTGTTGCAGTCCAACACAAAATGACTCAACACATTAGAGAACAGTGTGATGGCACTTTGTATCTTTATTCAGTCAGTTCATTACACTTTCCAACTTGTAACTTCAAAAAATTCTCCATTCAATCAAAAGCAAGAACAATATGTGGTAAAGTCCGATAACTTTGTTCACAGTTTGAACCCCATTAACCTCTTTCCAGGTCCATTGTTACATATTTGTCTGCACATTTCAAAACCACACCACGTTCTAATGACAGTTTCAATGGCATCGTGAGCAGCAAATCATGTACATTTGAGGATTAACACAACAACCAATGACATTGGGTCTCTCCCGATCCCCTTTTCTTACTCACAACCATCAGGTTTCTGCATAGGTGCACAGTAACAGTGAGGAATAAAATCATTTCAAGACAAAGATGTGTCATTTTACACAATAAGCCTTTATCCTAAAGTGCCTTATTCTTGTCTGGACTTTTTCCTGTTATTTCTTTGATTAATCCAAGCTTCATTGCTTTTTCCAAGCTTTCTATACATCCTAAAATGTTCCTGAGACCATGCATCCCTACTCACCATCTAAACTCTGAAAACGGGGGGGCAAAAATGTAATTCCTTATCAGCTCCAACTTTATGCACTGCAATCAATGCTATAGTTCTTGCCACCCAATGCAACTTTTCAACTGCACAACATGATCACATTGAATTTACAGAACAGATGTGCTTATTAATGAAGGAG
This sequence comes from Labrus mixtus, assembly GCF_963584025.1. Taxonomy (NCBI): domain Eukaryota; kingdom Metazoa; phylum Chordata; class Actinopteri; order Labriformes; family Labridae; genus Labrus; species Labrus mixtus. The sequence continues at coordinate 22,491,907 of NC_083614.1, read as the reverse complement.
CTACAAAAAGCAGTTTCTAAAACGTAAGCTCCAGCACTGTTTCTCATTTTACAGTTAATATACTTAGTTTGTCTGGAACACAGCATGGAAATATGTTTTGAGTCATGTATAAAAATAATACTGGAATTCCAACCGTTGAGATGCAACCTTTTTTTCAACATTTGAGTTTTAAAAGTGACAGACATAGGGAAAACAACATACAAAGTTAATATGAGTGCACTCAAATGACCATTGTCTTCATAAGTGATGTTACAAAATGTTGATGAGAACATATCAAAATAAAGTTGAAAATAAAACAATACATCTCTCAGTAAATGCAAAAGTCCAAAAATATCTACAAATGTTACAAAAGGCACATTATGATATGCATAACTAAAATGTGGCTAAAGAGTCCAGCTCACTTCTCGAATGGAAATAGCAGCTCGCTTTGTTTCACCATCGTTACTTCAGTAGTGATCCACGTGTGTTTTGAAGTTCTAAAAAAGATGACTTGAATGTAGTCTTGCATTGTGAAGAAAATGTAAATGAACTTACTTGAAGATGTGCTTTGTGTGAACTTGCTCATGCCTATCAAAACAGGCATTATCAGTCATCACTATGTTCTAACTACATCTGTGTTATCTGTGCTCTGCTTACCAAAGCCAGAGCAGAAAGGTTTGAAGTGAACACATAAACACACACATGCACGCACAAACACATACCCTAAAAAGGGTACTGACTATCACATGAATCGTGAATGAAAAGATTCATATTAAACACGCATGTTTCCTCATTGTTATGGCATGTGCAAAGAAACATATTTTCAGAATGCTGCCTTTGCTTGGACGCACAAAGACATACACAACAGAATGGAAACAAACACACAACAACAAACACACACAAAACAACTTAGTGACTGTGAATTCCCCCTCAAAAAAGTGCATTTCACACACATGTGCAAAGAAAGCACACACACAGTTAACTGTGAGCAGCTAACAGCTAACTATGTAGTCAAATGTTAACACACAAACACTCATACATACACACACAAACAAACACACACACAGCAGTATGTGATTACATCACACTGTGTTCTTGTGCCTCCTGCTGCTGCAGCTAGCATGTTTGTCCAGTGAATATATATCTCAGGGGCCGGGCGCCCAGAGGACCACAGTTCGGTCTGCAGACGACGAGAGGAAGGTCCGGTCATGAGGGTGCCATCTGCACTGGATCACCTTGTCCCAGTGCTCGCCTGCCAGCGTCTGAGGGAGGGGCTTTGTGAGGTCACCTGGGGTTACAGAAAAGAAAAAAACATGTCACACAGTGGGCTCAAACACTGACAGTAATAAGGTTGCAAAATGAACAAGTATTTGAGTATATACATTTAACTTTTTGAGACTTTCTAAATTGCAAAATGCATTTTTATTAGTAATTTGAAACATGTATCAAGACGGTCATGAAGTCAGTTTAACATTTCAAATGAAATATGAATGAAATGATAAAAATGTAATTCAAATGATTCATGTGCAAGCATCTTTGTGCAGAGTACGTCTACAAATCACACATACTGCACATTTCTGGATGTTGTTTGTTTAGTTGCTACCTTGTAGGTCACTGATGATGATTTTGTTGTCATAGGAGCCAGTGAGGAGATTATGGGCTCCAGGTGAGAAGCGCACTGAGCGGACGTCGCTGCCGTGTGGTCGGTATGTCTGCACTATGCGGCCTCCTCTGATGTCGTACAACATGCAGGTACTGTCCTCCTGACCTGTGGCCAGCAGGCGGCCGCTGGGATCCACCGCCACAGAAGCAACTGCACTTCCTGTGTAAGACAGACAAGTGAAATGTTTGCTGAAAATGGCTGCAGCATACAACTTCTTGATAACTGCTTGTCTTCCCTGGACAGTAATTCAACTCAACTCTGCTATCGGTGAACAATCACAGACTGTATGCACGCAAGTGTAGCATCTGCATGCACATAATTGAACTGCTGCATTATGTTTTCTGTTTGACAGTATTTTTTCTCTGTTCTGTTGTTGATATTGTGATTCTGTCAAACTACACATAGCATTGCTATTCAGGCAAATATTCCCAGTATAGCGTTGTATCCCAGACTCTGTTGCTTCATCCAAGCGTGTAATCTCAACATGTCTTGCCTCAGGAGACCCCCCCCACCCCGCTCCATCCGACAGAGATAGTCTCCCACTTTGAGGTGCAAGTGTGAACGACCAGATCTGAAGGATTTCAGGGTCAGTCCTCCTGAAATTCTCTCGGAATATTCAGGAGTGCATAATGTAAAACTGTGATATTGCACTAAAATATGATAGAGAGCAAATAGTAATTTGCAGTTTACTAAGAGTCACTCTAATGAGAGTTGGGACGTGACTCACCTGAGCCGTGCAGAGTTGTGCCCACCACCCGCACACAGCTGGGCACCCGCAGGTCCCAGAACCGCACAGTCTTGTCCTGGGAGCCAGATGCGATCATCCATCCTCCCCAGGTGTAAAGAGTAAGAATATGACCTTTTGAAAAAAAAAAAAAGAGTGAAGTCATAAAATGCTTTATCTTTACCTTGATGTTCTAAGTTTTTGTGTTTCCCAACCCTGTTTATGAAAGTATGGCTATATCATCGTCCTATAAGTTAGAGCTTATTGGTCATATAACACATTTGAGTTTTACATTAAATAGTTTGAAGGTAATAGGTGTTTTGCTATGTCTGCAAACTGATTTGGTTACCCTTCTGTAATAGTTGCAGGGAAAAATGCCTTTGCTAACATACCGGTGTGTCCGCTAAGGGCGTGGAGGCCCTGTCCTCTCTGACAGTCGGTTGTGTAGATGTTACAGTCTCCGGCCCCAGCACTGATCAAGATGGATCCTCCACTCTCAGGGCCTTCCATGAAGGCCAGGTCCCTGATGGTACCATCATGCATGCTGAACTCCAGGTCTGGACCTAAAGCAAGAAGTATACTTTAGTTACCTCAATATCAGGAGAAAGATGCATTCCCTCCTCTCTTTATTCTTCTTAGAACCAACAGTTGGACAGAATCATTTTGGCCAAAACAGCAGGGACTTTACCTTTTTTTAGGTGTGTAAGTGATGAATCATGGAGTTGCTGAAAATACTTTTCATAAAAACATTAAAGCAAATCAATCGTACCTGTGGCATTGCAGCTCTCCGCATTGAAAGGCAGGACTTTGACATATTTATCATTGGAGCCAGTAGCCAGCAGTTGTCCACAGTGGCTCCAGGCTACACAGTAGATTGAACCCTTGTGGTGTTTGTTCCTCCTGAAGCGCACCACTGGCTGCTTGAGAGCTCCAGAAGCTCCACTGGACGAACCAACATGAGGAAGAGAGAGGAAACATGAACTGTAAAATAATATACCAGTTATACTGTGTGGACAATGTCGAACCTGGATTTAAATGTTTTTAGTGAAAAAAAAACGCCTCATTTTTGGTCTAGAATACTTTTTCAGTCTGTTACAATTTAAAGCAAAAATCTATATACATGAAACTGTATTTTCTATGAAGTCATCATCAATGTTTGATATTTTAAGAATTACTCATTGTTACAAGTTGTGAGTTCTCATGAATAGTTGCCACCCAGTTCCTACCTTGGGGTCAGTGTCTCTGGGTAGGAGCAGACTCTCAGGGTTTTGGAGTTGGAGCCGACAGCGTAGAGCGTTCCAGCAGGATGGAAAGCCACGGCTCGCACTGCCTGCGTGTCCTCCAGCTGGCTCACTTTAACAAACTGTGTTTTGGGCTTGGCTGTCTGTGGAAGATTAGAAAATAATCTTTTGAACTATGATCTCTGTGTGAAGACTTTTTAACCCAAAAACTATTTATTTGCTGTACCTCTTTTGAGTTACGTGTCTCAGAGCTGCCAGAGTCACCTTGGAGTGTCGGGCAGGACCCACTGATCCTCTCAGCACTGCAAATATAAACACACACACAGCTCACGTTTATGTTCCTTTTATCCAGCAGGTGGAGACAGAGGGAATCTGATAGCTGCTAAAGATAAAAAAAAAAATAATCAAGTTCGATTTTATGGAGGATGAAAGAATACATCACATCAACCAAAAGTTAGCATAGTATGGCAATTAAAGCCATACATAAAGCTGATGTTTTTGCTTGAAACGACCAAACACTTGACTCTTACCTCTTACTTGCAGGGACTGGTGACTCACTGAGAGAGGGCAAACCATGACTCCCAGTCCTTGATGGGGTGCTGCTGGCCCACCCACCTGGCTTATCCCTTAGTGGCTCAGTATCTGGGGTGTGTCGGGTGTTGGTGGATCTGGGGCTAGAGGTGCTGCTGTTCCCTGGGAGCCCATTCCTCTGCTGGCCCAGATGTGACATCACATCGTCTCCTCTGTGGTCAATGCCCACATTCATCTCCTCTAACTTCTGAATGGACCTAGACAAAAACAAATACCTTTTTGTCTTAGTGAGGTAGCACTACAATATGTTTTGTTCTTTTTTTTATATCTGTAAATGTAGTAGTAAACCCTAACCCTTTAGGGTTTTTCAATAATACCCTCTGGGGTCCAGGACCTTGACATCACCGCAGTTTCCAAACCCGGACACTCTCTCAGAGATCCAAGTGTCTGCCCTGTCTCCAGCATTGCTGTTTTTAAAATTTTTTTATTTGATGTGAGTTTTAATAAAAACAATTAAAAATGTCCCGCCTAATTTTCCCTACTTCTTCGTCGAATACATTTAGTAAGGTTGCTCTTCATTCATCACATTCATTGATTGTAATATTTTTTCTATTATGACCTTGGATCCTCACCTGCTGAGAAAAGTCTCTGTGAGGTTGTTTTGTGTTCCATCCTGCGGCTTCACGCCTCCCTCCAGCAGCATCTGCTGATAAAGCTGTCGCTGCTGCTGTTTCTGCTCCAGATGCTGCTGCACGCGGAGACGCTGTCTGTAGTATTCCTGGATATGCTCGGTGGAGTCAAGACGCTGGACAAATACACATACAAAAAAATATTTATATATATGTTTTAGCAAAAGTTTAGCTATTGATCCTTGTTCTGACAGCATTTATTAGACCTCAACAGGCTCTGTAACTTGGCAGAAATGTATTATTGCATTTCAGAATATTCTTCAATGCTTGGCGCTTGGCTCATTGCCAATTAACACACACACACACACACACACACACACACACCACACGGACACACACACACACACACACCACACGGACACACACACATCATATTATAATAGACAAACTCTCTCCCAGGATCCACCACTGACAACTCTTCAACTCCCAAGGCCTCGTCCTCCATCATTTGTCCCATAAAAAAGTTTTCAAGGACCTCATCCTATCCAGTGGGTCTACAGATAACACACACACTAACACGCACACACACACACACACACACACACACACACACACACACACACACACACACACACACTCAATCCAATCTCAAGCTACTTTGCTCCCCCAGATGAGACCTGGGGTGCATAAATATGAGCGATGATGGAAGCAGCAGGCCATATTGGGTGTGACCGCACATCAAACCAGATTATCTGCCGCCGGCGTCCCTGACCTCTGCCCTCCTCGCTGAGACAGGGGGCAGGAGGGTGCTGGCGCCCCTCAGACGGGTTAGGTGGAGAATTGGGGGAGGATTTATGAGGCAGGTGAGGTGTGGAAATGATCTGGCTCAGGGGTTCATGGGGAATCGGTTCTAAATCTCTTAAATCTGATATAATGACTGTGAAGCGGCGACGGACTGAAAATCGTATTTTGACTTTGACTCAAGTGACCAGACGGACGACTGCGGCTGTTTTTTTCCTTTTTATACCTTTCACAATCTTGACTGAGACACTCACAACAACTCTGTGTCTGGCATGCGTTGTGCTTATCATTGATACGTGATCTATAAACAATCCTTAATTACCATAACATGCATACACAACACACTTCTCATACTTCATATTACCTCGTTTGTTTCTGTGCCACCGGGTGGTCCACCATCTTTTCCTGGAGTCAGAGGCGCGCGTGGGGTGTTGGGTCCATCCAGCCCTGGCCGTTGCTTCCTAAGGACAGAAAATAATATGCAAACAATTATTTGTATTCAAATTGATTTGAGATGAAGAGTGGCAAAAAATTAAAGGGAGCGGTATAAAATTTGAGGATTACTTTATGTAGCAATAAGTTAAAATGATGAAGTACCTGGTTATTTCTTATAAGCAAACTAAAGTATGAAGTTCAGCTGCTTAAAACCTGAACTGTTGAATATTTGCTACATTGTAACACAATAAATCCAGCAGGTGGAGCCAGAGCATACCTATCAACAAGCGCTCTGTTAACAGCAGTGTTGTCATTTGATGCTTCCGCCTACTTCTCAGAGGTGAGACTGTTATTATTCCTTTCACTTTTAAACACATCTTGCATTGCATTACTTTTAAAGTGTTTTAATCACATATACTACAAAGAACCTGTGCTGTATTTGCTTTATACCATAGCTGGTGCTGCCACGTCTGTGCAGAAGGAGCACATGTGGATAAAGAAAAACTGAAAAAAGTATCTTCAAGGTTTCTTCATGTTGGTTTATGCTGTGTTCCAGTTGATCTCGGAAGTCGGAAATTCCGAGTTCCCAGTCGAAAGTGTCAACCGAAGTCGTAATTACAACTTAGAAACTCAGAGAATTAAGACAGATATGAACCCAGAAAGCGGCAGTTATGACCAAATATGCAATGAAGACCGTCATAAAAGATGATTTAGGAATTTAAAAGTGATCTTCAGCCCACTTCAGCTTTAAATATCAGAGCATTAGGAACATTTACATCAGCGTAGTACTGTGATTGTCAATGAGGGGTCATTAGTTAAAGGCTTGAGATTATAATGCATCAATCAACACTGTGCTGCAGTTGATTTTGTGCAGCTCAGTAGGCGATGACAGATGAGGCAGTATGTGCCTGTTAAAGCAGTGTTAATGGGATTAATGGAGCTACAGATTGTGGTGTACAACAAGATCTACCGCTGTGGTTAATACGTCAGGTTGCACAACTTCATGCTGATGGAAAAAATCTCTCAAGGATTGAAACTCAAACACATAACGGATGTGGGGGTGGGCATAATGTGATTATTCTTTATCAGATGCATATTTTTTATATTATATAAATAGATAGATACTTTATTGATCCCGAGGGAAATTCAAAATATATACAATATTCTTTATTTACGTAAGTGTAAGAGTTCATTTGTCAAGATTTGTTCATGTGATTTGATTACAGAATGCTACTTATGATACATTTATGCATTGATAGGTTGTACACAAACACATTTAAAGAGGACATATAATACCCCTTTTCCACAAATAGTCCCCTGTGGTCTAAATGAAACATCTGTGCTGTGCTTTGGTCAAAATATAACATGAATCAAGCACCAGAGGAGGTTTGTGACCCTGTATAAACCACCTCTTTCAGAACGCTCCGTTTTGGTGTGTGTGTCTCTTTAAATGCATTGAGCGTCCCCTGAGTTTTCCCCGTAGACATCAATCCTCTGTAGCAAGACTAAAAATGGCGGACCTGCGCAAAAGTTTTGTTCTAGGCTGGGGATGGAGTCCATGGGTGGAGTTATCAGGGGAGGGGATTTTTTTTTTTACCAGACTCCCACTTGTGACATCACAAACTGAGAAAATTTGAAACGGAGCACTTTTCTTGTTGTTGTAACACTTATGCAGACTACAAACAAAGGACTGGATGGATTTATTTCATATTTTGTGGGTCAGTAGACACTCAGGTTATCCAAATAAATGTTCAAAAACACTGTCAAAGTGGATTTTTCACAATATGACCCCTTTACGAAATACTGCATAAGCTGAGGTTTGGTTCAGGTTCTTAATTTATGAAGTAGCATCTTCTAAACTGTAAATTTATCATTGATAATACAATTTAAGTTGGGTTTTTTTGCTGATTTTTTAGAGAAAGATAAACCATTATGAAGAAATCACAGTTAGATATTTGTCAGAGTTCATCTAGTAGACAGAACAAAATGTTGAAAGTCGAAGCCATAGTTTTGTAAAGCAAAGGTGTGAAATGCTTTGACATTCACTGTGCATGGTTGCAGACATTTGTAGTGTTGAACACCACCTGTCTGGCTCTCAAAGCACTCACAACATTAGCATCCAGGTGTTATTAACCTCTGACCCTTACCTTTCAGGTGAATCATCCTCCTGATGAACATTATTCTCAACAAGGCTCCGACTGAGGGCAGACTTAACGTTTGCCTCCATGCCCCTCTTTTCCTGGGATGCAAGACCGTGTGACAGACCGTCCAAAGCTGGGTTGAGGGATCTGGACATGTAGGTGTCTGCTGAATGGGGCCTATGGTGGAAAGGTGAGGTAGTGCAGGGTGACAGGCGGTTGATTAAAGGAGTGAGGAGGTCGGCGTGGCCGGCCTTGCTGGGCTTCACCAGGCGGTCCACGTGGATATTGAGAGTCTGCTGCTCGAAGGCGCAGGAGAAGGCACCCGGAGAGAGGTTCTGTAGCCAGGACAGCAGCGACAAGTCCAGTTCATCACAGCCGTTTCCACAGAGCAAATCCACACCGAGCAAGACCTCGCCCTCTGTGATCTCCTCACCTGTTGCTTTACTCTAGGAAACACAAAGAAAAGGGTTTGGATCATCAACTATTACTGAAAGTGTCAAGTTCTTTAAATTATTTCTAGATTTTTCTAATTACAAAACTCCTTTCAACTCTCTTGGATTCAATTTTGATCTAATGCACACTTGAGATTATATCCGATGGAACAATTACCTAATACCAGACAGGGTTTCCTACATGCACAAAAAAGGGCACTCTAAGTAAAAAGTGTCCTAAAATGTCCTTGTAACCTTTTCAATCCTTAGTGTACCTGACAGAACTCGACACAGCACTCGTACAGGATCCCCTTGATGAGCAGCTGTAACAGGCGGTTCCCACTCGCCCTGAAGCCGGCCTCACTCAGCTTCCTGTCCGCAGGGATGAACTCGGCCACCATGGTACAGGCTTCCTCAAAGCAATGGACACGTGCCGTGCTCGGGTTCCAGTCTTTGAACTCTGCGTGGTGGGTGAGCCGCGGCAGGGTGAGGAGGAGGCACAGCTTGCTGTAGTCGTCTTTGGTCGGGCAGAACTCCTCCAGACTGTTGAGGCACTTCACCGCCTCCTGCATGCTGAGCTCCAGCTGAAAATAAAGTGAGCATAGAGAGTGTTTCGCTGTTGAAATGCAAGGGAGGTTTTATTTAACCTAGAACCCCAGCATCAATTGAAGCGTGTTTTCTTTCCCAGCTAGTGCTCCCTTGTTGTCATCTTATCAAGTAAACATACTGTCATTTACAGAGACTCATGCTGATTTCCATATCTGTACTTACATTCTTAGGGTCTTCAGCAGCAGACATGGCATTATTTACACACAGAGCTTCCAGAAACTTCTGTTTCAGAATGATGTAGCGGAACCTGAAAAACACAAATTTCAATATCATGAAATAAGCTTTGTAGAACATGAATTGTCCAGCTCTTATATGATGTTTCCCTGAGTTATGGTGTGTGTTTGGTGGCTGCTAAGAAAGAGAGGATGTCAGTTATATGACATGATCATGCCACTGGAGAACTGGGACTTGACCTAATTTAGTGCCTAAGGCCACCAGTCTCCTGCTTTACTGGGAAGTCCAGCTCAACCTCAAATATAGGGAGGGAAATATCATTATTTCTTATCTAAATCTCAAACAACCTGTACAGCTGTACTCAATAAAAAGAACATTTCCAGCTGCAGGCGTCTGGCAACTCTTACTGAAAAAGCTGATTTCAGTGAGGCCTCGTTCTTGAGGCATTATGTGGAGAACACAATGGCTCAAGGACGAATCCGTTAAAAAAGCCAGTCCTTCAACCTGTCCTTGAGATAAAAGCTTTGGCCAGTACAGACTTCAGGAGAAGCAATGGGACTTCTAAATGATTCAGATTTCATCAGGTTACATTATCCCGCACCGTGTCTCTCTCACCTTTTCTTGTCAAACTTCTCCATTCCTTCCAGAGGCTGAATAAACTGCATCACCTCCTCCCACTGGCCGTCAAGAACAAGTTGCCTGTTCAAAGCAGCAAATGAACACATTTAGAGACTCATGATAGCGCCTTCTGATATCAAATCCTAACTGTTGAAAAAAAAAAAGTAAGATGTGAAAACTAAATACTGTAAACATACACCTGTTTGGGACTTACAAAACAATCCCATATCCTTATAAAACAACAGCAGGAAGTGCTACAGATCTCTGTGCATGTGAAAGTTTCATCCTGCAGTTTGTGATACTCTGTCGTGCTGCACAGTCGTACCTGAGGAAGAGCATGTCATCGGAGTAGAGGCCGTTGATGACACCGCTCTCCTTCTCTAAAGCCAGCATGCTGATGTGCAGCTTCCTGGAGTTTAGGAAGTCCAGCATCAGCTTGATCACCTCTGCCTCCTTGATGTTGATCATCTCCTCTGCAGTCATGGTTACAGATGTGTGGTGGCAGCTTTCAGCTCTGGCTGAAATACAGATGGAGAGAAGAGGAGACAGACGACGTTGTTGACAATACAGCGCCAGAAAAGAGTCACATGTACATATGGCATAGCCACAATTTAGAGGGAAGTATACCCTGCCTCATCAACACAATCGAGGTTGCACACGAAAGCACATTTTTTTAATTGATGTGTTGAAGAAGAAAAGAAGGTGTCAGCATGGAGTGTCTCTCTCCAAAGCACTGGGAAAAGTTACACATGATTCCCTACTGGTTTTAGACAAAGGATGTCTCTTTATTTGTGTCCTGCTAGATCTTAATACTTGTCTGCATTCCACACAATTAAAAGTCACATCCTGTCAAAGAGACTAGTACACGTAATTGGCATTAGAGGAAAGGCATTAAGCCGGTTGAAATCCTATCTATCAGATTGATCTCAATTTGTACACATTAAAGATAAGTCCTCTCTGTGCACACCAAAGTTACTCACCGAGTTCCACATAGTTTAGTGCTCTGACCAAATATACTCACCTATATCTAACAGCATTGGTTTCCAACCTGGGGGGCTTCAAAGATTTCATGGGGGGGATTGTTAAAATGTTTAACTCGTTTTGCATGTCAGAGTTGAAGTATTTCTGTTATGTAGCCTATATCAGAAAGTTAAACAGTTTACGTTTAAAAGTCTCTAGTGGTCTATATTTAAAAGGCAGGGAAGGAAAAGATTAAAGAAAATAAAACACAATAAGATTCATGTAGAGTGATAACATTTTTAACTTTAGTTTAAAATGTTATGGTAAGCTACAGTTATACCATGGCTCGGGCTGTAAACAGTTAACTCCAGCAGCATCACATCGCCTTTCATAACAAGACATACTGTAGGGGTGTTCAATTTTGCATGATCCACACTGCCTGTTTATTTAGGGCGAAGTGCAGCAAGAGGCTGAGAGAGCAGTGATTCCCCTGAGCACAGAGCCAGCCGGTGACACCGCCCTGTTCCCTCCATCCGTCCAGCTCTGGTTCTGGATGTGCCAGCAGCAGGTCTGCGGCCCAAACCTGTCAACCTCAGCACTTTATCTGCGCTAAGGGCTCACCCTGTTTACATGAGACATTTCATAGCGCGCGCGCGCGCACTTACACAACCCCGAGTGGCAGACAGAAAGAAATACAGAAGCTACCCATACAATATGTCATATTCCCAGCGCCATAACACTACACCGGTGTGACAAGCTAAACACGCAGCCGTGAAATCTTGCCAACTCCTCACCTGTCAGTCTGCGCCACCGACGCGCCGCATTAAAAGCCGCTCCAATCCGTCTGCAGGCTCCAAAATGTCAAAGTGTCAACGCAGCTGAGAACAATAAAAGGGTGTCTGAACGTCAAAGTCCCAGGTAGCGTCTCTAAAAAGGTTTCTCTCGCCCCCTTGTAGGTATACAGCTCGCGGTTGCCATGCGGACCGATGCAGCCGCAAACCACCAATCAACCGTAGCGATGACGCCGTGTGGTCACACCCAGGAGCGTCACAAGTGAATTCTGGGCCCCCCGTGAAAATATATCACTGTGGGCACCTGAGCACAGTTTCCAAAAGCACCTTTCGCTTATGACCCATTTAGAGCTTTACAGAATTAAAACTTTGTGTTTCACCCAGATAAGGGTCATAACCACAAGAGAGAAAGTGTTTTTTTTTCTTCTTATTCACATTAACATAGGCTACAGGAAGACATAGAGACAGAGGCTACACTCTAATTCATTTGCAATGAAATAAACAGACTTCTTAATACACTTTGCTAAACGTGTCTGTAACTCAGTCACAAAAGAGTAGGCCTAAAGCCTAAAAGCTACATCCAAAACAGATTTGAAAAAAGGGTAAGCCGTTATAATTTAAAAGGAACAGAGATCTTTAACAAATTGAGATTCAGAACCAAATTGAGAGAACGTTGTTTTACTGTGAAAGGAATCGGTTTATGGAACAATCTCAACAGAGAAACTAAAGAATCAAAATCAAACATGATATTTAAAAGAAAAATTAAAGCCAGTTTGTTGAATAAATATGGAAATATGTCAGTGAGATACTGTTTTGTTTCGTGATGCTGTAACAAAAATTTATTGTGATATACTTTGTACGGTGCATATTGAATTGGTAAGGAGGACTTACATTGGGGCTGCCAGTGGCTGTGTTTGCCTGCAGCCAATTTAATTTCATTTGAATTGTTTTTGAATTAAGTGTTCTGTTTTGTTTTAATTAATGTTTTGTGAAAGAGGGGCAGATATTATAAGATTAATCTTCTTTCTGCTCCTTTTCATTCAAAATTTGAGATTTTATGTTTGTTTTTTGTTTTTTTACTTTATTGTTTCTTTGAATGAAATAAAATTGGGCTACTGAGGGAATAGCCTATTAATGGAAATCTGCCAGTACTACTAATAATTAAGGTAATCAAATTATTAATTCAACAACAACAACAAAAATAATCAACATAATCTTAAAGAGTAAAAGAAAGAAGTAAACAAGATAACTAAAAGTCTCCATTGGCAGATCGCCACAGGCCCTGATAGCAAAGCTCGATCTCCTTTAGATTAAAGTCTTCACTTTGAGGCTTTGGGCTGACAAGTAGAGAGTCAACAATTATGTGATGTAGCTAGGAGCCAGATCCATGCATGCTTTCAAAGTGATCAGTAAAATCCTAAAATCCATTCTAAAAGTAACCGGAAATGAATACTGGGTCTTTAAAATGAAACATCAAACCAAGATGTTCAAATGATTTAAAACTATTATGTGAAATAGGAGTGCATTTAAAATCTTCCTTTGTAGATAACAGCAATCCTTCCTCCTCTGCTGGACATCCTGGGTTGTTGGAGATTAGTGAAGTCAGGGGGTTGACTCAAATAGGTATATAGGACCCAGCCAACATTTTAAATGAAAAAATAGGTATTAAACGTGTCTCTTGTCTTACCAGATTTTATGGTGAGTAAATAGAATACATGAACATTTGTGACGTCTGGTATAGATTCCTTTTCAGCCTTACATTTACCTGGAAGTCTTCTCACAAAATTTGCCATGCTTTGCTCACAGTAAATATTTTCAATGCATTTTATGCATGTATTGTTCTGTTAAGCCTTGCCTGCATGCGTTAACATTTCTTCTGTATCAAAAGAAAGATGTACTTAAAGATACCGTAAATAATTAAAAAAGCGTTGCATAGTGCATGACGTGTCACCCCACCATATCCAACATGCAGTTAATATTCTTTTAATTAATCAATAGAAAATGTCCATTAATCCTCCATTACAATAGAAATTGTATTAAAGAATCAGAACCACATAAATGCTGAGGCCATGCTTTGTTTTATTAAATGCAAAAAGTAAACAAAAAAAAGACATGTTCAGCAATATTTAGAATGACAGCACAGCATCTCACAAACAAAATAAAAGTCATCATAGTGGACAAAAATGAGCCTACATGAACACACTGTACAATATTATTACACTCTCAATAGTTGTTAACCTTGGCCTGTAGCAGCCAAAGACAGATGGAAGGATTTCCTGTGGTAAATCCATCCCAAACGCCAAAGAGAAATACTTCTAAACAGGCTCACACCACCCCCACTCCTTAATCGATGAAACAGAGCACCAATTCAGTTTCTTTTTTTTATTATTGGAAATTGTACCTGCAGATAGTGTGGACGTGACACTCAATGGCAAATTGAACATGATACTTACACTCATTACACTTCATGGTGAGTCTCTACCCGTATGGAGCAACAAGGATCCGCCCTATTCTGCTTTGCATTATTTTGTCAAATTCATTTTCTTAAGACTAGACAAAATGAAACCGAACAATAATATCTGCCCCTTTTCAGGACATGTTGCATCTTATAGACAACAGACATATACGGCCTGCTGCTAATGCTTACTTTTGTTATTTTTGGTCAAGGCATGTTTATGTCATGTTAGAACAGTAGATAAACTGATGTGTTGAAAAAGATTCAGCCATTCGAACAGTGGGCTAAATGTATTTATCAGGCAACACTCACACTGAAGTATGACTGCCTTTCTATTCATCATGTAGAATTTCTTTCAAAGTGTTTTGGGGCTGTTTGTTGTTATTTGATAGGACAGCTATAGAGACAGGAAATGTGGGGAAAGAGAGTGGGGATGACATGCACCAAATTTTATGAAGACCGCAGGATAGTCTAAAACCAGTGTGACGAGGACTGTAGCCTCGGTACATGATGCACCTAACTCTACCAACTGAGCCAAACGGGCACGCCCACAGAAGCGTACTTTTATTCGAACAGTATTCCTATCTTTGTCTACGTAAATATATATGAACTATATGAAGTGTTTAGTGGTCGCTTGATTTGACTTTGTGAAGAGGATTAATCCCATTGTGAGAGAGATTAATTTAATACTTTCTGGCAAAAAGTACTTAATGTAACAGCTTCATTTTAAATGTGGATATTGATATGGAGAGGAATCCTTCTGAGGTGAAATCTGTCATGTTCTACAGATCATTTAGCAGACGCTTTTATCCATCAGAGAGGGAGTAAAACACAAACAAGAATCTGTTCCTGAAAACTAGTAGTTGAGTGTTTTTTCGCATGTGTAGTTTACTGCAAAGATCCTACATAATACAGCAGCAGGAGGCATTTGAAAATGAAATCAAGGTAGTGAGCTGTTTCATTTCATTAACAAGCAGCTCAAATCATCTACAACACTGGTTCTCAACCTTTTTTTTGGTTGAAGCATTGCCTTGCAGTGTAAACAAGCCAGAGTCCGCTTTGACCCTGAAGAGATTATTTACATTTACACTCTCCTCCAATTCTATGCAAAATACTGAAATACATCTTGAGGTTGCAACTACTTGAAAATGAAATTTGACACAACAATTATACACATGACAGCACATTTGTATGTAAGAAAACATTTTTCCCCCCCCAAACATAATACATCCAGGCTCCAATTGTCTGCAGGTTTCTCGACCTGCAGACAATTGGACCTAGATCACAGGTTGAGAACCAGTGATCTAGGGTAACATCAGGCATTCTTTAAAATCACTTTCTCTCAAAACGGATTGTAAAAAAAAAGAAGAAAGAAGCTGAAACCGCTTTGCTTTGTAGAGTTGAACACACGTGTACTGTGCGGCTAACACTAGCTGTATGTAATCACTTTTTGGCCCTTTGTAGTTTTACATACCATAATATACAAACTGCTTTACCAACAGACGAAGAAAAAAAGTGTTCTTCCAGATACAAAAACCCCCTCTCTATATACACGCAGTCTTACAATCACCTCATTGCACTCACACGCTGAAACAAAACGCGCACAAGGCCACACATCAATAGGATCATGAAAAAACAAGTAATCTGTACTTGAATTAAAAACATTCAGTGCTTTAGGGTACCTAATGAAATGTCCTAGCATTCATACGGTCTCTTATTTTGCAGTTTGGCACATGATGAAGAAAAAACACTCACACATGCCTCGGTAAAAGGACTCAAACATGGCAATCTCTAAAAACGTAATGAGCATGTACAATAGTCTTCGACTGTGGAATACATTCCAATTGTTCATAATCTTTGAGTGCAATCATGTCCAGTCCAGAGTAAGGAGGAGATACAAGGACACAAATGCAATAAGAGAAAATAACGAACAAACATAAAAAAAAGACAAATATGCATTCATCTAACTAGCATTGCAGGTGCTTGAATCTTTATGGATATGTACAGTGAAGTGCAAACTGAAATGGATTTGTTCCTTTTGAGGTGTCAAGTTCTATTAGGACTGGGCAGGCACTACTTTTTTAGGGGTAGCTGGCTTCTTGGTTTGCCAGAGATGGCTGTGGATCGTCACGGCGTCCACGCTGGCCGACATGGTCTTGGCTGGTATCTGACTGAACTGCTTTTTGTCCGAGTTGTACTTGTAAAGGCCGTCGATCATCTTGCGCGTGATGCTCTTCGGGCCGATGCCTGTCAGCTTGTTGATCTCCTCCGTCTCTGGGCAGTAAGTGTAGAGTGAGCGGAACTGGCAGCCAGCGTCTCGGAACAAAACCAAGAAGTTGTTGGCCTCCGATTTCTCCATTTCCTTTAAAGTTCAGGAGAGAGATACAGTATGAGGGACATATATACTTCAAGTTATTGTGAGGAGTTTTTGGAGGGTTATGAATAAGACTGGAAATGAATACTGATGGCTCTCTATGACCTAATCAAGCAAACAAGACAATCAGCGACAAGATCGATTATTTCTATATTGTAATTGTTAATGCCTGAATCCACTGCGTCGGAGTAGGTGTCAGATGAAGTGATTTACAGTACGCTGCTGTAAAAACTTTTTTGACATTTTCAATGGTAAAGATTCTTGATGAGTGACACATTTGACTTTTAAAATAACGTCGGATGACATTTTTTTTGGTCAGAAAACACTACCTACGCATATACAGGACTTCACACTGAGTAAAGAGTTACCACTTTGTCCACAGGGGGCGCCAGGAACTTCTAGATGTTTAAGAGTGCCCTCAAATGACGTAGATTGGCTTAAATATGTGTTATGCCCCGCCTCTCTTCTGTTATCATTCTTTGGAGCTGTTATCAACTCAATGACAGAGAAACACAACCAGCATTGCTATTGTATGACAATTGATTGTAATTAAACTTTTTTGGGATGCATCTACTTTTTCAGACCAGTTCTAAATAAATATATATATATATAGAGAAAATGTTTACCTGCCAGATTTTGATCCACTGAATTGAAGGTAGCTTGTGGATAGTAAACCTGACCCAACCATATACTGTATGTGTATCAAACAATAAACCGGTACACAAATCTCCATGCACTTGCCTCCAGGATCTTGTTCTTTTGCCCCTCATTAACTTTGCCTGCGAGGCAGCAGTGGGCCAGAGCGTTCTGGATGATGTGCTTGTTGGATTTGGCACTGGGCTCCTTGTACAGCTTTGGTCCTGGATGAGAACAGAGGAGAGAACATGGGGATGAGACTGTTGTCATGGCAACTCCTCCAGTATTGTCAAAGAAAAGATGTCCCTCCCTATTTTTACTCTCTTCTCTCATAAAACATGTATAGAGATTTCTGCTGGTAGCATATCTGTGAGTTGGTGGGCAGACTGACAAAGGACTCAGCCATTGTGGCACAAAAACACCACCAGTAGGAAAATAAGACAAGATCTAAAACTGTTTTCCTTCAGTGTCTTATCTCATATTACCATTTACCTTTACGTTATAAAACCACTTTTATTATTCAAACTATTAAGCATAAACTATAACCGTAGTTAAATTTGGAAGCTGTAAGATCTGCATTGAACACCTGTGCTACAGAGGACTAGTATCTGTACGTTGTCCTACCTGTGTACTCTGTGTTTGATGTAACAGAGGAGGTTGTTGATGCATTCTCCCAGTCCTTCTCTCCATTCCTGCTGCTGGAACGACTCGGAGACAGGAAGCCATCTGCAGAATCTGGCCTAAAACACAACACATACACATAATGAATCACCTTTGAGATTTGGAAGTGTTTTGGAACACTCAGCAAATTATACTGTAGGCAAGGCAGGAAACTACTTGATGTTTTCCCCCACCCTGTCTACATCATGTTTGTATAGATCCATTCTCTACTGCAGAGAAAACAGCGTGTACTATCTCAGCAAACAGTTTTGGGTTTTGTTGATTTTGCGTTGTTCATCATTGCGTTAACTGCAAAAGAAGCAAAGCTTGCAAGCACAGGCAGTGAGTACAGTGGTGTGATGTGGTTCATTTAAATTCAATAAAAGAGGTCAATCAATTTCACTGCAGCAACTATTTCTTCTTGTGGACTGCCTGAAATATATGTCCTCCTGTATAGTACATAGGAGGTCGTGTAGACAAGTAGTGCTCATGCTATGTGTTATATATTGCATTTAAGACATACTGTATTCTTATACACAAATAATAAGTGCACATATAGCCTTGTTAGTAAAAAAAAAAGATTGAAGTGCTTTTTTGTGAACATAAACTGCCCAAGTTAACAAGTCATTTTCATTTCCTGAAGGATATATAAACTGGACAGAGCTGTTTACCTCTTGTGTTTTAAGAAGAAACTAAGTTGAATGACTTGATAAGTTGGATGTTTGATGATGCAGAGGTGTACCACAAAACTGGTCTTTGATGTAATGACTGTTATCATGTGTGAATAAGTCAGGGCAGGAGTGTAGATTGGTGAGGAAGGAACATCAGATGAGGGACAGAGATAAGAGAAAGGATATTTTGTGGTGACAAAGCTTCTAGAATCGTAGCTCGTGTTGCATTTCTTTTTGGACTTTTTTTTTTTTTTTTTAACGAACAATCCCTGATAAAAAAAACCCAGCGTGCAGCAGGTTTCATGTGAAGGATTGGTCTCAGCACAGCGTGAAGTGCCTCAAGGTTTAATTGCCAAGCAAAAAAACTAACCTTCTCCTTCTTAGTTTAGGAGAGCTCAGAAAGAAGAAGAGGCTGCCAGAGGCTAAACTAGAACTTCTGGCAAAGTGTGAAACAGCAGGGGGAAAAAAAAGTAATAAAGAGGAAGAGTTAGAAGAATGCAGAAGAAATGTTAGATCTGAGAACTAGAGAGTCTGATTTACTTGACTTTATAAAAAATAGCAAGAAATATTAAAATGTGTACACACAAAATGTTTGATATTCATTCAAAAAGTCAAAATTCCTCAGAGATTTGGCATTGTTAAAACAACAACTGCAATAATTTGAACTAGTAATAACACAGAAGGTGTTTTTAATACCTGCTGTTACATCTTTAATTTGTCTTTCATGGCAATTACAATTCAAAGAGGGCATTACTGCACCATTTTTCCTGCCCTGTTTATTAATTTAGTAAATGCATGCATTTACTCAGTATATTACGCATGGCTTTATGCTCATTTACAGGAGCTAGACACTGTAATTCTTTAAGCAGGGGAAACTGGTTAAACGAGGAATTAATGCCATCATAAGCTGTGTGTCAGGTCTGTGTTCTTTTTTTTTCTCCTCTTCAATCCTCAAGATTGACTAAAGACCCTGCTGCTGAGACTTCTATCTCTGACAATATAGCCAACAACAAACTGGGATAAAAACACAGTTAACTAAACAGTTCTTCTCTTCTCTCTGACAATCTGACAACAGTTGTAAAATTGTAAAAAACATCTCACCTGGGCGTCCTCTTCTCAGAGTGAACACTGTCACTGTCTCCCAGGTTGAGGGAAGCCAGGGACAAGCTGGAGACTGAAAAGACACGTTGTCGTGAACCTGGATGTGAGGTGAGATTTGGCACAGCATGACATGGTTACACACACACACACACACACACACACACACAATGACTAACAACCACACCAGGATGTCTATTTTGTTTTGTGCCATCCCTGTGACAGAGCAATGCATAATCATTGTTAGGACTACAATGAACTGGGGTAGGATACACAAAATGAATGGAAACATATTATTTAATATATGGATAAATATGTAATTATAATAATCTTTCTTAATTTAAAAAAAAAGTTATATTTTGTCATCTTAGACATCTTATTAAATAAGGTTCACCCCCCCCCCCACACAACATGTAGCTTTCTACTACTTCCTGTTAGGTATAATTATGATGAAGTCTTTGAGTATGATATATCATAACAATGCTGTCATTAGTTCAAATATTATTCATCTTCTATCAAGCCAGTTCGATATATACTTTGACATGGAACCCAAGCATCTTGTTTTAAGAGACATCAGGATTGTGTGTGATGCATTGTGGCACAAAGCAAAGTGGCAGCAGGACACATACACAACAGATGGGGTGACCATGACCTCCCTGTGTATGAGTCATCTCCATGGTTACCTGTAGCAGCTCTGACTGGCGTTTTTGGGGAGTCCATGCTGTCGCGATGGATGGATTTGGGCCGCCCCCGCCTTTGCTTGGCCCCGGTGGCTGGTCGGGGTTTAATAACGGTATCCATGTCCTCCATCAGTTTCAGCTGCTTCCTCCTGAGATACTCCTGCTTGATGAACTCCTTCCTTGCCTTATCCTCCTCCTTCCTGATGCGTTCCTCCTCTGCTTTCAGTCTGATCAGACGGAACACAAAGGAAGTCAGTGCAAACAAATACTGTAAGGGCCTGATTCACCTAGAATGGATTGCGGCTGCTCATAGATCCAAGAATTGTGCATCATTTGCTCCCGCTATCTGCTGCGTCTCAAGTTCCTATTGACGAATCATATAGCGCTAATGGTGTTCAGGTGCAGCGGCTTTGTACAGTTTGCTCTTGTTTTGCGTTGGAACAGATCATAAATTTCATGTCACAATGAGGCGGCTTTGTTTTCCTGATCACTGAAAAGTTTGCGTGTGACAGCTCGTATAAATAATATGCCACAGTTACCACCAGTAACGACGAGAGCCGTCCTTTTGCATTAATTGAATAAGTGGAGAGAGGATGGAAGAGAGAGAGAGAGAAATTGCATCTTTTCTTATACATGGGTCTCAATGGAGTTAAATTGCACCACAATAATTGGGAGTGCCAATAAGCACTGGTCTTTATGAATTATATGGTATTTGCAAATTTGCTTATTTAAATAGAAAGGGGCAAATTTTGGGGGAAATTTTTAAATGTAGTTAATTGACATGCATGCGATGGGGCAGGCACACTCAGGATGCTGTCTCTCCTTGGCAGTGCAGTTTGTGTGGGTTTCTAATTATTTAAGTATAATACTGGAGTGATAAAATGTATGTTTTGTAAACAACATTTTTTTGGAAAAAGTGCTCCATATGTCTTGTAGCAGAAATCCATCTAACTTTTTCACATCAATTAACTTTTGTCAGACCAAAGTGAAGAACACACATTACTGTGTTCCTATGTGCGTGCACTCAAAGTGTGTATTTGTTTTCCAGATGAGACAACATACCGAGATTCCTCTTTCTTCTGCTCCAACTCTGCCTCCAGCTGCATCTTTCTCTGCAGGGTCTCCTTCTCCCTCCTCATCCTTTTCTCCAACAGCGCCGCTCTCTTCTGAGCCATGTTCTGCTCTGCCTTTTCATCGTCCTGGGTCACAGAGAAAGAAACGGTGTCAGTCACTTCACCCCGTTTGAGGTTATTTGTGTTGTAAAAAGTGATTATATAAATGACTGTTTTACAGGCTGCAAGTTAAGGCACAGATAAAGAAGCAAAGCTGAGTGCTATTAGCATATGATGCTTTTATTCATCTAATCTGATATAATGAACCAGATAATCCAAATCCTGATCTTTGTGTTATAAATAAGATGACTGGCAGAGGCAACAAAGTATGTTTCGATTCAAATAATCTTGTTTTCACACAACTAAATCAAGAACTTATATCACAGATCAGTTGTTCCAATGTGGGCACATCAAGCTGCTCATTTCAGTAACAAACAGTTTCATTCCATGTGAACAGCCTTAGCTCATCCCAAAGCACAATCTTCCTTCACGATCTATTCAGGTCTTCTCCAGCCTCTCGTTTCTACAGCTGTGCCTGAATTATTCACAACAGCCCCAGTTTTATGACCTACATCGACGCCCAGACTCCAGCTAGCAGGATATCTTACAACTCAGAACTGGGAAGATGACAATGGTCTCAGAGGGCATGTCTTCCTGAACCATTCATGATTTCATGTTAAAAACAAGGGTAGTTCATCATGAAAAAACAAACATGGCCGTCTAGTGTTTTGGATGTTTTCACCTTTTTTTCTTTAATTGCAGTGCTGCATTTTGAGGTATCCAATGGCTCAATCTGGTTGCTACAGACTGTTGATTCTATAATTTACATTATTTTTGAATTGATTCTTTATGATGTTTTTTTACAATCTATGGTCTTATTGCCAGAGTTTTTCCTTGTTTGCCTTTCAAGATTATTCTGTAGATTACATCCAGTGTCAAGTCCGAAAAAAAATCAATTTGAAACCAAGAAGGTTATCTAATATTATTTTTAACTGTTGGAGTTATTACAACTAGAAAAAGTGCTACATGTATAAACAATATTCAGATAAATTAAAGTGTAAATAACTAAATTAAGGTTTCAGTTTTCACTTTGTGTAACAGGGGGACAGTTCAAAGAACAGCCTACCTTAAAGAAGAAACCACGACACATCTTCTGATCGTTTTCCAGGCCTTCCACACCCTGCTGTAGCTCCAGATCATCATCAAGTGTCAGATCCTCCAGGGGCTTTACTACTGACAGAGGAACCTCGATCAAGCTGCTCTTGACTTGGCCTGAGTCGTCCTGCTGGGGAGGAATCTCTGTAGGTGTCACCGTAAAGGTCTCTACCACAGGGTGGGCCAGGACCTCGGGAACTGATGACCTTATGGAAGGTTTGCGATCTGATGTCGGAACATTCTGCTCAGCTGTTTCCAAGCCAGCGCATTCGCCGTACACCTCTGTTTCCTGAGGTTTGGATGAATTTTCTTCAGTTTGTTCTCTTTTGTTCTGCAGGTTGGGGGAACTAGGAGGCGTGTTTGCTACACATATATTGGTAAGCTCTGACTCTGTCTCCTTGTTGTTATCTTCATTTGAGGCAAACGTTGCTAGATTGATGGTTTCTGGTTTCTCCCCCATGTAAACAAAGGAACTCAACAAGGGCTGGCAGGGAGAAAATCTGCGCAACCTAGGGATGCTGTCAACAGACTGAGGGGCAGTTAGGACTCGATTGTAAGGGGCGAGCTTCAGTTCACTGGGACGTACGGTGCGAGGATTACGTGAGTGGAAGGAGGCAGATTTGCGTTTGATGCTGGTTGGGGAGCGATGAGTTGAACGAGGGGAGTCGGCTGGAGAAGAGGGTCCTGAGGATCGTGTGACAGCTCCGGCTCGACCGTGTTTCTGTGGTGATGGGTTGGTATGTGTGGCAGGGATTACCCATGCTTGCTGATGTTGTTGCTCCCTCATGGCCATGATCACTTCCTGCTGCTGAGCCAACCGCTGCATCTCAGTCTGAAGGAAAGCTAACGAATGGTTGAGTTTGTCTATAGAACGAGTATACTCAGTCAGATCTCCCTCGGTTGGCTGAACATGGCTTTGCCCACCTTCCTCTCCCGAACCCGGTGACTTTGTCCAGCAGGAGGCTGTGCCGCTTTGCTCTGCCCCATCAGGCGTGTCTGCCTTGCTCCTCCCAAATTTAAAGGCAGGACTCGCGCTTGCTGCCTTGCCTTCTCCGTCAGTTTTCCCTCCCTCCTCTCCACTTGCAGCCCCATCCCCTTTTCTTTTAACCACATTGAGAAAGGCTGAGTGGCCCATCTTCTGTCGATGTCTCGTGAAAGCAGCCTCCACTTTTTTCTTCTGCGCTTCGATGGCTTTACGTTTCTCCTCTAGCCTCATCCTCAGCTGTACCATCTCTGTAGCCATGACCTGAGCAGGGTCATTTGGTGGGAGTTGTACAGGTGTGGGTGAAGCTTTAGCAGTGAGGGGAGGTGGGGTTTGTTGATGGATGGGGCTGTGCTCAGGGGTTGGGGCCCAAGAGACAGATAAAGGAAGGCAAAACTCAGAGCCCTCAGGAGTGGTCTTGAGGGAGCTGCTGCTGCACCTCCCTGAGTCTGCCGCTGATGGACTGTGTTTCCTAAACTTCTGTTCTGCAAAGCTGGTCATCTTTACTCCTGAGGGGGATTTGCTCTGACTGCTTGTGCAGGGGCTTGGAGTGTCCATATCGAGGTCCATGTTCACAGAACAGTCCTTTAGGGAGGAATCCTCATCCAACATGTCTTCTGTTCGGATATGGATGCCAGTGTCAACCTCGGTTGTGTCTGTAGTGCTCAGAGGCCCTTTGGACTCTGACTCTGACACTGGCTCCAAGCCGTCAACACCAGCCCTGTGGCCCTGACTGTGCAGAAAGAAACCGCTGTTGATCCCCTCGACAGGGGGCCTATTTGGGCTGTGGATGATCTGCAGGGCTTCCTCAATGGAGGGAGTAGTTGCCATGGCACTTCCATGCCCGTTGGGGTATGCGCTCATACTGGGCTCCACACCAGCCAGGCTGTCTGGGCAGCCCTCCTCCTCAATGCCGATACTCTGACCATTCACTGGCTGGAAGGACAGGTTACGCTTCATTCCTCGGGGCAGGTGCTGGACCCTGAAGCCAGAACCATCATCCGTGCTGACGGACCTGACCATGCCACGCGTGGAGGACAGAAGGGCAGTGGCAGAGTCATCTTTGTTGAAGGGGATGTCGAAAGACACTCCATAAGGCCCAGACCTTAAGAAAAATAACAACAACACATTTTAAAAGGCTATTTAATGAAAACAGAATCGGATCTCAGAGCATCTCTTTCCGTTCTTTTCGTTTGCCTTAACTTCCAATGTGATAAGACATTTCCTTGGGAATTGGATATTTAACAAGCAGCCCATAACCTTGACAGCAATATGACCAACCTTTTCTCCTTGGGCCAAGTGCCAAGGTTGCCATCAACAAAGGACATTGAGGTCGACCTCTTGATCTCTCCTGGATGTCACATGACCGCAAACAAGATAAATAAAACAGAGGTTGTATTAACACGTTTTGATTTGATGATATTATTATCTAGTTGTACTATTTCAGAATAGAAAACAACACGCAAACACAAATCACCTGAGTTCCTTGGCTGTGGTCGGAGGGGCAAACTACAGAATGAAAGAGAGAGAGAAGAAATTGAATAACATAATCCTCAAATACTTTTCTATTGTTCCTCTTAGTTGTAATGCTTAGAGAAGGAATTCACTTTGCAAGTTATCTCTTCTTTCTTTGGGTAAAATGCTCTTATCATGGAGTTATAATCACAAGTTCTTCCTTTCAGATCTTTCACCACTGAGCCCACACCACATCTGGCCTCAGAGCAAATCCTAGCACATCTTAAGCCCATTACATTACATACAATGACATAATATCAGCGTGAGACAAGAGGCACCTTTGAGCTGTCCTTTTATTGATCTCTCTGAACTTGAAATACAATCATTTGAACTACTGTACCTGGGTCTTTCGGGACTCGGGGGTCTTTCCATGAAGCTCCTCTTTGTTGCTTTGGAGATGGGGATGGCTGGAATATTCTTCATCAAGGATGAGTGCTCTGAAGGGACACAACAGAGACAAATAATCTAACTTTGTTTACTCCATGAAAAAACTATAAACTATAGGTAAATGTTAATGTTGTGGAAAAAAGAAATACACCATTAATTGAAGCACTTACGACCGACTCTTTTGACACTACACTTCTTTATCAATGTCTGTATGATGATATTTATTGTATGAATTTCAGACTTGCCTGTGCCTTCATTGTCCAGCATTCTTGGTTTCACAAAAGATGGCTTGACCACCTCAAACCACCAGAACAGCTCTGCCATAAACACCAGGTAGTTATTCTGTGGAAATAATGACATAAGAGTAAGTTTAAATACTTTATATAAGATCACATGAAATAACTCAGAATTAAAACAAGCATATCTCTTGTCAATGTATTCATACTACCAGTTGCCATATGATTACATTGTACCTATTCCTCCAGTAGGTGTCTCTGCGAACCCTTACAGAGCACCTGAGGTGATGGGTATGATATGAATCTTCCAGCTGCACATTAATAATTCACTAACTTAATTTCACAGAGTATCCTCTTAAGAGGGGATTGCTTCGTAGTACAACCTACAGCAGATTAATTTGCAAGGGGATCTATGTTCATCAGCCTTTTCACCAAGGTATTTTGAATGAAAAGCAACATTTCAGTTCAGTTAACAAAAAATGTCTTGTCTGACTTAGAGAAGGAGGCAGACTTTCACACTGTTCAAACCCTTGTTAGCTTAGCTATTGTGACGAACATGATGGCTTATGTTGGATAAGCTAATTTGCCAATTACATTATACTGTCAGTGGTACCTGTGGTAGAAGAGAGGAGTGATTAAGGCATTAACCTAATTTATAAGATCCAGGTCAGTTATTTTTTGCTGTTCTCAATCACCATCATGCCATCCACCAGAAAACATGAATTTGATTGGCTATGGCATTTTGAAGGGATCTTTGACACTGCTTTGTAAGGCCAAGTCCACTTTGAAATAAGGTCAATGTATAGTTGGTTCTCAGAGTGCTTGAAGATGTATACTTTTCAAATATTCATCCTATGCTTTTATTTCAATGCAGTTACGCCGGTGTAGTTGAAGTGTCATGTAAAAAGGCAAAGGATGATTTAGATCCTCATATCCAGATCCTCCTGTCAAAAACAAGATATGTAGCATTGAGAAGTTAATACAGCCCCGGCAGATTGTTTTCACTTTCACACATTTAAAGAATTGCCATTGAATCAAGTATCGTGCCATATTTGGGGCTTCTGTAGTGATCATGCCGGCACTCTCTGACAAAAGCACATGTGCATACATATGCAAAATGAGTGCAGTGAGGCTGGGACGACCTTGAGAAAACACACCCCCTCCCCGCCCTCAGTCCATGCTCTCCAGACAAAGACAATGCTGCATGGCTCAGCTCTAAAGATGCCTGATTCACCTCATCAGCAACATTTTTGCCATGCAGCATACACACAAAAACCTACACAACTTACCCCCCCCTCCCACCCACCCCCCCACCCCCCCACCCTCCCGCTGCAGCCCAAAAGCACACCAGGAGGGGCAGAAGCAATTAACACCAGAAGCAGTGGTTTCCCTTGGGTGGTACTGCACCATTTTACCGTCACTGGACCTTTCTTTTGTTTTTGAATTACATCAAAGCTGCAAACCTGTGAGAGGATTGTAGTTCCTACAGTGATCTGATGTGTGAAGCTGTTATGCACATAATTACAAAGTGGTTTAAGTGACGCTTACTTAATTACTAAAACATTTTTAAAGTGCAGTGATCAGCTGCTTACTACAATTTCAAGTAAAAAAAAAAATAATAATATTTAACATCTACTTTAAATCTATGTTTTCAGTGATATTTATTTTTCCCTTATTATAAGCCTGGGGTTAAATAGCTCTTTAATATCACGTTTACAAAGTTATATACCAAAATTATTGTTACCTGAACATGATTCGGCTTGCAAAGTAATCCTCAATTGGTCAAAAAAATGAAGAAAAAAATGGAAAAAAAAGAAATAGAAAAGACAAAGATCTCCTATCGTTCACCCAGCAGAGATTGGTGGCAGAAAGCCCAACCTGACTTCCCTCTTCCCATCTGTCCGACTGACTACTACAGACACACCAGGTGTGAGTGTGATCCCTTAATACTCTCCGTCAGCAGTCGCACACATTCGCACACATCCCTTCACAACCAACCACAGCACCACCAGTACGCCGACCTTCCTGTTGACTGGCACTAGTACCCTCTGACGGATATGCAGCGCTGCCAAATCCGGCTGATTGGAGATTTGGAGTGCCAGTCTTAGGATGAAGACAGCATCCAAAATGGTGATTACGAGAAGAGATCTCGGGGGTTAACGAAGGTTGCGGTTGATCTATTCTACAGGTTCAGGCACGAAACAGCTCATCCTGCATGTTCTGCACATGCACACATAAATATTTAAATTTAGTGGCAATGTGAAGCCTCAAACAGCACTCAATAGATCGCAAATAAACAACCAAC
Source organism: Labrus mixtus (assembly GCF_963584025.1). NCBI lineage: Eukaryota > Metazoa > Chordata > Actinopteri > Labriformes > Labridae > Labrus > Labrus mixtus. The sequence continues at coordinate 22,463,914 of NC_083614.1, read as the reverse complement.
AGATTACGGTATCCAACTCAGCAAGACACTATGCTCAGACTCGCTGAGCATTCACTGGGTATTAGTGTCAACAATCATCAGGCCAGAGGGTTGATTATAGGATGTAGGTCCTGCAGCCTGCCAGACAGACTCACTCCAGTCTGGAAAACCCCACTCTCTTGATTTACTGCCAAGTTTACCAGACCTCCTTGACTTTCTTGCACAAAAGCCCTATACTTAACATCATGTTTTTTTAGGTTAAGAAGAAAATCTACTGAAAAAAAAAAAAAAACATCCACAAACTTGATACTTAACATTGCAGAACTTCAGTGCAGATATTGATGAAAAGACATTTAGACACTGAAAAGAAGCATCAGTACTTGAACGTCACACGATCCTCTTAACCTGCTGGTGGTCTAGGAGGTGAGGCTTATCCCGGAGCATGACTCACTGCAAATCACTGTCAACTAATGACTTAAGTGCAATGCAGTTCTGTGTTTTTAAAACAAAGAGAGGGACTAGTCTGTGTTTGACTTTGTGACACATAATTTATTCAGACCTGGTTCATTTTTTTTTTTTTTTAGATGAGCCACACGGTTGAATACTTTCCCCTGGTTTCTGACTGTGTAGTCAAACTATGGAGAAGCAAAAAGCAGACATAGGAATATATAAAGGCAGGGGGAAAATTAAGGCAGCTCATGAATTAAAAGTCAGTGTGTTAATTGCCTTCCAGCGAGGCAACCTCAGCATGTCTGCTTCAAACCTCCTGGTAAAAAAAGAAGCAAACGCTGGCTAAAAGCCCAAAGCTGCTGTATTTTATTTCTCCTCCTTGGATCCACAGATGGAAATGTGGATGTGCTGTGAATTAATTAAATGAAGAGCTGCTAAATGGGAGGAGGTTGACGTGATTTACTAGTGTGGCATCCATTAGGAAAGGATGTCCCTTAATTAATGTGTGTATTTTATTTCTTTGGGGGTTGGGTGCTTAATTCAGGTCTATTGTCTCTTATAGAGACAAACATATATATATAAGGATGTAGACTTCAACAAACATACAAACATTCAACGTGTTCCTTTTTGTAGGGTCTTTGGTACTTTGAGAGAGAGGGGAACAGATGCCTCACTCTGTTGGTTTTGTGCACAGATCTCTACACATTCAGGCACAAAGAAGTAAAAGGAATCTGACACTGAGGTGCTAGACAGACTGGTGTGTGTGTTTCTGTGTGTGAGTGACCACATACACAATGTAATCAGCTGTCAAATGTTAGGCACTTAGTCAATAATAAAAGTTATTATTGGTGGCAGCCTTTATTACATAAGGGTGTTTTTTTTTTTTTTTTTTGCATTTTTGTGGAAAACAAAATCTGCATGCCTCAGTTTTTATTATTTTTATTTTACACCAAATAGCTTTTTCTTTCTGAATAGAAATCTTCCGTCGGATGGAGTGATCCGCAAATGACCACTTTTCACTAACTGTGATATTTATAATGGTGTCTGTGCCTCTGTGTGTATGCTTTAGTGACAAACATGTCTAAACACATCATCAAGTCTCTCATTCTCTCTACCCCCCCCCCCCCCCCCCAGTCTGTTCCATCTAACTGCTTCCAGCTTTCTGTTGGTGTGAAGTGTTAGCACTCCTCCTCGTCTCTTCTCCCCTGTTCACATTTTCATCTGCATCAACACCGCTCTCATGCCCCTGCCCGCTAAATGTCTCGGCTCAGGTTTTATAATAAGGTCTCTATTAGTATGACGGGACCCGACATACACAACATGCTGCCTGGAAACTGGGTCAAGGTAACTGAATCTAACTGGTTCTGTACACAGTTCTGGCTGCACTCTCAGGCAATAACTCAACAAAATTGGGATATGAGTTTATCCTTCGTGAAATCAGGGTCAGCAAAATACAGCTGGTGCTGCCTGGTTCAAACACGCAGTTATGTTTTTTTTTTTAATGTTTTTTTTATGTCTTGTATCAAGTCGATGTGTGTGGTCTTTGGGCTTGGAGTGCTTTGAGCTTGATTTATAAGTATAATTTTACTCATGTATATCTATAATAATAAAACATATGAATGCTGCAACGCTTACTGACCACCTTGTCTTTTTTCTATATTCTAATTTGCACCAACTATATGCAAAAACAACAGATTTTTAAATCAGCGTAGCTTGTACAGTATGTTGCTTTTTATTCAGTTTAGTCAGTCTGTTGTTGTTTGTCCTTTCAGTAACCTGTCTGCAGTGTTTGCTGAAACAACAGTCTCCATCAGAGGACATGCTGAGGCAGAGTCAAAGTCATTCAGACACATCAACTCTTTTTTTTTTTTTTTTTACTGCTTATGCGGCTCTCAGGCAAACCCAGTGAGATGGTCACACCAGGGCTAAATATAGACACACTGCACAGATTGAAGCTACTCTAAAGCACCAAATGAATAGTGATAAACCATCTTTGTGGTTTGTTTTGCCTTTTGTGTGGCAAGATAGTGACTGTGGCTGTTTTTGGATGTCGTGGGATTTATGGACTCCAGCGGCTGCAGGAGCTTTTGGATTAAAAAGGTTTCTGCATGGTCAGACAAGTAAAACATATGAACACAGCTAGAGCATTATTTTTGGGAACTAACACCTTTTACTTTTAGACATAATGCATGAAAAAAAAAAGCACGTGTTTCACAAACTCGTTTCTCATAAACCCTCAGACACATTTTCTTTAAACAAAAACAAGAGCAAAGGACAAGTTTGAGGAAAAGAAAATGAGCTGTTGAGAACTGAAAAGTGGCCCTGACCAAGACAAAACCCCAAACTGAAACCATGTGGAAGATCAAAACTAGTAAAGAGTTGTGTATTACTCGTAAGAGGAGCACCACACCAGTATGTGCAGCATTTGTACCAGTCTTATTTAACCTTTACATGTTTTCTTTTGGTAGAGGAAAGAAAACTAGGGCAGGGGGTAATTTTCAGTCGAAAAAAAAACACGTCTTATGGCAGAGGCAGCAACTTCACACATAAATATACCAAGAAGTTGCAATGAATCATCTCACATCAGCAGCAGACAGCTTTGAAGCTGCACAAAGAGACGTGACACTGACTTTAGAAGAGATATATTGGCCTGAGCAGAAGAATGGAGGATATTTAAACCATGTTACCAGTAAAGGAGAGATGAAGAGTTAGTCAGTGAGAGACAGAGTGACAAAGACGATAACTGATCGACACAGCGAGACAAAGTATGACTAGAGAGAAAAGTACAAAAGGAGTAAGAATTAAACAAGAAATAAAAGGACATGAGAAAGGAAAAAATGAGACAAAGTTATAAAGTTAATTGGAGAAGGAGATTTGGGGAGGAAGTAAAAGGAAGGGGAAATCAAAGAAGGAAATTAATAAAGAAAAAAAGGAAGCCTGAAAAAACACATGCAGGCATGTAATGACAGGAGGCTGAGCACAGCTCTCTGAGCTTGTGGTGGTGAGGACAGATAGTTTGGATTGAATGGTTTTTCCACAGCATGACTCACCACACAGGCCTACAGAGCTGCTCAATTCTCCTTTCTCACTCACCATATGGTTTTCTAATCTGTTTCATCGTAAATAATTCATGAATGAACGACCACACAGAGGATTTGGAAACAATCCTTGACATAAGTACAAGTCGACATCTTGATTTGTAAATGTAAACTAAGACTTGATATGACTTCATGGTTTATGAAAAAGAGTCACTCCTTTCTGCTGGCAGACGCTGGGCACATTTAAAATGCTGCGTTTCAAAAAGTCTGTAATTCAGCAGTTTGAATTCCCACAGAAACTTCTCCAAGACTTTTATATATTGACTGTAAAAGAAATTTATTGAGGGGAGAACTGTTTGGCAGACACCAACCCAACTTCCCCAGAAGTCTTTGAAATGATCTTTATGATTTGTTAGCCTTTACTCTTAGAAAAGTGGATTAAAATGTACTTTATATATTCATTTAACAAAACTATGAAAAATAAAACAACAATAAAATAGTCTGCAAGAAGAAATAAACTGTGACTGACTTCCAATTTTGAATAGCAAGTATCCAATTTTGTAATAGAGACACTAAACGTTTGGGCTGAATGCAGCCTGGTTAGAGTTGCAGCCAGAAGCCATACCTTGATAGTGGAGGAGGCGTACAGCATGTCCTCCAGGCTGAAGTGGCAGCAGCTGCTCAGGTTGTCTTTGCAGAAGTCCTGAATGAGCTGCAGGTTGTAGAGCCGATCAGCCAGCGTCATGTTCTCCTTCAGACAGACATCTGGGAAGAATGGGGGAGCCATCGGGTGTCAGGGTCAGAGACACATCAGTGTTATTGTTAATGTGATGGTTATAAAAAAAGCAGACCTCTTGCTGGTGCTGATGTGGTTTAAGATCTGTGCTTTAAAAGCATAAGGGTGTATGAATGACCAGCCAATCAAAGTTGAATGTCATAAACCTGTGGGCGGAGCTGCAATGAAAGGGTGAGTGATCTTTTGTCTGACTGAGTGTTCCGCTGAATGATTGTCTTTGTTGGTCCTCACTGTCACACTTCATTAACAAAGTGATGTGATTATGTTGCCTGATCATTGATCTGTTGAGTGAGACATTCAGAGGTCAGGGTCAAAATGAGACCTCCAAGCACTGTGACTACAAGTTTTGGAAATTAAAATCTGAGAATCCCCCTTTTTTTTTCTGTGTGTGTGTGTGTGTGTGTGTGTGTGTGTGTGTGTGTGTGTGTGTGTGTGTGTGTGTTTGTGGGGTTACCGTCTAAAGGTAGCAGCTCAGGGCAGTAGAAGTGCAGCAGAGCACCCAGGGCTGAGCCGTCTGTGCTGTCTTTCAGCAGGTTGTCCACAGGGGGGATCCAGGGAACCAGCTGGGTCGACGTCTGCTCCTTCCTGTAGCGAGCCTGCAGATCATTAAATACAAACAATCAGGAACCTTACCCTGTTTACATATATCCTACCGACTGAGCCAAACATGTCCTATAGTTTCCTTTTCAGTCATTAAGTGGAATGTAATTGTGCAACAGCTGGTTCTTTAGACTTTTTAAAGCAACTTCGACTACTTTCGGACACATCGAGGCTTAATTACTCATATGTGACGGTGACTGAATGAATCTGGGGCCTAGAGCGTTTTAATTGTTGAAAAGAAACAGACATAGTGAGCCCACTATGACTATCAAAATAAACCTGGGGTAAATATCACTGTTTCAACAAGACAACTGAAGTGACTCACTGACTATTCTCCCAGATGATGACATCTTTGTTAGGCCTAGTGGTATGACATTTGAATGACATTGAATTTTTAATTTAATGAAGAATGAAAACTGTCAAAATGTACACATCAACTGGATTTTGAACCAACCGGCTGCAGCCGTGATTGCAGCCCAATGGACTAATAATAAAGATGACTTTCTACTCAAACACACACAGTGTTACAAAAGGCTCTGTAGTGAGAACTGGCACAGAGACGTGGAAACAATTACATGCCAAATGCTCTCAACCATCCCATCTCTAAAATTGATTTCCAATAAAATTAAGCTTTTTTCCATTTATTTTTGGCTAATCCCTTTAGTGATTCCTCAGGGGTGCCTTTCTACTTCCACGGACAGGGAGCTTCACATTAGCAAACAGAAGGACCATGGACTTCAGTTGACCTAAACTCGTCCTACACCGCAGTTCATACAGACGGTAGAGATTTAAGGGCAATTCATTTATAAAGCAATTCTATAAAAAGGTGAAATAATTTTTGTTTCAGCTCCATTCCAGGATTTTGTGTAGTATATTTAGTAAGCAGACAACTGAATGGAAACAACAAAGGTAAACAAGTGTTAATCTGAACTGAAGGAGAAAGAGAAAAGCTGTGTTTATGTAACAGTGAAGTCACAGGTTGATGTGCACATGTGACAACATGATGGAAATCAAGACGCAGACAGGCAGGTGGACAGAGAGACGGTCACTATGGATACACAGATGAAAGAGCAAAGCACTGATTAGTTGACTTACAGGCACAAGCTTCATGTACCACTTGGTTGGAGACTGCAGCGGCACAAGAAAAAAGAAACAGACAACAAAGAACAACAAAGACAAACCTGTTAGTGAGATTAGTTTGTAATGCGATTAGTTATAAAAGGAACGACATGACAGCAGCTGTGGGATCAAAGGAAGAGAACCTGTGCGTTATTGAGCAGGTAAGAAAAAGCAGCCCACACATCCCCTTTAAGCCTGAAATTCTGTCCTTCTCAGGCGTTTGCTTCCTATTCATCCACAGAATAAGAGTTTAGTCATCTGCAGAACCAAATATAGACTGCTTTGGGGTCACCAATTTTCTGTCAAATAAAATGGCGCTGTAAATAAAAAGTAAGCAACACGGAAGAAACATTTAAAACCCTGTATGAAACATATATAAGAGCTTCATGGGATCTGTAGCAATGCTTTAATGGAAATTAGGAAATGAGTGCTATCAGTTCACAGAATACGTTTCTTTATCTGTGGACACCATTAAAAAGCTGCAACTGGAATTAAAAATGAATTCATTTTGTGATCAAACCGGTGATCATTTGGTAGCTGACCGTGCCCTGGGAAGATCACATGGAGGAGGCCTATACGAGAGGAAGCTGGCTAAATACCGGGAGTTGGTGGAGCAGTGTAGAGAGCGAGGCTGGCGGGCTCTTTGTGAGCCGATTGAAGTGGGCTGTCGGAGGTTTGATGGGCGCTCTTCAAAGTTACGGGAACTGCGAAGACTAGGGCCATAGGTTCCATCACTAAAGCCGCAGAGAAAGCCACCCAGTGGCTTTGGATAAAGAGGGCGAGCCCGTGGATTGCTGCTGCTGGAATCCAGGACATGATCAACCCCGGATGAGTCAAATTGGTGAGAGGGTCTTACAGTATGTTGAAAGACCCGAAACCCCGCAATGTCCTCAGGAACATCACTGAGGATGCATCCCAGCGCATCCTAGAGATGTATCTTGAAAACTAAAAACTAAAGTTTGACAAAATCGCAGACTATCCTCTAATGCTCACTGACACATGATGCGAACTGAAAAATAAGCCTGAGTATAAAGAGACACTTTGTGGCACTTAAATAATCTGTAGATTTACCGTATTCTCTCTAAAAAGAAGGGAAGCAGCTGAAAGCCTTCAAGGACAACAAAACAATCCCACAGTATAATGTAAACCAACCTGTCAGCTACCCACTGACAATGTAAGCTGCAGTTCAGGGAGAAGACAGGCTTGCCTCAGTTAATAGATAATTCCCACACTACCCAGAGAAGCATCAAAGAGCCAAATGTGAGTGCTGCTCAAAATGGCTTGCAAGTGCTGAACTTCAAAAGGGGCCTTTAACGAAACCCCTACAATAAATAATAGAGACAGAAAGAGGAGTGTAACTTCATCTTTAGTGTTTCCTGATGTGATCAATGACACAGTTCTCTGACTGCTAATTTGAGTCACCAGTTAGTCTAATGTCATCATACTAACACACCTGATTAATCTAATGTATAAACCATTAGGAGGTCAGTTTGATCTATTTGCTTGTGAATAGACACAAGAGCAACAAGAATGAGACTCTCTACAGGGAAGAAAATCTGCTGAGGTTTGGGAATCATATTAAGGTTAACTCTTATTTAATTAAAGAGCATTGGCAGATAAGTTACTAATAGACTTACCGGTAAGTAATTACCTATGATCCAAAATCTCTACTCCTCTTAGGAGTTATTTATTTTAGTGGTGATTACAAAGAATGATGTAACAGCTACCCTATGCTCTTACTCGTTCCGACAATGTTGTCATGGAAGGAACGTCCATGTACTCATATTTTAAAGGTTATTTAGAATATGTGTACTTTACAGGTTTTTCATAAACATACCTACTGAAGTAAGACGTAGAGGCCTGACCTCAATAAATATTAGTTTTAGTGCACTGAAGTCAATGACATAAGAGAGGGCATACACTGGGACAGAGGGAGATAAGCTCTGCCCACACTTTGTCTCTTAAGGCCAAGCACCCCCCAAAACATGACCTCATAAAGTCGAGACAGATATATTAGCCATGTTGAACATTTGTATGACGCGCGGGGAAGCAGGACATGAGACACGGATCAGACTCTGAGTTAAGATCATTTTTTCTGGCTGTCATTGACATTCAGTTTCTATAAATGTAGTATCAGAAATATACCTTCTGTACCAAATGGCCTATAGAGGGGTCAACCTGAAGTCTCACAGGAAAGGACTTCTGAATACACAACTCTCTACACTACTGCCCAACTTTAAGGAAGAGATGAAGGCGATGAAGGCTGTCTGCATCTAAAGTGATGATCTAAGACTGTGGGCTAAGCAGGGTCAAACAGAGTCTGAAATCTGTTATAACCACCAATCAAACCCCCACGGAGAGGCTCCTTCATCCATCATCGCCTTATTGAAGAGACACACACACACACACACACACACACACACACACACACACACACACACACAGACAGACAGACAGACAGACAGACAGACACACACACACACACACTGTAGCTATGTCTATTATGTCTATGTACCCACACATGCACCCTGCCTATCTCCACTTCAATCATCCTGGCTGCCACTCTCTCTCTCTCTCTCTCTCTCTCTCTCTCTCTCTCTGTCCCTCAAAGTTCACCCTGTGAAGCCCAGACATGTCTGGTTGATCTGAAGCTCAGCCTTTGCAACTTAAAAACATTAGTCCTCTCTTCACTGACCCGACGATGACTTTTCAGCGTTTTCACCCCACAAAACCCTCACGCTCAGGGCAGTACAGTAGGTTAAACTAAAAACCCACGGTTGCCCTGGTGAGTTCCTCAGTGTCTTCCCATGAGGGTGAGTCGTCTCTCCGACTCTGAAACAAAAGCTGCCTGCGTGACTCACACTGCAGTCATCCTGCAAAGGGGGAGGTCATAGGCAGGTGGGGAGGGATGGGGCTGCTAAACATCAGCAAAAAAACAGAAGTGCACTAGTTTTTGCACATCAGTGCAGTTTGTTGCTTTGTTTTCTTTGTCTTCTTTTCACTAAATGGTTTTTTTTTTGCTCCTCACAAAGACTGACGCTTATTACTCAAAAGTTCATTAAGCTTTTGAAACACTGTTTCTTTACCTCATACCAACCAACTCATGTCTAATGGAGGGTGATGCTAATTAAGTAAGTTTAGCCCGTTGGTTGAAGCATGCACCCTATGTGCAGGGTTCAAGTCTGACCCTCACCGCATGTCAACCCCCACTCTCTTCTCCCTAAGTTTCCTGGCTCTCTTCACTGTCCTAATAAAAGCACAAATGGCCCACAAAAAGCAGAAAAGGACATCTAGGGACTCTTATGCTAAGGCTTTGTTTGGCCTGAATAAAAAGGGGAATAAATGAGTGTGTTTCCTCTGAGTCAGAAAGATCTAGAACATTAACATATGCTAAAAAAATTCAGAAAGTACTGCAACTGTTTGTCCACTTGCCAACCAAACAAAACCTATTTTTGATCTGTTTGCAAAGGAAGAGGAGGCGAAGAGAAAGTCGGAGAACGATGACTCACTGGGTCCAGTAGAAATGATACTTAAAATAGCATTTATAACCAATAGGCTCATGTAAAAAAAACACTGATGGACGCAAAGTCATTGTTATAATCTAATAGACAAGACTGCAAGCTGTCTTTTATGCAACACTTCTCTGACAGTGCAAGACCTTGAAATTGGCGCCAACTATTCACATCAGTGTCCCGACTTAACATGCCAAATTGCCCATGCAATTTAATCATCAAGTTTACTCACAAATTTAAAACCAGATTCTCCTTGTAAAATCTTTTTAAAGTTTGAGGTGAGAAAACCACAGACAGAGACAGAATCTGTCTGTTTGAGAAGCTGCAGGCTGACAAAAGGGTTCATAAATTGATCTGAAAAAGTACAACTTTATTATAAGTGACCATAGAAACCATCCAGACACGCTTAAACTCCTCCACAGCACACACACACACACACACACACACATCTGTGTGAGCTGCCAAGGGTAAGGGATGATACTGAAGGGCCAACTCTAAAAGGCTCAGGGGCAAAACAAACAAGACATGGGAACACTTCATGAGCAGCCACGCTTCAGTCAGAGACACAGGGAAGTGAGCTGAGAACACAACAACAACAAAAAACAACTATTGTAACTTCAGTCATTTAGTTCTGGAAAAAAGAATCTTGTTAAATAAGCATTAAAAAAGTTTGACGCTGAAATGACTTTTTTTATGCAACTGTATTCATGAGGGACAGCTGAGGCATGCAGTGCCGCGTCTGCACACTGACCGGTCGAATCAGCATCAAGCACACAAGTCTGCACAACCCTAGGACACACATACACACACACACACACACAGACACACACACACACAGACACAGTTCCATTTCAACGCTCTGCAGGCTAAAACACAAGGGACAGAGTTTGAGATATTTTCCCTTCGGTAACTTGTCTAACTCTCTGAACATTTCTCCAAAGCAACATCACTGGCAGAATTATGTCATGGTGTGTCGACCGTGACAGAACTCAGGCTAGGAAAGGATGCATAACCCAGGAGGAGGGGAGAGGAAGTGTCTGAGTAGAGATCAAGGTCAGGGAAGTGTAGAAAAAAGGGAAATTAATGAGTTGCACAAAAGGGGGATGAACTGCTAATGAATTAGAGCTGAAATCTCTCATGGTTATCTAATGTGTGTTGAGGGGGTTCATGACTTTCAGGGGGTCAATAAAAGTTGCTAAAAAAAAACACAGTAACATAAAAAAACACACAATGGTTGCTCTTCTTTCTGAAAAACAAAACAAAAAAACTGCTAGTGAAGCAAAAAAAAAAAGGACATCACATTCTGAATCAAAGTATGAAATATTGCAATAACGACAATGCAATAAATAAACACAAATAAAAATGTATTTTAGCTTTGCTAGCTATGCTATTCATGCAATACCTGTGTTTGCTATTTGTCCCCGGTATACAAAAAGTGGATTTTTTTCACCACTAAATCGGCAAATAACGGTAATTTAAGGGTATATGATATCTGAGCTTCACCTGACTTTATCAAAAAAAAGGTCAAATGTACACATGGTGAGTGAGTGAGAGAGAGAGAGAGAGAGACAGAAAGAGAGAATTGCTTGTTTTACAAGTATTAAAGAGATAAATCCAGAATGCTCACATTGTGATAATGGTGAAATTGTGATTATTTGTGCAGTCCTATGCCCACTATGGCCCCCCATTGCTATATCAGTTGCTTTCAATGGAGTCATAAAAATGCTCCGACTAAATATTTTCACATAAATGTCCACAATAACACATCATAATGTATACAAAATATAATATTTGAGCGGCTAGTTCTCATGAAGCCATACGCTTCTCATTACCTGTACTCTGCTGAAGTACTCTCTAAGAAAAAGATTATTCTTTCTGTGTTCACATTTTATGTTCATTTCTTCAGAATGATTTCTACACAATAAAGCACAGCAAAGAAGGACAGAAAAATATTTATCTTATCCAGCGGTCAGTTTGCATTTCTATGTGCAGGTGTTTTGAAGTAAGAACTCGATGCTGATTCAATTAACGTCATTGTACTCTGTGAAGTGAAAGCTGACAACACAGAAAATGATAAACAGTTGAGATCATTATACCCCATACACCATTTTGTCATTAAAATTGATGCAATATTGAAAAAGGAATTTGTGCCATGTGTGTTCTTGACATTTTGTACTCACACATTAGACGCACTCATGCTGTCTAATGCCCAATTCTGAGATTTTTTCGTATCAACAAATATCTTTACTTTATTTGCTTCAAAATGATTTATACCCACCAGTGTCATATTACATTACTCAGTGGATCAGTGAATAATTTAGTGCAGATGTAGCGTCAAACTACAGAATCCAAACACAGATGACACAAATATACAGCACACACACACACACACACACACACACACACACACACACACGAACGCACACACACAGTGTCTTCTTCTAATAGAACTCTCTGCTGATACAAGAGTCAGTTATACAACACATTTGGACAGCAGGCAGCACCCTGACATGGGTGACCTCACACTAAATGACGGCCCGCCTAATTAGATCAGATCTGCTGGTTAGGGCACAAATGAAGAGAGTAAAGCTTATATTTTTCAGGATGACAAACTGGCTATGATTTAAGAGATTTGGCCAGAATTCTCTCATTAAATAAACACAGATCAGCAAGCCAAAGCTTTGACATATGTGAGTGATTTTCCTCGATGGTAGAGACTTGAGGGGTTTCAGATATGTCGCGGAAACTGGCCCTCGATATTAAAGTGACACAGAAGTCTTGGACTGGTGTCTGTCGCTCTACAGTAAAATACTGTGATAAATAAAGTGAAGCCAATGATTTCACTTAGCTTGTTTGCAGCAGTCCAGTCAACTGGTGACATCTGTATGTTCATGTGTAGTTAGTGTGTGTGAGAGAAGAAAGGAAAGGAAAGAAGAGAAACACCCACCCGAGGACTCCCTGCAGGCTCGTTGCTCGGCGTTTCCTTCTTCCTCTGCTCCTGGACTAAGAAGTCTTTCAGATACTCGTTTATCTGACAGAGAGAGAAGACACACGTGATTCAAACTCTTTGAGCGAGCAGAACTCAAAATAGGTTCAGAACAAGGCTTAGACTTCATCTTCAGCTCAAAATAATAGGAATACAATACAAAAGGAATAGCATCATGTTCAAACTGGAAGTTTGCGCCATAAAGGTAGAGACGTTGGAGTTTTTCCAATTGTCTAAAACATTTAAATTGGATTGTAATCTGATTCATCTCAAGTGGAGTGGAGTTAATAATGAAAATCTCACATAATCCTGAACTTTGGACAGTTTGCTTGTACGGTATGTCTCTTGAAGTTCAAACAGATCGAAGCAGGTTTTAGCAGTTCAAATTGTGAATTTGAGACTTTTTGGAAAACAGAGCGACTCCAGCAGAGAGCCATATGTCTGACCAGCACGACTCCATGACCACACCTGTTAGCTATTGTGAGTGTGTGTGTAAAGCTTAGAGCTGGCAGCAGCACAGTGTTCCTACTAAAAGAATGTAAACAGACAGGGCCCTGCAGCACTGTATGAATAAGTCAAAGCCATCTGGACATTAATGCTGTGTCAAAAAATCACCTCTAGTAAAAAAGTCCAAAGGCTGATTTACACAGTGTATCCAAGTTCATACATGTAGTAATATATCTTTTCCTAAACATCATTTTTGCCTATACAAATGTGATTTGTATATTAAAGTTATTCTAGTTTGGAACTGAAACAAAGCTGACTGACTGACCACAAGTGTTACAGTTAAATGTTTTAATCTAGCTGATTTAGTGGATACTTTGATCTGATTCATGTTGTTATGGTTAATGGCATTTCATCCTAACATAATGGCTTTGAGTAACGTTAGCCGATGTAAACACTTTTTTTCATACATACCATACTGTTTACTGTTTGTCCTCAGAAGATAAAGGTCACAATGAAATGCAAATTCAAATAAATAAAATAATTTTTCTGTGATGAGCCTTTTTGAAAATGGTAAATGGTAAATGGACTCGAGCTTGTATGGAGCTTTTCTAGTTTTCTGACGAAGCACCGGGAGTAATTGGGGGTTAAGTGTATTGCCCAAGTACACATCGGACATGTTGCTCAACCTTCTGGTTGAGAGACAACCAGCCGCCCCAAACATTACTGATAATTTAAATAAACAAGGGTCAGTCGTATTTAGACACTTCACCTCAAAAACATTCTGTGAAAAGGTTATAAAGGCAGTGAATTTAAAAAAAAAAATGGAACAATCCCACCTTTATATACCCAAGAGGATGTTTTCTTATGCGCTGAGTTCATCTGCACATGCCATATGTTATAACCTCAAGGCATGTGAACAAAGTGTTACACATATAACAGATTTGATGGTATCTAGGTCAGAGTTTCTCATGGTAATACCTTGCAACCCCACTGTGCACTGAAAAATTTCAAAGCCCATGATCTATGAGCCCAACATGGGAAATATGGCTCCGGGGAAGGGTATGCACATCACCTCGTGTGTTGTACAAAAACGTTGTCTGCTCGTTGAACAGATACTAAACGAGGCGATGTATTTCAGTCTATGATGTGGTTCAACTCTTACTGGTTATAGCATTCAATGTGTTTTCTTAGATAGTTACATTGTCAATGGAAATAACCCAGAACAATACACACCCTGTTGATCCAGGTGGCCACTGCGTCGTCCGTGTCGTAAGGTGTTTCCACCTCAGGGTCAGAGGATGGATACTGACGGATGCAGGTCATCACCTTCTCCACGCTCACTGTCTCCACCGTGTATGCCATCATCAGGGTGTCAATCATTGCCAGGTGAGCACTCTGGAACAGAAGACAGAACAAAGAGAGGTCAGGTAGACACATAGGTTTGTTTCCTGCAGATTGTACATTTGAAGTATTTTAGCTACTCTGCTTGTTCATTGTGGATTTACGATACAGTAGTATAAGCATCCATATATACCACAGTCGTGTAGTACCAGCTTGGTCAAGATAAGAGAGTGACAGAATCTGGATTACACATGGGCCTATTTATAAAAAAAGCATGTTTAAACGTTACATATTGCAGACAAAGCTTAGAACATGTCGGGTCCTCTGAGACGGAGAATGAGACATGAAGAAGCTAATTGAAGGTAACTGAGCTAAACTGTGAACAGGTATCTGAGTAGGTTAAAAAAGCTCTTAAAACTATGATAATGTGATCCCATACAATATGATAAACTTTATTGCCCCTCATAAGCACACAAATTTGTCTTGGACTCCAGTGCTGCTCACAGTAAGCTTGTTGAACATAATATTCTAGGTGGGTTGGGAGCAAAGCATTGAATGGTCAGTGATTAATAGTATTGGACTCTAAATCCTTTTTCTCCCTCGTACATCTGAGTCTTCAGTCAAACATTCCCCCGTGGCCGTTGCCCTGGAAACAAGTGCATTCTTCCCTTGTTACGAGACCCACTTTGCTCACAGAGACTGCCAGCCCTTACGAAGCCTGAATAAGACATCTTCCTGACAACACAGAACAATGAATAGAGTCTGGGTCCATTATAAACTGCTCCTCTCATAATTTAGACTGACTGGAGGGGTTCGGTTTAGAAAAAAACTACAAATACAAATCCATCACATTTTTGGAAACATAAGGAACTTGAATATTTACAAGTCCTTTCCTGCTTTCGTGTCCTTAACTTTCGTGTCCTTAACTTTCATGTCCTTGACTTTCGTGTCCTTCTTTTCATTTGGTAAGTCTGTGGTTGATCACAAGTTATTTTAGTATTATGCCAGAATTGAACACAACTAGCAGACTCCATTGAACAATACTTACGGCATATGTTGTGACTAACCCTAGACTTTGGCTCTGCTTTCAAGAGGAGCTATGAGGACATTTTTTATTTCCTTTTTGGCATTTTAAAGCAAACAATAAGTAGAACTGTGTGAGAACAAGTATTTATATGAAAATATGCAAATATGTTTACACATATTAGTATTATTATTAGTATGAAGTAGGTAGTAAAAAACGCATTCATTCCAATATGTAAGAGGACTGATGCCATACCTCAATCACTCTTTTTTCAAACCGATATGTGTTCTGTTTAATAATTATCTGCAATTATTTGTTTTCATTATTACAAAATACCTTACCTTTAAAATATCTCATCATTACCTATAGAACGTTGCTAATTGCCTATACCAAAATACTTCTACATTACAAGACTATTCATTGGTCTGGGTTCTGAGTACTAATCAAAGCAATGAATACAAATAAGATTAAAAGGAAACTGACTTGAACAAACAGCAACGTGAGAGTAATTTTACATGTATTACTGAACAGGATAATCACAGGAATCTTTACACAGATCAGCAGTGTGAGCATCTGTTAATATCACAGATACTCAGTCAGTTAGGTTGTTCCACTTCTGTTAGAGAACTATACATTTTTCAATAAAGCCAGTACATTTTCTAAATTATTTCTGTAATGTGTAGATGTCAGAAGATGAGAATCCAGGCATAGAAAGACTTGCAGCAAATGATTCAGACAGTTAAAGATGATTTCCATTTGTGTGAGTTGATTTAAGGATGTTAGGGCACTCAAACTAACAGATTGTTTTGGGGTCTAACTTGATTTGAAATGTATTCCAGGATCACAGTCTTCAATCCTAGCTGACTTTTCTTAAATGGGCATTAGCTTTTTAAAATCCCTTAAACCAACGTGTCCATCCTATGCCACAGCAGGGACATTTGATACGTCCTCCGTCTGCAGCAAGAGACTCCCAGGGAGTAGGATGTGGTGTTAGATGAGGTAACAGAGAAAGACTTCAGACATCAGAGACAGTTTTTCACTCGTCCTTGAAGACTGACTGCTAATGAGTCCATGCTAACTAGCTATGTTACATCATGAAACAGCTGCTATGTTATGAAAGGCAAGTTCAAAGCTACAAAGAATGAATCATTATTTGCATAAAATAATTTTCCGGGTTAAAAAAAAAAGACAGACTGAAACAGGGCTTCTGTTCTTTATACTCATGTTTCTTTGCATCACACAGATGCAACACCTATTTCAGGAAGACGCTGTACTGACATGTAACTTTCATTTGCATTGAGAGTGGTAACATAAGCTAAATGTGAAAAAACTTAAAAAGCTTAGGTTTGTGCTTTTTTTTTTGGCTCTTACTTTTTTTTTTGGCTCTTACTTAGCTCCCCCTATTAGTCTTTCCAATGGATGGAGCACCAAATATTTATACTTGAGCAGCAGCCTTTTCCATGAGCTCACCCAATTAATCAGTACTAAATTGAAAGAGGCCCCTTGAAGATGTGCACCAGAGTCGGCGGAGAAAAACAAAGGATTTAAAAAGCACCACTCAAGGGTTTAATGATGGAAGTGATGTTGATGAGCTCGTGCTGTTCCCCCACTCTAACAACCAAATGTGTCATTTTATGCTAATGGCAAGGCAGAAGACACAAAAAGCCAGAGTTAATTGTTAAGTGTTTGGATCCTTTTAGTCTACTCAATATGAAATCAAAAGCCATTTGCACTAGAAATATTTAGTTACTCCCTTGTTGTACAACAGCTGGTAGTTGAAAAACGAACATCAATACTGAAAAGCTTTCCTCAAAATGTAAAATATGGGAATGTACAGTCAATGTAAGCATGACATAGTAACATTTGTGTCTATAGTTAGACGCTAAAAATGCATTTTTGCTCCGAGATGACATCCTTGTGTGAAATTGCATTAGCTTAATGTCTAATTTCCTCTATCTCTGATCTGGCACCCCCCGCAGCAAACCAATCTCATTTAATAATACACTGCCAAGACGTTTCCTATTGGCCTGCATTTAGCCTGTCCAAACAGTACTAAACATTATCCCAGAGACACACAAGCAGCCAAACACAAACATCCTGTTATCAGTCTGTGGAGCAGTAACACATCTGGCCTGTACTCCCTCAACAGACGATCAACCCAGGGCAAAAGTTAAAGAGGCAAAGAATCCAACATCTTTCCTTAAAGGCCTCTTTCCTCTCCCCCTCATGCCGAGCAATTTGAGGGTGTATGTGATTAGCATCTGCTGTGTTCTGATGGGATAAAATGACAACAAGGGAAGCTAATCTTGTTTGCTGGACGACAGACCTGCAGACTCTAATTATACTGAACAACAGGCCATTCTGTTGGAGGAGGATATTGTAGAACCTATGCACCTTATGAAGTGATAAAAAGGTACTATTTTTAGATGTCAGCAATAAGTGCTTTTCTGATATAATAGTGCCAGTGTGAATCACAAGGTTTGACAACCACCAGTCAAAAAGAGTCATTAAATGGATGAAGAGAGCAGAGGAGAACGATGAAGATGGAGGAATGCAGTTTATTCAGAGTCAGGTTCACCTAACATCTGATAATGCATACTGCTTCTAATTTCTAGAACAAATTACAACTTAATCTATTGTGAAATAAATTCTTGACAGTATTACGGACTATTTCAAACTCTCCAATATTAACTTAAATCTAAAAAAACCCGTACAGTATAACCAGGGACCACAATAAACCATCATTATCATAACTTTAGTGAACATTGTTTAAGTCATCAGTCCTATATTATAATTCTTGGAGTTAGCATCAATTCATTAATTTGACCTTCTTTCACACAAAAATATTTATTCAAACATTTCACAATTAGTTGCCTTTATGCGTTAAATGTGCTATTTCAATAAAGTAGCCTTGCATTGCCTATTGCTACTTCAAAGCTTCAAATCTGATCTGTAACATATCTGCCCAAAATACGCTGCAACTCTCTCATAGACAACATTCAATATCAATATGACTGACTGTTTTATTAACAGACAGACCAAAACAAAATCTGTTTATCAGATGACCTTATAATTGAGCTTATCTCTTTTCTTGCTGCATCAACACAGGTGCTACCTCCTCGGTCTCTGTGAATACATGAGGAAAAAGCCTCTTTAAAGGCCCCCCCCCTGCAGTCAGTGTTCATGAAGCATGCATATACGGAAGATAGTGTGCTGCTGAGAAACGTTCAGCAGACGGTCAGGATCAGCTGACCATGTGTAAATGTCATCTGAAAGCTTGAAGGAGGCGATGTGGAGTGGGAGAAGAAGAGAGCGAGGCCGAATAGAGGTAGATCCTTCAGTGCCCAAAGAAAGAGTTAGCCTTTCTCATTAGACGAGAGCTGCCTGTCGTTTGTCATAAGGCCGTTTCTCTATAACATCCTCTTATGTCATGTGACACGTTTTCTAACCTTTCGGACATATGCTTTCTTTCAGCGTTGCTTTACTTTATGTTCCTACATCTGCATGTTTCCATACCTAGGAGCTGCCCAGCACAACCTCTCTTCTTCCACTGTTCGCCTCTGAGCAGCCCCACTGGAGCATTCAGGGATCAAATGCCTCGTCTGGAGGATATGTAGCTCGATCCAAAAGGGAACATTCTGCTAATTATTCATTCCATTAGTTTACTTTTTTATTATAAGTTTCAGCCTCCTCCTAAATAATGCCCTGAATGTATGCTGATTTTGAACACTATATTAATGCTCAGTGGTTTTAATCACAGCGTATGTGTGCATTATTACAATCATGCACCTTTCTAACACAAAGACATGCACAAACATCTTTTGCTTCCTCGTCAAAGCTCATGGCAACAAATCTTGTTGTGATTTCTCATGAGGTAAGAAGGCGCTCCTTCACAGTATCAATATCCTGTTTTTATTATGTTGCATTGGCGGATGTCTATGTTTCCACCTGGGGAGAAATGAGGGCAAACACTGCTCATCTTTAGCTTCTCTGTGAAAGAGCAGAGATGAAAATCCACCGTAGAAGCCTGATTTAAAAACCGCACAAAGGAACTGAAAGACAAATCGCGGCGAGTTACGAGAGATAATGTGTGATGTATTTCACCTCATAATTCTTTTTTTATGTAAATAACCTGAAATCTCTTTTGTAAGTGCTCAAAGCTGCATGTCACAGCCTTAACCGGATCCCGGAAGACGCACAGCATTCCCTCTCCTTTATTTTTCTGAGATCATTTTGAATCAATACACTGCACACTTTATTTCGCTACTAAATGTCCTGAAACGAGTAAGGTAATGTCTTTGCCACATTTTACAGTAAAAGCTTGGAGGGGATTCAATGGGTCTGCATGGCTAATGACCCGTTAGTGCCTGTTTTTGATGGAGGGCAAGGCTTCATTGTTTTTTTAAACTTAGAAAAAGTTGGAGCAGAGAATGACCATTTACCAAACAAACGTGAACTCCTGGACCTCCTCAGAACTGAGAAAACGCACACACAGTGATTCAATATCAGGAGTGATGTCATACTGAAATGCAGTCTGCGTTTAGTATTAAAGCTCTCCTGTCCAGCCCCAGAGGCTCCATGCTGGGGTATGTTGTCTAAAAATGTAATGTGTCTAGCATCAGGCCAACTCAGCTGGACATGGAAACGCTCTCAGCTGTGCCTCTCTCTGGTCTCTCTACTCAAGGTCAGCACAAGTACAGTAATGTAAAGTAAAGAAGTAGAAAAGTCTAAACTCTTCTAGCCCTTTTGTAGTCTTTCCTTTACTGAAGGTTACATTTTAAGTTTAACCTTTACTCAGGATAGTCCAGAGAGATTGAGGTGACACTCTTTCAAGAAAATGCCCAAATAGCTTTAAAGTGTACTGATAATACAAAGTACTCAATATCAGCCAGACTTTACCCATAAGCAGAGTGAATAAATCACTAATCACACTGGTAATGCTGCATTTCTTTTTAACAACGTCTTCCCCAAACATCTAAAAATATTTCAGAAATAAAAAAATAAAAACCTTCCCCAATCTGTCTCTTTTCACAGCAGTCTTTTGTTTTGGAATACAGCGACAGCACTATTCCCTTAACAGCTTGCCCAATTGTGAGAAGAAATAAAAACAAACTTCTCTCTCTCACACACACACACACACACACACACACACACACACACACACACACACACACACACTTTCACACATACCCATGCACACTTTTAGATGCACATAATGCCAAAAAAACAGTGAGGTCTGGCATCAGTTGTGGGAGTGGAGCTTTTTAAGTAGCATACCTTCCTCCTCCATATGCTCCAAACCCAAGCTAGCAATTATATGGAAACCTCAAAGCTAACCTTAGAACTGTTTCTGGGGACAGGATCATGGATACCAGCCAGGGTGGACCAAGGCTGGAGATATGCCTGCACTCCAAATCCTTCCATCGTGTTAGAAAAAGGCCCTCTGGTTCACACATACAGTATTACGGTGCTTAAACATGGTGGTCATTTACCTGGTGCTCAGACTACATCTATAAGGGTTTTTTTTAACTGTTACAATGGTAGTTAGTTTGAAACATGATTACATTTCTTTCCCCCAGAAACGGGCTTTTCTCTGTATGCCTTTGTTGCTCTTTTACGCTGCATGCATCGTAAAGCCGGGTCTTTAAAAGAAGCAGAGCAGCACAGTGCTGCAGATTATCTGCAGAGTGTTGCCACATTTGAGCAGCTACTGTTCAGGACCGTGGCTCTCTGATTGGTCTCACATTGTGCTAAATATCTACTTACGAGAAGACAAAGAGGAACATTAATTGCTGCATTGTTAGTTTTGGTGTGTTTCTATGAACATTTGTGTGCACAGTCAAAGCTAATGCAGAGGATGTATTGTTCTCTGGATGAAGTGAATGGATTTCAATTATGAATCCATTATTTCTGTTATTGTGTGGCACTTCAGTTTACTTCATTTTACCAGTCAGAGCATACAACACTGCCCAAAGACCTCTTCACAAATCTACAATTAACCCCCGCCTTCCACTACCAAATATAGAGCAATGGGTTGCAGGCTCTGCTGGTGTTTGCATGTTTTTAGATACTAAGCTTGTTTAGGTATCCTTCAGTGACGTGAGTCAGGCCAATAATGACAGCAATCATACATCTATAGTCTACTTTCCTATTAAAAACAGAAAAAGACAATACATATCAGCCTAAATCAGAGTCTAATTTCCAGCCAGGACAGAAACATGCTCGGGACTCGGGACGTCACATGACATCCCACAATGTGCTCCCTGCCCACCCATCCATACAGTGCTGCCTGGGAGTAGCCGCTGGCATTGAGCATCACATACTGGCTGTGACTTCACTGCAGCCGTGAGGACAGAAAGTACTTGAATGGGCTTCCCTTCCACCCTGCTGCTTCAGCTCGTCTTTGTTCATAAGATCAAGGACAGAGGAAGCTAGTTGGATGTTAAAAATATTTTTTTGGTCTGGCACTCAGGTTAGCTTTCTATTCTTCACCCTATGTGTGTGTGTGTATGTGTGAATCCTTCTGTGTGATGCAGTGTCGCAGAAATGTGGTTTGCCTGCTTCAATCTAGTAATTCAGATTTCTCTGTCTCAAGATGTGGCAGCGTTCGCACAGTACATGACTGTACAAGCACTCACACACTGTGCATACGCCATATGCAAGAATAAGTACCCCCTCTCCCACCTACACACACACACACACACACACACACACACGGCCTACTGGAGTGTAACCATAGAAACGGAGCGCCTGCCCAATAGGAAATGTGATAGAGGCAGCAGAAGAGAGGGAGATAAAAAGGAGGAAGTGTATTCATGTTCATATTCATGATTGTATTCAATCTGTAACACAGTGAACTGACAATAATAATACTGTATATAAATATATATATATAAAATATTGTGTTTTTTAGCTATATGCTATCCTCTGATTTATTAGAGCCAGTTGAGTGGAGGGAAAAAAACAGTGTTTTGGATTTATTCTGTATTAAGAGCTAAGAGATAAGAGCTAAGAGATAAGAGCTAATATGGACTCTTTATTTTTATTTATCACTATTTATATCATTAACGCAACTTTGAACAATGTTATTGCACATCGCATATTTCTCTCATAACGTGCATGCCCATACTGTTCTGGGTTTTAGGAAACATTTTTACATATCCAACATACAATATCGAAAACATTTGATGAATAATAAAGACTGAAGCATAAAGCTTCCAATCATCAAACATTTCTGTATATACAGTATATAAAAATGATGAATACTTGAAAGTGGATGTTTTGTTAACAAATTAAAATGGTGCAATTAGTAGCATGATTAACTAGAACTGCTAGATGAATCTCTTCAGTAGAGTTTAATCTACACAGACAGTTCATAAATATCTTTGCAGCAACATGACCTATTTACCACAGCTTTATTAAATATTAAAGCTGTGACATTCAAGGTTCAGCAGCCGTGAAGAATGTCGATCTTCACTGATAAGGGGTTTTCAAGAGTTTTGAGAAAATAACATTTATTTTGCCATCTAAATCATCTCAGAATGACCATGCTGTCGATGATAAGTACGGCTTTCCAATGAATTGTTAATCAGGGATGAAGGCAGATTCAGTTTGTTTAATTACTATTCTAACAATTGCTGATATGCTTATATGACACTTTTATTATGTTGTTTATTCTTTTCCTCCATTCTTATGTTCTTTTCAAACGAAACAATATTTGATAACTTGTATGATTTTAGCAAATGTTACAAAGTGAGGCGGCTCTTTAATAATCACCGAATGAATCCCTGTTTGCTTTTTGCTAGAAAACAGAAAACAGTGGATTTAATGTTCTTAACAGAGGACTGACATCAGCCTTCCAGCAGGGATGTTGAGAACACTTCTGTACCACTCCACAGTTTGCAATTCGGATCCTTAGATACCTTAACACACTCAGGACACACTCTACAACACACTTAGACGAATGCACAAGTGTAGATTAACATGCAGGCACAAACACACAGAATCTATTTTCATTCATCATCAAGATTATGTCGCCTTTTTGATGTAACTGGCATCCCACTCTGTAGCAAGCGGGTCAGACTTGACATCAGGATGTTGAATCACCAAGCAAAGTATTTGATTGTTATTAAATATGCTTGATGTAAGAATGAACAAAATAGTCTAGGGATAATTAGTTCTTCACATCCCCCATAAAGATTTTTTAATAACAGGATGATATGATGTCTGACATTTTCTTTTGAAACAATCACATCAAAATGATGTTTATTTTCTTAGGAGATTTTACTTTATTTTTCCTTCCTGTGTGTGTTTCTATTTGATCACCACAAACAAAGCGGTTCTCACAGAAGTAACACTGAAAAGAAACACAATGAAGAAACAACAGCAATTAAATCCCTTTGATAATGAGTTTTTGCTATTTTAATGCTAGCAGTGGTGCGTCATGTGGGCTGTAATGTGTGATGCTAGAATAATATTGTCCGCCCACCTCCATATCCCTCTCTCGCTCTCTGTGATGACTACAGGTAGAGGAGAGTGTCAGTGATGCAGAATGTGTGTAGGCGACTGAGCGTGGGAGAAGGCAGCGATTTGGATTCTGCATTTTCACATGTGGGAATCCGTCACATGGCAGAAGACAGAAGGATGAGTGGGCAGAACAGTGACAGAAAGAGAGAAAGCGGGTTTTAGCAGCCTTGTGCAAATGTCAGTAAAAGTGCTCTGTTATGGCATCTGTCAGACAAAACATCAGCGGCATCGAACTCTGCCGCTGACTGACCTACTAAAGCTCCCTGGAACATCCCCCTAAATGTTGCTTATTCTGAAAAGTCTCATGCAAACTGCTGACTTCGATAAAAAGCTTAGCTAAAAATGCAATGAAACAGCATTTTATAATGGTGCTGGGGCTTTTATCAAGAGCAGCTTACAGTTGGAGCTGCAGGTAGGTGCTTAGTCTCTCTCTCTATATCACAGTCTCCTCTAGGGGAAAACACAGTGATGATTTTTCTTCTTTTTAAAAAAAACCAAAACATTTTTATCCTGTTTCTAGTCTTTTATGAGAGCTAAGCATTGACAGCTTCTCATCACCTTGTTAACGCTTGGAGGAGTTTCTAAATAATAGATGATCCCCCATCTGACCTGTCATTCCACAGTGCAGCAGGTACTCCACATGAACGGTCTTTAATGCGTCTTCACAGAAAACATCTGCACTGCCTCTTCTGAGTATATCCTGAAATGTAATTTAAAGTGATCTCAAGTAGTAACAAATCTATCTTCAATAAAGCTACTACAATTAAACCATCTTCATACATCAGATCTGGATGCTGCAGATCTCATGCTATGATCAAATGTAAGTAATGATTCACTACGTGCTGTTTTGTAAGAAACAAGAATGAATTACCAATAAAATGTGTTTAATTTACGCTGTTCTGATTCTTCAATGGTTCTTAAAGCAACTATATTGTGTAGGGAGCAAAGAAAGAAAGGCATTGGAGAAAAGGTAGGGAAGATGTAAGGGTTGTCGGTGGTGAGAAACTAAAGGGAAGTTGAATGAGAAGGGGCAAAAGGAAGGAAGACGGGGGAAATAGAAGTAAAAAAAAAATGAAAGTAGAGGAGGAATGAGCAAAGATGGAGGATAGATGTGGGAACACAGTTAATGAAATGTGAATGGAAAGGTTGGGAAAAGGGAAGGTGTTGTGGGAGATATTTAAGAAGAGAGAGGTGGGAGGAAGGGAGGAAGATAAAAGGGGAGACACAAAGGCAGGAGTGATTTTAGGGCGGTGGCTAAGGTGGGAAGGGTAAAAGAAGGGATGCAGGATTAAAGGATTAAACCTAAGAACGAAGGTAGAAGGAGGAAGGAAAGCGCAAATGGCAGAAGGTGCTTTTATACTCCTATGACAGCTCATTTTCACTTTAACAACAACTTGGTCAGCCATGCACACACAAACACACACACTGTGGTTCCCTAGCAAAAACATTTATGATCTGTGCTGGGTTCAAATCAAACCCTAAGGGGGGGGGGAAAAAGAAGTTATCCTGCACCACTAGAAGAAATCTATGGGTATCTAAGCTAGACCACATATCATACATGAACATTTAAACAAAAATGAACAAAGTAAATCTGAAAACATCAACAAAATGCTTATTGTGCTTGAAATGCAAACCCTGACAAAGCTTAAATAACTTTTGAATTAGCATAGGAGGGAAATTAAAACCAGCAAGACTCTACAAACAGACTGCAGGCAAACTGTGTGCTAATCATGTCTCAATTGCAACTCACTGAAGCAATAAAGCCTCCTATTGAGACTTTGCCCGGCAAATAATGAGGATTTCTCATTCTCTCTCACAAAGTCGTCCCTCCAGTGAGCTCCAACACAGAGAGATGGAGACGAGCTAGCGGGACGGAGAGACAGATACACACGGGGCGGTGGATGCCTCGAGGTCTAAGTCAGATTGCACTGCTGTTTTTTGTTGGTTTGAATCCTCGTATGTTATTAAAAAATCTTTACGGGGGATGTGAAGAACTAATTATCCCTAGACTATTTTGTTCATTCTTACAGTTAATCAATTGCTTGTCTTTGCTGTTGTTGTTGTTGTTGTTGTTTGTCGGGTCGTGGATGGTTCTGTATTATCTTTTTCATCAACTCTGGGTTATAAAGATTGTTTTGTATGATCAGCTGTATTTTGCTAAGAGAGAACGACATTTCCAGGCTGCTAAAGTGATGTTCTTTTATTTCGCAGCAAATAAAAAACGAGTTGAAGACTCCTTCTTTAAATCCCCCTGGTTGACTTTTAATTGAACAGTTAAACATTTGAGTAGTTGTGCCTGCAGAACAGCTACATGATCACTGTCAGTGCAAGGCCTAAAGGTCATTGTATTATGCTTGATCCATTACGTCCATTATGTTTTAAAATTTTCCATAAGCTTTAGTACCTATATTACTTCTAATAAAAAAATAACCCCCCCCCCATAAAAAAAATGTGTGACATCGTAACTGCAAAAAACGACAAGATCTTCCAATGCATCCTCAAAACAAAAAAACCTGCTGTCAGAGCATAAGGCCCAGTTAGCATGCAGCAACATGCAGGTCGCTTGAACATACAGAAACAGTTTGAACAGAAGTGCATGTAAGCTCAAATATGTGTACGGGGGTTGTACTTGATGTTCTTGTACCTTGCTAGTCAAGAATGTGCTCTTTCCAGATTTACTGAAATAAAAGACAGACTGGTGGAATGAGGAAAAAGATTATGAACATGAAACATGCCTGGGAGGAAAAGAAACTGTAGGCTACTTTTTGAATTCTACAGCTGGGAAAACTTAAAACAGAGATTCGGATGAGTTGCTAGAAGAACACTATGGCATAAAAATGTCCTGAAAGGGTCAGTAAACCTGATTTAAAAAAATCCTTCTTACCATTTGCAGAGGCCTCTTTCGCAGGTCCCTCTCTGTGACCAGTCTCTCCTGGTCAGTGACGTAGAGTCCTCGCTGTGCCAGCGCCTGGATGACGGCATCATGACCCAGCAGGGGTTTGGCAGCATCGCTCTTCAGGATGAGGCTGCCGGCCCTGCAGTAGAGGTCTGCAGAGAGGAGGAGGCTGGCCACAGGAGGCTTCAGGTGCTCCTGCTCGTACTGGTCCGTGTAGAAAGGGTCCTTTAAATCTGACGGGATGCTGTCTGCATTGTGGGCAAATTGGAGATAAGAGATTGCACTTTAGATATAAAAAAATATACCACTCAAGAACAACTTCAGTGAGGTGGCAGAAACATTGCATGTAAGAAAAAAAAGAAAATCTTAGATGCATGTTTGCCATACATTTCACCAATTTCTTACTGAATTGAATATAAAGTGAGGTAAAACTAAGGAATACAAAATGCGTAAAACTTTGGTTGTTTTGACATGAGTTTGAATACAATGATGGCATCTTATTCCAAATCTGCAACACAGTTAAGACTTTATGATGAAATTTCCAGCGAGTGCCAAGATTCCCTGCAATTTCTTTTCCTTGGCAAGTGTGCCTCATTTTCATTGCCATGCTTCGACAATATCTTGATGTGGTATGAGTGGATAGACCGCAGCGTTGCTATAGCAACCGTGGAGGGAGAGGAACCTGATCGATTCATCTAGTCTGTATCTCCGCAGCTTCGAGCTCCCTGGGAACACCCCTCTCACTGTCTGCTTCATCAAAGAGAGAGCCTTCATGTGTGAAGTGTGAAGTGTGTGTGTGTGTGTGTGTGTGTGTGTGTGTGTGCGCACCTTGGGCAAGTCCAAGCAATGGGATTATAGCCTACAGATAATATGAAGACATTGCATGTTTTACTGCTTCTGTCTTCTATCTTCTTGTCTATATGTTTACTGAGCGAAGAGGAAATGTTTCTTGAAAAGAGAAAGAGTTGCTACTGTGGCCTTTCTTTTTCCACAACTGATGAAACGATACAATTGTGATTAACTGGTTTGAAACTTGATCTTGCAGCTGTGTGAAAAAAAAACAAAAAACATCTGCACACACTCCAGATGCAGAACCCAACACACTGTGTGGGCTCAGGATAATAGATGTACATTTTGATAACTGCCTGACATATGCAGAGAACATGTGGTGACAGCTTTACATCCCTGACACTGCTTCCCATCCTCCAATTCACCCACACACACACACACACACACACACACACACACACACACACACACCAATGAATAACCTGACCATTATCACAAGGTCATCTGCTGAGTGACTGAGTTATTATGGAACCAGGATGCAGACAGTGGCAGTAGCAGGTATCTATATTAAATGCTCTTCTTGAATGTTCATGTTATTGACCAAACAAAAGAAACATTGATCTTCTCCTCCAGCCCTCCCCCTCCATCATCGCACACAACCCAACTTCAACAACATCTTGAGGCTCGTAAAGTGTCAGCATTTTGCTCAGGTAAATAAAATAAACATACAGTTTATTATTGTGTTATATACAATGTGTGTATTCCATATTTACTGAGCTTAACAATCCCACAAAGCTAAAACATCTGCATTTACAAAAGTGATCACAATCGATCCATAGTAAGCACAGCAGTCAAAAAAATAAAGCTTCAATCATTGCATGAAATTTGCATAAATTCAACCACTTCTAAAATCTGCTGTTTTGACTTAAATGCACTTGAGCATCTGTTCAGTAAGTAAATAAGTAGAGAGTCAAATGAATTTACAGTTCACCCATGTGTTCAAACAGGACAGCTGTGCATTAAACACTTGTAGTTGTGCTGTCTGATAGAATTGAAAAGCATTTCCAAACAGTATGATGACTTGCTGTATAGGCTACATCTTGCATCTAAAATGTATTTTCTTGATACACTCCTTTATTGACGTAATGAGGCATATGCATGCTGAGTATATCGAGCAGCGTAGGCAGAGATCTGGAGATGAGCCCGCTCTCTCTCTGGAGGGCTATATTTTTGGAATCAGCCCATTTCTTTCAGGCCTGATTCAGAATACACAGAAGATCTGCAAGGAATCTCATGTTTGCTGGGCTTTTACGACACACTGAGACCAACAGAGCTGTATTGTTTCTTTTTAAGATACTTTGTTGAAGCCAACATAAAAATGAGGCACAGTATTTCGCTAATTACAATACGCGGAATCGAAATGACAGAAAGTCTTTGGTCGCGGGAACTCTCTGAGTCTTTTGTTTTTCTATATGTGGATAACCCTGGGTCTGACGGTTATTTCTGTTTCCACATCAATAGGTGTTTGAGTATTGATTGATACCTTTTCTATATTGCTTCTTTTAAATGTTCTGATTGGGAATGCAAATGCAAAGAGTGATCTTCAATAAAACATTAGAAAACACCTACCCTGATCAAATTGTGCATGTGCACCTTAAAAGTTCTCTAGCTGTGGAACACAGTTTCAGAATGAATGATACTGATATCAAAAGATCTACGAAATCAAAATGATTTAGCCCTGATTCATTGAATATCTTCTAGCTCCTACTTACACTTTCAAAACCCAGTGTAGAGATTCTTGCACACTGGCTGCATTCTATTTTTCTGAGGCCAGTCACAAAGTGATCTGCTTCGGCTACAAACTCCTGAGCTGAGATTTTCTAAAACCCCGCTTCAGAGTAAAATCCTTTTCACTGCAGTGTCTGTGAATGGAGAGAGGCCTCATTCATAAATACAGTGAAGTGATCTTGCTCTGCTTCTCTGCTCAGTTGTTCCACCTTATCTGTCATGTCTCTGTCACCTAGAATTAACAATACCATAACCATGTATTAAGAAGCTTAAAAGAGCAGCAGACACCAGTTCCCAGTTGTGCCTTTTGCAGCTGCTTAAGGGTGAAAAGCGATGCTGTTACCATGTGTCAGACGACACTATTTAGCACATTTCCACTCTGACGGCTGAGAACTAACATTTGACAGCAGCTTTTTGCCTCTTCACCGAACACTTCTACTGAATCTGCTCAAATTGTGAACATGTGACTTAAACAGTGTGTCAGTCACATACTTACAAGTGTTACGCTTATAGTGATGTGAGGTATAGGTTTTGACAGGTATGTTGTTGAAATAGATGAGTTATTGTCACTGTTAATCTAAGTGATTGTAATTCCAACTGGTGGACAATAGAGGGTGTTAATAACTAATGCATTACAACAAAATACCTTTAATTCGAGCATGAGTGAGCCTCTGAGCCACCATGTTTCAACTTTCATATCTATATTTGTATCATCCATATACCTGAAAGTAGCAATACTGTTGATTTATCTTACTTTTCCTCATCACACAACATTTTTTAAACACACCCTTTTTTCTGTGCAAAATCCCTTGACAATGTAGGCTATTTAAAAAAAAAAAAATCTCATGTGATGATGCCTTTTCCCCACAAATGTGGATGCTGTCCTGAAGGTGACATCATCGGGGGACCCCTTCCTACCTCTGTGTTTTTACATTGATGCCTCTTTCCATTAGGGACAACACAGTTATTGATCACCGCAGAGGAAATGGTTTTACGTGTCCCCCCCCTCGGGATGATATTTATTGTATTTCCAATAGGCAATTCATTTTCACAGAACAACAGGGGTGTTTTGCACCTAAAAGGTTTAACTCGGATGGAAAAATCACAGTGGTAGATCCACAGAGAATCCTGGTAGAGGAAATTGCCTCAGGTAAACAAAAATGAGTCCATAGTGCATATCTAGCCTCCGATGTCTATACAGGCCAAGGCAGGTGAGGTTTTGTGTCAAATCAAAATTATTACTACTACAAGAATTGTATACCATACATGCAATGCTTTATATTTCTACTATTAGGCCTACTTAAACTGCTCACCAACATTTCATTTGAAAACCAAAACTATTCATGCAGCGTTCAGGTGCAGTAATGTCCCTACCTGTCCCGTATGCTTTGGCCACCAGCCATGTGAAGCTACAACATATTTTGGCCCTGGAGAAGTCATAGTGCTCAAAAGACTTTATTGATGGAGCAACGAAGGTCTTCCTCGCATCCCTGACGTCCTGAACTTCACCCATATTCCTCCCTCAATTGTTGTCTTGAACCCTGCAGCGCACTAACGCGAAAGCATCACACTCATGGAATCTCGTGGAAAACAACACACGGCGGTAAATGACGGGATGCGGTGTCTGTCCGGACACTATAGACAGATTTGTTCAGTCATGAAATGCTCGGTTGGCTTCTGGTTTTCGTGTAATGTAGTCACGTTGACACAATGAGTCGCTGGTCTTGGTGTTTTTCATCCATTCAGACGTGTAGCAGTTGAAATTGGCTTCGTTCAAACAAACTCGGAAGGTTTCCTTGTATTTCAGTGGAAAAAACGCTCTCCGGCCGACATAAAAACAGAAATAGGCCTACATCCATTCTTTCGGTTCTTTGGAAGCATGCAGCTTCTCCCTTTCATGTCCATGTATTATTGTATTAATAACCTATGTATTAAGCATTCCCTCCCCTGTTCTGTCTCCTGGTGCCGTGGTGCGGTTTTCCTGCCGCACTGAGGCACTCGAAGCCCTGCACCCTTCGCACTCACTGCGCATGCGCTACGGTTGCTTTCAAATGCAGCCGGGAATTCTTACATACATTGGAGGAATCTCCTTTTTTTGTGCGCGTAAACTGAATTAAATTGGCTGCTTTAAGATTACGGTTTATCATTACGGACTACAGTGTTCATCTGTAACTTATTATTCGTATGGAAATGTATTTATTCAAACTATCAGCGTCATCAGATAGTAAAACACACAATATTTGTGTTTCCAACGTGCACCTGAATGCATGAGAAACCCGAAACATAAACATGACCAAAAACGAAGACTCTGCACAAAACTAACTAAATAACAAACAAACAAAAAAAACAACGAATATCGAGTAATTTTCCAGCAGTTTGGACAAAAACACTTCAAGGCACGCTGTAATGACATACATGACCATGGAATAGCGAAAAGCTCTGTTCTGAAAACTACATTTCCCGACGTGCAAAAGCACCACTGCGTCATCAGTCGGCGTCGGTTATTGTTTTGAATCGTTGGACTATGATGCGTGGAGGTAAAGTTTGTCGTTCATAATCATCATTCAGGTAATATACACCCCAAACCAACCGATTTTTGGTTTGAAAACTATTACACGAACATTTAGACTTTTTTTTCGTAGCCTACTCCCTGTCCTCTTGATGTGTTGTCTGACTGCATCGTTTTTCATGTCATCGTCATGTGTCCTCTTAAGTTCTTCTTTGTAGGAGTTTCAGCATTCACTTACACCAAAATAACGTTTTACAGACATTTATTGTTTGATTATAATTTAATTGAAAGATCGTGAATATAGATGACTTGTTTAATCTGTAAATAATATACGGTATGTAAAGAAGCTGGTGTAATTATTACTATACATTACACTAGCTTACATTTAAATACATTTTTTTGCTTAGGGTCACATTTTGGCAAGGGCAATTCTGTTTACATATGTTTTTTATGATGTTCACAGGTTAATACCCACCTACTCCCACCCAAAAGAAAAAAAACAGAAAATGTTTGTGCCCAGAGCTCTGAAAGTGAAGAGACCTGCCCAGGCCTCAAGCCACATTTTGACCAAGAAAAGCAAAGACGATTGGGAGGAGAGAAAGGATGAAGGTATTTCAGTGGCACTTGTTCAAAAGGAGGAAGCATTTGAAGGCACAGAATCACAGTGCGGTACGATCGAAACAAGTGGAGACTCTGCAGGTGTGACAGAGAGCTCAGTACTGGATCCTGCCTCGAGTGATGCAGAGGATGACGAGGAGGAAGAGGAACCTGTAAAATCCTTTAGAAAGAGCCAGAGGTGGCCTGAGCCAGGGGAGCCTGTCTGTGTGATGTGTGGTCGCTATGGAGAGTACATTTGTGACAGTACTGACAATGATGTTTGCAGTCTTGAGTGCAAAGCCAAGCATTTGGCCCAAATGGGGTTAGGGACCGGGGCAGATGTGTTTATCCGTACGGACAAAAATGAAGATGAAATAAAGACTCAAACTCAACAGCAAGCGGGTGACCCTGGTGGAGTATGCATTAGTGAATCAAGCTATTCCTACAGGGAAGATCCGTTCATTTCAGGCCTAACAGAAGAGCAGGTGCAGCGGATTAAACAGGAGCTGGGCATTGAGACGGAGGGGAGAGACGTCAGTAGACCCATAGTTGAGTTTGAACACTGTGGCTTCCCTGCGACACTGCATGGAAACCTGAAAAAGGCTGGCTATGAGGCACCCACACCCGTCCAGATGCAGATGTTGCCTGTTGGTCTCACCGGGCGAGATGTGATCGCCAGCGCTGACACAGGCTCAGGGAAGACTGTGGCCTTCCTTCTGCCAGTGGTTGTGAGGGCACTGGAGGTACAGTGATACTGCTATTTGTATTTATTTCAGAGGAGTCTACTTTTTATCTCAAAATCAATTTCTCATTTTTGTCTAGATTAATCTGTATTTAGCAAAACACGAGGAACCTGACACCACAGTAGCCTAAAATCTCCTTTTGATGTCTGCTGAAAAGCCTGTGTGACACGATGATATCTTTGGCTGATTTGAATGAATGTATACATAATATACCTTGGACACAACGATATACAGTTACAGTCTAGCAGATGAGGGGAGAATCTGAATTTATTTTTTTTATGATGCGTGGTAAAGAACAAACAAAACATCTATGGCAGACATGGGCTCTGTAATATTACTTACATAATTTAATCCCATGATTTTGCTTGTATGTGTATTAAGATGCAGGGCCTTTTATTCCTCTAGAAAACAGCACACAGTGTGAGCAGTCCTGTGGCTCTGATCCTGACCCCTACCAGGGAACTGGCCATTCAGATAGAGAGACAGGCCAAAGAGCTTGTGATGGGCCTGCCTAACATGAGGACTGCACTGCTGGTGGGCGGCATGCCGCTTCCTCCACAGCTCCACCGCCTGAAAAGCAGCATTAAAGTACAGAATCTTTTATTTAATTTTGGTATTTCATCCTTCAGTCAATGAAAACATTCCTTTGGAAATGTCAGCCTTCTACTTTGTCATGTTCTACTTCTGGTATTCTTCCCCTTTAGATAATCATAGCCACCCCTGGGAGACTTCTTGAGATCTTGAAGCAGAAGGCAGTTCACTTGAATAATGTGAAGGTCATCGTGGTTGATGAGGTATGATAAACAATGTGTAAACAACCAGCTAAAGGGTTTCCAATGGAAAAAATATCGAATTATTGGAAGTACATTTTCATCCAATGATCCATGCTTAACAAACCCAGAAAACCTTCATTTGTGTGGATTATTTTAGCCATGGTTAGAATCTAACATTATTGTATGCCAACAATAATGTTTCATGATAGCTAATTGGATTTGAGTCATGGAATGTCTCAAAACATGTTGTTAAATTCAGGATTTACCAAAAATCATTCTTAAAGTTTTGAAGAAAAAAAACTAGCATTTTGGCTGCATGAATTGGGTCAATTATACGTTTCAGCTTCATTTAGAAGAAATGGAACACACAGAGACATTGTTTGTGTTGTATCCCACAGGTTGACACGATGTTGAAGATGGGTTTCCAGCAGCAGGTTCTGGAGATTTTGGAGCAAGTTCCCGAAGCGCACCAGACTCTACTTGCGTCTGCCACCATCCCAAAGGGAACGGAAGAGCTGGCAGCCCGATTGGTTCGTGACCCCATTCGTATTGTCATTGGGGAGAAGAACCAGCCCTGTGCCAACGTGAGGCAGATCCTGCTCTGGGTAGAGGAGCCCTCCAAGAAGAAGAAACTATTTGAGATTGTCAACGTAGGTTATAGACTTCAGTGTGTTTTCTTTAATGACTTAGAGAGTTACATTAAGATGCACTCAGTCTCTTTTGACTCAGCAAGTCTGGTACTCACTTATAGTCTCTAAAAACAACGATTTTGGGTGGAGTGTCACTTCAAGATCATTTAAAGGCTTTCTTTAAGAAGTCAGCAGTTTTCTTTTTGGTGTAACACCAACTTTAATTGTACACTAGAGAACAAAGAAAGTGCTTTGGTAAGCCAAACATAAAAAGTAGGTTATTATCATAATTTTAGTTTATAGTTGCTTTTTTTTTTATTGGATATGCACTGGTACCAGCTTGGTATTTTATTTACTGGCTGTTTGAAGGTGGTAATTCCTTAAGCTCAGAAGACCAGTGTCCTCATGACACCATATTTAGACAGCCATTGCTGCTGCCCTGGTCCCCGTCTGGAGGAAATGGGTGGGCCCTGAGTCATGGCTTCACTCCAGGAATCCCAGCAATGACTTGAACCAATTTACACAGGACATGAAAGGTCTGCTTTAGTTTACCCAGTGAAGATCATTGTGCATGTAACATGAGCCACTATAATCTGAGTCAAGGGAGATGTTGAGGTGAAGTTATTAATGACTACTATTAGAATAAAGCTACTGTCTCTGAAGAGGGAAAAAAGGTTGGATGCATGAGCACTGTGGAATCAGACTGGAATTCTGGGAAACCCCAAGAAAACAAACAGGAAAACAACCAAAAAAATCAGAAACTAAAACAGTCGTTTCTTACTACGCTGGGCAGAGAGTAAATTGTTACCATAGTCAGAAAATGTTTACCTAGTTCTGAAAAGAAGCCCTGGTTGAGTATAATGGACAGATACAAACAGCCTCATTTTGAGGAACATATATTCTGGCTAAAGCCCTGTCCAGGTTTGAATGGCAGGGGATAAACTGTGACTAGCTGAAAGGGAAAACTTCAATCATCATACTGTGAAGATTGTCCTGCTTAACCCCAGGCACTGTAACATCTCCTTGTTAACAGTTCTTAGCTGCAGCAAATCCAAAGACAAGCCTAACAGGTGAATGGGGCCTGTCAGCCAACATTAATATGGTACTTTTCAACCACTGCTGTGGAATAGTGACTGCCACCTGCTGGAGGAATTTGAAAATCAGCCTCTTGTCATCTTTCACATCCTGAAATAATGACTAAGATAGATTTTGCTTTCATGACATAACCCTTCCAATAAAAAAAAGCCAATAAACACATTGGCCTTAACTGCAAATTGAGTTATTGAATTGACTGTATTAACATAGTAATGTTAAAAAAAGGGGGAAAATAAAATAACCAAACAGTTTTATTTTCTCACGTCTCAGGACAGTAAGCTGTACCAGCCTCCTGTGGTGGTGTTTGTCGACTGTAAACTGGGAGCTGATTTGCTGTGTGAGGCGGTCGCCAAGGTGACAGGCCTCAACACTGTGGCAATCCACTCTGACAAGAGCCAATGGGAACGCAACCGCATCCTCAGGGTGAGTCCAGGAACAGCAGGAAAGTAACACGGTCAAGTGAATACAGCACATGGCAGTTCTCTAACCTTGGGTGTCATGCAGTGCAGCTTCTGAACTACGAGTAGCTGGAGGGCTGTAGTCCCAATGAATTAGGAGTTAACAGTTTTTATCAGCGCATTAAATGCAGAGATTCTTTTAAAAGACTAACTATTGATTGTCAAAGAATGTACAGGGGCAAAAGGGATGTTTCGGACTCTATCCATTGCCCTGTCCTCTAAATAAAGGGGAAAAAGCCCTGAAAATAATATTTTTATGCTCTGTGATGTCACATTTTATCCAATCCCATTGCTTTGTTTAGAAGAGTTAAAAAGTTAAAAAGTAGGTCCTTATTTAAGTTTTTTCAGTCTGTTAATGGTTTCGGCATTGTTAAACACGTCAGACAGTGAAGAACCTGCTTTGTCGTTTCCTCAGGGTCTACTGGATGGAGCCTTTGAAGTGGTGATCAGTACAGGTGTGCTGGGCCGAGGTCTGGACCTGGCCAATGTCAGACTGGTGGTTAACTTTGACATGCCAAACACAATGGATGAATATGTCCATCAGGTTAGTAATACCAAGATTGAGTTTGTTAGTTTATGAGGGCAACGGTTTGTGTAGTTCTCATCATTGTGTATATTCTGCAGTCAGATATTCAGTGATTACAGATTAGTCAGGTTGACACTTTCTAATAATGAAGCGTCATGACTTCATACTTACTGATACTTTTATTAAGAATGGGGGGGGGGGATTGTATACATTTGTATATGTAAGTAAATATGTTGTACTTTCTCAGCTAAATCAAGATATTCATTGTATTTAGATGCGTTTTATTGAAAAAAGGCCCTTTAATTTAATTTTCCTCTCATCCAGGTGGGCAGAGCAGGTCGGCTGGGACACAGAGGAACAGCAATCACCTTTCTCAACAGCAACAACAAGCGTCTGTTTCTTGATGTGGTAAACCGGGTCAAGCCCACAGGGTCCATTCTCCCTCCTCAGCTCCTAAACTCTCCCCACCTCCACGAGCAGCAGAGGAGGGAAAAGCAAAGGGCCAAGCAGGGGCCTGATGATGTGCTTGTCACCAAGAACAATCTATTAGACATCATAAGGAAACATGACCGTCGCAAAAAGTAGCCAGCTTTCTCTGAAATGGTGCCGTGCATTATAACAAGAAAGGCTAAATGTCTAGTTTTTATATTTTTTTCAATGTAAGTTTGATGTATTCTAATTAGATGGCGTGTGTTATTATATAAATAAAGTTTATTCTTATTATTCATTTTAGACAATTTATTCAAATAACAACAGTCTTCTGTAATCTACACTGTCAGACAGTCTTTCCTGCATTTACTGTTATGTACATACTGAATCCAAACTACCTAGAACAATCTTTCATCTGTGATTTTCTTACGGCTTCAAGATTAGCATTGCCCCTGGATGTCAAGCAAAATCATATTTCCCCCCAAACTGAAACTCATTTCGAGGGAAAGTGTTTTCTGGAGCTTTTACGGCTGTTCACTCTGTCAGCTTTTCCAGCAGATGGAGTTTGGGGTACGTGTCTCCGTCTAAACCAGAGTTTGTGTCACCCTTTTTTTTTTTTTTTAACGCAAGAGTGTTATTTTTAGAAAAGGAAAACATGAGTAACTCAATTTCTTGCACAGGTCACAATCTGGGGAGCTAGAAGGTGGTAAGGATTCTGTGGGGGGGGAATAACCTGTAATATGCTGCCACCTAGCGTCGGTCTCCGGAACTCACAATGATAATGGGCATGTGTTGACGTCACGGAGTACGAAAATCCAGCCAATCAGCTGCGTCTGGTGGTGACGGTTTGAAATTCAGGCGGGGAAAGGCGGAAGAGACGAGGGGGGACAAAAATAAAAACAAAAGCAGCCCTTGACTTTCTGGACACCTCCTTTTTTAACTTTTGTTTTTAGCAACCGGCAGCCATGTCGTTATTTTCTGTCCAAGCGAGAAAGCATACTGCTTATTATGATCATTTAATAACAACATCGACAGCCAGGACGCCGGGGAGAGGGGACCCGGCAGAGCGGAAGGCGACAGACTCGATGCTGGGCAGAAACGAGAGGACATCCGGAGAATGTGAAGACAGCAGGTCGTCTGATAAAAGCCGACAGGTGAACAGGACTTATGTCGTATCCGCGCTGTCAAAGAGTGGCAGTGGGCAGCAGACACCTTACCGAGGCCGACTCACTCTGCAGAGGAGGTCAAGGAGGAGAACCGGGGCTGACCCGGAGGAGAGGACGACGGTCGAAAGCAGCCAGAACACCACGCCAGCCCCAGAGAAGAGGCTGACCTTGCAGCGCCGGACCCGGACTCCCTCCATGGAGAAAAGCACGCTCCGTCAGCGTGGGGTCAGCGGCACAGGCCTGCAGCAGACGCCCAAAGTGCTCGCTGAGCCAAACGGTAGGGCTCCAGGTGTGTTCAGGTCCATGAGTTTAAAAGATACTTCCTGCAGGAGCAAGGGGAAATATACAGGTACTCCACTGGAAACACAGGGGAGACCGGCGCACAGCAAGACGCCCCTCTCTGTGTCGTCCTTCACAAGCAGGCAGCTGGAAGACCAGGCCCAAACTTTTACAACCCCCACCAAAAAGACCCCGTTTGAGAAAATCGCCGCCAAGAGAGACGTGTTTGAGAGACTGGCAGCGAAAGAAGCTCCCAAACCGGTCGTTGTCAAACGTCCTAGTCTAGAGAAAGCCAAATCAAGAGCACAGCAAGCCGAGGACGTGAAGCCTACCCCTGCTCCTCGGGTCAGTAAAGCGTCTGCAGGCGTGCTGAAGCCCAGCGTGGCTCAGCAGGTGAGGAAAACCTCCACCTCAAACCAAAAGGGAGACGTGACCCATGCGAGGACCTCCACACCTGCCCCGGCTCCTGCTGCACCTGCACCTGCCGAGCACACACTGCTCCGAGGTCCCAGTCAGGCCCTGAAGCAGCATGATTCATCCAAGATGGAAAACAGTGCAGTCACTGTTGCTGTCCGTGTACGCCCATTCAATGGCAGGTTAGTAATACAGTATTTGTCTCAACTGAAAGGTAAATTGTGCTGAAGTAGATCATGTCATTCAGTATTTAAGCACTTAATAGATTATGTAAATAATGATAGGTACTAACTTGATGATGGCTGATAAATATTTCTTGTATATTTGGCTGTATAGGGCAATACAGCGTTTTCTATAACAACATACTTCTTTTTTTTCAAACAAGAAGTAATATTACAGCTTCTTTGCTTGTTTTTTTTTAATTGTCACATGTGATAGTACACACACGATCTTAATATTTTGTAGTGTGGTAAAACAGCATGTAGATATCACATTTGCCATTGGATAAACTGAATGATTGGTGAAATAAATAATAGGCAGATTAATGCCAATTATTATATTTGCAACCTCAATTATCTGATCTGAAAAAATGTCCAGCAAATACACTCAATGTACCTTTTTTTTTCTTAAGGTTCTTAAAGGGCTCACATTTTTTTTCTTTTTTAAAGATTTATTTTTGGGCTTTTTATGCCGCTAATGGATAGATAGGAGAGTGGCTAGAGTCGGAAATCAGGGAGAGAGAGTGGGGAATGACATGCGGGAAGGAAGCCACAGGTGGGAGGCGAACCTGGGCCGCCCGCTTGAGACGACAGCCTCCATGCATGGGGCGTGCGCACTAACCACTGCGCCACCAGCGCCCCAGGGCTCACATTTCTGATGAGATTTTTTTTCTGTCCTTCTCTGAGACAATAATTGATGAACTTTTCTGCTTTTCCTAAGGGAAAAAGAAGAGAAGGCCCTGCAGGTCATCTTCATGAACGGTCAGGAGACTGTTGTCCAGCATCCCGACTCCAAACAGAGCTACTCGTTCACCTATGACTTCTCTTTTTGCTCTGTGGATGAGTGCGAGCCCACCTTTGCCAGCCAGCAGACGGTGTACGAGACACTGGGCAAGCCTCTGCTGCTGAGGGCCTTCGAGGGGTTCAACACCTGCCTGTTTGCGTACGGACAAACAGGCTCTGGGAAGTCATACACGTGAGTGAATTGGGGATCGGTGTGTCACAGTAAACTGTACCCCGCTGAACCCCTTCTTTTTATTAAAGATTTGTTTTTGGGCTTTTTGGGCCTTTTATTTGAGAGATAGGACAGTGGATAGAGTCAGAAATGGGGGAGAGAGAGTGGGGAACAACATGCAGGAAAGGAGCCACAGGTCGGATTTGAACCTGGGCCGCCTGCTTGGAAGACTACAGCCTCCATATATGAGGCGTGCGCACTAACCAATGCGCCCCAAGGACCCCTTCCCTTCTACTGTGTTTATTTTTTGCTTGTAAATAAACATTTTGGTGTCGTTTTTTCTCTGGATGTTTAATTATTTTGAATCGTGGTCAATGGGTGCACTTTCAATTTTAAATGTTGAAATGGTTGTTGTTTAGGATGATGGGCTTTGGACAAGAGGAAGGGGTCATCCCAAGATTCTGCCGGGAGCTTTTTGCAAGATTGACATCATTAGAAAATGAAGAGGTGAGTAGTCCCTCATGAGGTGTTAGATGTTCTTAATTTAATTTGTCGTCTTATATCCTGTGTTGTAGCTAATTTAATGTTAGAAAATATATTATGGCCTTTTTTTTCCTCATGAAGAAAAACATGAATACGTGCATGAACAATCTTTTTTTGTGGTCACATAATTCATCGAGTGATTACTTTGGGGTTTATCCTTCAGGTCAAATGTCATGTAGAGATGAGCTTCTTTGAAGTATACAATGAGAAGATCCACGACCTGCTGGTGACCAGAGATGAGCCAAACCAGAGGACAATGCCTGTATGTACTTTCCTTTACACAATCCCTGAACTTTTCAAGATTTGAATGAAAAAAAAATAGATCTGCTAAAACTGGTTGTTTCATTTTCAAATAAATCAGCCTTTAGGAGAACAGAGTAAATCTAAAAGTTGGTTTTAATTCCAAGTTAAGATACAGTTAAATATCTCCTGATAATAATGACATGAAAACATTTTTTATGGTCAATGTTGAGAATATCTGTAGTCAAGAAAACCCTTTTTCACTTCCAGCTGAAGGTGAGGGAACATCCCGTCCATGGCCCCTACGTTGCTGACCTCTCTGCGTGAGATGTTTTTGATGTCTTTTGCAATATTGCCTCTGAATCACGGTTTAAAACACATTCATAAATGACGCTTTGCAGAATTCTTCACTTTATTTTTCTTTTTCAGAAACATTGTGAGCTCTTACAACGACGTTCAGGTAGGTGGAAAGTAAACTACTATTAAGATGAATTTTTCTTTTAGATCGTTGACCTTCCTTTAGTGGTAACTTTTAGCAAGTAGGTCAGGGTAAAGTGTGAATTTGACTTTGTGACTACTGTGTGTAAGACAGAAAACAAGGTTTGGTCCTGAATGTGTAGTCACTGTAGAATATTCTAGATACTCAGCACCAGTATCCTCAGAGTGCAGCATAGAGAACTACATTGCGACTGATATCCACTAGATGTTTCACATTGAGAGATTAAGTTGTGTTTTTCTGTCCTTCAGGGTTGGCTGAAGCTGGGCAACAAGCAGAGAGCAACAGCAGCTACAGGAATGAACGACAAGAGCTCCAGATCTCACTCTGTCTTCACCCTGGTTATGACCCAGACTCAGGTATTTTCTTGATGCATGTTTTCTAAAACACTGAGATAAACCACGATCATTTTTTTGGAGATCACCCGTTTATGTCACACATGTAATCCGTTGTCCCGTGTGTGATTGTGTACAGACTGAATTTGTGGAGGGTGAGGAGCATGACCACAGCATCATCAGCAGGATCAACCTTGTGGATCTGGCAGGCAGTGAACGCTGTAACTCTGCCCAGACGAGTGGAGACAGACTCAGGGTATACACATGCACACATCCTGTTATTCTTGGTTATCATGCTCAAATATCAGAGTCAGTTTTTGTGAGGAGGAGCAGTTTTTGTCGCTGTTTTGTAAACGAGCAGCAGGGTTTTCAAATTTGATGCAAGCAGTAACTGTGAGTCGGCAGAGTGACATGTGCTGTTTTGGGTAGGATAAGATTGACCAATTATATATTGTCAATTAAGTCTCTGGTGACAAACTGCTCACTGCCTGAACAGCATTTGTTTACATTTTACATGGCTAAGGAAACATTTGACTGTTGACATTCTTCTCATCAGAAATCACTTCTTACTGATGTACTGGACAGGATAAGCAAAGAGATAAGATGTATCTCTTTTGGTTTGCCATAGAAAAAAAATGACTCCTCACAGTAGCTTTAAACTGAGATGCTGAAAATATATTTTTGTAATCGTGTCTACTAGCTCATTATTTGATCTGGTGTTTATGTAGCTTTTCATTAAACACACCACTGTTATTCCAAACAAGAAATGCATCTGACACTGTGTCTTTCTAGGAGGGTGCTAGCATCAACAAATCCCTGCTTACCCTGGGAAAGGTCATCTCTGCCCTGTCAGAACAAGCACTGACCAGAAAGAAGGTCTTCATACCGTACAGAGAGTCTGTCCTAACATGGTGAGACATCAAGGGTGATTGTACCCTGAATCTGTCGTAGAACACATTGTCTAATATTGTTACTTATATTTATAAGTGTGTTTTAAGAGATACATAGTTGATTGTACTATACTGGAGTTGTATTTGATGAATGCTCAGACAGATATGGGGGGCTTATAGAACAAAAATAACAAAAAACTGTGTTTCCGACGGTAGATGTGCAGATATTTTCCAAGATAAAAGGATGATCCTGAACAACTCCATTTATTTCCCCTCTGCAGGCTGTTGAAAGAGAGCCTCGGTGGTAACTCCAAGACAGCCATGATCGCTACACTGAGTCCAGCGGGCAGTAATGTGGAGGAAAGCCTCAGTACTCTGCGCTATGCCCAGCAAGCCCGCACCATCATCAATGTGGCAAAAGTCAACGAGGACACCAATGCCAAACTGATCAGAGGTCAGACACTCAACATGTCAATGTTCAAATCATTCTGTTGGATTTAATTAAGCTCTGGCCTATATTTGTCTTTTCTTTTCAAAAGGTTTGAGCACGCATCCCCCAATAGCTGCGTTACAAGTGTATTTCTCACACACACACACACTACCCATGCACTTTCTGTAGAAGCTGCCAGAAAAGTGAGGGAAATAAAAGCAGAGCAGGAGTAATAAAGTACCCGGGGTCTCCTTTATAGACACTGCGTGCACACAAAACAGGGCCTGATATTGGCCTACACTACTTCCCACACAAATCTGTAAAAACAAACTTGACGGGGAAAATGTGTGAGCTAATATGCAACCTCTGACCCAATATGAGGTTGATCCACGTGCGTGCATTTCCAGATGGGTCATGATTTGTAAAGGGAACATTGTGTGCAGGTGTACGTACGTGTAGTTTTATAATTTTGAACTATTTTTGGCGCACACCATTTTAGGGTTTTTTGACACAAGTACAATCTCAGTATGGCTTCTGCACACTGTTTCATAGATGAGATCCCTGTTTATCTTTTGAAAAACAAATCTAAAATAGATGTTGTGCTCATGACTTTTAAAGCAGCACATGATGTTATTCGTATGTCCTTTGTGAACATAAACATCTGCTATCCGACACTAAAATGAGCAGCAATCTGGGAACCGTTCTGCAAATATCGGCAATCCCGACGATCGATAGTCAATGTTAGAATACCATAGAAGGAAGCCAGTATATCATGAGTGTGGAAACGGTCCGCCTGTTTTTTGCTGTCCACACGGACTGTTTTTCCTGCATACACCAAAGCCTGCTCATATGTAATTGATCAATACAGCTACAAATGTGCTACAAACAGAAACAGAACACTTTTCCATTTTGAAAATCCCAAACCCTGTGTTAACCCCTGTGGCTAGTTTCTTGAGTATAACTAAAGAAGTCTCTTTTTTTAAAGTAGTGTTTTAGTGACTGTTCTGTCTTCTCAGGTGTAAAGAGGAACTGTGAACTGAAATTTACTCACTTTATAAAATCATGCTTTCAAGACACTGAGAATCATTTCCATCATCTCTTTATCCCACATACTTTTATTCCAACACAAATCCTCATTTGGACTGTTACTACGCTGTCTCAGTTGTGTCTTTTCATTTGCACCATCTTCATCTTGCTCTTTGTGTCCGCCTCACTTGCTTTTTTTTTTTTTTTTTTTTTGCATGTCTGTCTTTCTATTTGAGTCCTGCTCTTGATCTCCTTTGCTCCCCTTCTCGCCCGCATATCCTTCTGTCTGCCCATCTATCCATCACCACAATTTTCACTACCCTGTTCAATTAAGGCCAGGCCCTAACCTTGCCTCCAGGCCATATTTATGCACTGTCAGCTGCACATGGCGGCTAACTGTCATGCAAGTATTATTTTTCATGAGATGATTGTGCT
This sequence comes from Labrus mixtus, assembly GCF_963584025.1. Taxonomy (NCBI): domain Eukaryota; kingdom Metazoa; phylum Chordata; class Actinopteri; order Labriformes; family Labridae; genus Labrus; species Labrus mixtus. Next base: position 22,419,437 of record NC_083614.1, on the reverse strand, counting down.
GCTATTTGATGTTTTTAGCAGTAAGGGGAGCTCTTGCCGTGGATTTCTCCTCACATCACCTGTCAGTGCTTGATGCTAAAGTGAATATGACTGAAACATTACAAATCAGGTCAATGTTTTTTAGTCAATCATTATTAAGAAATGACATACAGGGCAGGTTAGTGGTAAGTGGTAGTTAGCTCTATATGGCTTCCTGAATTTACACATTGAAAGAGTTCTTTATTTTTACCCGAACTCTTACCTTTTTGTATTTAAAGTTAAACAGCCCTCTTTATGTGTTTTCAGAGTTGAAGGCTGAGGTGGAGAAGCTGCGAGCCGCCCAGATGAGCTCCAAGGGCGTCGAACCAGAGAGGGTCAGGCTGTTTGAGCAGGAGATCACCGCCCTGAGGAACAGACTCTGTCAGCAAGAAAGAGAAATGGTCGAGGCTAACCGGTTAGTACAACAGCAATGACTTTATCAAATTTCTCAACAGACCCAAATATCGTACTTAATAGTCCCTGCTTTTGACGGGTCGAAGTGAAAGCTGTTGCAGATTTTCACAGTTTAGAGAAACCCTTGTAGCAAAGCCATCCTTCATGTTATTGGTTTTAATCTGGGCGTGGGGATTGTTTCATATGTTAAATAAAAAATAAAGTGAAAATCCAATAGTCATGATATTTCCCATACTCAAACTGTTAAAGACTGAAACATTAAAGAGGATCATGACAGATTAAAAAAAAAAAAAAAAAAAAAAAAAGAATGTTAGTTAAATGTCTTGTTAAATCTTGTTATTATTCTCCTCTCTGGCAGGGCATGGAGAGAGAAGCTGGAACAAGCTGAAATCCGAAAACGCGAGGAGACCAAAGAGTTGCAAGTAAGTTTTCTTTTCTTGTCTTTTTTCTAGCATATCACAATTTCCATCCTGTTTTTTCCCCCTTGCTACATGGAGTACTTGCAGAGCAAACGTCTTTACTGCGCTGACTCTTGACAGTCACTTTTTTTATTCCCCTGTGATTTCAGAAAGCAGCTGTTTCATTCAAAGTGGACAATCGCCTGCCTAACCTGGTGAACCTGAACGAGGATCCTCAGCTGTCTGAGATGCTTCTCTACATGATCAAAGAGGGTCGAACCACAGTGGGCAAGCTCAGGTCTGAGTCCAGCCATGACATCCAGCTGACAGGAGCTCTCATCGCTGACCAACACTGGTAAAAAGAAAATTACTGGTTTTCAAAATTGTAGTATTTTGTATAAATAGTTCATAGTTGGTGGTCTGTTTGCATTTTTTAATGCATACTTCTTTAACAGCACTGCAGTCGTATGTAGCTTCAGTGCTTAATTGATACTGACATTTTGTTTTTTAACTTGTAATGATTTGAGGGACAATATGGTGTTTTATTAGTTTCTCTCTTTTTTTAGCTACTGCTACTGCTGATATTCAACATGGAAAAACTATAATATATATGTGTATCTTTGCTTTGTTTTAGTGTTATAAACAACATCCAGGGTACTGTCAGCATCACGCCAATGGAAAATGCTAAAACCTTTGTGAACGGAAACCTTGTATCTGAATCGACTGTGCTACACCATGTAAGTAGATGACATAGGTCCCTCACATGTCTCAAGTTTTACATCAATTTAAGAGTAATTTAAGCCCCTCAATCATGTGAACTCCTGACATTTTCCTGACCTGCCCATCACATGTCCCTCTCAGCGGGAAACCATCTGTGTCGAGCGTGCTGTCACAGCTCCACACACTTGATAAATATAGGTGAGGGGGGCTGGGTAAAACTGGCAGGAGAGAAATTGTAGAACCATAATCCTGGCATTTGAGGAGAGCAGTAAAGAGCAGCAAACACCCCACCTTCTGCTCACTGTGGCTGTTCCAGACTAATGTATAACATGGTGTGTACACACATCAGCTCACCCTAACTTTGCACAGACTTTTTTCTTAAATGGGAAGGGCTGGAAAAGGGCAAAATAAAGCAGAGATGAACAGATTTGTTTATTTTTGCAAATGCACCTCACATGTTTTTTTTTTTTTTTAAATGAGTCCAGCACATGTATAAAAGGGGTTTCATTGAATGAAGATTTAAGATTTCTTTGTACTGATCCTATACTAATCAAACCAACTAAACAACCCTTTTTTGTTGTTGATGAATTGAAATGAACTCTGCTTATCTCTGTGGTTACGGTTTCTAGGGTGACAGGGTGATTCTTGGTGGGGACCACTACTTCCGCTTCAACCACCCTGCAGAGGTGCAGTCTGGGAAGCGGGTTTCATGCTGGACAGGCGCAGGCGATGGTCACAAAGACTTTGAATTTGCCAAAAATGAGCTGCTTGCAGCTCAAAGAGTTCAGTGAGTACAATAAGTTATGTAATTATAGCTGATAATGACCATACCAGCATTCCTCTTCTTAGAGACATGACGGACCATTCTTAAGCCGTCTTTGTTTTTTTCCCAGGCTGGAGGCAGAAATCGAAGAAGCCAATTTGAAGGCGAAAGAGGAGATGATGCAGGGAATCCAGATGGCGAAAGAAGTGGCCCAAAAGGAGCTCCATGACCAGAAGGCGCTTTATGAAGGAAGGATCCGAACCCTGGAGAGAGAGCTGGTACACAAAACTTTTACCTCTTGTCTTTTTTAACCCCCGGTTAAAATATGTTGAATCCTTTATGTAGCCTTCATCCTCTCAATATAATATACACAGTTTTTGATATAACTTTATCAGAACGGGGAGAGTGAGCGGAAGCGTCAGCAGGAGTTGGACCAGCAAAGGGTTGCCAGCCAAGTGGCAGAGCTGAAGATGGCCAAGCTGGAGCTCGAGCATGAGGTGGACACCCACAAGACACGCCTCCGCCTGCACATGGAGGCCCAGGTCAGGACCTAGAGCAACACCTGGGAACATTGTACTTCTGAGACACCCAAAGATTCCCAGCCCTACTGTTTATGCTTTTAAGCCCTTTTTATAGATTTAAATTTAAACAATATTAGTTTTATGTATACTGAAACTGCTAAAATGAATGTAACACGGTCCCCTGGAAGGGATATATAGATGTTAGTCTACTAGAAATCTGGATTATTCCTGTCACTGTAAATAACATCATCTCCTCCATTTGCTCATCTTCATAGTTTCTGATGATCTTAAATGAGCTTGAGAAGCTCAGTGAAATATGCTGATGTTGGTTTTTATGTTTATCTGATGGGCCATTTGGGATTTGCTGTGAGCCGTGGTAAAGCTTGGCTTCAGGCTCATTGTTTTGGCCTGCTGGTTTTTAACACTGTGTACATTACTCTGATTCACTCCAGGCAATGGAAGAACACCGTGTGCGTCAAGCAAGGATTGTTGAGGCCCTGGAGGCGGAGAAGAGAAAGATCAGCAGGGAGCTTGAGGAGATGCAGAAGAAAAGAGCCTTGAGGGAAAATCACACTCACAGAAACGGTGAGAGCTTTCAAGTGACTATTGAGAACACATTGAAGTCAGGAACCACATTAACTGTTCACACCATGTAAGGGGAGTTCCAGATGGGTGTGGTTTACACTTTTCAGCCAGACGCATTAGAGGAGAGACGGCGTGCCAGGTCCTCAGATAAACAGTGAACTGAACTTGAGTTTCAAAGGAGCAGAGAAGAAGGCAGAGAGGCCAAACTACATATCTACACGAGTAATTGATTGTGAAGCATAATTCAACTCTATATCTTTATGGATGGGGATCATTCTACAGCTAAATGATATCATGTGGTAGTTGAAGTCTTGGTTCATTGTATAATGATGTATTACCGGTAAGTCAAAGGAGTATCTTGAATGGCACCAGACATTGAAATGTATCCTTGTCCCCCCCCTCCCCTCCTTAACTCTTCTCTTGTACATACATGTTCGTATAATACCTTACACAAGTAGCTCACTCGAGTCAAGGATTTCTTCTATCATCTCAGCCACGTTTACTGATGTCTTTGTCACACAGCTCGACTATTTCCATACTATTTAGTGTTGTCATAATGGAGGCAGGCATCCTGCTGCCTCGTTAGCAGCTTAATGGCAGTAATAAAGCCAAGTCGGTAACGTAATGTGATATGTGCTCAAGCAGAAGAACCAACCTTTTTCAGCAGTATAAAGAGATTTTTTTTCACAGACTTCCTGACATCTGAACAGGCTTTTAATAACATCTTCAATACTAAAGATACACTTAGATACTGTAATGCAAGCTGTAATGCTTCTCTAACAGTTTGCAGGCTTAAAGCCTTCCTTCCATTACTGTCAAAGCTGCCTGAAATGACCCAGGACCGCTGGCTGACTGGGTTAAATGTCATGTGTTTTTAATTCTCTGTTGCAGTCACTCCGCAGTGGGATGCCATGAAGTTGTCCCTGATGATTGAGGAAGCCAACAAGATCAGCGCTAAGATGAAGAAAAAAACAGTCTTTAGCAGGTATAAAAGGACAATACATATAATATGTTGTATTTGAAAGGTCAAAAATGTATGACTAAATAAACGTATTGAGGTTTCACTTAAGTTTCTAAATACAGCAGGTATCATCTTTGTAAGATAATCTAAAAATCATAATTCTCTGCTCTGTTGTAGACACGAAAGCTCTGCTGATGGAAACCAGGAGAACGGGGGTCTGCTGCAGGTGCGAGTTCAAAACACAAAGCTGGGGATCTCAACGTTCTGGAGCCTGGACAAGTTTCAAAACAACATGGCTGCCATGAGGGAATTCGAGCAGGTATGCCCCCCCTAACACAATTCTACCTTTTCTAATAATCACTTTTTTGAGTGAATTATTATTTTAATAGAATATATGGACAAAACGGAGCAGAGTCCTGGTATAGAAAGTGCCTGAACTTGTATGATGGTACAATGATAATAAATAAAAAAACAGACACTGCATGCAGACAGTCAGTGGAGAGAGGCCTGACATCAGAAGACGGTAAGTGTATGGTTTAACAGGTGATGTTTACGTTAAAACTACATGGACTTGTCAGAGTGTTTTGGGGAGCAATGGGACTTTTTTAAACTTTTTGAAAATTAGTTTAATATGTGACCTTTTTTATATTTTTTAGATTTAAAAAATCCATCAATTGTTTTTGGAACAGAAAACTAAAACAAATAGAAGCTGAAAGAAAACAAAACTGTATTTTCCTTTTCTTTCTTCTGTATTGAATCAGAGTCTTTACTGACTTTGTAAAGGCGGAGTTTGGTTCCTTTATCAGAAGCCTGGGGGGGGAATGACCTCATGAATACAACAAATTGTCAAATATCACTTTTCTACCCTATACCCACTCAGCTAGCCAGTTCACACATGTTAAAAGACAGTGTCCTCAGTTTTAGCCTTGAATAAAACTGCAGTTAGTGCAGTTTGACTTTTCAGTGCAGCACTGTCCAGGGTGTTTCCAGGCCTTTGTGCCAATTGTATTAGATCATCTTGTGCTACATCTGATCCTTACATAACATAAGAGAAACGGAGGATAACTGCTTGTTTAAATGTGTTTATGTTTGTTACTTTGATTGGATATTGTGTGTTGGAAAAAAAAGCAATTAGCGACGCAACATAATTACACACTCGAGGATCTCATGATGGATAATTCACTATAAGTAGATCGATACATGACCACGCTGATAAGCTCACAGCGGGATCTAAAAAATCGTGGATCATTTTAAGGTGGCTTGTGCATTCATGCTTGGCTGATTTAAAGAGCACTCAGTCTAATAAGTGAATGTATGATGTGCGTTGAATAAAGCGCATTCAACAAGCCAGCCTGTCTGTTCCTCATTCTGCATATTCAGAGCCTGACATCACCTCAAGTGCATTTGCCAATTTCCCAGCCATCTGCCATTATTTACAGTCTGGAATGGGTTGTTTTAATGCTTGACAGAGGCGCACTGCCTAAATTTGCTGTGCTTTTCTCATTAAGTTCAGTAAATAAGAGCGGTAATGTCAGCAGTAGTTTCCTCTCTGCAGGGGGATCCCACCTCTAAAGATGACGATGTGTTCTATGACCCTGATGATGAGTGGGAGCAAGATATATCGGCCTCCTCTTCTGCCACCTCCTCCTTCTCGCGCCGAAGGTAATTATCCAGCCCTTCCTCCATCCTCCCTATCCATCAGTCCCTCTTTGAAGTACCTGACACTCATGTTAGGTTTCAGGGACTTAATTGGTATTCTTGTTCAATTACTTGAAATGTGTACGCAGGCAAGTGTTCAGAAAAACACCCGCAGAGTGAGTGTGTAGGTCTTAAACCTGCTGCCCTTCTTCTGAACTGAACTCCCTGGCTTTTTTTTCTCTACTCCTTTTTAATGTGAACAATATGTCAGGCCATGGGTTGTATATGGAAAGTTGAAAGGTATCTGCATGTAACATGGAAAATCAACATTTTGGAAGATTTGGGTTATTTTCACAAAGTCCTTCTAGTTTCCACCGATGTGATTTACAACGTGGCACATATTTTTGACATTCAACACAACCTTCTTTCTCGCATGAAAAGTTTCTGCCCACAGAATATTTCCCGTTTATTCTTTTTCCTCTGTTTATTAATTTTATTTCCATGAATGCCATGGACTAAAATGTTTAGTCCATGAAAGGGCAATAAAGGTGTCTGTGTTTTTCACTCTTCAACCCACAACCCAAACGCACACTCACAAACACAGCGACTATGTTACATGCAGAACTCCACACATTTTCCCTTCACACTATTACTATTCTTGTCGAGCATGTTAATGGTGCTCCTTGCTCCCTGGACTACCAGCAGACCCAGCCAAATGCAACATGGCACAGGCTCTGTGGTTCCTTCATCCCTTCTCACTCTGTCTCCATTAAAGCCATGTCCAGGCCTCATGGCCACAATCAGAGTTCTCTACTGACCTCCCTCCTCCAGGTCGTCCATAGTAATGGAAATGTATCTGGCTGAACTTATTTAACCCTTTAATTTAAGGAGTGAGTTATGCATCTTTGCAAAATTGCTTAAAATAACATTATGTAACCATGCCCAGAGATAGTTCAAGAGGCACTGCCACCATCAAAAGGGATAAACTTTGTGTGTTCAAACGTGCCATAACTTCATCAAATGGATAAAACTACACATCCAGGAAGGAAATCCTCACACATGAATAATAACAGCAAGTACAAAGTAACAGCTGTCAGCTGTGGTTCTTTTTTCAAAATACACACAGAGACAATAGACTCAGAGATATGTGGAATTGAAATATCATGCCTAATAAATGTGAATATAAAAGTACAGCATTCTATTGCTGCTCGGGAATTTACTTCATGTCCATTTTCAACTTTCTCAATCCAATAAAACAACACCCAAAATTCAATCTTAGAATAAGAATCTAAGAATTCTAACGTGTTTGACACCAGGAGCAGGAGCTTGTTGAAGAGCAGGAGAATCTCAGGGCGTCTCTACGAGATACGGGTCCATCCAATACAGAGCCTCCACAACAGCTCCTCACAGTCTGCTGGTAAGGCAAAGGCATATGGTTCTTGGAAAATATGTATAATGTTTCCAAATATATATATATATATATATATATGGAAAATGTATTGTCATCAATAAAAGCATTAATTCTTTGTGGCATAAAACTGCAGCTTTTGAGGTTACTAGCCTTTTTGCTTTTAAGCTTTTGTAAACTGAACAGTGCTGAGGAAACGGGTTCAAATGTTTGGTTGGGGAAAAAGGGAGCAATGTTTTTTTTTCTGAAAAATAATTTGGATTATGTAATATTGTTTTATATTCAAATGTTGGGTAAAAAACATGAGAATTTTTACTGTTTAAGAATGAAGTCTTCATGCTCAACACATCCCAAACTCCCCCACTGTCTCTGTCTCAGGCTTGATGGGCGTGGTCAAACCGCCTTCCACCCATCCTAGCAGCACTGATTCTTCCATGCCTGGCATCTGCAAGGAGCTGATTGGCCAGTCAGTGGCCCGTTTGCGTGGTTGTAGCGGGACAGAAGAGAGCATGGCCGACAGGTTGGCCTCTGATCTTCACATGGTTTATATGGCGATCCAGACCATATCTGACTTATACAACAGCCTGGAAGATGACAGCCAGGAGAACGGTGAGGTTCACCCTAAAAATCTATCTTTAATGTGTTTGCAGAGGAGTAAGCTAATGAGAATAAGAGGAGCTTATGATTATGTTTTATTATACAATTTGTGAGTCTTAAAAGTGGGTAGTTATCTTTGGACATTAAAAAGATAGAAACATATCACTTTACATATTCATCTTTAATAGTTCTTTCTCATAATGAACACTGTTCTTTCTATATTTATGGCATGAGGTAGCAGTTGTAATATTTAAAGATACAAAAAAAAGAAGAAATTCAATATTTTAAACCTGACCATTTGAAATGCCCAGTATTAACTTCCTTCTTCTCTTCTTCTTACCTTCAGTGTTTGTATGGAACTTGGCGGCCCAGACTCAGCTGGTCAAAGCCACCACAGCCATCGAGAGTGCAGTGTTTGTTACCATGCAGTGGTTGGCCAGCATTAAACCCTCCTCTGGCCTGCTCTGCTCCATTGCTGAAGATCTCAAGAGCCATGTCAAGAAGATGGGAGGATTCTTCCAGCTGTTCATTCAGGTACACACAATTATTGCACCGCATGGAAGACCATGCAGTGACATTTTATTGTGCTTTTCTTGGCATTTGCGTGACATGAAGTAACTTAATGAGTGAAAAATCTGACCTGAATGACTTTACTTGGTGTAATTTGGACAGAGGTGTCTAATCAAAATGCACAGCATTAATTGACGTGTCTTAGCTCTGAGCTGTTTGAGCTCTGTCTATGGAAATGACCAAGCAGAGGGAATTCTTAACCTTGAGCCTCAAACAGAACATGAATATATGGAAAATAAATCTAAATTCCTTACCAGCCTCAGCACGTAAACACACAATTTTCCTCTCTCACTCCACATTTATGAACTTTCCTTCACATTTCCATTTATTAACTGACCCTTCAGACTTATCTTGACCGTTTTGTTTGCTGGCTTGCATTGATTTACTCTTAAATCAATTTTAATTCCGCCTGTTTGTTTGTGCTGAATCAATCTTGACAGAAAATGAACATTTTCTCCCCATCCAGGGGTGTGAATCTGAGATCACATCGATGGTGACAGAGGCACAGAAGAAGAGCAGCCGGTGTTTGGATGCAGCGTTGCTCGCACTTGGCCACCTGGCGGCAATGACAGGCATGCCGCTGAATGCCGTGGAGAAGGCTGCCCAAGCCACAGGCAAGGTAACGCCAGCATTAATACAACAGCAGCTACCTTCTCGGCAAAGCTCTGGGGTCCAATGGAATCAAGCCCCCACTCCACAATACTGAAGAATTAGCTGAGTGGATCTCAGAGCAGGGAACATATTACAGGGTTGTAAGTTATTGAACTGAATGAAGACAAGCTTGTTTGAATTGAGGAGCAAATGAAATGGTATCTCATATCACGCCATGTAAATTAGAGATACAGCGATTGCAATTTCTTTCAGATTCAGATTTCAAATTTTTGTCAAGGTCTGCCGATTCAGATTCTTTCCTTTTTAAAAACTTTAATTGACAGCAAAAAAAAACAAAACGTAACTTTTCTTCAATGAAAATCTAATTCAATGTTCCTCATAAACATCAGACCGAAAAAGAAAATCTTAACTACACCAGGTTACAAGCCCCCCCGGCCCCCACCACTCACACATACACCTCTCTTCTATTTATACACACACATCACTCTGCCCCACCTCTTTCTGTTTATTTGGGTGTGTCTGGCCACTCAGTTGATCAGCATTTTGTTTCATCAAACCACCTCAAGAAAAACTTGAGATTTCATTAGTTTTCACCTATAAACAGTTGCTGAGTGGCATGAGCAGGAAGCTTGAAGATGTTAGTTATATCAAATACAGCTGCACTTCCTAAACAACTGCATAAGTTGACATTTAACAGAAGAATTTCCAAAAAGAACTAATGTATTAAAAGGAGGGACATAACAAAAGTTCCTTTTAGCACTGTGTGTTTTTTTTTATTTTTATTTTTTTACTTTCTTTAAAAACGTCTAAATAATCACATGTAATTCTAAAAGGTATGGCTGAACTATAGTTCACTATAGAGGACTATAGTAACCAAACAAAGAAGGTCTGCCAGAAACTCACCTGCACCCACTACCTATACTGGAGACAATATGCCTCACAGTTAAACAACAGTAAGACAAAAGTGTAAAAACACCACAACAATTATCTATTACAAGATTATTGCATTAGTGTATATGTCTGTGAATAAAAAACAAGAAATTGTACAAAAGATTTGCTAAAATGAATTTGAAATCATTTAGCAGCTATGACACAATCACAAAGTTTTCCTACCAGAGACAACTGACAAATTTCACACTTTAAGATGATACTCACTGTTTCTTGACAGCCACTCTTTTTACAAAGCAATTTATAATCAGAGTTACAGTATGTCCTTTCGTAGATATGAGACTGCTTTGCAAGACTCCTCCTCTTCCTTAACATGCTCCCCCCCAGCTACACCAAACCAATTGCCAAGTTGTAGAGTCCAACACTGACAACTGCAGTGCGGTTACACTGTAAATCCTGAAACATCAAACCATATAACACAGTATTGATGGGTTCTCCTATGAATTGTTTTCAAAGGGTGAAAATGTACAAACGACTGGCCTGATGACAGCAAATGATTAAAGGCTGACAGGTTTGATTTTTTGATGTTGACATCTGGCCTGAATAGTCTTGCTAGGATCTCCTGCTGTGTGTAAAATGGGCTTTTCTTTGATGACAACTGTTAGCGATATATCTCTCTCTAGTGTACCGGTAGATAAAGGTTATGTTCAGTAAGTTCTTATTGTATTTGGTAGAGAAACATATACTTAAAATGTGTTTTATGGTAATATGTGATTCCATTTCCTCAGAAATCCATTGTCATGTGTCTGCTAAAGGGGACCAATAAGGGTGTCCACTCACTTTTAGAGGAGAGCCTCACTATCACCAGAGAAATGCTCAGAGAGGCTCAGCTGGCTTACCCCAGGAACCAAGTAAGACATCATTACCCGGCTGTATCATTGTTTTGCAGGGGAATTGTTTTGTTTTTATCCAGTAACAAGCATGATTATTTAATACATTTGATCTGAATGTAATTCACTTTTTGTAATGTTGCATGTAAACATTGTTATAATTCATCTCTGCTCTCAGGTCCTGCAGAGCCTTAAATCCAAGATGCTTGATTTAGCACGTGCTATGCAGAACTTCATACATATCCATATCACGGTGAGTTTCATCAGCACAGCCATTTACAAACTAGAAGTTAAAGTGACGTCCTTAAACTGCTTCACATTTTTTACTTTCTGCACCTTTTTTTGAAAGTTTTATCTTGTTTTTGTAAGCCCGATCTTAATATTTGAAATTACATTTGTCTAAATTCACCCCACCACAAACAACATCAACAACTCAATAGAACTCCCCTCCCATACCTCTCCTTATTTACTTCCTGGTGCCAGCATTCGATTCTTAACCGTCATGAATTATGTAAATAATTTAACTGTGAACTACTATTTTTAATTTTTTTGCTTTATTGATTTTGTTGTGGCTTTGAGTTGTTCATTAAAAAAGTAGTTACACTGTGGAAAATGGTGAATGGATGAATCCAGAATATGAAGAAAAATAATCTTGTTTGTCTAAATCTGTTTTGTTTTTCATGTTAAGATAAACAACAATATCAATATATAGATTTAAAATGGTATATTTGAAGAAGGGGATTAGTTGCTTAAGCTATCTGGTATCAGCAGCTTCATTACAAAAACTGCTGGTTCTTGTCTGGGTAAACTCTGGCTGAAAGACAGAATGCATGCTCAGCAAAGCTTCCCTGGATATGTAAAGGTTCAAAACAATCTTCTATCTTGACACAGGCTAAAATGTTACAGGTTAATACCCACACCCACAGCCGCCCCGTTAAAGATGCCACTCAGCCTTTATTGCTCGAGTAAAGCTCAATGCTGTGTGGGCTTATCTCTCTGCAGTCGTCCCTGGACGATCGTTCAAGTAATGAATGTGTTGAATGAAGTAGCATCAGTCACAGCTAACGGGCTTGTTTGCCGTTATCTTAGCCACACAAACTAGCAGTTTTTTTGTTGAAGCCAATCATTGACACATATAGGGGCTTGCACATTTTGTCGCTCACAATGTTATTATCATCAAATAAAGCTGAGTTATCACCTGAGGAAGCTGCACATGTGCAAGATCTTGGATGTAAATGCATCTGTGAATTTATATTGTAGTAGACATTGCCATTTATTGAACAAAGCAATGGTAAAACTGTTGCAACAAAATGGATTTAGAAATGGATTAGTCTTTCAAAAGTTGGTTTCATCAGCTTTATCGATGAGTAATGGAATTGACATCACAATAAATGACTCTGTACAGTTTGTACTTAAACATGACAATCAAAACATAAACACATGGATTTGTATTTGCAGGTATTGAGTAAGTTAAATGTAAGGAAAAATAGCATGAGTCTAGGACTGTGTGTAGTACAAATAAATGGCACAGGAAATCAACATTTCCCGCTAGGCAGTAGTAAACTGGGAAGCAGGCCATTAGGTTTATGTCATAGGAAAGGACACATGGGAGCCACTTTCATTCAATGACATCATTTGCAAATGTTTTTGTGTTTTTGAGTCCCTGTGTGTTTGCATGCAGGCATCTGTGTGACTTTTGAAATGGGCTCAATAGAGTTTAAACTGAGAAGTTAAAGATCCCTGGTTAATATATCAGTCCAGTTGGGAAAATGTAGCTGGGGAGTATTGAGATGATTTGTTGACTAATACTCTGCTGTCAGAGCTGCTCAGTGGTTTGAGCAGTGTTGTATTATTTGTACATTGCTCTGTGTGTGTGTGGCTGGCTGTATTGCATCAAGTGCTGTTTATTTGTTGAGTTGTGTATTCATGTTTTGGGTGTGTACATGTTTTCAATCAGGAGAGGCAGACTGACCCAGCAGAGTGGGAGGAGGAGGAGGCCTCACCCTCCCATTTGCAGAGTCTGACAACTACAGCGACAAAGCTGTTCCAGCTGAACCAGGCCATTAGACAGCTGCATTCCTCTGTGTCTTCAACACTACAAGGTAAAGCTTCTGATAATGACACAGCTGGGAGGTTTAGCTAAAATCAAGCTTATCTTATAGAACAGCAACTAAATTGATCTTCTTGTAAAAAGCATAAGCCAAAAACCATTATCAGAATTGTTCTAGCTTTTTTTTCTTTGATATTTTTAATTTTATCAGATGATTTTTAGGTTGAAGAGCAGTTTTACCTTTATCAAAGCTTTAAAATATGTATTAAATGGTGTACATTTCTCAGTTTGGGGAGCCCGTCTGTCTGTCTTCTGGTCTGTCTGTATATTGCTCTTAAACGTTTGTTGTTTTTATGAAGGAAAACCAACAATTTTGAGTAGAATCTTGATTGTCAGTGAGCCAGAAAATGCTGGCAGCTTGGGCAAAACCACCCTCAGCCAAATCAACAAGATTCTTGTTGTCACATCCCCTATCTGATTGTCACCCTCCTTTCAGGAAAAGACAGAGTCTCCAATCTCAGCAGCTGCAGAGAGCTGATCTCTTCCTCTGCCAAGGCTGTGGATGAGCTGGTCACTGATCTATCCAAGGAGGGGGCATTGGCGCTTGCCTTGCAGCTTCCCTGTCTTGAGAGCGTCATCGCCACACGAGACGAACTCCTCTCCGCCCTGCAGTCTCTGTCCTCATCCTGGAACCAACACGGGGCAGGGGAACGAAGAAGCTCGGCTACTTCAGATAAGAGCCTCGAAGACGAAAGCATATCCAAAGACAGTGCTGCCACTCACAGCGCTGTTAGAAACCGAGTCATGAGTAAGATAGTGTACTCCCTCCCTTCAGGTGTAACGTTTAAAGGCACCGCTAACTGGGTGTGACTTTTATTTATATAAATATTATTCTGTGTGATGTGCTCACATTGTGTACAATTTACTGTAAAAATTAACTGGTGACACCGAAAAACTTTGAGGTAACACTTCTTCTAGTAATAACAAGTTTGTCGTAAATAAGACAGACGTATAAAGGAGAGTGTTGCCATCCAGGTTGAATAAAAAAAACACATTCACAACCATCACTGCTTTTACAATATAAAATAAATATGGGTTATAAAAAGCCATGTTGATAAAATGAGCTGCAGGTTTTTTCCAAGTCTAGTATGAATACATGTGGGGTATAGGAGGATGTAAGGATGATGTTCACTTATCATGTACCAGGCCGTCTCTGTTGTACTTTACATTTCAGAGGATAATACATTGTTCTTTGTTTGGTTTTATTAATTAAATAATTTAAGATTTCTATATAAAGCAACTCGGGTAGGAGTATGAAAAAAATGATGTAGAGCTTCCTTCTCATTCTCTGCTGTACATGACTTCTCTCGTGAAAAGGCATTTTTTTTCTCATTCACAAAGTTTTTTTTTTTTTTTTTAAATGTATGTATAACACTCGCTGCTTCTATTTGCACTCAGAGGAAACATATATGCTGTGTTTCTTCAAAATGTATGTCCTTTAACAAAGCATTTTTTAATGTATTTTAAGTCTTTTGTTTCCTTTGGTAGATGGTCAAAAAATGTAGCAAACTTCACCTGCAATAAATGAATGTGTCTTCATTTAACAAGGACCTGAACTTTTTCATATTGCATCATATATCTATATATATATATATATATATATATATATATATCTCCCTTGGAATTCACATCAAGTAAGATATCATTTCTCTGTTTTATGCACAAAACATTTACAGTAAAAATCTAATGTGTTATAATTTATTATGACAGATGGATTTAAAGAAGTTACATTTGATCTTTTTAAAGATTTATTTCTAGGATTTACTGACTATTTTCTGAAACCTGGGAGAGAGTGGGGAACAAAATTTGGGAAATTAGCCACAGATCGGATATGAACCCAGGCTGCCTGCTTTGTGGACTGCAGCCTCTGTACATTGGGTGCGCTACAAGCCGTGGATGTAAAAATTGATTCTATTATGTTAATATGAAGTGTTACAAATCATATGGTTGACTGAACCTACTTGTCAGATGTGTCTTGACTTTCCCCGCAATCCATACAGGCTGAGTGATGTACAAAGACTTTAGAAAGTTGGTTAGCTCTTGGTCCTCTATTTTGTTGGAGACAGTGGCTAAGGTCCCAGAGTCCCCACAAGGCTACATCCTTTGATTTATTTCACATAATTTTGAGTATTGCAATATTATTCAACTCTTCAGCTTGATTGGACCCTGGAACACACTCAATGGCCTCTGGAGGTCCATGAACCTTACTTTTGTTAACCCTCTTCTACTGTATTCTCGCAGCAGGTTACACCCACTCCTTCATGAAGCCTCCTCTGCATCCTCCCTTCATGCTGTCAAGAGTCAGCTTGGAGGATTCGTCTTTACTCTGGTGAGAAGTGTGTTCAACAGAAGAAAACGGGCTTCGGGTAACTTTGCAGTTTTTGGGGATTTAAAAAAAAAAGCTTTGAAAAGTGGTTGCATGCTGTGTACACAGACACGACGCGATTGGAATGAGAAAACGCGCAAAAAAAGTTTGTAACGAAACGAAAAATTAAGGTAAAAAGAGTATTTGTTTTGGCTTCTGTGTTTGATCAATTCAAGAAAAAGATGAAATGTTATTCTCGGCTAATAAAATAGTTTGTTTTTCAGGATGCACTGGCTATTGTTCCCAATTTTAAACCTCCTTGTAAGTACTTTATTTTCACTTCTACTGTATGATATTTGAACATATGGTCGTCTTGTGGGGTTCAGAGGTGTAGAAAACGCGTAGCCTATAATTCAGTGGCTTCCACAATATCTGACTTATTGTTTGGGGGAAACAAAGTCAAAATGCATTGAGGCTCACTGTGTGAACTCGTGTTTTGTAAACAGGTTGAACTCATGTAGAGGGAAATAAATTACAATCATACTACATGAACCGATGCATGTGAAGTTTAAATATGTTTTTTAATAAAGGTATTATAGTCTCACTTACAATGGTATTATGGCACTATGCGTATTATTTTATAGACTAAACGTTTGATTATGTTTTCATTGATGTGTTGACTAAAAAAGGCAGCAGGCCGATTTAATTTGTTTCCAGTTTTAAATCTGGCTTTTGAGTGGTATCAAGGTTGATTGTAGGGCCGTCCATGTTCATTATGGCACTCTAAATGAATGCGCGCAGGACATTTGGGGACGTGGGGATCTAACTTCTCCTTCATGCCACTATCTCAAACTCAGGAACTGAACTAGTTAACACACTGAAAACCAATACGTGAAACCTGATAAAGGTATGAACATTTTCTATTTTGTAAACAGAGGTGGGGTAGGATCGTTTGGTTAGGCCTACTTTCACAGTTGAGTAAGTAAAGGACTGAGCGGAGGAAAAGGGCGTGCTTCGCCTCTAATTACTGTCCTTAATTGGGACACCTGTTGTGTATTGCTTACAGTATCCTAGGCTATGGTAGACTATTGCTTTAATGTATAAAGAAAAAAGTTATCTCAGCTCTTATCTAAAGCAACAAACTAAAACTAAATTTGTGTTTCAGGTTTGCTTTAACAACTGTATATCAGGTGAGTGACTTTTCTTCTCGTTTTTTGTTATTATTTTTTGAGTTAGGATAGTTGGACCGAGTAGCTAACCTAGCTAGCCTACCTGACCTTGTTGGCCCTACAAGTCCATGCCTTAACCCCCCTAGTAACACTCTATAAATGAAACCTAACTAGCATAAAGCAATAAGTCAAATCTGAATTTAAAAAACAACATTAAAAGAAAAATGAACTCCTAAATGTGTTAAACTTAAATTTCAGATAGGCAGGTTAATGAAGTAACAGCCCTTCACTCTGAATTGAAGTTACTAGAAAGCACCTTTCCATCCACTTTTTTTTGGCCATTTCTAGAAAAGGTCAGGCACGACCTCCATAAAAATTCACTGCAGAGATGAAAAATGGCATCAGACAGAGACATTAAATCATCAACATGGAACTTTTAGGAAACCTCTTTTCCTCCAAGTAAAACATAAAATAAACCCTTAATATTTTTCTTAGTTTTTGCATGTAGTTTTCCGCTGTTTGAGGTCTGAGTAGTGCCATTTAATGACATGTTTCACTGGCACTTGCTGGAGAATTAGCCCCATTTATAATGATATGTGTCAATTTCCAATATATATAACTTGTTTGGATCGAAATGAACATTCATTCTCAGTGTTAGAAATACTATTAATATGTACTATTCGGTTCAGTATTAAACTTGACTGCGTGAGATGCTCCTTTTCTCAACAGTACATTACTTGTATGTTATAGGTGGACAGAAATTCTTGGAACATTTACATCATAATTTGGCGGAGCTGAATAAAACCCTGAATCACTTGTTTTCTGTAAATGGCACTAATTTTATTTGTGTAGAACAACGTTTTGGCTCACTCTCTGACATTCGTTGAACAAGCAATTATGGCATAGTCAGATAGATGTATCTGGGTTTTTCACCAATTTTGTATGTCAAGTATCTGACTTCTACTTTCTTCTACTTTCCTCTAACAGCCTTTACATTGGAAACCAGATACCAGACATATGATGAGTCCTACTATGAGTATGTTCCTGATCGCCTGCAATGGAACAGAGCAGGGGAAGTGTGTAAACAGCGCTCTGGGACCTTAGCCACTGTCTCCAACAAAATAGAGGACCAAGAGCTAACCAACTTTTTAAAGTCTTTGTACATCACTCAGCCTGTATGGATTGCGAGGAAAGTCAAGACACATCTGACAAGTAGGTTCAGTCAACCATATGATTTATGACACTTCATATTAACATAATAGAATCAATTTTTACATCCACGGCTTACATTTTTCCCTACTGCTTACATTTCTGCATACTCACTGACTTAACAAAAAGGTTTATAAAAAACAAAATGGGACTCAAGATGGTGCTTTATGGAATTTTAGCACTCTTTATTGATAAGGTTTAATCTTTTCCAATAGTTCAGTATTTTTCTCTCATAGAAATGCCTCTTTCTTCTCTCTGTTTGGGATGAAACCAAAGGTCCCTCAGAGACCCAGATTCTAGAATTCAATGGGCGCTCGGAAACCAAGCATGCCCGTCTCCTTCACAAGTTCCCCTCCATGGATTCAGTGACTGTTTGCACTCGTCTCAGATTTGATCTAAACTGCTTTGGAATATCCACCATCTTCTCTTACTCAATTCAGTCCTTCATTAATGAGTTCCAACTCCGAGCAAACCTGATTCAGGGCGAGCCCATTCAGCTGGCTCTGCTGGTCCATGGTGTCCATGGACGTTATCAAACAGCCTTTGACCATGACGACTCCTGGCACTCAGTGTGCGTTACTTGGAGTCAGAATGGACGCTGGGCTCTATTTAAACATGGCCTTGTTGTTGCCAGGGGTGATGGCCTTAACAGTTCTGACAGCATTGGCCAGGATGGACATTTCATTATCGGTCAGGAGCAGGACACCTATGGGGGCTCATTTAAGAAGGATGAGTCATTCTCAGGGAGCATCACAGACCTACACATATGGGATCGGGTACTGAACAGCAGTGAAATCTACACCATGGAAAATGAGTGTTCCCCTGTTTCCTCTGGGCTGGTCTTCAAGTGGAGTGAAGCATCAATGGAAATAGAGCCCTCCCTCACCAGTCTGAGGGGGGACAGCCCTTGTCAAGGTATAGTTGTTAGGACGCAGCAATAGCACAAAGGTAGACGCTGAAGGATTCACAAATTCTTAGTCATGCCTATTTAATAACCTGCTACTGGGGGAAAATGATTTAAAATAGACCTAGGTGACTCAAATATATGCCAAATGTTCTGTGGTATTGATAAGAATTTTCTTAAAATGCTTTTTACAGTTAAAGTACTTTAGCTTCAGAGCTGGGTGGGGTTGCTATGCAGAAAAACAATCACATGGAGACCATTTGGAAAGTCATTTTGGACTACTTAATTTTCAGTTGCATGCCAAGATCTGAGCTGGCCTGATGTTGAAAACTCCACCCATCTGGCAGTCCAAGCAGGGTCAAATAAATGCTCTGAATAAATTGCAGGTACAACTAGACCAAAATCTGCTGTCTCTATCTCATATTTGTTATCAGAGCCAATATGATGTAATAATATGTTTTTAATAGAACACATTTATTTTGGACATCATTGCACTAAATTGGCAGCCATTCAACAAAGTGTTCAATGTGAACTGCATAACCATGCATTGAGTAAGATATCTGATTGATATTTTAATTATGTAACGTGCATGTATCATATATCATATCACAGAACACTGTACTGACTCAGATTGAGATCAGCAAATGAGCTTTATTAGGATATCCATATCCTTTTCTGAATTGGTGGAATGCTTTGGCAAACTGTTACAACTACTGGACACACAAACCCACACACTCAGTCACACTCTCTTTATTCCTCTAGTCAGTAAAAATAGAAGTTTAATAAGATTGTTGGAAGAGAAAATCTTGTATTTCTGGTTTTCAGCCTAAGATGAATAGGGAAGATGGTGAGCAAGCTGTTATTGGCAGACAGTACTCTTGTTAATGATTCTGGTAAATGTTTTGTGAGTCACGTCAGTCGGAATCCCACCCTTCAAAACAAACTTCTCCTGTACTTACATCATCCTCCCCAGTGAGCAATAAGAGCCCAAAAACTGCCCCCCCCTTCTACAACTGAACATGCAGAAAACATAGTGAGCTTTACTCCTTCATTGATTTTCAGTTTCAGTATAGGAGTATTTCTTTTCCCCGATCTTTTTAAGATTAATTTACACACAGAGTCAGGTTATGGGAACTGTAGCTTGTGGCTGAGTGAATGATCTGAGGACCAATCTTTAACCAGTTATTTTCTTTTGGACTCTGAAAGTGTTTCCTCCTCTGTCTCATCAAACTTGTTTCAAAATGTTATCATCTGCCCCACTACTCCTTCAAATGAACTTCCACAGATTAAATCACTCTTACATCTACTGTAGTCTTCTGGTCAGGAGCTATCAATTTTCAATTCAATTCAGAGGGGCTTTATTGGCATGAAAGCAATTCTAAAAACGTTGCCAAAGCATAAAAATACAATTTATCCAAATATTCAGACAGTACACAATTAACAACATTAACATTGGTTTTATAGTAATTATATATACAGTGTGTGTGTGTGTGTGTGTGTGTGTGTGTGTGTGTGTGTGTGTTCGTGTGTTGGTCATTCACTGTCCCTCAGGTTGTGGCATGTTGATATATATTGGGCAGCAAGATATGCCCTGTCTCCTTCTCCCAGGAGCGTTTTTATTTTTGAGAGTTCATTGAGCTTTTTGAATTCTGTGATGACAGCGTTGAACTTGTTAAAATTAAAGTTCCTCGTTTCATCAAATGTTTTACAGTGTCGGAGAAAGTGCATCTCTGTCTCCACCTCACCTGTCGGACAGTGACCACATGTTCTGTTTTCTTTTGGTTGCCATGATTTTTAGTGTCTTCCTGTTTCGATTGCTAGTTTGTGGTCACTGAGCCTGTACCTGTATCTGTCTCTGCTTTCTATCTCTGACAGTAGAGAGATATTCAGCTAATTCATAATCTCTTTCTAGGGCCGATAACATTCAAATCTACTTTGGCTTTAAGTTTCTTCTTTCCAATGTTCCAGTTTGTCCAGCATTCTGTTACCTTCTCTTCCAAAAGTCTTCGCCTTATACTTCAAACCACACCAAGGTTTTCAGTGAGAGCATTAAAAGCTGAACTGGATCTTTCTGTGACTCTGATCATGAATATGTATGAACTAACCCATATATGCTAAAGAGGTATAAACAGTGGTTACACAAACATGTTACACACTATAACAACTAATAAAACTTACAACACATAATTTAACACAAAATATAACTCAAGCCATATGAACAGATGCTTATTTGGCTCATTTTCTCAAAAAAAATTGACAGAGATTTTTTTAAATTGTGTGGTTTAGTAGATAAAATGAAATGAGTTATAAGTGAGGCTCTGTAGATGTAGTTTTATGTTGCCTTAGTATCCATACTTAGAATTTACTATGGCCTGTTGTTTGATTTCTGAAGTGTATAACTATCCATGTCTCTTTAACTAGATATGACATTTAGTCTTTTTCATCCTTTCTCTTACTAGGAAACATCACTATATTAGCAACTTCGCTTTTGGACCCCCTCCTGGATTCTTTACAGAATCAAACGCTTTCCTTTAAGTTATTCCGCAGCCCTCAGTCTGATGAGGATTGTGGCATCTTTGACCCTGTTACTGGGAACTTGGCCCATGCTAAGTGCGACTCATTTAGAGGAGCTGTCTGCCAGTTCAAGAAAGGTACCATTTAAGTTTATAATGTCAGAGATTTGTACACATTTTACTATGTTATGTGATCATTTGGTTTGCTTTATCTCACCTCAAGAGAAAATACAGCATTACCACAATCAACTGTCATAGCTCTGTAATAAACACTACTTTCCTCGAATGGAGAATTTTGTTGTTGTTGAAATGTACAAACTAATCATGAAAAAAGCTTGAATCTAATGAAATGTAATAGGTTGTAAAATGTAATCCTGTGACAATAGATTTAAAAACATGTAATATATTTCTCTATGTTATGTCTGCAGAAGTCCTGGATGTTCTCACTGTACCAAAGACACAATTCTTCAGTATATTGAGCAAGAATCCTCTGACCAAACCTGTGAGTATGACATACGTAAATGTAGCACATACAGTAATTTAGTTATACTGCATCATCAGTTCAACTCAACAGAGAATACAAAGGAGACAGTGCACACTGATATGGTTCAAATATTTAATAACTTCAAAGCAAATCTGGCTATTTTCTTTATGTTTTTGGAGCGTAAGCTGTGTAGTGGATAAAATGTTTGCCATAAGGTAAAATTAAAACCTTTCATTATTATCATCATCATCATCATCTTATTCAAATTTCTGGAGAACCATAACATTTTTTGTGACACTTCCCTATTACTGTTTTTTTTTTTAACAAGACTTACTTGTTGGTTAAATATTTAA
Organism: Labrus mixtus; assembly: GCF_963584025.1. Classification (NCBI taxonomy): domain Eukaryota; kingdom Metazoa; phylum Chordata; class Actinopteri; order Labriformes; family Labridae; genus Labrus; species Labrus mixtus. Next base: position 22,397,407 of record NC_083614.1, on the reverse strand, counting down.
AGAATCTGTTGTACTTGGTGAAGAGAAGAGATTACAAAGCATCAGCAGCATTGCATTACAACCACCTTTCCTCATCTGATATTAACTATTTACCTGTCCTTCCTCTCCTTAGGTTATTGAGGAGCTGAGTGTAAACACTTCTCAGGAGAGAAATCTGACAGTGCTCCAGCAGTTGACCCAGGCTGTTCTGCAAATGTTAGAAGCAGACGGACCAAACCTACTTACATCCAGTGATGTCCTCTTCCTCACCCAGATGATCGAGATAGACCTGACTGCACTGGCTAGATCTTACTCTGCAGGAGATGACACAGCAGAGGTCATGGTGTCCATTGCTACAAATTACGTAAAGGCAGCAAGCGTGATGCTGGAGCCCCACATGGCCACGCAGTGGATGGGCCTAACAGAAAATGGGGTGAGGGAGTGACTTGTGTTTGTCTGCAAGACCAAAAATGTTTCTGGTTTGATCGGTTGAACTCTATTTATTCATGAAAGTCAACCTAACAGTTGACCTTATCCCAGCAAGCTGTGCTTCGTCGGTTGTAAAAAAATGTTTTGTTTTTATGTCTCATTTTCTTGGACAGGTCAGCGTGGAGCCTTTTACTATTGTCAAGAGCATAGATAATCTTACGGAGGCTCTTGCAGACATGCTAGCTGTTGAGGAAAGAGGCTTCACGCTTTCTACCAGGAACATAGGTAATAAAAACATCCTCAAAGACAAATTAATCATAGATCCAATTATTCTTTGTTCAGAATACAGGATGCAAAGTTTCAGGGGTGGAAAAATGGAAAAATAGGAATACGTAGCCAAACTTGCTGTAATTATGTAACACATTTCACTTTAAGATTAAAGGCTGGCATTCTTGTAATGCGTTTAATTATAATGTAAATTACCCTGACCATTATTAGCGCTTGGCTCACAAACGCCATTGACAAATGTCTTTGCTATCTTCTCATTCTTACTAGAATTGTTCATCTCCTTTAACTGTATCTTCGTCCCCTGTTGTCTTTCTTGCCAGATGTGTTCGTGAAGTGGCAGAAGCTGTCAGAGAACAGCCCAAGTCATGTCTTTAAGCCGTCCGCTATCGGCTCCCAAAGCAGCAGCAGTGGTCAGGATGAGTTACTTATCCCTGGCACTGAGCTCCAGAGGATTTACACACTGGGTAGGAAATACACACATGGATTGCACTTATTTTAAAGGTTAACATAATGAGTTGAACAATTCTGATCTTTACAAATAAAAGCTCTACATTGAGGACAGGCATATATACAAAGTGTCTTTTTGCTGCTGCTTTTAATGTCACGCAGAAATTGTTCTGAGTAGATTTTTTGCAAAATTGTGCTGCAAAATGCTGCTAAATAAATGCCAGTTCATTCTTGACTAATTAATTTAGGATTTTGTTAGTTTCATCTCTATTTTATAGATATGTTATAGTTATTGATATGACATTGTTATTTATTTTCAAATATACTACATTTTAGTTTAGCTTTTTTGTTACACATTTTCTGGGATTTGGTCTGGAGTATATCTTTATACCACCAGAAGAAAGTCATAGTTTGGGCTGTTGACAGAAATGTAAAAAAAAAGTGGCAGGTACTTTGGAAAGAGAACTTAAGGCAGATGGATAAAAACATCTTGTAATTGTGAGTGTATTTGGAGGAGTTTTGGTGTGAATATTTAAAATAAGTCTTTCTTTTTTAAGATTTTTTTTTGGGGCTTTTTGTGCCTTTAATAGATAGATAGGATAGTGGATAGAGTCGGAAATCAGGGAGAGAGAGTGGGGAATGACATGCGGGAAGGAGGCCACAGGTGGGAGGTGAACCTGGGCCGCCCACTTGAGACGACAGTCTCCATACATGGGGCCACGCACTAACCACTGCGCCACCAGTGCCCCCCTAAAATAAGTCTTTCAAGCATGACACTGTAAACCAAAAGGGATGCTCAGAATAAAAAAATAAAGTTTAATCACTGAAGGATTAAAATAAATCTGATGTCTTCTCAGGTTTTGAGGAAGTGATGCTTATTCATACCCACTACAGCCGTCTGAGCGAGATTGTATCTGAAGTGGACCAGCCTCCACTGAGTCACCAAGAGAAAGGAAAACGGTTGGCTTTTGTCTGTTGTCTTCTCTTATTGCTTTGTTTTGAAATTAAGTTGAATTTGCACTCATTCTTTGGGGTTTCTTTCTTTTAAGGTCTAACACTTAAACAGGGCATCACCACCACCACGTTGAAGCATTTGACCAAATATCACACTATTTTCAGCGTTCGCCATACTTAAAAATAGTCTTGTTTATTTTATAATGTCATCATCAGTTTCGACCAAATAATCTGTCCTTATGCTTTTACCTTCACCATTTTGTAAGATAAGGGATCATTCAGACAGTGGTATCAGATTTGATTAAAGTTTGTCCTGTTATTATGACTCTATTAGTGCTAACACATCTACACAAAACTCCTGAAGTTTACAGGGTGAGCTGTGTGTAAACGCTAACAGCCACAATTTGATCTGACTTTTTTAACTTTGGCATCTTAAAAGGCGGCTTATGGTATATGTACAGATGAATATGACAACTATTGCTTTTGTCTGCTTTCCCAGAGTTCTACCAGGTCACCTGACTTCTGCTGTCATATCAGCCTCCGTACGTGATACCTTCAAGGCCCAAACCATCCCTGTGGCTGTCCAGTACACTCTGTCATCATCTCATGTGGTATAGTCCAATATTAAAGATTATATTGTATGTGAAGTTTAAGGATGATCATTATTGTCTGCAATGTTCACTGTGTGTAAAAGTGGCTTGAGACTTTTTGTCCATATGTAGTGGCTCTCAAACTGTGGGCACGACCCCTAGGAGGAGTGTGTAGACATGACTGTGCGGTGCAGGTGGCTTAGGCAGGAACGTGGCCAGGCATAGTCATGGCCCTCGTTGATTTGTCACCCTACATGTCACTCAAAAATCACAAACTTTGGTTAGCTATTTGCCTTATCAGAGGTGGGATTTATGTTAAAAAAAGGAAAACATTTAGGCGGTTTTTCAACAGGCTGCTCGCAGCTTTCATTAAATTTCAGTGTGGCATATTGCCTTTTGTGAGTTTATTTAATTGTGACTTTGGACATACACTTTATGAGCCCTCAAGATTTAAATGTAATGCAACTCTGTTGTGTTCCTTTTTAAAGTTAGAAATATAAAATGTAAAATAAAAAGAAATAGACAGTCAGCTGTAAGTAGCTATACTAGAAACACAGAACACAGAAAGCGTTAATAATTAATATTCATGAACGTGTTTGCACTGACCGTAATGACAAAATGAATGCTCATGATCTTGATGGTAATTTATTAAAGTTTAACTTTGCCCTTTTAGTCACCATTTTGTTTGGGTGGGAGGGCTTTCCCCAAACAGAAAAGTTTGAGTAATTCTTTATGGATAGCAGTTTAGTTATTGTCAAGTTTCCCTGTTTGATAAACTCACCAGCATGAATTTTCATCTCCCAGCAAGCAACATGTGACTTTTACCCATGATGCGCCAGGTTTGCTAGGGTCTAAGTATGAGAGAAACAAAGAGAAAAGAAAGTTCAAATGTGTTTAATTTTCTAGGTGGAGTATTCTCAGCGCGTCACCCCTGTTTGTGCCTTTTGGAATTTCAGCTTCATGTAAGTTTGAACAACAGCACAGTCACATAAAGAGCTTGATAAACTGTGTTATGATGAGGTGTTCCCTAATCATTTACTGGTTATTTAAGGACATATTTAGCTGTTTTGATGCCATGCATGGTATCAAACAGCAAGATAATAAATGTACATATTACATTATGTGACATACAGTATATGAAACCTGTATAAATATTATTTATAATTTTTAATTTTTAACACCAAATGTATTGGCTCTCTGAAATGATGAGTGTGTATTTGTGCTTTACAGGCATAATTATACCAATAGCTGGTCCAGTGATGGTTGCAGGGTGACTTTTGTCGGCTCTGGTGTCACTTCCTGCCTCTGTAATCACACCACCAACTTTGCAGTGCTGATGAATTACCTGGAGTCAAAGGTAACGGGAGGGAATGTGTTTTGATGCTATTAGACAAGTCAAATTAAAACTATGGTGAAGGATAGGGGTGGTAAGGTGAACTTCAGTATGTTTGTCTCATTAACATTTAGTAATAGTTATTTGAAATAAATTGAAATTAGACTGTTGTTGTGTAACTAAATCTAAAGTGCTGATGTGCATTGTGAAGTCCTGATCCTTCACCTCTAAAGTTAAGACTAGGCTTTGCTGTACACTTCAAATACCAGCATAACTCCAAGTATTAAAGTCCAGTTGAAGAATGCATGGTGATAACTGTTTTTTTCTCTCATACAAACATATAATGTAAAATTTAAGATAAAGCACATAAAAAACAAATATACCCAGCATTTTTAAATAACTCGAATGGTTTTGGAATCATGTTTGGTTGAGCTTTCACAGCTTCCATTTATTATAAGACTTCTTGAGTAAAGGTTTTGAGGGCATCAGATGGATCAAACCAAGGACATACAAACAACATTCTCCTCTGTCTGTTGAATTTTGAGTTTGAAAGCTTTTATTGTCATTGTATAACAGGATACAACAAGAGCGCCACTCCTGGTTTGTGCATAGAAGTTAGAAGTAACTTTCAATCAGTGTTAAAAACATTTGCACAGAAAAGCATATTCCATAGAGAACACATTCATGTTCAAACTCGACATATAAATAAATATAGTGCCCAAGTTAGTGCAGGGTGAGGAATGAATAAGTAGCCAAGTAGTCTCTTGCATTAACCTACCTTTCCTCTCTGTTCTAGTGGAGTCCCGAGGAAGAGCTCATTTTAACCAAGCTGACATTTATTGGCTCTGGTGCATCTCTGTGTGCGCTTGTGGTGACCTTGATGCTGTTCACTGTACTGGAGTGAGTACAGCACTTGTCATAGTACAGAGACTTGTTATGCTTAGCCACAATGCCAGCTTCTCTGTATTGCCTCTGTCTGTTTGAACTAATATCTATATGCCTTAGACTCTGCCCCTTGTGTGTGTTGCTGAATACAATAAGCTACACAATGGTCATATGTTTACAGAAACACAAGAGTTGAGTTTAAACTTATAATGTGGATTTAGAAGACACAACACTACACAGTACATTATAATGTATGCTTTGTCCTGGTATTTGAAAGCCGAACATTTTTCTGCCAAGAAAACAAACTAGGTAAGGGCTTGTTGTCAATGCATTTTCAATTTCTTTATATTCTTAGGAAATAAGAATATCAGCTGATTTGCCAACCTAATTATGTCCATGAAATACAATTACATATAATCAGTATGAAATATTAATAATCAAAAGCTGTATTTTGTTTGTATGGATTATGAAGTTTTTCTAAACATTTTGTAGGTATGTTAAAATCAACCATGCATCCTTCTGCTATGGATGATGTCTAAAGTCAGGATTAATAAAGTACATACATTCAACAATTCTTTGTCAGATCTTGTCATGGGATTTGATATGAAACTCAGTCAAATAGACAAAACAGAGAAAGATTACTCATGAGTGTTTGTGAGCTTACCACTGTGAGTATTGATTAGTGCTAATCTAGTACCGTAATTACTTTGGTCTACATGTGAGTCCACTCTGAAGGTTTATGGCACAATCCTACAGCTATTAATTAACATTAGGGTCACTGAGGGATCACAATCAGCTGAACAGGAGCTGCCCTGACTATTTATGGCCATCCTGAAGTCAGTGTGCAGCCATGCATTTCACACACGAGGTTCACATGTCTATAGATGCATGTGTAATCAAACTAAATATAAATAAATAAAATAAAAATATAAATGGTCAGGATCGCTCAAATGAATTGAATCTAAATAGGTTAAGCTCATCCAGAGGTAATTATAAAGTGTCTAGTCCATTATCCCACTTTAAAGCAGGTTCATCACTTTGTTTCAGTCAAATTTATGGAAATAAAAATATGGAAAATAAATCTAACCTGTAAGTGAAACATTCAACCTAGGGCATCTTAAGACTGTATATGTGTTTGTGTTCAGAGATGGTGTTAGAGATCAGATTTAAACAACAGTAAGAGATTCTGCACAACAAACTGAAAACGTAGTTTTGCACTGCAAGGTTAAGTGTGAAATATTCAAGTCAACGAGACACATCTCATCTTCAAACTGACAACAGGTCAAATAAAAAAATAAAAAGATTTAGGATATAGCAGCAGCACACTCAAAGGTGCAGAAAGTTTGGAAGAAGTGGAATCCAAAAAAAAAGATTAAAGCATTCAAAGCTAAACAGAGGCAGGTCATATTGTAGCCTTGGATTTTACTATTAGCCACTTTAGAGATCAAATGAAGAAGCCAGCTAGTCTTACAGTCCAACACTGAGGTACAGAACAGTTATCTATACACATATAAGCATGAGGATATGTTGTTATTACACAAACTTGGTTCTACTTCAGCTGAAAATGAATAATTGTCAGATATACTAGACTTGACTTTATTCTCATCTCTATCCATAGTATTCCAAAATCCGACAGGACGTCCATCCATAAGAACCTTTTCATGTCTCTGATCTGTGCCCAGGTGATTCTGCTGTGCAGCGGCTCAGCCATTCACAACAAGGTAATGATCTGATTTCATTTACCAGACAAATAAAATATTAATGCACTGTGGTTCTGAAAGCCCCGTAAATGAGAATTTAAGTACTAATCTATACTGAGGTTCCCTTGAACACAAATGCTTTGGCAAAACACAAGTGGCCACTGTCATATCTAATAGCTGGAACGCATGGTTCAGTCTCTCAGTGGTCACCAAATAACCTGTTGATGGTTTGACCCTTGGTCCCTTGACCCCAGTTTATGTCAGGGGTTGGTTTTACCCTCCAGGGGCAGGTGTCCACGTGTTGGAAAATCATCAAATGGGTTCATATATGTATAGGTTACCGGACCATCAGGACAATTTTAACGCATGTTTTTGGTCAACTCAGAGCTATTTTAAATGAATTAGATTTGAGGGCTCGAGAGTTTTGCTAAAATTGTCTCCATATTGTTTCTGCTTGACATAACAGATTTTGGTAGTTGCAAAGATTTGATCTGCTATATTTTACAAGTCAGTTTGAAATTGTACTCTTGAAGAAACTATTTGCTTAACAACCTTGCAAGTGTAGCCAAGCAGGTTTCATGGACATTATACATCACGAGTAATGTGAAATAAACCATACCTCCCACTAGCACTTGCAATATGCACTACCAAAATGAGAGTAATTGTTTGGTATGTTTGTGCTATAAAAATGTAAATTAGTTTTTCTTTCACTGTTGAAATCTAACATGTTTCTTTTCTGCATTTCTGTGTTGATTGTGTTTAAAGGTGGCATGTACACTTGTAGCAGCACTGCTCCATCTCTTCTTTATGGCAGCATTTAGCTGGATGTTGGTGGAGGGTCTGCTGCTCTGGAGCAAGGTGGTCGCTGTCAACCTAAATGAGGACAGACACATGAAGTATTACTATCTCATCGGCTGGGGTAAGATAGCTAACCAATAGCCAAATCAACTTTGTTGCACATATTTACTGATATTAGCTGTGATTTTGTTTGATTTGTATTGTAATCTAATGAAATAGATACAATAAGTTAATGATGTATACCCAGAGAAAGCCTAATATTTGTGTAGACCTACATTTGACAAGGTGGCTTGTGTGTGTGTGTGTGTGTGTGTGTGTGTGTGTGTGTGTGTGTGTGTGTGTGTGTGTGTGTGTGTGTGTGTGTGTGTGTGTGTGTGTGTGTGTGTGTGTGTGTGTGTGTGTGTGTGTGTGTGTGTGTGTGTGTGTGTGTGTGTGTGTGTGTCGGCTCTATCCAGGATTGCCAGTGTTGATCGTCACAATCACGCTGGCATCAGCCTCAGGCAAATACTCAGCTGATGGCCACTGTTGGCTCAGTGTCCAGAATGGGATAATCTGGGGTTTTGCTGGTCCTGTCATCTTCATCATCATGGTTAGAAATTTAGATTTAACTCATCTTGTCTGTCAAACCACAGATGTTCAGTTAGATATTCATTTCCTTACTTGTTTCCTTCACTTTGCAAAACCTCCTTCGTATTTTTCCATATTTTTTCTGTCAATATGTTTTTCTATTCTCTCTTATATAAGTGCACCTCTTGTCTTTTGCCTGTAGCGTCTTTCATTTTTGTACCCTCCCCTTTTTCTTCAGGTGAATCTCATGGTACTGACCCGGGTGGTAGTCATTACCATATCCACAGCCAAAAGAAGGTCCATCATGTTGGCCATGGGCACAAGTCCTGTGGAACAAGCCTATGAACAAATGAGGTAAACACCACAAGGGGGCGCCATTTGTCCTCTTTTTTAGATTTTCACTCAGGCAATAGGATTTGGAGCAGACAAGCTGTAGTCCTTAATAGTGAAATGAAAAGCAGCTGGGCTAATTTATATTCGAGTTGTCCTTTCAAAATAAAAGCCTAGGTAAGACACACACAAAAAAAACAGAACTTAGTACTTGTATGGTGGCACAATGTACTGACATTGCACCTCAAAAGCACTGCATACATATTATATCATTTATCAAAATAATGTAGTTTATGTTGGCTTTGTGTGTGTGTGTGTGTTTTTTATTTTGCTTTAGATGTTTTCTTAGCACTGTTAAATAGTACAATTTAAGAGAAAACTTAATGATGATTTTATTAAAGATGGAAAATACAAGTTTAAAATATATCCTCTCAGCAGCTGCAGTCTGAAATAAGAAGCACTTTTATTGTCCTTCAAGAAAACTATATTCATCACATATTGCTATTTCAAAATGATTCCTACCACACACAGAATACACTTCTTTGTTTTTCTCTATGACTGTGTGATGAACGGTTAAAAGGATTGTGATTGGTCAAGTGATATTGCATATCATATAGTTCAATAACATATAGATATACTAATTTCATATTATTTTGATAGAATAGACCTGAGTTACTGTTTTAGATCTATTACAAGGACTAGATATTAGTGGTGGACAATAAACATATCTAGTTTTCTTTAATACGGTGGATGTTGCTGATCTTGCTTGGTTACATTATGTTCTAGGGACTATTGCTCTATGATGTCCAGCCAGACACAGTATCACTACATCCCTGCTGTCATTGTCCTTATCTTGTCTTTCTTTGGCTCAGGTGTTGACTCTTCAGAGTGATACTCAGCTGTATTTGATCCAGTAGATTTCCTCAAGCAGGCTTTGCATGAAATCCTATCAGTAAAAATCAAGTTGAGGGGATGCCTTTTTTTTTTAATACACTCCCTCGGCCCACCAGGGCTCACAGTATGTGCTTTATGAAGGTTTTCAAAGCACGCCTTAAACCTTTTGGCACCCTTGGGTGGCAGCCATTACGGAAACTCAAACACATTCCTCCACTGAATTAACTAGAGCTCGCCGCCCGCCGTGTGACACATACACAATCACACACACAGCTGGTGCGGTTTGGCAGTCACCTGAGTGGGAAGATAATTCCACTCTAAACAGAATTAAGGCAGATTTAAGGTGGGAAGTTGTCACCCAGTGAGCTTTCCCAGCTGCACAGTGTTGTATATGGAAAACCTGCCTGCCAGATTTGGTCAGGTTTGTCCAAAAAGCTGAAAAGTTGAGAAACCTAGAATTGAACTAAGAGAGCACAGTAGAAAATAAATACTAAATGTTTTTTTTAAATTCTGAGTTCACCTTAGTCAGCTAGTCAACCAATTTTTGGTGTTCAATTGTGTTTAATTCCTATCATGTGGTTTTTGTATGTGCTTGTGTGTGTTTGAACACAGGGCTGCAGTGAAAGCAGTGTTGGTGTTGCTTCCTATTCTTGGCCTGACATGGCTGTGTGGCGTCTTGGTGCCTTTTTCCATTGTGATGGCCTACATCTTCGTCCTACTCAACTCCTTGCAGGTACACACACTCAAAAACAGATGTTACCATTGTTTATTTGTGTGTGTGCTTTTCTTAAAACACATTCACACATAAACCCCACCACCAATATTAAGAATGTTCTGTGTCATTTATGTTTAAAATGAATAAATAATAAATCTTAGATCAAAGGGGAATCAATAAAAAGTATTTCAAAAAATCATAGTTTAATAGCACTTTCTGTGATCCAAATGTGTCAGTTAGGCTGCTCTTAGTATCTGATCTCATAAACACAGGATTCCTGTGTATATTAACTTAATACTAATATTATGTCTTACATTAAGAACGTGTTTCCCCCTCACAAAAGTGAATATACCTAGGATTTACATTATCCATCCTGACATTCTGTTTTTCTAAACTTCATAAAAGCAACCATCACTTTATCTCAGATGTAATACTTAACAATCTTAAAAACAGCCATCCCTCTGTTGAAATAAAGTATAAAAATGAAGTATTCAATAAATAACACAGCTAAAAAGTTCAGAGCAACTTAAAATAATCTTCAATAGTTTATAGACCATAAATTATTATTTTTTCTTCAATGAGAAACAGAAAGGTTTTTCATTATTCATTGTAATTCTGCCTTTCTCTTGTGGTTAGGGTACACAGTCTGTCAAGGTTTTTATGTGCCAGTGACAAGGCGTAGGCAGAAAGGGGGAAAGGGCCTTGGTCTGGCTTGTGTTAAACAGTTGCTTCATTTTAACAAGGAGAGTCCATTTGTATTGTTTGTGTGATTATTCCTGCTTTTTATTTTTAGGGTCAGCATTGTTGTTGTTTTTGTGGCTTGTCAGTGTTGATTTGACACTTTTAGTGCTTTTATTCAATGAGTTGTTTTGTCACTAGTACAGTAGTATGACTGTGACTATTAAAGCTCCATTTAAAAATGGCTATAACATTGTGAAATATTAGTTTTTACCTGGAAAAAAAAACTGTTTAGCCTAATTTCTATCTACACTCAAGTAACGAAGATGGAAAAATATAATCATCTGACTGCAGAGAATTTACCCAGCATCCCCAGCATGTCCAGATCTGCTGCTGTGATTTGTAGTCGACTTTTAATCAGCTGTATCTTTAATTGAGCTGTATATTTAGGGAGAAAATCAATAGAGGTCTTAGCTGCAGTCTGATCATTAAGCGAGGCCCCTCGGTTGCCATAAATAGTTTCTGTTTCCCCCCTCATATCTAATTATATTTTTTCCATGTCGACAGTAATTACTGAAGACAGTTTTTCTGGGATCTTATTATACGACTTCACTGCTTTACATCCAAACACATCATATACATTTCTATTCCGTTTCACATATCTGTCTTTATCTGTCTTTGTTCTATCAGCAGTATGTGAGCATTCTTTATGTTTTTCTATCTGCCCTCCTCTATTGTCCTGTAACCTGTCTGTTTATTTGTCTATTTATCTGATCATTAAAAAAAACTTTTCCTGGTAACTATCAGTCAGCACACACGCTATATATAAACAATATGCATTAAACTGACACTAAACTGGCAGTTTCCTACATGTATTTAATTGTGAAACATGGAAGAGATAATGTATCTCAGCTCTGAAAATGTTTTCAGTGATACCTCACCTCAGTTATATCAATATATCTTCAAAGCTATACACATTGAAGATCAAAGTTCATTTATTAAATAGCGGTGCTTGTGTCTGTTGCATTACTTTAAAGTCATGAATTACTAAATGTTAATAACTTCTGCTGTGCCCTGATCTTTTTTGCATGCAACTCTTAAATCCTTGCATTGCTTATTGCTTCATTCGGGCATAGATTCTGCACAGAGCCAGAATATGCTAGTATTTACCTCACATTGATAAACAATATAGATCATTTAACATGTGTTTTGTGTGTGTCGGTTGCTGGGGTTTCATGTTTTGTTGGAGGAAATAACCAGCTGCTCTGGCATAATGGATCTATGCAGTGTGCCCTTAATAGGTCTAAACAGGTCAGGACACAAGAGGAACCCTGCCAGGCTCAAAGCTGCTCCAATGACACACTCTGTCAACCCCACTTCTCTCTGGTCTACATGGGGTGTACTGACACTTGTAGCGGAGATATTTTGTGGTTTTTCTATAGATGTTTGGAGGTGCTTATTGCTTTGGTTTGGTTTGTTAAACCAAATAGCTAAGGTACTACGGTAATACTCTACTTTGGCTTTATGAACTTAAGATGATTCACTTGGTCGTCTTCTGTTCTTTGCCTTAAAGACCCCAAATTATAGTTGTTTTTACCTTTTATGTTGTCGGTCTGTGAAAATAGAATAGCTTTGCATGCTTTATTTATTTTAAACTGGCATCACTCTGCCTGAAACAGTTCGTTTCAGCTGCTGTCTCTTTAAGGCCCTCCTTCCTACTTGACTCATTTCCTCTGATTGGCCAGCTCTTCGGGGGCTTTCAAGGGGGGCAGAACCATGGATGTATTAAAGAATGGATATAGCATTGGAAGCATAGGCCCGTTCATTCCAATTAATGCTGCTCAGTGGTACATGAAGGAAAAATAATGAGTTCTGCATTTAAATGTACCTGGATTTCCTGCTTTACTGGGCACATTGAGCATGCGCACTTGGAGTGACAGTCCCGTGTCTCTGATCTGTGTTCATTATGTCAACAAAAATATCTTATCTTATTTCGGCTTAAATTACAACTTTTAGGCCCTAACGATTTTGAAAAGGGTTATTTAAGTGTTTGTAGTGGGAACGTTGTGCACAGTTGGTACACAGGTACTCTTGTGTGTTTAGCAGACTTATCCTGGGATTACTCCAACATACATTTACCTTATGATCTGAACCTTTACCCACATTTAATATGGCCATCCAGCGTTTTAACACTATAGGTAAGTAAAATGGGCATCAGCATAATAAGAATAGCCCCATATACAATTATAAATAAACACATTGTCTGATAATTTGTCTGTATTAAGTTCAGCCAAATGTGGTGTAACATTTTGTAAAAAAAACATTTTAGAATGAATCATCCTAGTTTTGATGAGCCTATGGCTGCGCCTTCAGCACCACGATGATTGAGGTTGACTGTTGACACCATAAACAAAATTGACCATTTAAACATTAACATGCAAGAAGGACCGTTGTGATCATGTTAACATAGCAAATCCATTATATCTATAAAGCACATTTCAAAACAACCAGAGTTGACTAAAGTTATTTCCAATAAGATAACATGTATAGACAATGTAAGATCCAATTAGCACATCTTGGTAAAAACATAATCGGATACAGAAAGCTAAGGGGTTGAATGGTGGGTGATCTTAAGGACATTGAAAAGCACGGGTGTGGCTCAGTCTGGTCTTAAAATGGCTAAAGAGGGGGAACACTTATACTAAGAGGTAGGCTTTTCCAGAGCTGCGGGGTGGCTACAGAAAATGCGCGTTCGCCCTTTTCCTTTAGCCTTGACCGAGGAACAGCCAGGAGCTGCTGTTTTGATGATCTGAGAGGTCTGTGTAGGGAGAGGGGTTGGAGGAGATCAGAGATGTACAAGGGGGCCAGGCCATGTAAAGCCTTACAAACAAATAAAAGAACCTTGAACTCAATCCTGTACGGCATATTAATGCTAACTTACTGAAACTAACTGAAAAATAAATAGTTGGCAACCGAATGTTGCAACATGGACCATGTTTTCCACATAATTAATGATCAAATCGTGAATTCGAGCCCTTATTACAATAGAATACAGTAGAGTGGTTCTTTAGACCACAGTCCCTTCCTCCTCCACTCCATTGATCCCTTTGGGTCAACCATAGTTTTACATAGTCACACCATAAAAGCTACTCATAAAGATGATGAAAGGTGTGAAACTTAAACAATATTGCATGCAAAACCTGACCTAGTAGGCAGGAGATAAAAAAAAAAGAAAACATAAAAACTCTCAAGATTTTTAGGAAATCGTTTTTTATTTGCAGCTATTGTATTGTCTATGGAGCTAGCAAAAGCAACATAAAGCTTAAGCGGCAAGCCTTTACTGTTAAATCAATAAAACAGATAATGTTGACAAGCCTTTTTCATTGCACTCCCTCATGCACTCCCTCCTCTTCATCTTGCCCCTGAATCCTGACAACACTGCCTGAAGTGTCTCTATGTTGTATTCTCTCCATAGAGACCTGAGCAGGCCATTTTAAGCACACACTCTGTGTTAGGGGTATAAATCTTCAGATATCTCATGTTTCAATTCAATTTAGACTCTTAAGGTCACGTTTTGATTCAAAAAAAGAGTTTTGATTCAGACAGACACACAATATATTGCCTATTTATTACTAAGGGGTAGTTATTCAAGGATTTATTCCAGTATGCTGTGCACAAAGAAGCTGCAAATTATTATTTTACATTAAAAAGTACAGTAAAATGTGTTCAGATAATGCAGCTTTTATATCTGAAAACGTTTTATCACTTGATTGCAGTAAGGTTAATACACAGAGGAAAACCTAAAACGAGATGAGCATTTATTATTGCTTAACTTGAAATATACTTCAATATTAATACAACTCTATCAGAAACTTGCCAATGGAAAAAATGGCGTGATCATAAATCCTAAAGCCCCTACTGTTGAAGACACTGTAGGGGTGTAGGTCTTTAGAAATGAAACAGACAATGGCTCTTGTTATTTGTCAATTCAGACTTGGCTGGCAGATTGTTATAGTTGTGCAGTGAGGTGTTGTGTGCCATTGTTCACTTATTTAAACTCTGGATGGTGGGATATGATGTGTTCCAGAAGTTCTTCATTCTCATTTTGCAGACCTTGTATGTTGAACATGTCGTTTAATACCTCGGGTCAAGTGTCCTCTAACCAAGAGGATTGTGGAATCCAAAGTGCACCCTACTGCCTGCCTTAAATAAAGATGGGACTGGATGAATGCTGCTCCAAAGACATTACAGGCAGTAGATTAGTATGTCAGACACAGCCATACTTTACCAATGCTGAGAGCAAGCTAATGTTAGCATTGTGGCTGACTTGCCAGGATTGACACACCCCTTTCTGCATTGGTGAACCAAGGAAGGAGGAAAAGTGTGCATGGAAGAAAAGGCCATGGGTGCTGGTAAATATTTATTCAGGACAAAGAAAGTATGTTTTAAAAAAATCTATTTTTGAACGTTTTGATTCATTCAGAATTTTAGAAATTAATAATTGTGAATTACTTTGTATGGGTACACGCACGTCTGCTTCTCTGACCTTAGCAACTGCAGCTATTGGCTTTTACTTGTGTTTCATTAACCGATGGCAAATGATGCTTTGTTTGAGCAAAAGTAGCATCTAGGACTATTTTTTTTTTACTGTTAGGTTGAAGTTGTTAAAGTTTTCTGGCTTTGACAAAATAAGCAGACATGCATGATGTTTCTTTTTACTGAAATATTGTGCTGTCTTTGTGAAGCAGCTTACTTG
Source organism: Labrus mixtus (assembly GCF_963584025.1). Lineage (NCBI taxonomy): Eukaryota > Metazoa > Chordata > Actinopteri > Labriformes > Labridae > Labrus > Labrus mixtus. Next base: position 22,382,064 of record NC_083614.1, on the reverse strand, counting down.
CATCTGTAGTTCATATACTGTAGCTAAAGAGAGCTGATGTTATTCTGTAGTGTTTTAGGCTTTTCAGCACATTTTGTACAAGTAGCACTTAAAGTAGCCTTTAAAAGTCAAGAGGGGTGAATAACCATTTTGGGGCTTTTTTTTCCTCACTGTCTATTACTCCTTGAGACAAGTGTTTTTAAGACACTCTAAAACCCTGCTCTTAGAAAATAACACCACAAGAATGTCTTCCCATGTTAAAGTACAACCAGAACATGGAAGAAAGAATATTAAATAATTGAATATTTCTTATTAACAACAAGTTACAAACATAGTTTTGGTGCATATTCTTTACATCTGAGTTGATTTAACTTTCTTCTACTGGAAGCCAGTAGTTTTTATGAACTACTCAACCATAAATACAGGCATACCTCATCTGCCTCCTTATCAAGGTAGAGATAAATAGCATAGTGTGTGTGTGCACATGCTAGTATGTGAGGTGGGGGGTGTCGGGCTCTATGGGTAGCCCATAAATCGCTCCACCCTTTGTCATCCAATCTCTGGGCAATGTCATTCAAAACCTCCTCACTATCCATTACCTGGGTATAATAGGCTCCTGGCCATGCAGTGTCCATCTTATTATTAGCCCATAACTTTAAACTATCAATAACTTTGAGCTGCTGAGAGAGGCGCTCAGCAGCTCGAGGGAGAAAACAAAGTAGAGAGGTGAAGGAAGTAAGGCAGTCGGAAAGAAAACGTTAGGGTAACGATCCTCTACCACAAGTTGTTAAGAGTACAAGTGAGTCCCTGTGGTTTGTTTTGGTTACTTTGCAAGCATAAGATTTGTCAAGAATGTTTCCTATTCATCCTTGTTATGTCAGTTTGCTGCCTGTGGAGGGCAACCCTGTGCCTTGTCACCCCAGTGTGGAACTATGAAGAAATCAGTGAGAGAATGTATCTGAGACGTTTCATTCATATCCCATTAGGGTCTTTTATATCACACAAACTGATGACAACAATGGGTTTGATTTTCTTTTGAAATGGACGGACTGGCAGCTGGTAATGAGATTTTTACCTGCATTCAGTAAAGCTTTGGAAGTGAACCAATTTACCCAGGGTTGAACATGACTTGTGAAATACGTTATATGAATTTGAAGAATACAGCTATTTTGTATTAGTTTATCATTTCAAACAAACATACAGTAAACCATGATGACCTGTCGTCACTTTGTAAGCTTTAATGGTAACACATTTTGATAAGCAAAAACCTTTTCAGATTAACAAGCTGATTGTGTTGCTGCTTTTACCTGTGGAATTAATTTACTGTCCACCTGAAAGGCCTACCTCTATAAAACCTCATCTTAATATCAAGTTATCTGTTATCTCAGATTGGGGGATTAAAATGCAGCAGCACACTGATTCACTTCATACCATCCAAGGTGAATGTGACAACCAATGCCGAAAACAACCAACTGAAAAAGCATCCTTTGACCTGAGGATTTATTTATTTTATTAAAACAAAATGAATGTTTTCATTGAAATGTAACCATACCTGCTTTCTACTTACAATTACTCACACACACACACACACACGCACACACATACGCACATGCACACACACACTCATACTTGGCTAGTGTAGCATGACATCGGAGTGTATCCATGATATAGATATGATCAATAGTGTGTTGCTTTCCTTATTGATTTTTGTCCTTTGGGAGATTTGTTGTGTGAGTAAGCAGTGCTTTTACAGCATATGAAGTGATTGTTTCAGAAGGCAGTTTTTTTTATTCTGTAATGTAGCTTAGTTTCTATAAAATAGCATTTTCTCTGCAAGGGTTAAATGTATGTGTTCCCAGTAACGTTTAATGGGCAACATCTTTTCTATTAAGTATCACACTGTGTCCACCACCTCTTATACCTGTGGATACATTTTGAGATCGAACTTGAACTTAACCCATGTAGTTTGCCACTTTGTTTTCTTCTATTTCATTTGGGCAATCATTTCATTGTGATATTGTGTTAACTTTGCTCCAGACCAATCTAAAATTCATATTGAAGTCTTAAGCAACTCATAAATTGTTGGTTCACATTTCAGAGACGTTTCTAATTTTCTCGGCTGCTATACAATAAATATGGGCAAACTGTTTTAGCATGAATGTAGCTAAAGTATCAGCCTTCCGCAAACTAAAACTATTCCATTGAGAAAGTGCCTCAAGGTTAAAAGTTTGATCTACATGGTGTATTCGCGTTCCCTTCTCACAGCTGGTTCTAAGTTTCTGTGACAGATTTAAGCCTTGAATTACGCTTAAAACTATTTTTTTCTCTCTTTATGATTTCACTATTTCTGAAATTAACACAGTACGCACATTTTGAAGATTATAAGAATCATCTTTAATCCCTCTGATTTGTTCTGATTTCCTGAAAATCTTCAAGAAAATTAAAGCAACATAAAGCATTGTTCACTTTTGTATGATACATAAGCAAGCTATGCTTTAATTTATTTTTTCAGGATTTTTTTGTTCTTTCATGAATTTGTTTTTGTAAACAATGTCATACCAACAAACATTTGGAATGAGGCCTGATGAATTTTCACTGGGTGCTTTTATTTAGGTATTTAGACCTTAACTGGTGGCAGGCAGGAGTGAAAACTTTAGTTTATACTGTAAATGGGAGAAAGTGTGCCCTTAATGTTACCTTGAGTCAACCTGCAGTTTTCAGGCCCTTGTTAAAGCCGGAGTAAAGCCCTCTCAGTGGTTGTTGTTGAACTAGAAAACAGCTTAAATCACATGTAAGTGGATCCGTATTGGCGTCTCTGCCTTGCCTTACACTGTCATTTATTAATCTGATTTGATGTCTTTTATTGCAGCTCTCTCCAAGCAATGGGTTGATGCACCCTAAAAAGCTGGTGCATCAAAAACATTGCCCCCACAAATGATAATTTCACCTTTCCTTTCAGTCTAACTCCATAGAGTCCAACAGAGGATTAGAGTACATTCACACTTAAACAGGACAGGTACGAATAAACAGCAACAAATTCAGAGAGCAAAAAACAAAATAAATGAATCAGTTGATTTCTTAGGCTGACTTGTGCTAAGAATATGTCAAAGTCCTCCAAGAGGTGATGCCGGGGTTTGTGTCCCTGTGTCCGTGTGTGATCCTCTACTAACAATCTTAATCTCTGGGCGGCAGTAGCTCAGTCTGTAGGGACTTGAGTTGGGAAATCCCGGTGCGGACCAAATATGGAAGTTGGTCTGGTAGCTGGAGAGTTGCCAGATAACCTCCTGAGCACTGCCGACATGCCCTTGAGCAAGGCACCCAATCCCCTCCCCACCACCAGCTCAGGAGCCACCGCTGTGGGCAGCCCCGTCACTCTGACATCCCTCCATTAGTGCATGTCCATAGGATCCTGTTTGTGCATGTGTATATTTCAGCCTATGTGTGTGTTGCCTGACATGCAGAGTGTAAAAACAGAATTTCCCCTTGCAGGGATCAATAAAAGTAAATCTTAAAAAGACCACTTTGATTTTTGTTCTAATGTAACACCCCCATTAGATTTTTTTTAAATGTGTGTGTATGTATAGTGTGTGTAACCACTTGTCACCATTAGCCATAACCCGTGACAACCCAAGGAGTTAGAAGTTGTTTTAATTTCTCATTTGGCAGAAGGAACAAAAACAGCAGAACTTGGATCCAGTTTCCCTGTCAGTAATCTCCAGTCCATTCATCTGGACCTGCACAGCCGACCCATTCAATGCCACATTTTTCCTTCTCTGCTTCCCCCGCCTGTTCCTTTTTCCCCCCACTGTAGCCAGTTTTAGCTGAGGCTTACCCAGTTTTTACAGATTGAAAATAATTATTTTGTAACTGAGCTGCAGTAGCTGATATTTTCCCAATATGAAGTATTTTTTATAAAGAATTATTTATTGATTGAAACTTCAATGATTAGCCCACAATGCTGTTCCTGTCACGGTGTGAGAGTTAATACAACAGCATAAAAGATCAACAAAAAAGTGAAAAACAGAAATCAATCATTGGATTTAAATTTCCACTTGTTGAAACCTCATATTATAGAAACTTTAATATAACATTTTTATGGACATTTAACTTATATATTTCTGACATTTTTTTCAAACATATCAGAAACATGTTGGAAAGCTGCACATCTATACTTAATGTCATCATGCTATACAAAGATCAGTGAAGCTACCACACAAGGAGGGAGTGTTATTTTTCATTTAAATTCTGAATTTCACCAAACCTTATATGTGCACAGCCTTGGGTGTAACCTAGTCCTTGTCGCCTACTCACACACTTTACAGGCACACATATACAGTGACACATGTTGAAGCGCACACACACACACACACACACACACACACACACACACACACACACACACACACACACACACGTACACCAAGGTTATTACTTTCCCATTTTGGAGTGTAGTGTTTTAAATTTTGGATTGCAGTAAGCAGGAACTGTATTCCCTGGACATTACTTTTTCAGAATGGGCTGTCTCTCATATCACACACAGTTAAAAAAAAAAAAAAGAAAAAGAGACTTCGCTTCGAGTAAAATTAAGTTTACTGGATGTATTGGGACAGTTGGTGATTTTGAAAACAGCTATTCTCTGTTCACATATTACATTATGTTAAATTTGACTGCTACTCTGACAAACTGATCAAAATGATAAAGTAAGAATTTAAAATCATTTGCTGACAAAATAACACAAAATTTAATTGTTTTTCAAAATACAATATAAATAACTGGAACTATATACTCATTCATCATATTATATAAATTATAAAAACTAAAACTAATGATCATTTCTATGTTGTTGTTTTTTTACAACAACATCACTTGAACCAAAATAACATAAAGTTAATCTTTCCCTCTCTCTTTAATAGTTGCTTTGGGTAACACTTAAATTACAAAAGAAGAAAAAAAACTGTAGCAGGGTGATGAAAAGTTTTAAGTGAATGTAGTCATAGGTAAAATCATGGAGATTTATTTATAAATCCATATTTTAATGAGTGTCTAGGATAATTATGAGGTGTGGTTGAAAAACAAACAAATGAATGCACGCCTGATTGTTTTCATTCCCATTGCCTGAGAAAATAACTTTCCCTTTGAAAAGAGTCCACTGTTTGCGTTGCATCCTCAATTATCAGCGGCTGCATTAAAGCAATATTCAAACAGAATACCAAGGTCAGCACTGACTCCCACCACGCTTCCCTGAGATGGCACTTATAATGAGGATGTAGTACAGCTTCTTCAAGTAGTGTATTTATAGTGTGTTTTGTCTCAACTTGTACTTATTTTCTCCCTTTTGTTTCTTTTCATCTTTTGCCATAGAACCATCGTTGTTGTTTTATTTTATTAAGAACATCATTAACATTAGAGAGATTTGTTGCACGCTTTATAAAGCTGCACGTTCACCTACTTGAAGTGAGGATTTGTTACAGACAGAGGCTTAAGTCAAGATATTAGCATCAAGGTTTTTGCATTGTAAAGCACTCGTAAAAATGGTCACCTAAGTACCCTTGAAATATCTGAAAAGAAGACAGTTTTTTTTGCTTCTATTTTCACTCCTGTAAATATTTACTATAAATAAAAAAATAAAATAAAAATTCTGTAAAAAGAAAAGAGACAAGTAGAACCAAAAAAGAGCAAGAAGCAGCTGTAATTCAGCTGAAGGAGGGGGTGGGAGGGATAGAAACATTATCAGAGGAATACGTTTTTTAAAACTGTCCGGGGAAAATAAAGCGGTGAAAATAATAGGCTTCCTGTCAAAAGAGGCAAGAGAATTCCTGTCTTTGCTCACACTGGCACCCTTAAGACCTTTCCTTGTGTTAAAGCCGCTGGCATTTATTTGCCTTAGAATTACCTGCCAGCTCAATGTAGTAATGGCCTGTGTCATAAGAAAGCAAACAATCCCCTCTGCCCTTGCCCTTCCCTACCTGCCCGTCGCACTTATATATGTGTGTGTGTGTGTGAGAGAGAGTTCATTCACATTTTTGTTCATCAGTGCTTTGATGCATTTAGTGGCATGTGTGGATTTAATGTTTTTTTGTACATATGGTTGTTTATGCAAGTCAACAGGAATTGTATCCCATCAGCTGACTCAAAACAATGACCTCACTCCTCCACTTCCCCTCATCATCCACCCCACACAGCCAGCAGTATCAGGAACAACTCTGACATACGAATTACCCACGTCCAAACAATGACCGTTCTGTTTTTAAGTTCACTGCCTTGCCTTTTGTATTGGCTGACACCACTTCACTTACACACACACAAGTGCGCATGCACACACTACATACACACATATCAGTCATGAAGGCGACTAGGTAAGGGATAGTCCTGGTTTCTCTTATCCTTTAGCCTAGTAGCAGCAGATCTGTGGATTTGCCCGGCTTTGATGTATACTTTGTGGGTAATTAGCGAGAACTGGGTCAGCACAGGGCAAGAAAGCAAAACCCTGTTGTTCTTCTAGTGGGTGGGTGGCTGGCAGGGAGGGGGTTGGATTGGGTGGAGGAGAGGTTGAGGGTGTCGGAAGGTTAAAAGGCTGTCAAATATCGGTTCAAGTTTACATGTGAGCCATTTTCTTTATGCCCAGCTGAGCAAATACAAACTGCTCTCTCTCTTAAATTATTTCAGTGAATGGAAATTTTTTTTTTTTTTTTTTTTTTTTATCAAGCAAGGATTTTTCCTACTGATTTATAAAATTAGAGATGCAGTGCAGTCCCCCTTTAAATAACGGTCTACATGTTTGAAAACCCATTTTATTCAGTTTTTTAAATATGCTCCTGGCCAAGACTCAATTAATACTCACTGGTATATAGCAAATATATTTGACAGAAAATTGCGTTCTAGTAATTTAATCTGAAAAGATGTTTCATAGTCATTGTGCTAAAAAGAAAGGGGGTACCACAAATATTATTGTACATAAAAAAAAGGTTATTGCCCGTCATTTTTGCACAATTCGATTCAGAATTAAGTTTGTTTGTAAACTTTTTAATTCTTGGAATTTATTTAACAAAGCTGACCAAAGAATTGTAAACACTCAAAAACATTTCTCAATTTATACATGCAATTTACTTGAAAAGTTCTAGTCAAACAAAATGGATTTTTGACCGTTACTCCTTTCAAACATGACAGGGGCGCATTTAAAACTTTGATTTACAGTACAAGAGTTAGACTAATGCTACTGGGGAAACTACCTGTAAACATGGGCAAGTCATTAAGAGACCATTTAACACAATGCAAATCCCATGCATGGGTGATTTACAGGCAGTGTGTGGAGACTTCTAGGGAGCAGGGCGGCTACCTGTGTACTTTATTACCATGACAGCATTGTGTGAAAGTAAACATAACAGTGGCGATGGGAGCTGGGGAACTACAGCTATGGCAGCAGGACACTGATTGGGATGTTGGTGTTGATGTTGATCGTCCCCACTGGCCTCTTGCCCTTCCTGCTGTGGCCCCTGGCTTGTCCCCGACAGATACCCTAGGTCATTTCCTATGCGTGTCAACGCACACAGATATACACTTTTCCCAGTGAGTGTTTACAGACACATGCTGATTCCTATTAATCTGCTTCTTGTCGGGACAGGGTGGGGAGAGGATCCTGGTTGGTTTGTGTTGAATTGGGAGGCCACTGAGGTTGGGTAAAACATTCACACACAACCTGAAAGCCCTGTCTGACAGATTGCACCAGGCCTGGACTTCTTTTTACACTGAGCAGATGTGGTCTCCCACTTGTTTTCCTTAGTAATTATCCCTCATTAAGTGAAAGCATGTGCCAATCAAACAGCTTGAGAGCGAGAGCAGGGCCTGGGCCAGGGGAGACAGAGAGCGGGAGGGAGGCAGAGAGACCTATAGCCTCATCTCCAAAGTTTTTTCAAATACTGCGTCATTTCAGAGTCATTACTAGATTAAAGGCAAGCTCTGCCGTGCTGAGAGAGCCCTGCAACAGCTGCAGCACTGGCATTAATATAGCTCATTTGACTTTCTAGCGGTTACAAATTTGATGATTATCACATTTAACACTTGCCATGTTCAATTAGAGCTGAATGCTATGATACCTTTCAATCTTAAAAGGAGTTTTATTTTTCATTGCTGTGAAGGCATTGATTTATTTTTTTAGTGTGTGTTGGGGGGATTATTATACTCCAGAAACAGTACATGATTGAAAAGAAGGCTGGAGTTTTTTTTAAAATATATTTAAGCAAACTGTTTGTTTTTTTCACTGTAAATATTAAATGAAGGGCTTTCTGTAAATTAAAGTTGGTGCTTTTTTATTTCCTGCCTTGGGAAAATAAATTTACGTAAAAACCATCAGCAACTTTTGACTCAGACTAAAGTTAAAAAGGTTTTGGTTATTGGTCGGTCAACATGCTTGGTTTGTTTCTTGTTAATAATAATAATTCAAAGTTAAACTTATTTAAATACAGCTGCTAAACACCTAGCTCACACAAGCCAAAATTAATTACTGTCGACTCAACATGGCAGAGGGTTTGAACCATTTTGCGAACCAGGAAGACATTTATTATCTTAAAAATGTCCAAAAAATAACAGTGATCTAAAGTGTGATACACTGAAAACATCACTACTGGACTTAAATCTGACAGTTGTAATACATATAAATGCACTGGGATGGAGTTCTTTCTTTTGAATCATTTGTTACAAAAAGCTGTAAAAGTGTTTGGAGTTTTTGTCCCCTCATGTGGTCAAAAAAATCAGACATGCTTTTATAGTAGATATGATGGATCAAAAATATTTATTTTGTTTAAAACCACTTACCCCATAATTAGTTTTAGGCATGGAAAAAAATCAAAGGTGGTCTCACAACAAAAGGTGGTTAAGACAAAAGAGAGAAGTCTCCTCCAAAAAAGAAAAGGGAGGAAAAAAGAAAAACGAAGATATATGAAGTCTTCATGTCGATGAACTACCATTCATTTTCACTTTGAAGTCCTGCGAACCGTAGTGAAGTGTGATTGCATGTGACAGTTGCCGAGTCTGCCGGTTTATCATGATGGATACACCCTGCCACTCTGGTGGTGTGGTATCACAGATACGCACACTCATGTACATGTACACATACACAAATACATAGATACAGAGACAGACAGAAATGGGATTGTGCAGGCAAGAAAAGTAGAATAAAGAAACAGAACTCTGGATAAAATGAAACATTCTTACTTATGAAGGGACGGGGGTATTTCAAATCCTTGGTTCAAATGGTGTCATTTTCAGACCTATTGACCATTTAAATTTTTTTGTTTTAGTTTTCCTGACATAATTGGTTTATTTTATATTTTTAAATTTTAATCTTACCTCAAGCTTATTGGAATATAGGCAGGACAAGTTTTGAAGAGAAATCAACTGACTTTGGATTTAAAAGTTATTAAACAGCAGGAGGTTGTTATTGACACTAGATGTGTGGAGGTTCTTTTTTCTCTTAATTGTTTAAAAAAATATTTTTGGGACAGATTGTTACTGTAAACTAAATACCACTCACATTAAGAAACAGTTGTATCTGTTTAATTACATCCCTTTTTCATATTGAAATAATTTATCTCCAATAATTTACACTCCTTTTAAAAAACAAGGTCATAGATACTGTACAATAATGTATCACAAGACTCATCCAGTCGAACTGCTAAATAAGTGAACAATACACTTTCTCTCATTCGTTCCCTCGCTCTCTCTCATGCCTTCATGGACTCACGTCTCACACACTCTCCCACACACTTCTCGATTTTGACACATGCCATTAACCTCAGCTCGGCTCACCTCAGCTGGGAAACAGGAGAGCAAAGGCATCACATAATGGTACCTGAAGCAATCTTTTTCCTGTTTTGTAACCAAAAGCAACTTGTTCAGACTTTGCATATTGCTTCAATTTGTCATTGTTAGTCAAGGGCACTGCAACACAGGCCTGTCAGCAGTGCAACTTTAGGTATTCTGTTCAAAAGTGTTTGCATAGGGCATGTGCACATGTATCTGTCAGGTGATTCAAATTTGTTTTCATGACTAAAAATGTATGCAAATGAATTACTGGACAAACTTAACACCAGCTGAAAAAGAAAGGCCAAGGATGAACATTCCATTGTTCACTTGGAAAAGTGTGCACTCTTTATGTAAAAGAAGAATGTAAAAGAAACATAATTCCCCATATTTATTTTCACGGGCAAGATACACTTGCAAAGAAATGTATTTAAACCAGGCCTCTGTTAGAGTGCAACGAGCACAAGGGCAAATTTCTTACCCTAGACCACATAAACCTGAGGTTTAAAAAAATATATCTATATATTATTTTTTTACATTTGGCTTGGTGGTGCATTGCCAAGAATAGAATTACAGTTTGCAGATGGTACGCCAACCAGGGCACTGTCTTTGGGGTTTGTATTTTGGGGCACAACCACATCTCTGAGCATGAACTATACATGCAGTATCTGTGTCCCTTAATAAATCTTCTAACCTTACAGTTTAATTTAACTCACATGTGCACGTGTGTGTCCATGTGTTAAGTTCTTATAAACCAAACTCAGTCCCCAGCTGCTGTTTCTCAGGACTTTTACCCGTCCAAACTTTTTCTCTGTCAGTGGAAAACTATGCAATTAGAAAACAGCCTGTGAGATTGACAGCAGGATCACATACAATTTGACAAGGGGGCGCCACAGAAAAGCCCGTTGGATACCGAAGTATTTTTAATTAAACAGCTCTCTGCTCCGGCGGCGTGCTTTCCCTCACCAGTTCAAAGACACCCGCTTTGACCCATGTGTTAAAAGTTTGTATCAGTTTTCCACGGCTATGTTTTGCTTGGCGTCTTAGACACGTAACCCTAAATTGTCTTGTTTAAAAGCTAGTTTGTTTACAGTTCACTCTATTCCTCGTGTTCTCTTTTCCACCCCCTCCATTTCTCTACCACATGTGTGGACTGTTATTGTATTCAGAGTGTAGTTCTTCACTCCCAACAGGTCTGATTTTTGTAAACGCCTCAAAATTTAGTTAATTTGAAATAAAAAAAAGAAATCTTCTATTTTCCCAAACGGAAAGATCCAATAGACAAGTCCATCAGCCCTTCAGGTTTATTTAAACATAAAAAAAACAAGTAAAATAGAGTGCTCATCTGTTACTTGGGAGCTTCATCAATAACATTTGTCCGTCTGATGTAAAATCAATATGACACACACTGACACAATGCCAGAGCAATGGCAAATGTGCCGTCATTTGTCATCGACTGGCAATAAAGATGTGTCAGAATTGATTTTAGCCCCCCTCCCCCCTCCCCCTTTGCCTTTCCCCCCTCTCTTTCTTGCACTTTTGCAGTAGTGATAATACAAAAATATAGGAATGTTTTTTTGACTGAGATATGGTCAGCCTTTCCAAAGTCAATTAATATTGGAGCAAGGGGGTTGTAATAATTTGAGTGCTAGCATGTCATGATTTCACCAAAGTGCCAGAGATGTTAAAAAGTAGAGACATGCAATGGATCGTTGGTTGGGTCTGTTCTTCTCTGAGTCTGTTTTTGTTTTTGGCCCCCAATCAATAATTTTTTTTAACAAACTTAAAACCCCCTTATTATTATTTTATTTTTATTTTCTCCAAGAGTGCATTGTGCCATGAACAAAATAAATCTTCAATAACCTACAGTTGAGTTTATAGAGCTTTATAGGTTTACACGTTCAACCTGCAACTTCAAAGGCTATAGTACAAGATATAGAATATCTTTTAAATCATCAATTTTAGCTGAAATGCAGATTATACATCAGTCCTGAACAAGTCAGGGTGCCAATTTTAATGATGGAAACAGCACCCAGAGTGAGCAGAAACATTAGCATGCATCATGTACAACTTAAGTGTTATAGGACATTTTGTCGGCTCTGTTTTACATGCAGTCATTGTGTGGTTTCTTGTGAGTCTACTGTAGATGTGTGTGTGCTCTATTTTGTGTCAGCCGTGTGTTTCTGTGTCAGATTTGCCATCATGGTTTGTTGCTGCTGGTCTGTGTGTACCCAAGTTGCGCCGCTGGTAGCAAGCAACATCTGTTTCGGGGTTGTTGTTCCTCTTGGCTGCTTTTCAATTGGATTTCCTCAAGCAGGGCCAAAAGCTGTCACCTCTGCCAGGCTCTGTTAGCAATCACCGCCGGCCCCTATATTAAGTAGGTGGTTCAGGGCTAAGCTAATAACTCTCCCTCCTCTCCTGAGCCATCACACACCAGGACTGGTATTGCTGCCGGTCTCATTGTGTGTCTGTTTGTATGTGTGTGTGTATACTTTAAGTTGCTCTCTCTAGCCATACACCCTGCAGGCTGGCTAGGGGGTCCCCTTCTCAATCTGACAGCCCGACTAACTGGATGTATGTGTGGGAAATACACAGGGAGAATCCTAATAGCTCTTCTCAAAGAATGGCTGATCATCTTTCCCTAATGATGTTCAACAGGATGGAAACAGGAAGAAAACTTTGACCTCAAACCCACCCTCACACACAGATTATGCACAGTAATGCGTCATTGCAAAGAGAACAGAAGACAGAGTTTAATGATACTGGATGGACATTGTGACCTGTGCATTGCTTTAAATGCTTTGAAACATTAGGACAATGAAGTTGATCAACTTTAGTTCAATTGATGTGAATCCAATTAAAATTGTTTGGGGTCATACAACGTCATAGGGTCTTGTCGTTTGAGTTTAGCAAAGGTTAGCTGGTTGTCACAAAGCTTTTATCAGGGTGTTCTCATCAATCTGACAGGGTGGCAGACTGCCCATCTACCTACCTGTCTGCCTGCTTCACCTCTCACTGCCAGCTCCTCCTGCCAGCTGGAGCAGTTACACTGTGCTGGATTTGAACTGAGGACCTGCAAAGTATCAACTCCCCTTTTCACAGCTTTGACAGACACTTTGATTTGACATGCCATGAGCAGTTAAAGTGAAAGTTATGTATACATGTTAATTAAACTGTTTATGTGTGGAGGGGTCAGAGACATTAGCAAGCCCCAGTGCAGAAGTGTGAATTTCTTTTCTTTTCCCCCATCACAGCATTTTAACCTCTTCTGTCTCTCATTTCTGTAATGATTACCAGGTGCCAGGGCAGAATTTTTCCTCCCTTTTTTCGCCAAGTGGAGATGCAGATAGCTCTATTTGTGAAAAGTGTCTCTGTGTATTTGAATTTAGGCTGGGATATTTGACATTAGCTCCAACTTGTTCAAATAGCTCTCATTCTTGCTGTTGGTTGACACTAAAGCCTGGAATTCTGTAAGTGGATGTGGAGGTTGCGGTTTCCAGCAAAGCTGTCGGTCTGATGAAAAGATGTCTGTCGTGAAAACGGTATCTATTTCGGTTTTAGTGTTAGAAAAGTAGAAATCATTTTTGAAGTTGAGCAGTGGCACTGCTTAAAGTTCTTTTTTTTAAAACTGTGGTTAACATTTACTTCAATTAAATGAACCAAACACAGCTATTTTATTTCTCAAAGGTTTCTTTTAGTTTATTATTAATACGTCGATTGCTTCAATAGAGAGAAACTTCCTCAAGCAGCCAGGACTTAAAGTTTGTGCAATACCGATGTAGGATGCTTGTTTGTTCTTCTTTTTAAGTTTAGTGCTTGCCATAGAGCTCTCAAATGTGTTAACATGACAGACTTACCTTAATGACTCTTACTCCTGACTCTGATTTTATTTACGGTGACTCTTGGAGGATTTTATTTCCTTCAAGAGTCACAGTTAATCTTAAAGTTATAAAAGGCTTGTCCATGTTTTTGAGTGTTTCAGTCCATTACCAAAATACAAAAAAACACATTGTATCACAAAGCACTTCATTCATAGGGTTGGAAAATGATCAAATTTAACTCACACAGACTTCTGTGACTAAGGGGACATGGAAAGTTAGCTTTGATTTTTATACAAAGAGATGTTCAATCTTGAATCTGCAGTGCAGGGCAGACACCATGTCAACACTATAAATAACTACTTGTCACTCTGTATTTGTGAATTACTGTACAGGCTAGCCTGTTACCAGAGGGAGGCACAGTTCATTACAAATGTAACTCTGTTAACAATTGATCTGTTAACGAAGATGTTCACTTCAATGTCAGTTAAACAGTTAATACCATCAATATTTAACTGAGGTTAAAATGAACATAAACTGTTATTATCAATAAACAACAAAAACATGAATTAATCCACCTTAAAGTTATCCATATTCTCAATCATACAGGCAAACCTATTTGGAAGTAACCTCTGATGTAAACCTTATGTCCTGTGTCACACTGTTTCAAGGCACTGCCTTCATTTTTAAACTGGTCTGAGGCTAGTGACTAACATGTCTGAGGTAGAAACCAAAGCTCCTTAGGAAGCAACTAACCCCATATGTGTTGTTTGGTACAGGATTTGGTCTAGTTGGTTTTGAGTATGTAGTAAGTACGTAAGTGCAAAGTTAACATGACCCATGAAGCTGCATATGGTTTATAGGTATTTGAAAACACTAAGTTGCTAGAAAAAGTATTTTAAAACAATCTGGTGTATTGCATATGTTCCTTCATTAAAATGAAAAAACTTCCATAAAGCCATTATAAATCATATAGTATATAGGTACTGTATGTATGTATGAATGACTATCAGCAATATATTCCAGCATGTCAAAATAAATCTGCCCTGCAAGTCTTCTCTCCTTGGCAAGACAAGACCCTCCCTCCTTCATTGTAGTTTTTGTATCTTTACATTGAAAATTTGTTTCCCAAGGACATTGTCATAAACTTTGAGTTTCTGAGATTTTTACCTGCCAGTGCTGCACTCCTGACCTGAACACATTTGGGAGGTTGGTGGAGATGAGGAATCATGGGTGCTAAAAGGGATGGGAGGGAGATACATGTACAAGCACTGTTGAATGACAATTTGTTATCCTTCGTAACACAGACAGAAAAGTGGAACAGCCAACACAATGTGCATTTGCTTGTGTTGGGATTGCAGTACTGTAGTGTGCCAAACACAGCATCTATGAAGCCAGGATGATGAATTCCTACAATGAAAGCAAATTTGATTGCTGCTTAGGGTCACAAAAAATATAAACAGTGTGTGAGTGTAAGGGTTTGTGTGTAGAAATTAGAAAGGGCATCACTGCACATTGCACAACAAATCTTTTTGTACAGGTTTTTCGGTACGACTAAACAAATGCAGCATAAGATCTGTTAGCCCCTAATTTTTATTCCCAATGCTAGGAAGCAAATAAAAATTATGTATATTTGCTCACCCTAAACATTCTTGACTACCTATCCTGCTTTGCTGTCTCTTCATTCTCTCTGCTTTAGCCTGATTGACTCAGAACTATAGATATGTGATTGTAATTCATATAATGGTTAAAGCATTTATGGCAGGGCCAGTTCCTCTGATGCAGATTTCAGACATAGAAAAACTTTGAGCCCCATCTATCAAAATCAATTCCATGAACAAAATAAAACATTGGTTATTGCTCGTTTCATATTGTTTGGTTAGCTGCCTCAGATGTACTTCAACGCAACAATTGCTGCTGAAAGGACACAGGCTCAATCCTGAAAGGTACGAGTACAACCATCAACATTTCTGTATTCT
Source organism: Labrus mixtus (assembly GCF_963584025.1). Classification (NCBI taxonomy): domain Eukaryota; kingdom Metazoa; phylum Chordata; class Actinopteri; order Labriformes; family Labridae; genus Labrus; species Labrus mixtus. The sequence continues at coordinate 22,366,490 of NC_083614.1, read as the reverse complement.
GTCTAAAGTACTCTTTTACAGACAACAGCCTCTTTCTTCCTCATTCACTTGGCTCAACAAGTAACAGTCCACTTATAAGTTGTGCTTCTTGGAACTGAACAGATCTGTCAATCTAAATAGACCAGCTTAAAGAACTTTTAAAATTGAGGTAACTATAATCTTCAATGAGTTTTACGTTTTCTACAGTGAAGCTATTCAGTAGACACCCTTCCATAAACAAAGGAGTAAAGCTTTCATTACAAGTATTTAATACACTGAGTTGATGCTTTCATGAAGTGTGAGTCACAAGGACAGCAGAGATGGACAAGGTACATTTTCAGAATAAAGGTTTCCAACATGTCTATCAGAACTGCACACACGTTAAAACAGCATCTGTTTTTTAAATTGTATTTCAGCCAAGTTTTTAGATTATAGCAACCCCTGCTTTAGAATTGTGCTTCCTCAGACAGAGCCCTCAGGATTAGAAGATAAGATGTACCACCCTAGTTAATATCAAGATATACTATTTTCTGTCTTGTGTTGAAGAATCACACATCTCTCTGGGGTGATAATGTTTTGGTCAAACACAATATTTGTTGGCTTTAACTTTTTAAACATACAATTGTTCCCTAATTAGCTGGATGCTAATTAATTTATGCTCCCCTGTTTGATGTACAGTGAAGCAATACTTTGAAAGCAACAGCGTTTATTCTGTGCATAAATTTGTAGCATTTGCCGCCGAGTTCAAAAGAAACAGGACTGAATTTAGAAAAGTACACATGCATTTAAATAATGCAACCCATTTTTTGTCTGTTTGTTTTTAGTGGGAATATTAATGAATTAACATTTTAAACAATCTATCATCATTGTTGTGCTGCCACTTATTTTTAACTAAATTATATTTTAATAGATCACTTTTCCTAATGTGCACAGTACGTTCGCCCCACTTTGTTCCTTACACAACAAAAGATTAATTACAAATAAGATGAATGATCAAAAACATGATAATCAAATTGCAACAGTAAGTAGGAAATTGCAATTCTAATGCAATACAATAGGGTATGTGTTTGAAATGAACCACCCACTGTCTTATTATATGTGAGTGTCAGCTGAAAACAGAATATCACAACAGTATGCTTTCCCTCACATGATAAACTCTATGAACAAGACTTTGTGCTCTTTAATGTTTTTTAATATTGTATTAATTAATAAGTCCTATATTACCTTACAGTGACCTTATTTCTTTGTTGCCTTTGTTTGTTTATTTAAAATTAACCACTTTCTGTTTATGGTAAGAAGTGAGATAAAACTACTGGTCTGAGATCTCAGCTTGATATTCCTTGCTATGCCCGTTGTCTCTAGCCTGTCAGAGAGCAGACGAGTTGTCATTTTAAACAGGATGGATGTCCGTATGTGTCACATGACAGCCCGACAGGGCAATTCAGTCCCTGGAGGACAGGAGAGCAGCTAGTAGGAGGTGAATGGACAGTAGTTTGGGCTAGAGGTCGTCGTTGTCGGCCATCGCCAGCCTGTCACTCTGAATGGGCCCCCAAATCATGTTGTCAATGGTGATGCATCGAGATCTCACTCTGGCCAAAATTGGATGTTCCAAACTCAACTTGATTGATGCATTGACCAGGTTGTGTCTGCCATCCTCAAGATGTGTCCTTACCCTTGTTTAAAGATGAAGCAACACAGACACACTCTGAGTGCTGAAAAGAAGAGATTTACTTCTAAAAGTTTTTTCGTTGTTGTGAAAGACCCACACTGACATAGTGTTGACTTGTCAAAGAATCTGCCGTATCTAACATCCTTGAAATATATAGGATTTTACCTGCTATTTAATTTTTTTTCTGTACATCTTTTCTCTTCTTTTTTTAGTGGGAGAGTTCAATTGGTGCTTAGAGAATGTTTCTCACTGTTTCCTTTGAGCTGACGGTATTCGTTATGGCCTGAAGGCGAATGCACAGCTTGTACATTCAATGGATACACAATGGATTGGAATGAAAAATATCTGTTTTTCTGTGACCAAAAGTGCAGCCTTTATGCCTCCAAGGGCATGGCATTCTTGCGCTCTGTGTACTAGCCGTGCAGTTTTGTGAACATGAAATATCTTCTTTTATGTGTCATTTTTTTCATTATGTTCCCTGTGTCTCTCTCTTTCTCCGCTCTCCTCGAATGGTTTTCCTTGATAGCTTCGTCTGGCCTGAGTTGCTCTCTTTATGTGCGCCAGTGTGTGTCTTTTAATCATTTTTTGTGCTCTTATTGTCTTTTCTCCTTCATAATTTTGCTATCTGTGTCTGTTGCAAATGTTTTCAATGTTCGGTGTGCCTGTGTTTGAGTGTGGGCTTGAACTTGTGTTTTTACATGGGTTTGTTGGTACCCGAGCATATATATGTGTGTTTCTGTGTCTAACAACACAGACTGAACACAGACACTTGAGATTTTCTATTTCGACAAAGCTGTGTGGAACCTTGGATTTGAGCCTTTGATGGCTTAGTGGGGGCTGGAACGAGGAGCATGAGTATTGTTGATGAAACAAACACAAGCTGAGCCTCAGTGAGGTGGCCCAGTTTGAGAAGTTGTACTCTCAATTCCTCCTTTTCATACTTCTCACTCCAGTCTTCTTCAGCTCTGTGTAGCTGGAATTTAGTTTACGAATCAACCTAGCCCGCTTCATGTCACTGTACTTATTACATTTCATGTTTTGTTTTTAAACGGTGGGTAAGAAAGAAAACAACTGTAACAACTTTGTCTACCTCTCTCTCTCTCTCTCTCTCTCTTTCTCTCTCTCTCTTTCTTTGTCTGTTTTTGCAGGGCCTCTTCATCTTCCTGATATATGGGGTGTACAACACAGAGGTAAGTCTGCATTGTGTCTCAAGGCTGTCGGAGAGAAATGACAAGTTTCTGATGGGCTTTCTGCCTAAAAGCTGAGTGGGTGGGGTGTGGGGGGTTTGAGTGTGTATGTGTGTGAAGGTGCGTCTGTGGATGGGTGGAGGGATGAGTGTGAGGGAGGGGGACATCGTTTCCACGCGAGCGTCCCACTGCCCTTCATGCTTGGACTAACTTATATGCATCCGAGTCTGACCATTAAACACTGACACGCCGCCGTTCTCAGCCACTCATTCCTCACCTACATTGGCTAATATTTCACTGCCTCTTTAAGTTTTTAAACTCACGGCCCTCCATTTAGCATCCTGACAAAGCCGCCGGCCAGGGTTCCGAGGGGCCCCAAGCAGTAACCATAGTAGGAGGAAAAAAGAAAACAATATGCAACCAACAATGGGCAATGAAGGAGTGAGGATATCATATTGAAATGATGCTTTATTACCATTTAGATATGCTTTAGCTGTGTGGAGACAGAAAGATACATTTTAATGCATGAGACTCAGGTCATGAAAATCACTCTTGGTCAAAAGTGACTCTCAGTCTATGTAAATAGGTTTAACTCAAATTGTGAATAGGTAAAATTGCTCCTAAGCCTTCTTAAAATGCAGCCTTTTTTTCTAAACTTGTGGTCTATTTCTACTTCTTTGCTTCCTTACATTTTAAACTTTAAAAGAAAGTGAAAATCCAAAATGACGAGATATGTAACACAATCTATGATTCAAGACTTAAAATGTCAACCCTTATTTACCACAATCAATTCTGTCGGAGCATGCATCATCACTTCAAGGGTCCCTGTAAAAACTAGAACTTTTTTTCATACCTTTGTAAGATTAATTTTAAAGTCAGATGATAGTAAATGTCAAATGTGTACATATTCATAAAGCATTGAAACAAAGTTAAACTTAGCAGCTGAAAAGGTTTATGTTTACACAAACCTATGGGTAATCATTTCCACTCAGTCTACTTAAGTATTATTGTGCTAATTATTGTTCCAGGTCATAGCAGGATTTAATAATGTCGGCCCATGAACTACTTGTTTGTTCCATGTTTTTATTATGTATGTTATATTTTGTTGATGTAAAGCACTTCGTGACCTTAGTCTGTGAAAAGTGCTGTACAAATAAACTTTACTTACTTACTTGAACTAACAAGCTGTCTCCTCTGTGGGAAGCGTGATTCGTGGTTTGAGAGTCTTCCTTTTGATAAATACAAACACACCTCATCTTTTCATTTGCCATCATGATGCTCTGACTTATGTACAAGGTCGTCCTCACCTTATACAAGCGGCTTCGTTGAAAAGCTCAGTAGAATTGTTGTTTATCTGTCTTTTCATAGCCAATCGTCAATATTACATATATTTCTCATTTCTATTGTTAAATTGTATTATTTATTAATTGGAGTAAGACTCCTTTAACTTTTGATCATCAAATTAGGACACCTCTAATTTAAGATAAGCATTTTCTGTCAAGTTTTATTTCCACCTTTCTCTTTGCTCTCTGCATGCATCTCTACTCCAGAGCATGTCCCTGAGTCATAGGCGAAGCACCAACAATGCACAGCCAGAGACGGCCTGACCTTTCACTCCGTATAATAAATCAACACTGCATTCTTGCTTAAGTGGCTTTTTTTTAGTGCTTGGGAATTCATTTTCTTACACTCTAGATGTCCTTGACCCTGGGGTTTTCATGACTGTTTGAGCACCTCATGTACATGTTCAGGTTTTCAAAAGGAGCACACTGCTTTGTTGTCATTACAAAAAAAAGAAATCTGTTATCTTGCTTTTATTCTCGCATACACCTTTCTCTTTCTTCATCTTAACCCCCAGCTCCTTTTGTTCTCTCTCACCCTGCTTGTCTTCAGTTCTGTATCACAAACTTCAGGAAGCCGCAGGTTTCACCCTAAAAGGAACATTTATTTTCTCAACAAAAGAATCCCTCAAAATACTGAATATGAATGATAAAACGTTGATCATGTTTGTTTGTTTCTCCTCTGTGATCAGAGTGACATAAAGAGTATGATGTGAGACAATGAGTATTTTTCTTCATTTAACTTAACCAGAGTTGATGGCTGGGTAGGTTAACCCCTCCTTTGAATACATTATCGAACACATAAAGCTGTCGTAAGGTCCAAAGTCTATAGAGTGGAGGAAAAAATGTTGCTCCAAGTCATTAACCTGGTATAAGAAATTGGTCTTCAACCATCTGAAGAAGACTTTTTTTCTTTGATATGCTAAAAAAAAGGTTGAGTTATTCAGTGCCTAAAAGTTAGTGGAATGCTCCATTCATGAGGCTGTAATCAGGCTCAGTGAGTACAAATATGGAGGAGAGGAACAGACTTTGTCTACTGCTATTAAACCAAAACGTTGTGTTTTAATTGCTAATTACCTGACAATAGCTTTCCATTATTTGTTGCAATTAGCTTTTCCTTGGTGGTCACCTTGTAATCCCAAGCTTTGATGACCTTTTATTTCCATCAGCTCCAAGGATGTCGGCAGGTGTTGTCGGGTGCGCTGCTTTCATATGGTAATTGTTTAGCGCTGATTTACATGGGAAACCACGCTTTGCATCACTGCAAAACCTTGAGTGTGCGCAAACCCCTTAAACACATAACGATAATCTAAAACAATGCCCTTCCCCTCATTGTCAAATGATTAATTAAGTTGTGTCATGTAATTGCCTCAGCACGCCAGCTGCTTTTGATATCAGTAAAATCCCCAGGACTTCCTTCTCCCATTAAATAGTGTTAAGACGGTGTCTCGCCAACACGCACACTGTGTGGAAGACCTTCTGGGGATCTCCTCAGAAAAAAGTACGATTTTAGAAACATGATTGTGTGGCTGTTGATTCTGCCTTGTCACAGGGCTCAGGCTCTCTTCATTATGTGGCCCTTCAACGCTGGTATGTATGCAAAACGTCCTTTGTTTACACATGCTGTCTCTGGCACTGTGTGTGTGCTCAGCGTGCTGTCATAATTTATGACACGCTGCGACTTAATGAAGCCATAAGCCATAATGCATATTCACTAACGTGGTGGGCTGGGCTGGGAAGGGCTGTGGTGATGAGTGCCCAGCCGCTTCAAAATTTACAGAGAAGGCTAACTTCTCACACACGCGCGCACACACACACACACACACACACACACACACACACACACACACACACACACACACACACACACACACACACACACACACACAGAGGCTTGCCATACATGACTTGGATCTACTACTCACACACTGTGTAACTCCTGCTGTTCCTTTTTTTTTTATTAGAACAGATAATAATCATTATCATTTTTTAACAGTAAATAAAAAAGGCTTGTCATAATCATTAAAAAAAGATTTCCAAATATCAAATTCAGCAGAGGATTTAATTATAATATTAAATATATCACGTAATTGACAAACCCTGATTATATTTGAGTTAGGAATCATCTTGTAGCCAACACTAATGAAATGAAGCCAAATATTTTTTTATATTCCAAATAACATTCCCCTCTAGGCTTCCTTAAGAATAAAAAAAGGGATATTTATCAGAAACTAATTTTGAATTTTTTATTTTTTTTTCCAAAGATAATTTTTATTGTCATAATCTATACATATCAACCTAGGATTATGTGATCAATAAAATTGTACTTCCATGATGCAAGATCATTCAAGAGATTTTCTTGTGAATTAATTTATTGCATCCAATTAGATAAATAGGGATTCAATTGCTTGATTGTCTTACATCATGATGTAATTCACGCAATATTTACATGAAACTTTTTTTTAATGTTATTCATATTTTAAAATATCTAGAATGGTTAAAATTGAAAATACAAGTTTTTAATTTGAAGAGAAAATTTATATACAAAAAACTCTCTGCTATAATCATGACATTAACTTTGACAGTATATAAAAGAGATAATTGTTCATCTTACTCATCGACGGCATGTAATACACTGTTTCATCCGGAGTGTAAAAATGTAATCTGTTCTGCTAGGGCGGTCCCTTCTCCTCCAATAGATCCATTTGTTGGTCCCGGCGCTGTACGCTGACAGATGATAGCTTGAAGTCGTCTCCTTAGTTTGCCAGCTCTATGTGTCACTTTCAAGTCCCATTAGCCACTGGGACATATAGGAACACGCTCTCACAAGTACACACTCACACATCTCCACGGCTGCCTCTAGTGCCCCAATACTGCTGCTATGAATGTCTCTTTTTCTGCTTTTTTTCTCATTTGACCATTCTAGACTATTGATCCTTGCAGGAGTTTGCTGTAATATTTTTTTAATTCATTCCTTTCATGAATTGATTAATTTTAAGCTCTGTGTCAGATGCATTTATTTATTTTTCTCCTATTCTCTTACTCTGTCTTTCAGGTTCGGAGCACGGTCAACAGGATTAAGGAGAGGAGAAAAGCGCTTAATTTTTCAGTATGTATTTATTTTTTCCCCCTGTGAATTAGGGTGTCTTTGAAACACACTGGTGCATCAGACTCCCGTACAGCTTTTGCTTTAAAAAAAACCAAAACTTCAGCATTGAAAAACTGGCCACAAAGCAACATTGTACATCTGCTAGCCTCCACTGGTTGACAGTCCATGTTAGATGCCCTTATACATCAAACATAGACCCGCCATAATAGCCCCCCCCCCATCCTCACTCTGCCCATTGCAGCACCTTCATCCCAGCAATGTCAAGCTCTGTGGTGGGTTACAAGTTTCTAATCCAGGACAAGCAGTCCCTTGACATTAAAGTGTCAGGCCAGTATTTATACCTTGTTGGACGTAGCTATTTGGCTGAGGTGGTGGGATGCTGCATGTGTATGTGTGCGAGTGTTTGTGTGTATACGAGATAGTCTTCGCAAAGCACTTTTAAAGTACTTAATAGTCTCCAGCACACACGAACCAGCTCAGACTCACACTCATACAGACAATTATAGACTCCGGCACACAGTCTCATCAGTCCACTCTCCTTTGCCTCACACACACATCCGCACACACAAAATGCATCTTGTCCCCCATAACTGATAACATTAACTCCACTCCTCTTTGCCCAGTAACTCTTTGTCCTGCCCCTCCCACTGCACCCTGACCCAAGTTTAAGCACTCTCCCAATATTCTTCAACATCAACCTCTTCAGGTCATTGAAGAAGAAATGAAATAATTTCTGACAGCAGAGTGACTTAGAAAAAAATATCCGGGTTCCCCTACTTTTTAACCCCCCACCTCAGAGATGGACACTGTTGGGATGGCAAGAAATGAAATAAATAAGGATAAAAAATTTAATGTGTCTGTGTGTTGGCCGCTTAGGAGTAAAGAGGGGCCCAGGGGCCCCCCTACCACCAGGTGCAGTCTGATATATTGTCTGCTCATGTTATCAGTGAGGCCCCCCATCTCCCGTCATTTTTACTGCTTCCTCTCCCCTCTGTTGGTGGCAATTTTCCAATCTTGCCGGGTTCCGCTACCAGAATGCGTTTTTTTTTGCCTGACGGTTTTTAGCTAATGCTATTTTGTGCCATAAATCCTGCTTGAAATACTGTATCTACCTGTCCTATGGCTAGATAGGAGACATTTGGCTCTAGATGACCGCACATGCCCCTATATATCCCCATGTTGTAAAACATAGGATTGGGTAGCGTGCCTCGCCAGCTGAGGGATAAAGAGGCTTTGGCGGTGTTACTACATATGGGGTCATTTGAAGACGAATGGCACTTGTCGGATAGAGGGTTTTATGTGTTGTGTTATTTGCAACCATTGAAGGGTTAATCCAATGGGAAATGATTCCTCCAAATTTGATTAGAGCGTTCAAAGTGGATTTAAAATTTGATCTTTAAAACTTATTTTGCTTGATAACAAATATCACAAGCTGCAAGTTCTAAGTATGGCTTAGGTCAAACGTAGCATACGTGCATTTGGCATTTCAGGAATAATCAGGTAATAAAGATTTTTGGTGAAGATTAAGCACCAGGTAAAAAAAACAAAACTCTCACTATATTCGAGGAGTGTACATCACGTTAGCTTTGTATGAAAACCTAACAAAAAACATTGTTATCCTTTAGATATAGGGACAATTAAATTGCATATTATCATTATATTGCTATTGCTACAGTGACATGACACACCCCTGACCTTGAAAACCTCTCGTATAAATTTCCCCAAATCTAATCACACACACTCCCATTTTATATTCCACTCTTGTGTCAACCTTTTCAGCCCTCCTCATTGTAGTTGCCCTCTGCACGGGTATGTGTCGCACACAGCCTTTTTGGCCCTGGGGGGTGGGGTTGTTTACACACACATGCTCACACACTTTGACCAGTGTATCCTGCCTGTTTGATACCAAGTACCTCCTGACCCACCCTGACCTCCCTCTTGTACACACACAGCCAGATTGCTTTGTGAAATAAAGCTGTCACTTGCAGGACCCAAATAAAAAACACCCCCCCCAATGCTCTATGCCCCTGACACCACTGAAATATAGATATCAATTGGAAGCAGATTAGTTTTTTTGATCTTAATTCATATTTGACAACATATAAGAAGATGTGATTCTCTAGAAGCAGTTTTGGAGCAAAAGGGGAAAAACTGAATTTTAATTATATTTTCTCAAATTGACAGTTCAGAAGTTCTGCCTATTTTTGTATTTGTTTACCACAAACATAGCTATGGAATATTGACATGCCATAAGTTTTGTTCAATCAAAGGCATTAAATAAAATGCTGTATATCTCTGTATCTGGGGCTCATGGTTAGAGAGTTTACAGAACAATAACATGCAGCAGAGAATGTATTATTCTCTTTCCATTTCAGTGTCTGCTAGCCATATCCAGTGAAGCTTGACATCAACAATACACACAAGCAGCCAAAAAAAAGCAGGCCCAAGTGTTTGCCGTGTGAAGCTTTCCTGCCTGTTAGAAGTACAGCAAGAAATTTAAGAGGCCGCAGAGCCTGTTTAAGCCCCCGCAGTCTGTTTGAGAAGTGTGCAAACAAATAGCTTTTCTGTGATTGCCGTTTATTTTGGTCTGGCTGAAAGATGTATTTACATGTGTGGAATGAGTGGTCTCTGAGTGATATCCATGGAGCAGCCGCTCTGGTGTGTTGCAGGAATTGTTTGAAGGAAAATACAGTAGTCTAAAATAGTTCATAACATCTTTTTGTTTCTTAAGTTTATTGTGATTCCTTAGCTTCTTTTGTAGCTTTTTACTCATGAAGATACTCTCCTCTGTTGTTCCAATACAAACTGGTTACTTTAAACTCTTCAATCTTTTTACATTGAAAAACAAAAACACATTACAGCACAAAGTGGTTCAAAGAGAAAAGAGGAACACCTATACACCTATTTGCCCAAAAGTCAGTTTTGAAAGTATGTATGAACCAGATCTGTTTTTACTTCTCAGTTAACAGAAAAGTTGAAAAGTGACCGTGTCCCCTCAGATGGAATGAAATCCTACAGCCATCTCCTGCAGCTGACACAGCCTTCTCATTTCATACAGAACTGTGCCAGTTCCCGACCATCCAGCTCAGTTACCAGCTCTCGGCCTGTCAGTTACCCACTGGGAAGCAGCCCAAGCCAGGATGAGGAGAGCACCCCAACCGACAATAGCAGCACCAACCAAGGCTCGGGGAAGGAGGAGGAGAAGACCAGAGGTGAGTCATCAGTCCGATAACATACATACTAACTTCATGTAAGGCTCCTTCTACAGGTTTTTTTTGTAAACAGGTTAATGAAGGATTATAAATGTTTGTGTATATGTCAAGCACGACTCCAGGATTCCAATTTTGGATGGTCCCATGTCAAAAGTTTAAAGTGTGTCCCCTTCTTACAGCTCTATTTTCTAAACTTTTAAAGAACATGCTCGTGATGTTTCTCTGAAACATTTGTGATACCGAGAAATACTTTTATTCACCTGCCAACCACTCATATATTGATTGCCACACAAGTAAAACATGCTGTCCTTTTTTTTTTTACCAATGCTAAATTAAGGATCAATAAATGAAAGGTAAACTACCGCACACTGTCTAACTTGCAAACACACATGTATTGGAAACATGTCGGTACTAGACCTTCATCAGGCAACAAGCCTAGTTTCCTGTTTACCTTTCAGTTTTTGATGGACACATTGCTCTTCTACGCACCTGTCTTGTGAAATAGATGTGCAAAGGTTTTTTCTATTTTAAATGAATGATCAATAAAAGTAATTGCCGTATCCTCTTAATTTTTTCTATGGGTGGTCAAGAGCAATACATATTCAATACACTGTCATGTAACTTATATTAAAAAGAAAAAAAAGAAAAATGTTTTACAACCTTAATGGATTAATGTTTATGCTGATAGTGGGGAGGGAGATTGCTATTTAAATGAGAGAGAGCAGTATTTATGTGCTTTCAAGACAAATAGAGACAAAAGGACAGTCTGCACTACCTTCTGAATTTTCCTGCTGTTTTCTAGGATTTGTCTGTCCCAGGCTAGGCTATGAAAAAATAGATGTGACTCTCTCACAAGCTGTACCGTTATTGAGAAATTTACTGACTTTTTACCTGATAATTGAGTCCCTGTCTTCCACATGTAGCCCTCTCTCTGCCCCACTGATTGAACCCTCTGTCCAGCAAGGAGCCATCTGCTGCTCAGCAGAGTAACATGTCGTGTGCGAGCATGCCCATCCTAGTTTAACAAACCTGGGTAGCGTCTGATTTGGTTGGTCATTCAAGACTTCTATAAAAGAAAAGTATCTCTTTGCATTTTTTGAAGGGGGATCTGTATTTTAGGTTTCAAATTGCATTCAAATACCAAATATGAATCCATAAAAGTAAGGAAAGTCTATATTTTATATAGACTTTCTTAGAGGTACTGTCATATTTAGCCAACCTTTATTGATAAAGGTGGGTGGTCAAAAAATTAGATACTCTGTATCCTCACAATTGTCATGAAGTTGAATTAGGTTTAAGCTCAGTATGTATACTGCCCCCACTGTTACCCCTCTTGCATATCTGCAAGGCATTACTGCAAGGCTCTCTGAAACAGAGCCACAGCTGGCTTATTGAGTGAAATCAGACATCAGAAATCTCCTGTTAAACTTCAACACTAACCAGACACCCTGGCTGCAATCTAGCTGTGTGACCCATGCTGCACTCAGCAAAGTTAAGAGTCATTTTTCTGTGGAAAAGATTGGAGACACCAATTTCAAAGCAGGGAAAGAAAGATTGAGAGGGCGATTCCCTGTTTTGTTCTGTATTTTAAAGAACAGCGCTCTTTCTGGAGCTATTGGTAATACAATTATTATTTTACAGTATTAAATAAGTTAGTTTAATAACAACAATTAACTTACAAAATTGAAATGGGATAAAAAATAATCTCTGGGAAAAAAATCTATGCAAGGGAGGTTCATGTTCAACATCATGGACGTAACACATTTGTCTTGTTCCGTAATTTTAGTTTCAGCACCATTGACATGGACCAATTCTCAATGTTGTCTTGGTTTATGACTTTTATAATAATGATGTACACATGTTAATAGTGCATGAGTTATAGTGCCTCGTTGCCACCCTGAGCACCTATCAGACTGTGATTTACTGCGTGTTTCTTTGCGGGGGATTTGCATGGTCCTCAACACTATTACTGCCACCATCAGTGTTTCATACACTCAGTCAGCCTGCAGTGGTTAAATCAGTCTCAACGTCACAGTTAACACCAAAAGTTCACTCCAGAAATCACTTTGTGTTGAAATGATTTATTATAAGATGATGTTTTTGAGACCAGTTGATGTGTCTTCAACCAGCTTCAGACTCGATGCAAATGTACACTAATGCTGCTGAATATGTGGGAGCTCTCTATAACACTAGAACTAATCATCATGAGTAACCCAACTCATCAAGTTGGATTATGTTTGATTCATAATTTATTAAATCAATTGATACATGTCTTCACAGTATCTGAATACCTTGACCCGTTAACACTTTTGCTTTGTTTGCCATTCTTGATCAAATAGATTTCTACATTAAAAAGATAGAGGGAAAAACTAGATGCTAGAAGTAAAACCTTAATTTGACTGCATACTCAACATATGGTATACTATGTCCTACTATAAAGCATTATAAACAAGCAGATGTGCCCCATTTTTTTGCTAACAATAACCACAGCCTCAACCTCTCTCTGAGATCGTGGTAGCTTGCAATGTACAAGGTCAACTCAATCTGTGGTAGGGCTGGGAGTGTTCTGCTTTTGATACCTTTATGCCTTTTCCATCTTTCTGTTTGTTCAAGTTGGTTGGCACAAATGTCCAAGGCAGGCAGTGGGTTATATCGAAAGTACATGGTGAAAAATGTGAACAAAGTAAAGCACATATTTGCTGTGAGCACAAGAGAAGGACAAGTGCATAATGCAGGGATGAAAGAGGAATAGGGGGTGAAGTGTGGCTGCATTTGGATTGAAAGGGGAAGGGTTGTGTGCCTGTTTTTGTATGTGCATGAGTGTTGTGTTCCTGATGAGATGGCCCCACACAATGGCTAAGTTGAAGGTTGCGAGCCCTTTAAGAAGGAATAATATGCTGGGTCACAAGTGTTACCTCACGTCATCATCTTGCTTTGTTAAAGCCCCCTTCTCAACATGCACAAACAGCCAAGCAGTCGTCTTTCTTTTATGCTTCGTGTTTGGAATTCAAAGGTCACTGAGTTTTCAATTGAGGTCTCTGCTTTAATATTTTTTGACTAGACTTAATCATTTCCATTGTATCATAGGGGTGACACTTGTTGTAAATGTCTTTCATATCTTAGTGTTCTAAATTTCAGTATCGCAAACATGTAGGACTTGATGTGGTGTGACTTTGATGTTAATCACCTTCAATTTCAGTTAGGGCGTTAGATTGACTGTCTGTTTGGTATTTTAAGAAATAACAAGAAAGAAAATATTTTTTTGCAACATCATGAAGTTCTCACAAGCTCATTGTAGCGAACCTTATTTCTGGTGTCATTACCAGTTTTTGTAACCCAACTTGTAGGAACCATATGCCTGCACATTGCTGACATCTGACACGCCTTCCCCTTCCTCTTCTGCTAACATGTGTTTCTCAAAACCCTTGCAATTAGGGGCCTTGCAGATAAAGTAGTGTGGCGGTCTATTGCATGCATCTTCTGCAGATTACAGCCAGATACAATGCTGACACCAACATGGGGTACACTCCCCGTTAACTATCCACACACATCACTTGTCATGCATGTTTAGCCATGTTCATTGACATGCAACAGGATCCCCTGCTCCAAAGGAAATATTCCTGTGTGTAATGACAGCATGTATGCATTTCATCTGGGTGCTTGCTGTTAAATCTCTATTTGCAAATCGACTTTGGTGGACCATGAACTGAGTGTGTTTGTGCAATGAATTACCTAAAGATCATCAAATGGAATTACAAGTGATAATGTTTGGAATAAATGTTAGCACTTTCAGAAGATATTTACACACAAGAAATCAGATTTGTTGAAGAAGGTGAAAACAGTTTATCATAACCATATTTTTCATTTCTGAGATGATATTTTATGTAGTACTGTCCTACAGCAAAATTCGACTCTGTGTGAATTGACATCACATTGATAATCCCACAGCAGAATCACAGGTTCTGTGTTCGTGTGACAGAAAGGTATCTAGCCTCTGAGCAGCAGCTTATGTTCAGTGTCTCTCTGATGCAAAGTGATGTGTACTAATTCTACATCTGCTCAAACCAAACAGGACTCAAAAGTTCAGCCAAGTCCCAAAAAAAAGACTTCCTCTGAACTTATCTTCCCCTGCTCCCTGACTATGCAATAATTAAACGTGCTACAATTTCCCTGCATCCTTTTTGTATCTAGAGGTGATTGACAAGTAAGTGGATTCATCTTTGGGGTTGTGTGTGTTTTAGTGAAGATTCAGATTTGGTTGGTTGGCTGGGCTGTTTAGAGAGTACATGGTCATGAAATAGGCTCCTGTCATGTGGGCTAAAGCTTTTGAGGACTTGATTGTAGCCTCACAGTGTAAATACTCAAACAAACAGGCAGTGGTCAAAATGTGCTGTCGGTTTGCCATGTATTTACATTCCTTTTTCACTCCCATTTGGTTTCTCTCACTCTTTCTGCCTCTTGGATCAGATTTTTTAATTTGTATTTACTTTCTAGCTTTCCTTTCATCTTTCTGTTGCCTCCTCTCTTTCTCTGACATGCAATACTTCCATTCCCTTCATTCCCCCAGATTGTGATATATTTTTGTCATATTTATGGTTCTGATTGTAATGTCTTCACTAGTGGGAAAACTGTTACAGGAATCAAGATTTAAATTGTCAGCTAAAGCACTTCTCTACCATTTCTCTTTGTTGTTTGAAAAATGGAATATACATCGGTAGATCATATGAAACTCTTTAAACGACTGCCTGTTCGTTACTCATGCTGCGTTCTTGCATTTCGTATTCATCACGACCAATGAAACAAATCCAAAGATGAAATATTGAGTTCATTTGGTTTTTCTTAAGTGGCTTTAAGCGCAACTGTTTATGCATATTCGCCCAGCCGCTGCAAAGCGCACTAGGCTCCTCAGATTTGTTTTCCGCAGCTGTTCTGCATAAAAACGCCACGCTATCACGCACAGGCGAAAGTCTGGTGAAGGGAATCTATTCATAATTCAAAGAAACAACAAGGCAGAAGCTGTGGCATTGTCAGATATAATAAATTGAGGAGGAAAAGAGTTGAATTTGTGTCTGCTTACTGAGGTTGACTGCATTATACATACTGCAGATGCCGCTGAGTGCGTGGTAATAGGATATATGATGGATGGCCAAGCTACATAGGCTCCCATTCTTCTGAGTTATTCAGCTATTTATCCTCTTGTTTATTTATTCCTCCACCCAGAGAGACCCTCACAAACTCAGGATTTGCTTAAGGTCCAATAGTAGCGTCAGTTCTGATGTTCACTCGTGGTATTGTTTAAGGGGGACTGCCGTTTGTTGAATTTTGATGGCTCTTATTTAAACTAAAACCTAAGAACAAAACCATATCAAAATATTTGTCAAAGTTTCTCAGACTTTCTGAGAAACCATAAATAAAACGGAGATTGCACAGATTATATAAGAATATGAATGCAAACTTTCCTGGATAGAGTTTAACATGTATGTTTGTTCTCTTCTCTATGTTTGTTTTTTAATTGGTCATTTATGTATCAGCAGATGGTGTAGTGGTCAAAAACAAAAAACACTGGCAGGTGTAGAACTGAATCCCACTGAAATGTGCATTTACCAGCTATTATTCTCTCAGATTTATTCACAAAACAAAAGATACATTTTGTGGAATCAGTGTTTCCTCTAGGTTTACCTGTTAATGGGGTTGGCCTGATCTCCAACTTTCATGTACACGACCTGTTGCGGGGTTGGGGAAGGGGGACAATTGAACAACAGTAGGGAACACAATTCACTTAACTTTGACAACACTAAGACAGTTTTTTCTTCTTCTTAAACAATACATTTAATAGTATGATATAAAAACAAGTTGTTTTTCCTTTATCACTGTTGTATCCTGCATGGTTCATGTCTGAAGTCATGTTTCTTCAAACACCATCTCTTTTGTCTTTCTCTTTTTTTACCTGCTCCGAGCAGACACACAGCTTAAATGAGCAGAAACTCCACTTATCCGAAAAACTTTGAGAACTCACTGGAAAACTTTAAGACTTGAGTTCTGTCTGTCTGTAACTGTTTATTTAGCTTGTAGTCTAACATCGGAGTGCTTAGTCTGTGTCTGAAAATTACATCAACAGTGATGGGGGACAAGGCAGGTTTACTTACTGAATGAAGGCTGCAAACCCATTTTGAACCCCAAGTTCAAAACCATACCGGCAGTCTCAAAATCGATTCTCAATTGGCTGAACAGGACAGTGCAACACAGATGCTCATGCTCTGCTGAAATAAAACAAGTGCACTGAAATTACGTAAATTAGTATTTTGTATTGTAGTATTAGTATAGAGTATTTTGTGCCTTTCTAATTGGAGGATTGGGATGGCAGACAGCCCACTCCCACCAAATGAATGGTAGGGGAAATACTGGATATGAAGGACAGCACTGATGAAAGTTAAACCTAACAAGATTTTTTATTTTATTTTAAACTGTCACTGAAGTTGCACCACCTCACCATTGATCACACACAGCCCTCGCCTAACTGCATTTCATGTTTAACCCTGCCACTGGTCCCTATCAAGGGTGTCATTCAAAGACCTGCATGTGTTCTGCTGCAGGTCACCTCCCCTAAGCCAAACTGTTTCTCAGTTAACCCTTCTCCTTTGCCCATGTTGTCAACAGAGGTGTCAAAAGTATTCACATTCATTACTCAGGTAGAAGTATAGATACTAGGGTTTAAAAAGACTTCTGTAGAAGTTGATGTATCAACTCAAGCTTTTTACTCAAGCAAAAGTGTAAAAGTACTGGTTTCAAAACTACTTAAAGTATAAAAGTAAAAGTAATGTAAGGGAAAAAAATGCCATTATAGACAAAAGCTTAGGCTGCGCCACAGGGGTCTATAGTGCACTACCCCACCTCCCCAAAAAAACATTTTTCTAAAGGCCATAATGACATAATGCCGCATTTATGCACATTGAAAATGAAATTTTAGTACAATACAATACATTAAAGAACAATATATGTGTACTACTGAGCATTAACATGTGTTTCATGGAGCGGAAGATATGATGACTAGTTGGCAATAAGTATTGTAATGGTGCAAAAAGTCAAACTTCAGAGTCATGTTATCAATAGCCTTTATTGGAATGTAAATATACATCCAAGCTTAGCTGCAGGAACCTGTGAGGGCAACGGATGTAAGATAACAAAACTGGACAAGAAAATTGGTGTACCCAGGGCAGGCTTAGTAACAATTACCCTTGTATGGTTGTCTCTGCCATGGATATCTTCGTACTAGGCTACATACGTCTGCTATTTCCTTGCTGGAATGTGACGTGATTTGTGTCATGTGCAGGTGCGATGGATCGCGTACAAACCAATAGGGTGTCGGAATGGTATGTGTTTATACTTCTCATCCAACCACAATCAAATTCACTCTATCCAGATGTCGCGATTTATCTGGATAGGTTTTTATTTTATTTTTTGTGTTTTTTTGAACGATGACAAGCCGTAATGAAAACAAGCAATTACCAATTAAATAGGAGTAACAAGGCTATTTTTAAAATGTAAGGAGTAGAAAGTACAGATAATTGCGTGAACATGTAAGGAGTAGAAGTAAAAAGTCGGCTGAAAAATAAGTATTTTTACTTCATTACTTGACACCTCTGGTCGTCAACCCCCTCTCCAGCAAATAGTGCTGCTGTACTCTGTCTTAGTCAGTTCTATTGAAGTAAATGTCAGCCTAACTCAACAATTTCCCTGTTCTAAATGTGTTCACTGTGAGTTTCAGACACACACACATTGTATCCCTCTTTTCCTGCAATAGTCTTAAAACAGGACTAAAGCATTCACCACTGCTACTGTTGTGCATCTGCCATCTTTAAACCAATATCAGCACCTCTACTCCCTCCTAGGATTATTTTCCACCATCCTCCTCTTCACAGCCCATGGCAATGACATAGCCAGCAGCTCACGACAAAGCAAAGTGGAGAAGAGGAAGGGGCTATGGGGGGAGTCAGGCCGTAGATCAGGGCAGGGAGGATGGCGGCGCGACCAGGAGGTGACAGGGGAATAACATCCCTTTCTCCTCAATCGACAGGGACCATAACTCCTGCCTCTCCAGGGACAGATTGAGAAAGGCAATAGCCCAAGGGGCTGTGAAGCACGGATGCTTAGGAGAATTGAAAGTTAAAAGAAAAACGCAGTTTGCCGATCCACTGCCACTGATTCAGCCGACAGAACCACTTTTTGCTGCTGGAATTTTCTCATTTCTTGTAATTCTTTTTTCAAGACTGCAGTAGAAAGGCCCAAGTGGCATACTGTCCATATAATATTTCAAACAATAAATCTCCGATAGTGGCTGATAGTATTGAGAGAGTTTTTTGCACTCAGCACTTGATGTAGGTGCAGAATGTGCACATCTTTCTTCCTCAACTGGCTTAACATAAATTGTATTTTGGTGACAGAGGTTGATAAAATGAAAACTTCTGAAGAAGAAATTATCATTGCCCTTTAACTTAATTTCAATTAGTTTGAGATTTAAGTGTAACAATTGGCCAATGACAACATGGTACAATGTTGTAGCACTTTCAGCATTGTGCTGCCTTTTTTTTTTTGGTAATGAAAGAATATGAGGACTTGCTGATCTCCAACGACCTCCATGCATGCTTTATCCTAGATAGCTTAATGAAATCCACAAGTACCAAGGCTGCCATTAAGATAACAGTGTCCCCGTTATAGTCACACACTTTTATATTCAGGAAAATTAGAACTTTTTTTATTTGTGATATTTAAAAGACTAAATACAACCCCTTTGTTCTTTGCACCTTCATTTTCTGCCATTTTACACACTATTTAAGTCACAAAAGATGAGATGCACATAACATACACATTTCTTTACTGTAGATAGTTTGAACAGGGTCCAGATTTTTTTTTATAAATCTTCCACGGGGCCCCAGAATGCAAGTGTATTCCTACAGTGCAGATTTAATACAGTTTTTTATATACTACATCCTTCATTCTGTCATTTATTTTCTTTCTTTCTTTCTTTCTTTCTTTCTTTCTTTCTTTACTACAAAAAATATTATTTTGTTAAACTTCTCTTCCTTTGCTCTTTTGTTTTGCTTCATTCAAACTCTCTGTCACTCCTTCTCCTCCTCCCATAGTGTCTGTTTGAGTGGCTGGGAGGGAAAGAGAGCGGTCGGGTAGCAGCTTTTATAGTCTGATCAATTTTACAGTGGCTTATTGAATAGCTTTTAATGCCCTTCTTTATATTCAGTTGTAACCTGCAGTGTCTGCTGCTCCGGGGCTGATGTGATGGCTCGCTAGAGAGAGACAATAAATTTTAATACATCATCTCTGGAAAATTACACATGTTTAATCATTGATTTTTATTGGCTCATCATGATAACATTATCCCAGTGCGTGAGGCTCATAAAAGAAAAGAGGTTAAATTAGTTATGGCATTTGGAAGTGGAAGGTTAAAAAAAATGAAATAATGGCGTAACCAAATGACTTTGTTGCAGTGTATTGATTGGCGCTGTAACTGTTTCACACATGGATAATTCATATAGCTACCATTTAAACAAGTGGAACTGTCTCCACATTTTTCCTTCTGTCTGTGTTACTTTAAGCAAATATTTGGTAAGATATTAGGAGATGCATTAATCTATTTACTCAAAGTGTGTTTAATGCAGTGTGTTTAAATGCTTCAAGGTATGATTAGAGGAAGAATACCTGTCCTTGAATGCACTCATTTTTCATTTACTAACCCCCTATTAAAAACATTTCATTATTTCCTTATCTTTTTTGAAGAAAATATCGCTTTCAAATGACCTATGTCAGGGCTGCACTGCAGTGGTTAGTGCTGTTGTCTCACAGCGAGGAGGTTCCTGGTTCAAATCCCTGTCGGACAGGAGCCTTTCTTAGGGAAGTTTGCATGTTTTCCCCGTGCATGTGTGGGTTCTATCTGGGTGCTCTGGCTTCCTTCCAAAGTCCAAAGACGTGCTCTGTAGGTTAATTGGTGACTCTACATTGCCCGTAGATGTGCGTGTGGCTGGTTGTCTGTCTCTATATATCAGCCCTGTGATTGACTGGCTAACAGTCCAGGGTGCACCCCGCCTCTCACCCAATGACAGCTGGGATCGGCTCCAGCCCCCCACAACCCCGAATGGGAAAAGTGGTGTATAGATGCTGGATGGATGTGCAATGTCAATGTATTTTTGAAAGACTAGAAAAGCAAATTAAATATTTTTTTGTTTGTTCTTTATTATATTTATACATAAATAAATGAACAATAATTAGTAATCAATAAATTAAAAATAAGGTGTTTAATAAGCCGGTCCAATCACTTTGAATGACTGGATGACCTACCCACACGCCTACCTGCATATAAGACCATGCACTAACTGCAAGTCATGCAAAAATGGCTACGTAAGGTAGTTTGCTGTGCTTGCTAACAGACTGGTATCCCAGCAGTAGTCAGGCAATGCTTTTGGAAAGAGAGAGATCTTTGGTTGCTTACTTAGAAAATCCAGGTTACTCTTGCTTTCTTTTCCAATTTTTGTTTTACAAAAATGTCTATTAAATCCTTTAATAGATCTTTACACAGATCTAGATTGTTAAACTTACTAACTTAGATGGCTCATACAGAAATGATCCTAATGAAAATGCAAACAGTCAATAAAGGAAATGCATCGTTACCTTTTTTATTAAACATCATTTTGCAAACACTTTAATTAGCAACTAACAACTGATTTATCAGAAGTAATCATGTACAGGTTAAGTTAAGCCTTCTTTATTCTCCACCACCATCTCAACAACTAGACTGCAAGAAAGGTGAAATTTGAATGTGCCTCGAGATTTATCGACTGCATATAAAAAAATATCAGGATCATTAAGTCCAACTCTACTGCCATCAAACTGATGAAAGCTGGCAAACACACACCTCATAATACTTGATGTGTGTGCCAGTGTGAGTGTGGGTGTGTATATAAGGGATGTGATAAGGTAGATTGACTTCTAATATAAACGGTAGAGGTGTCTACTGACATCCGTATAGCAGTGCCCTCTGTGTCCCTGCCTGGCACCCTCATTCTCTCCTATGAGGGCACAAGAGAAGGGGGTGATGTTTAAGTTTGTGTGTGCACGCATGTAAATGTACAATATTTGTATGTCTTTGTGTTTGAACGTTCACAATACTTTGTGTTCTCATGGGTGTTTCTGCAATCTTGTATGTTTGCTCTTTTTAAACGCTTGAAATGTGTGTGTTTGTGAGTTTAAGAGACTGAGTTTGGGTAAGTTATAGAGCATATCGGTGGACCTGCATGCAAGTGTGTGTATTTACAAATCTTTTTCTCTCATACAGTATAAACATAATGCATTAAATACACAAGCAAACATATACTGGGGCAGGTTAGCCCTCCTCCACACAGGCACCTGCTCTGCTGAAGGTGAAAGAAGTGCTCACTTGAGCTCATTGAAAAGTAGATGTGACAGTAAATTTTTCAGGCCCTTGTGAGATGGGAGATCTTGTTATAGCAGTCAGGATGGGGGTCAGGGCAGTGGCTGCTTGATGATTGAGGAAAAGAGAAGTAAATTCATTCTGCTTCGGGCACTTTGTCAAGTGCCAGTAGCTTACTGTTGAGAGCCACTCACCCATCACCGTGTTACGGCCCCAGAGGTCACCTCCAGCTCCATAAATCTGCCTCGCCTGCTAAACCTACTGCCTACCCCTGGCTGAGCACGATCTGGGAGAGAGGCTGCAGCTGCTTCTGCTGCGCCTCATAGTCACTCAAATGAAAAAAGGCAGAGGGTAGAATATAGATTCTTCTTTTGATGCTGCTGATGTTGTAAGAGCGCGACACTGGGTGTGCGGTGCCACAGGAGGTGTGAACATTTGGAATAATGGTTTTGTTGTGGGTGACTGTGTGGAGAAGGATGGATGCATTGCATAGAATGTGTATTTCTAAGGAGGATAGAGGAGCATTTTATGCATTTGTAACAGTCAGGGTTGTGTTATTAGACATGTTTTTGAAGCTTTTCTGCAAATCCAAGAAAGTGTACTGGAGGTTGTTTTTTTTAATCCCCTTGAAAAAAAGATGGTTTCAAAACAGAAAATTGTGTAAAAATGAAAAGGGGGCAATAAACAGAGGGCTTGTATCGCAAACTGCTTTCATATGTTTTTTGCTACAAGTGAAGTAATACTCGTGTATCGTAATGATTCCTACATCATCTGACA
Source organism: Labrus mixtus (assembly GCF_963584025.1). Taxonomy (NCBI): domain Eukaryota; kingdom Metazoa; phylum Chordata; class Actinopteri; order Labriformes; family Labridae; genus Labrus; species Labrus mixtus. The sequence goes on along the minus strand of NC_083614.1, from coordinate 22,343,780 downwards.
CTTCACACAAAATACATCACCATCAGACTAAATAAACTTAAAAACCACAATGAGTCCAGATGAACACAGGACAAAAAGATTATACCGAGGACAGAATTGGACCAGAGAGATGAGACAGTGACAAAAATGGAGTAAACGAATCCAAGAAAAGTGCAGTTAAATAAAGCTAACCATCAGAGGGCAGCAAAAAGTACTTCACTTTCATTATACTGTATAAAGAATATGGATACGTTAACACTACAGTCAAATCGGTTGCCTCTGAACAGTCTAATATTTACTTAAATAGTACACGGCAGACGGATCACAGATCAGCTGTGATCTGTTTCACCACTACCACTAATACTATCTCATGTTAAGTCATTTTTTTCTGATAAAATGTGAGAATAGTTGTGAGGAGATTACTTCTGCTGATTTGTTTTGTGTTTCAGCACTCTCTGACATTGACATTCTGACATTCTCTTTAGGCTTCTACAGAATGTGTGTCCCCCCCCCCCCTCTGGTACACACTTTTGAAAAAAAAAATATCAAGGTTTATGAGCCATTTAAGAATGTCCCTTCAAAAAGTATTTTTGTCGAACTTTGGGTAGAACTTATTTTTCTTTGCTTCATCTCATCTATTTTTATGGTGCCACACTAAACCCTCCAGCATAAAACCATATCGGATCCCTATCTGTCTTTCCAAATAGAAAAAATTGATATGTCCTAAAAATTATTGATATCTTTTACCATGTGCTAACATTTTTCTAGGATGGTGGTGGAGGACTGAAGTCAGAATAAGGAAAAATGTTCAGGATCTGGTGTGTTTTTTTTGTCTATTTAAATGTGTGTGTCTCATGTAGGTGTGTTTGTTTTGTACACGTGCAGATTGTGAGTGATACGCTTCTTTCTGATGTGTGTCACTGTGCACCATAATTACATCTGCCCTTACTATGTGTGTGCATACATGTTTAAACAACTCACACGTGTGTGTGTGTGTGTGTGTGTGTGTGTGTGTGTGTGTGTGTGCGCGCACACACGCCTTTCATGCTTGTAGTGTATGAGTACCGGCCTGCTTTCAATATAGCCTCATATTAGGTGGTGATTATCCTGCCTGTATCTGGCTTCTTTCAGCCTTTGACTGGAAGCTGGAGAGGCCAGGGGCACCCTGGTAAGAAAGGAGTGAAAACTTCCTGAACCCAGCCTCACCCTACACCCCTTTACATCTGTAACCTCCCCTCTCCACACACAGACACACAACAAAACATATCTAGCATAGCCACAAAATACAAAGTTAAGAAGAACTTTTTTGACACTAATTCTCAGCTTTTCCATTCTGCGATACAAAACAGTTCCTTTCCCCCTGCCCTGCTCCTTCTATACTGTAAAGGCACCACTTGCACACCACCATTAAAAAAAATTAACAAAAGAAAACTGAAGGTAAAGAAAAGAAAAGGGAAAAGGTAGCAGACAGGGAGAAAACAGTGTGGCAAAATCTTGACGGCCTGGCTGGGGACTTTGTAAGACCCCATACATCAGCTGTCACCCGAAGTGCTTCCAAAGAGCCACAACAGAGAAACACAATAGACTGGACAGATGGTCCCAAACAAACTGCAGTGGGTTTGATGCTATTAAAAGCTGTTTAGCACATGCCAGACGCCAGCAAGTGTAGTGGATGCATTGTGTGATCATTTCAGAATGACTGAATGTGTGTATATGTGTGTTTGCCTAAAAGCTTCTGGTGTTTCATTAAACACGTTGGTGTGTATATTTAGCCAACAAATGCTTTAATAAGATGTGTGTGAATGCGTTTGTAGTTGTCTCATAATTAAGATACAATCAAAGACAACACATGATGGTGAAATACAAACGGTGCAATGATTGATTTGGGCAGTGTAGATGCCAGCCAACCCTGTAGGCCGTGACAAACTTTTGGCTGATGACCAATAACCAGACAAATATAAAACAGACCCCCCCCCCTCCCCCTTGCTCCCCCAGTGATCCTCTCATCTGCTTTCCTAAAGAGCGTATCTGACACCTCAAAATGATGAACTCCTTCAATGCACTGACCTTTCTCCTTCGGACTAGTCACCCGCCCTCCTGCCCTCACCCATGTAGATGAGACAGAGACAGATGAAGATATTTTGCAATGTGTGTGCATGTTTGAGTGTCAGTGGGAATGGTGGGCGGGGGTGTCATGCAGTGACACAGTGAAATTAGTTTTGGTGGATGGTGGCCGACCCACCTTCAGATCAGCAGTCAACCAGGGAGATTAATCCAGACACTGGAGGCCTGCTGGAGAGCAGACATGACAGGCTGTGAGTGAGAGGAGAGAGACAGGCAGGTAGACAGACAGATGGGGCGGATAGGTTCATGACTATGATATACATGCTGAGATTGTGTCCATATATCTGTATGTGTAACTTTTCAGGTTTAACATACAGATTGTTGAACTCCTGGGGATATGAATAATGTAAAGACCAATTTTTTCTCACTATGGCCTGTATAAAAAGGACCAAATTAAGTATGAACTCTGAATCATTAATCCATCTATGTAGGTGTTGTTGTTCTAGTCCACGATTCCCTACTTGAAGTTGTGAAGGGGGACAAGGCTTAATAAAAAGGACTTCCAGGTAAACACAGGGCTAATAAGGATTCAACACCAAATGTCACAACTACTAAAACAAAGAAAAGAAGATTTGACGAGCCATATCGCGCCCCCGGCTACACCTGTGAAACGATGGGTAATAAAAAGAGCCACATCCTACCTGTGATTCTAAAGTTGCCTCAATCAACTCACAATACAGATCAGAGCTGGACTTTGAAAATTGAAGTAAGAATGGCAGTCAGCTGCACCCCAGACTTGAGAAGATCTGTAGCACAAAACAAGCCCAACTAGTCATTGAAATGGTTGAAGGACTGAGGGTTTAAAACTTACAAGATGATTTTTAAGGTTTTTTTTTGTGTGTTATTTTAGGGAGTTGTCCATTGTCAGAGTCAGGTCTAAATAAAATCAGTTTAAAGCAATGACTGTTTTTATCTTTAAAAAGTGGAACTTTCAGTGATAGTATTGTTTAAAAGGTCATTTTCCCCAGTTTGTTGTCACACACAGAAGTTGCTATTCTCTATTTGCAGACAATGTTTGAGATGTGTTCTGAAAGTATAGAAATATGTCAGTATAGCAGAAGTATAAGACATTGGAAATGTAGTTTTTCAGATGTTTTTTTCATTGATTAAGTGATTGCAAGGCACCATTGGGGCGGCTGAGGCTCAGTTGGTAAAGTCGGTCGTCTCTCAACTAGAAGGTCAGGGGTTCGATCCCCAGCTCCTGCTGCCACTTGTTTGATGATCCTGGGGAAGACACTTAACCCCACATTTCTTCTGCTGCTTCGTCTGCAAAGTGTAAATATGAATGGGATTAGTTACTCCTGATGGTCACTTTACATAGCAACCTCTGCCATCAGTGTGTGAATGGGTGGGGGTGACCTGTGGTGTAAAAGTGCTTTGAGTAGTCAGAAGACTAGAAAAGCCCTATACAAGCTCAAGTCAATTTACCATTTACCAATGTGATTACAAATACTCTTCAATTGAATCCAATCAGTAACTCTGCTGTAGCTCATCTTTTTAAAGTGTCCTTGAGCAACCCTCACAGTACCTGCACAGACTATCAAGATGAGGGCATCAGCAAAGTGCCTAAAAGGTAAAATGAGTGTCAGAAGGTGATGAATATGGTATCATTAGGTATGCTTGACATGCCTCCTTTGTTTTCTGCTCTAATTGGCTCCCATTTATAATCCTCCATCTTTTGGCCCTCCTTTTTAAACACTTCCTTGTTTCCACCTTTACTTGGATCAGATCAGTGAATCTCACAGGTCATATGGAGGGGAGAAGTCCTTGAATCTTTTTGTTCTATTTAACTAACTGTTCACATGGACCCTGAAATACCCATGGTTTTGTTGGTATTTAAAAAAGGTTGCTCTGTCCTTTTGAATCACTTGCCCCTGTGTGGATACTGAGTAGTCTGAAAAGAAAATCTGTTTTTTGAAAGTTCCAGTGATGTGTCACTTACCCAGGGAAAAGAGTATAAGAACAGAAGTTTAATTTCCAAAACTAGCTTAAAATAATACAATGTATTATTTTTATTATTGTTATTAATAATATTGTATTAGGGTATTTTAGGCTAATATCTCTTTTGAGGATATTTATAAAATGTTGTATTTTCTTATGAACTTTGAACACTAAGCACTGATGCTAATTATTCTGCTAATAGTTATTTATATGTGATTATTCATTGCAACATGACTTTCAGATACATCTACTCACTGGATGGCTCTTAGCACATGTTCTTGTGTGTGTGCCTGTGTGTATTCAGTTGCTTTAAAGTGAAGCTGAACACTATTAGCAGATGTAACTGTGTGCATGTCTGTGTATGTGTCTGTCTTCAGGTCAGCTGTCCATGCCTTCTGCTCCGGAGAGACCAGAAAATCCCCTGAGCCAGACATCTGAGGGAGCTCATCTGCATAATAAGGTAACTGGCTACTCACACACACACACACACACACATACACACACACAGCAGGGTGAATCAGTCACTGCATTCGGACTTCGAGCATTGGGTAACAGGTCAGTTCAGGGGGTCAAGAGCGGCATTTGATCTTCGACCTGGGAACAAAAACAGACTGAAGTAAGGGGCTGAGCGGCTACTGTGTTTGGTTAACACACTCAACAGCAGCAGGCAGGTTGGCTGTGTGAATTTTAATAAAATTTAATATATTCATTTTACACCCCTGATATTAAAACAGATACAAATTCTCCACTTTTAACTAAGTACCATAAATAAATAAATGAGCCATTATTATAATACAACTAAAATTATTATCCAATAGTTATTGATCAAATATTAAGTTATTCATAAAGAAAAGCTAAAAGTGCATATATACACCTTTACTCTATCCCCCCTTCCTAAATTTCCTGATACAAATTGATCTGTGATTTATATTCCATACAACAGGCCATCAAACTCAAATATTTATTTGTAGTCGTATTCAGACACTCTCATTTTAATGTTTAATGTTAATGAAAATATAGAAACAATTAGTTTGTTTAAAATTGTATTTTAAATCGTACCATGTGCTAAATATAAATATAAAACTAATAAGAAACTTTCATCAACAGGTATTTTGTATGTCAGAACTGGTCTACCTTTGCTCCAATGTTACCCAAAATTATGTTTTACTAAAAGTATAAACACCTTCCAGGGCTCAGCAGAAGTACCATTCTCTCTCTCTCTCTCTCTCTCTCTCACACACACACACACACACACACACACACACACACACACACACACACACACACACACACACACACACACACACACACACACACAAGCTCACCAATGCTTCACTGACTGCCTTGCTCCTGGAATAAACCATAGACTGTAAAAATAAACAGAAGCCTACAAATCTGAATAGACTCTCTTCCTATCCATGTCCCCCTGGTGGCCAGCATTAGAACAATATCACACACCACCACTTCAACAGATTTACAGTTTACTTCATTCAAAACAAAGTTTCAAGTATTGTATCCCTAAAAGTTAAATTCAAATATCTTGTTAAAGTTAATAAACATAAATAATAGATCTCTTTGCTGCACTAACTGTAAAACATAGGTAAAGAACTTTATATGGTTTATACTTGCTTTGACAATATATTGTTTACAGATAGTGTCTTAACCTGTTGTGGTATGTCCCTGCTGTTGTGGCTCAGTTTCACGCAACAGGTCAAGTACCTTCATTAAGGGAACATTATGGGGTTATTTTTTTAATTTTATATTAGCTGTTTTCAAATGTCCATTCCATTGGTTTTAAATTCGGGTTTTTTTTTAATTGAGTGGAGATATTTTGAATGCCTTATGAAGAAGTTAAACATATGATTAATCATGATGTGTAAAATGTTGGAAAAGATACAAACCTGTTCATTGTGGGGATTTTCTTGAGCCTGATCAAAATGGGATTTTATAATAAATAAACCACAATCCCAAATTTAAATGACTGCTTTAAATTCATTTTTTAACTTCTAAAATAGGCCGAGCTTAATATCATGACTGAAAATGAGGTAATATGTTTACAATAAAAAAAATGTAATTTTCAGAACCCAAGATTAAAACCACTGCTCATGTATTCCTCCACTTTATTGATAACACAGGAAATTATAAAAGTGATATTTTATAACCCCATGAAGAAAAACATATACAAATTTGACCCAAGAATAAAAAACTCAAGGAATTATGAAACAAATTAGCATTTTTAGAATTATTGCTTTCGGACAAAGATGTTGATCAAGTAACCGTCTCAGCATTCCATCGTCATTTTATCTCTGTTGCTTTCACCCTTTCTGAACTGCTACCATACAACACGTCCAACTGTCCTACCTCGATGTGATCGAAGCTGACATTACTCTCCACCCAGCTTTGTTTTTCTTCGCAGCCGTTGGGTGGTCCATGTCTTTCGCTCCCTCTCTCTCTCTCTCTTTCTCTCTATCTCTCTCAGTCATTGTGAAGTTCACAGCGTCTGTTTCTCTTTGAGGGCTATGGGACCCAGGCACGGTCCGAAATTCAATACCAAAGTATACACAATTAAGTTCACACCAGAGGTTATTGGGTGGAAGTGTGGTCCCCTTACAAAAAAATGTGTGAGTCAATCAAAGGATAAGAGGGTGTGAGTGTTTATGTGGGGCTGGTTAGTTGGTCAAGGTTAACTAAATGATGTGAGGGTGAGATGGTGTGTGTGTGTGTATCGGCACTAAGAGACTCGGGACTCTGTGCTGGTTTGCTGTAACATTTGAGATTTGAGGTTGTGACAGGTTATGTAGTCCAATAACAATCAAACAGAAGTTTAAAATGAATGTGAGAATGATTTTCTCCTGGAAATGATGGGATTTGTGGTGTGAGATATGGTGTCAGGCATTTTGTGCTCAATACAACATTGATGTAGTTTTGCTTTTCACTTACTGCAATGTGGTATACAGTTAAGAAACTACAAGAAGAACACTTTCTGAGTTGGCCAAGTAAAAGTAATGCAGCAAAAAAAACAGCATTAAGTCTGCTCATACAGACCCCAGATACTTTGAGAGAAAGTTTGTGGACATCTTAATGCAGACATTTTGGGGTAAAAAACAAATGTGGATGCAGGTAAAATTATAAAGATAGCCATGAATCATTTTTCCAATCTAATCTGATTTGGAACCGAAATCATTTTTTTAAATACTAATATTTATTTTAGCTGCTTTCTTTTTTCCAATCAAAATTAGCAACATTTTTTTAGTTGAACCTTTTTTTTCTTCTTCTTTTTCTCCAAATCTACATGCTATTTTTGCCTGTAGAACAGAGCATTATTCCTGGTTTTGCCCTTCTCAACTCACCCCAGTTGACCCTCCCAGTCTGTTGAGTGTTTCAGTGTTGGATCAGTTAGCCATAGCTCCCTCTGTGTACCTTTCACACGCGATTGGGAGCCTCATGACAGGCCAGCTGGAACCTTCAGTCCACCCCATAGACTCAAATCCTCCGTGGAGACCCTACTGGCCAGCCAGCCTGCCAATCATACAATAGGAGGGTTATGAATGTGTGTGTGTGTGTGTGTGTGTGCGTGTGTGTGTGTGTTTCCCTGCGTGTGTGTTGTTGGGGCTTCCTGTTTTGGCTGTGTGCTTCAGTCCTTCCTGGAAGGGGGGCAGCCTGTGTCATTTCTGTCAGCTATGGGACTAGACAGACAAATTAAACATATACTAAACTTATAGATGTGGATTTTGCAGCTGCTATTTGAAACCCTCTAATCATTTTCAAAAACATTTTTTCTTATTGTATTTCGTCCAGTTTGGGAATCTTTTAACAGCTAAGGCTAGATCAGGGACCTACAAGTTATCCTTAGGAATCAAGATTTCTGAAGGCTATTCTGGATAAGAAAGGAGCTCTATATTTATTTAAAAAAGAAAAAAGAAAACAACTACTATTCTCTATTTTTTCAGACTATAGATTGAAATTACTTTATACTATACTGGAACATGCGCATTAACATTTGCACATAATAGATACAGTATTTTAACCACACATACACACACAAACCCACAAAATACACTCACTTTCACCTCTTCATGAGAAGTGGGTATGTCTTGGGGGAAGCACCAGTCATGCTCCATTAATCCAAAGCAACCAGTGGTGATTGATCAATTAGCCCTGCTTAAAGCTGGGGCTCACGCTGATCAATAGCACTGATCACCAGCCAATGTTTTTTCATTAAGATCTGCTGCTCTGCATGAGTAGACTCCATTAGCATAGACCAAATGAGCTGTGAGGATTGCAAATGCTTGAATGAAAAAAACACTCACTAGAACGTACATTTGCCCTCTGACTAGTGTTCATCGTTTGTATCATTTGAGTGTTTGAGAGCACACACATTAGTTTTGCCTTCCAAGCTTCATTAATTTAGGGTCTTAACAAATCTAATATATCTATTTCAAAGAACTGGGTATAACTTGCAAAGTAGTCAAAAATCTCATTTAGCAAAGTCACCCCACAGTGTTAACAACTCTCCAACATATATATTGTTTATTTTTCTTTTTTTTATCGGTTTATATAGGTTTTTTCCTCACCTGCTTCACGTTGCAAAATAAATAGATTCACTATTTTGTTTTGCTGAAAGGTCTAAAGCCATTCCGCAAGTAACTGAAGGAAGTCGATTACTAAAAGGTCTAATTTGCCTTGAAGGTTCATTTAAATCTGGACAACAAAACAGTGCACTGTGATTCGCACGGATGGTTATTTCTGTGGCACAATGCACCAGCTGTCGTTGTAACGTAGATGCAAGGCACGGTCTAAAAAATAAAATAAAACAGGAAACAACAGAAAACGACCAAAGTGTGGGATCACTAAACATGGTGCAGTGTGTCTTTTGCATAAACGGAATTGGCCTACGCCTGACCGTGCAATGGTCTCAAAAACTGTTTACCTTACTAGTTCATGAGAGAAAACCTCTCTACAATCAAGTGTCTGAGTGTAATGAGTGCGCTCACAGAAGTGACAGCAGTGAAGCTGGTGGTGGTGGCTGCCTTCAACTATGACTCAGGCGCACTGCACTTATGAAATGTTGATGTTGTAGCAGTAGGCCCTAATGAACAAGATGACAAAATACCAGTATCACAGGAAAACAAGGTAAAATGTGTTACTGTTTTTTTATTTTTAATGTAGCATTTTAACAGGGCCGAGCTGACCAGAGGAACGTCCAAATCAGCTGAACCCAGAGTATTTTGATCGCGTGTTTCTAGGTCAGCAGGCCAGTTATAATGTTGAGTCCTTGTTAAAGCATTTTCTAAATAAGAATGCTGGAAAACCAATGTCCTGAAATAAACTACTTTATAGATGTATTTCCTCCAAAAGTCTTCACGGTACCTTAATGAGCATGTCAGTTGTTTTTATCACATTCATTGTCAGCTATTTATTCTCCTACCTGAACAACAGCGGATGTTGCTGCATCACAGTGATATTTCTGATCCACGACCCTATCAAACCCTCTGGGATTATCTGTATCTTAAAATACAAAAACAACTGGCCAGCCAACACTGACAAACTCACCTTTCTCACCCTTTCCTCTGCCTCAGAGGGACCAAAAGCCATTGTTTGACTTAAACAATCCTCATTGAATTAAATACTGGCTGCATGTTTTGTTCAGTGAGGCGATGCGTACTGCTGTCATGGGTCCCATCGTTAATGTGCCATCACTGCACTCACATCCTCCGCAGACACAGGCAGCTCTGAGCTGATTTCCTCCATCTGTAGGTGAATGTGAGCACAAATATGCCTTTAAGTATGAGTGAGAGACACTAACGCTGTACACGTGTGTTTGTAGATGGGATGAATGAGTAAGAGAGGAGGTAAGAGGGTGGATCATGAGAGAGAGAGAGAGAGTCAGAGAGTCAGGTAAATCCCTCAACATTGCAGAGAATTGGAAACATTGACACATCGGGTTTCACTATCTGAAAATTAATGAAACCAATGAAAGACTGTGACTGTATTGTATGCAGTTTATTATTATATATTGAAGTTTCTTGACCAAAAAGTCATGTTTATAGGTTATTAAAACATTTCCAACTGCGATGAATACATAAGTAAATGCCCTCATCTGTACAATCTGGATAATTCATAATTCTATTATCATTGTGACCACCATGGGAATGATGAAACTTTTAATCTGCTAGAATGTGAAACTCGACATTCATGCAGGGGGTGGCAGATATTCATTATTTTAATACAATAAGTTTCCCTTGACAAAAATAGAGACAATTTTATGATCAAAAAATACACCAGAATGCAGGAAATAAAGTGCTCAACACTCAAAGTTTCCTTGGCAGGACTCCCAGACCTATTTTAATTTGAACAACACTTTACTTTAAGCTGTGTTCTCATGGAACAAGATTTATATTGGGGACCCGTTTGATTACTAAGGGACTCGCTCGACTCACCACCTGTGGGTCCCGAGGACTCAGCTCATTGAAAACCTAGCTGATCAGCTGTTAAAGAAATGTAATGAAAAATGAATGAATGGGTTCAGCTTTATCCTGATGTGGAAACTTATAAGGAATACACATTTTAATTTTGGGTGCAATGTTTCCTGGCCCCACTGGTGAGTAAAATAGAGACATACCATCCTTTAAAATGCTCTTAAACTGAAAATATGAAGGAAACAGAAAAATAACAATAATACCAGAAAACAACTCCCTGATCCCATCAGCAAATGCTGCTTTGCAAATCTTTGAATGTTTGTTGATTTTGTAGGGGACGTTGATGTTATTATTTAATCTAAACCCTAGGATAACAAAAAAGAGATTAAACAAAAGTGGTCATACGGTTCAATACAAGTTTTGTTATGGGATGTGATAGTCTATGGGTGTGACAGAGAGAAAATCTTGAAGATATGATACATATGGCAACACAAACCTGTGTGTGTGTGTGTGTTTGCCTGTATGCTCGTGTGATTTAGCGGAAACAAAGGGAGTTGGTCCCAGAGATACTGAGGCAGACAGGAAGAGATCATCCCGGTGTTACCATGGCTGAGGTTGAACCCTCTGCCTCACAAGCCCATAGTGGATACATAGGTCATTGCTTAGACACTCACACATTAATGCCAGTGAACACAAACAGCCACTAACATGAATGGTATGTCTCCTTCCTGGTGGCCTTTTACCGACTCACTATTGAATGATGTCATTATAACTGTCTTAAACTGTAACCTTTGAACTGTTCAATTCAATTCAAATGAAGGTGTAAGATAAATACCTATAGATACATTCACAGGCCCAGAAACACTCGTTATAGACATGTGCTGATGTCCACAGAGTTCGATAAGTTCTTTGCATGGCAGCAGAATGCTATTTCCGTCAGCTGTGGGTGGGGGTTTGCTGAGATGGATGGATGGACGAATGACACCAGTATCCATCCCCACTGGGGAAAGGAAGTCCCTATCAGAACACAACAGGAAAGAGACAGAGCAAAAACAAGCGCTTGTCTTTTTGGACATTAAATCACTTCCTGTAGGGCTCTGGGCTGCTTCCCCCACAATCCTCAGCCTCCAGCTCTCCACCCAGTTCAACCTCCCTTTCGGCAGGAAAAGAAATTGATCAAGTCTTTTCATCTGCGTGAGCGAAAAGTGCTCTGGTTCCTATGGGTTTGTCTCTTAGATATTGCACCGTTAAGTTAATTACACATCAATAATTGAGAGAAAGGCTTGAGACCCCATTTAAAGTTACTCTTCTTTACCTTTTAACAATACAAAATTATTATTGCCTTAAAGCTAGAATCTGTTACCTAGTACCAAAGGGGTTTATAAGTAATGTTGTGCAGCTCCACAATCTGATTTATTGCAGTGACTTGCAGATGTGATGAGTACCGTAGGATGCAAGTGCCGTATAAATCCCTGCCCCCTGACAGATCACAAGCTTGAGCCTGGACCTGCTGCTTTGATCTGCATCCAAGAACACAAACAAAGAGACAAAAAGGTTTATCTGTGGCTGGTGCAGGAAAAGGCCTTTTTTATTGTTGACAGGAAAAGACAATGACCAGAGTTCTCATTGAATCACAAACACAGGCCTCACTCCACATGGATTGTCATAGTTCAGGTTGTGTGTGATACTGAATGCTCACAGCATACATAAGATATCTTGAGTAACTGTCAAACATATATTGAAATGCAACCACAGCTCAGTGCTGTCTTAGTCCAGGGCACAGCTGTAAAAAAATATGACTTCCTTCCTAAGGACTATTTCCTGTTTATGTCTGAATTCAGGTCAATAGAGGGGGGTAGTGGCCGCTACCTCATCCACAGCTATCCTTCCCCAGCCCTGGTGATGCTCTAGACCCCAGTGGTATCACTTTGAACCAAATACCTCTTCCTACCCTTTTAATTTATTATACTGACTTTTTGAAATCACTCAAGACAATCACAGATAATATTTTCTCATTACCTTGAGCTTGTGCTGTATGGGTAACATGCAATATGTAATTTGAATTGATGTTTTATTTCTATTTGCTTCTCTTTCTATAGAGAGATTGGTTTCATTTTTTATGTTGCTACCAGAGGTGTAAAGAATACTAATATATTCTACTCAAGTAAAAGTACTGTTACTTTGATAAAATGTACTTTAAGTAAAAGTTACTTAGTTACTTTTTTTAACAATGCATCTCCCCTGTGTAGTGCAAAAAGGACGAGAGGATTTTAATATTAAAAAAAAAGAAATCAATTTTAATTAAAGGCAAATCTTTACAAAGATTAATCTTTTCAGATAAACATTTTCTTTTCTACCCCATTGACAAAAACAAAATATACATAATGATGGATAAATAATCAAGGTTTCTATGTTCAAGTAATAAGCTGTTTTATGAAGGGAAATGTTTAAACTATTTAAGAAAATACTGAAAGGCTCTTTGTCTCAATCATAAACAGTGTAAAGAGTATTTTAGTGTTTTTAGTTTTATTATTCTGAGGCTCTTTAGTCTCAAATGCAGTCTCAAAGGCTGATTTAGCTGCAACTAAACCTGAGATGAAAGATAATCCATTTATTGTTTTAAAATCAGCCTGTATGAGCTTAAATATTAGATGTTTTAGTCACTGTTTGTTTACCTATTAGCAGACTACTGAAGCTTCTAACTGAATCTGTTTGGTTTGAAGTATTTATTTTCACACATCTGAGATGTATTAAGTTGCAGCAGCTTATAACACCCAACTTCCTCATCAAAATAAAAGCACATCAAAGAGATGGCAATAAGGGACTTTTATTGTGAAAAACTTTCCGGAACTAGCGGAGCTGCAGCGGCGATTGTAGTCGCGAACGCTGTAGTGAGAAAAAGCATTCTCAGCCACTTCTTTTCCCAAGAGTAAGAACTACAGCCAACTTATTTGAATCATCTTGGACTTAAGACAATGAGACATGAGTTTATAAACACCTGCAGGTAGACCCGCTCTAGTGGAGGGACTTATCCGCTCTGCACTAGCTGAAGTGGCACCGAGCCAAGAAAAGGGTCTCTGTCTCTCGGCGCTCTGGTGCGATGAGGGAAAATCATTCATAGCAGGCCTATTTTTTTACTCTGTAACGGATGTGATTTAAAATGTAGCTAATTACAATACTTAACAGTAAACATACTTAAGTAAAAGTAAAAGTACAGATTTTAACGACTTAAAAAGTAGTAACTACAGCAAAAAACTACTCAATTACAGTAACGCGAGTAAATGTAATTCGTTACTTCACACCTCTGGTTGCTACTATATAGGGAGCTAAATGTGTGCAGGGCTTGAGTTTAATAGTGCTTTCACACTTGCACAAAACTCCTGAAAAACTCCTGATACGTATTTGCAGGAGGAGCTGCATGTGTAACTTTAATGGCCACATTTTTCACTCTCACTTCATCCGGAGTTTGTCCTGCCATCCCCCTAGTATTTGTTACGCATAAAGTCCAAGTGAGCTGATGTAAGCCCACAGCAGGATATGATCAGGAGAGTTTACCTTGAGCAAGTTGGAGGGGGTGATGACATTTCTAACCCGCGATTGGTTCACGAGCATAGACTTGTCTGCATGCGACTGGTACAATCTCCGTGCACGTAATTATATGGCTGCATGTTTTCGTTTTGCCAGTTTGTCCTTCTCTGCTCTTTTGTTGATATTCTGATTCTATCAAACAACACACAGCATTGACATAAAGGCAGATATTCACATTACAGCATCATATACCACCTTGCATCAGGAGACCCCCCGTCCCCACTCCCATCCGACTGGGATAGTCTCCTGCTGTGAGGTGCATGTGTGAACGACCAGATCAGGTAGATTCCAGGGGCAGTCCTAAAATTCCCTGGAAATTTTCCGGAGGGCATATGGGAAAATAGCTCAAGACACATTTCCCCAAGGGGACAATAAAGTGTAATGTATCCTATCCTACCGCTTCCTATCGCAGCGTATTGTACCTGTCAATGCATAAAAAGAGATATACTGTTTAGAGAAAGAGCAGTGGTTGTATTTTCTCTTCTTCCAACATACCACACTTTGCAAACAGCTGTTTTTATTTGTAAAACTCAAAGTGAATGGGACATTATTTGTACTTTCTGCTCTCCAAAAGGCTTAGAAGACCCCCAGGTCTCCCCCAAAAAATGTCTCATTGCACCCATATGGATCTTCCTGCAGTGCCCTGTTTGTTTCATTTTATGCTGATTTGCCTTAAACAGGCAGTGGCCCCTGCACTGAATGTTTAATTTAAGAGCTCATGTTCCTCTCTGTACAATCTGTGATGGCAGTGTGAGCATGGACCAGAATTAAGAGGGGGGTCCTATGGTGGGGCTGAGAGAAATGGATGTGGGGGGGAGCTGATGGAGACCCCCAGGTCTCTGGGCACAGTCATTAAGATTGCTCCTCGGTTTGGAGATGAGAAAGCATGCTCGGCACTCCGGCTTCATTGAAGATGCTCCCCTGCCTGGAGCATCCATTATTTATGAGTCTTTACAAATTTCAACTGACATTTTTATCATTTGTGGATGTCTGTTTCTGATTTGGCAACACTGGGTGTGTCTGTTCTTCCTCCAACAAGATGAACATATCGGTCCAAGACCACTGCTGCTTAGTAGAAAGAATTGTAATGTTGAGTGAGGGTTTTCTTTTACTTTAACGTGTGCTAACTTTTTTCTTTTGTGAACGTTTTTTCAAAGTCATAACAAAATAATTCAGCTATGTTTTTCAAGAAGTTGTAAGTGGTGAGAAAAAAAGACTTCTGAACACCCCTGTTGTATAAGTTAATCTTTTTTGATAACATAATATTTGAGTGTTTTCAAATTAAGGCAGCTAGTCTTATAGCCAGATCAATTACTATAAGGCCCACCTCCATGCTTTTCAAGTCCCTTTACACATTGTTATTTAACATTACATTAAGACTGCACAGGAATAAAACTACTCTTAATAAATAAAGTGTCAAAATAAACAGTCCACTCACTCAGAAATCAGTATTTTTTTTTTCAGTTTTACAAAACAGGAAATGCATGATAAAGGTAGAATGCAACAATGTCTACTGTCATTATAAAACAACGTGTGTGCACATGAATGACCAGCCCATGTCTATCAGGATGCCTCCCTTCTTCACCACCCTGACCTCGTTTGTCTGTGGCTCAGCCAGTATTGATCCGACTGCTGCCCTGTGCTTTGGTGTTCAGCCTCAGGCTTCACACAGCCTCACCTCACCTTACATCACTCACCTCACATTATACTCTGAGTTGATGTGCACTGTTAGGCTCTGGTACACTCCCAGAGAGAGAGCTCGTCAAATGTCAGTTTACAGGAGCTCTATAAGACTGCCCACTTGTTGTCAGTCTTGCAATTCAACAGTGATGTGTGATATATTGCACATTTTGCAGTATTTTGCCATTGTTAAGTAGTTATTTTAAGTATAATTTTGATACGATGAAAAAAATCATTTAAATTTATTCTCTATCTCTGAATTTTTTTTCACCATCAGTGGAGCGCTTTGACAGGTCTAGCCTGACAAACCCAGAACTCCAGTCGATAACACTTAGCTGCTGGCCTTTCTAAAGCAGAGCAACAGCTCCAAACAGATGCTGAGGGGCAGGCAGACCTTCCCTGGGACCCCTACTCTCCATTTTCATGGCAATGTTTGAGTCTGTGATGCTCATTTATAAGAGCCTGTATTACAGTGTTACTGCCGCTTCTGGCAAAAACCTCTTTAAGTGTCTTTAGTAGCGAACAGAAACTGTTGCTGTCCCATAGGAGGGGCAGCAGACTAAATAATCAGTTTCCCATCACAGTGACAATCTGTGAGCAGCTGTTTGTATGTGAAGGCCTGCCAGCAATTGTCCGTGGCTCTCTGAAACTGAGAAGGAAAGAAAGGAGCATGGGGGGATGAAAGAAAAGTTTCTTTCTGCTTAATTCTGCCCTCTTAAGGGTTTTGATATTGATCTCACCACCAACAGACCTCCAGATGCACGAGAAGAGCCATGTGCACAAATACTTACATCCAACCGTGGACAAAGATATGTAAACATTAGCAAAGACACATTGACACATTACATTGAAGCTGCATGTTTTGTTTTTGTTTAAAAATGGATGCAGTACAGTGAAAGATATATAGTATCCAATATATAATTATAATGCATTTATTCATATTTCTGCTGCATATATATAGCACTTTGCACTCATAAACAAACGTTTATTCCTGTAAACAAACACAAGAGTAGAGACAGTTGAATCAAAACTCTTACATTAAGGCTGGCCTATAAAAAGTGTGTTTTAATAAACTTTACATCCATTCTGAGGCACTTGATAAATGTGGCACAGGTCCTTGAACTCAAAACATTTTTTTTTTTTAGAAACGCAACGCTGGCTGAACCATTTTCAGCCTTTGTTTGGCACCAGAACATGTCTCTTACAAATGTCATCATAAAGTGAAGATCTTTTCATGACCACTTACATTTGTAGTTCTACAGAAATACCTCCATATTTCCTTATATGAGAATAGTATGTGTGTGTCATGTGAACCCTTTGAGTGTGTCTGTGCACGTGTGTGTGTATGATGGTTGTCCTTGTCTGTTTCCTCAGCTCTTCAGCAGTTGGTTTAGAGTTGGTTAGCGCTCAGAGTTTGCCAGTGTGCCTGCAAATAAAAATAAAAAAGTTGTGGATTTATGTGATGGGATCTGGTAACCAAGCTTCACTGGGTTAACCAAATTGGATGTATCTTGTATATTTAACTTATCCAGCCATGTAGGGTGAATAAGCACGCAGGGACATGATAAGAAATAATGACCCTAAATGTTCAAAAGAAAGATTGTTTTGTCAATCAATCAATCATTATTTGTATAGCGCCAAGTCATAACTCATCTTATCTCGAGACACTTTACAACACAAAAAGCAGGTAAAAGACCTTACTCATTGTTATGTTACAAAATAAAAATTAGATAGGGGGAGATGGGTTAAGATGCAGGAAGGATTTGTCCTTTGTATTCCTTGCGTTCCTGTTGTTCCTCGCCGCTGAGGTGGTGGAGGTCGGAGCAGGCGGTGCATGAATAAGGACGGCGGAGTTTGTCGTGACGACACAGTCCGATGGTTGTCTTTGTGTTCAATTAGCCGTAGAGTCAGACTGAAAGAGGCGTTAAATTTTAGCACAATGTTGTAACAAATGTTGTGTTTTATGTCACAAACACCTTTCTTTGTAAAGTGCAAAGCAGACTTATACTGGAACTGAAAATTATATAAGTCTGAAGTTAAGCATGAGTTGAAATACAATCTAAAATGTACTGACACACATTTTTTTTAAGTATTCTCTTATCCTGCCAGTTCTGTGATCAAGTTTTTGCTGCCCACTGCTTGTGTGTTTAATAATAGGATTAGCAACTATTCAGGGACTGTTCAATAAGTGAGCTGAAATGGTGAGCTAAATCTTTTGCATGTTTTAACTGTACAATGTTGATCTAGTAAATGTCCTGTAACACACCTCCCACATTCCCCCTCCCCTTTTTGCTGAAACTTGATTACATTTTGTTTGTATTTTCAAACTAAGATTTGAGGTAAATCCAAAAATGTAATAACCCTTTTGGCTCGTCTCATAGAAAAACATTTTCTGAACCCTTTCTGCAGCTGATGAACAGTGTCGTGACTCTCTGGCTGTCATGTTTTTTACTGATGCCACAGACCTCTTTCTTTCTTATTTGTTGACACTGTTAAAGGAAAGGTCAAGCTTCCACATGCAGTCAAGCTTTCACCTTCGCCACTTGGCTGAGGTCTAGCAAGATTCATTCTTTGTGTCATGCCATCTCTCCACGTGCCAGGCTCTTCTGTCTTACAATGGAGCCAGGCAAACACAGAAGCACAGTGTGTGCCTCAAAGTGTGTTTGTGTGTGTTTGTGTGTGAGTGTGTTTTTAAAAGACATTGGTGCAACCGTTTTAACAGGGCGACTCTGTTTGAATTAGATGTTCTAACCCCCCGCTTGCTAAATGGATTTCTGAAGTGGCTGTAGTTGGAGGCTTTCAATCGGATGCAACCTTGAGTCCTTTTTTATGTGAGCTCTGTAGGATTTAAGTGCCGATATAACATGAGCACGACTGAATGCATGCTCCTCATTTTTTGAAATTGAAAAATCTCCAAAGGCTCTCCCCATTGTGCAGGCAATTAATGGAATGCTGGCAGCGAGGTTCAGGTGCTTAAAAGTTGTATTTTTTCTCTCTCTCTCACTCTCTTTTTAATGACTAATAAAGGATAATCATCGTGGAAAAAAACATCATAATGCTGTAGGCTTCCTCTTTATGCACAATGATGTATAATGCATGTTTTGAAATGAAACGGCAGCGGCCTTCGAACCATTCCATCTCCAAACCTTAGTGTATTTGTTTTGCATGCCACAGTGAGGCTTTTGCATAACAATAGTGAGTGTTCCCATTAACAATGCTTGCCTATTAATTTGATCTTTACATTTTTAAAGTTTGTCCATCAGACCGCCAAACAATCGGTCCCCCCGTTCGCCGTTTCAAAGAAGTGATTAGAAAGTTGGCTAATTGCCTCTCTGAAGAGTTTAGCCGTTTCTTTCTCACTGTCTGATTCTTCACCTGTGATCCTCTTCCAGTCTTAACTCTCCAAACACAGATTAATAAACCATTTAATTAATCATGTAATATCAATTTCATCTTCTATTCATGTTCTCTCTGTTAAGGACATTTCGTCCAATTATTTGTTTTCGACAGCCGGTAGAAATGATTTTGTTTTGTGATGCAACATATGATTACAAATCCAGAAAATCTCAACAGTTCCTGTTCTGTGACATCAAGTTTCTAATAACAGTTTGAAATAGTTGTTAATGATCTTGTATTCTTCCCTTTTATTTGAATATTTTTTTTCTCCACTTGTAACAACTGATAAGCACAGGCACCAGTAAAAACTTGTTACGACAACGTCGTAAAGTGGCACACAAATAAATGTTCTCTATTGTGATGACAGAGCTAGTTGTGGTTTTGGGATATTGTTCGTGTCAAGGTCTTCTTTTTTTATTAAGAATCTCGTTTAAGCTGTGACAGTACAAAGTCACTGAATACTTCAGAACACAAAGCTTAAATTCAACATGATGATCTGAGATTCATGTGAAATTTAAAGTATTAAAAATATTTTCAAATATAATTAATTAGTGGGTCACTTATGAATGTAGTAGGTTCTCTTTACAGGTTGATCTGCCACAGACAAGTTTTTCCACCATGTGGCGCTGGGCGGTGTTTTTATTTTTTAAATCTAGACTTGCTGTTCTCTTCTCGGGCCTCTTGGGCCTCACGTCGTGCCTGAAACTGGACTGAATACCAATCTGGCTTATTCCAGTGTTCAGTTGCATCTTTTCTTGCAATCTTGGAACACTTCCAAAAGCTTTTGTTTTTTCTTGTGCCCTCAATCTCTTTCTCTTTGACTGAGCTTTGACGATGCAGGGAAACATACAAGCACATCTCGGTAAACACGAGTGATGTGGTTCCAGAGTTTAAAAGCTTCACATAACACTGGCAGACACAACTTGAGGCTGTTTGTGTGATGGAAAGGAAAACTTGTTTAGAAACTGACAGGACTGTGTGTGAGTGTGTGCATGTGGAGTGTGTGTGTGTGTGTGTGTGAGTATGTGCATGTGGAGTGTGTGTGTCTGTGTGTGTGTGTGTGTGTGTGTGTGTGTGTGCGCGCGCGCGCGCGTGTGTGTGAGGGAGAGAGTGTTTATGTTGCTTTTGGCAAGTTATTCATTTGTGCTTTTTTTTCTTCTTTTTTTTCTTGCTCTCTGTGTGGTTATCTTTTGAGTCGGTCGGTTTGGAGCTGATGTCCACCTTCGGGGATGCGCATAGCATGCATTTCTGAGTATTTTCACCTGAGGCTGCACTTGTTAGAGTCTGTGGATAAATGTATATACATTATTTATACAAATTCAGGGCGAGTGAAAGCAGGTTTAACACATTTACAGACAGGAGGCCAGGCACTGCAAGCAAAGCTCCAAGTGAGGATTGCATTGCTGTGCCGGGGGATCGAGCTGGCCTATTGCATGATTGTGACCAGAATCCTTAATGATGGGAGAGAACACCGCTCACGTTATCATTACCTCAGCAATCAAACCATATCATTGGCTTCATGGAAAGAAATGAAAAGGAATACATTGTTTGAAATATGGTTTGTTATTTTATTTAAGAAACGTGTTGGCTATCATTCCTGGACTGTGGTTTATAAATGTAGAAGGATTAAAGGTCAACTGTAGGTTTTGGATTCAAGAAACACAGTCAGCTATTTGTAGCAGCTTTCTTCTTTCAGATTGAGTTTTTTTAGAGTCCCTTATGACCCTTTTATGATGACATTGAATTCTTTCAATAACTAGAGTAGTTCAGAAAGGCCAAATGTACATTTTACCCTCAGCATGTATGTAGAACACTATGGGAGGCTCAAGTGTAGAAGAGAGAGAAAGGAAGCGTTGAAGGCAGGTCCAGTGTTACACGAAGTTGGAGGTTGGTAAATGAACAGACTACCAAAAGCTGAAGAAAAACAACAAATAGATCCCTGAAAGAGGGAGAAACAACTGATCCAGAACTTTTCAGTGATCCAAAGGTTTATTCAGTTTCATATCCATTGATCGGGCTTCTGTGTTCTTTCAGGCTCTGCTTTGTGTAGCTCATTATCAGCTTTGAAGTCAGTACCATATAAATGTCAGGAAACAAAGTTTCTAACCGGGGTCCACTGTGTCTTCAGTAAATCGTAAGGATCTCTGTAAGTAGATATGCATCTATTTTACGCCTTTTCCTCATTTCCCCTAACAGAAGACTGTGTCAGGCTGAGGCGGCGTGGTCTGGTGGCAAAGGGTGGCAAATTTGAAGATGTCCTTTTTGGGGTCTTAGAAATAATTTTTGTACAACGTTATGACATTTTAGAAACTTTTAACTAAATGATTTAAAATACAAACGTAATGGCAGATAAAATAATAACAAGAGTAACTGTTATTTTCAGTCTTTGTTGGATCCTTCTAATAGAATATGGAAAGCTGTATCTGTCTGTCTGCTCTGATTTATCTTTTGTAATATAAAATACAAGAGTATTGAAATGATTTGTTATTGGTGATTGCATGTACCTCTACCAGAAACTCCACTGAATTGACAAATAAAGGTCTTTAAATCATTCTTGAACATACTATGAAAGATCACTTTGTAAAAACATTAGTGCTGTTCAATAGAGAATGAATCTCTAATATGTGTTAACAGCAGTGTTTCATCTGTTAAAGGTTGTGGGATGAGGGGAGTCAGAGTCACCACAGAGAGAATAGAACTGCATTTAACATTTTAATTGCTTTTGATTCAAAACAGTTTTCATTAAAAGACTCAAATACCTCTATTGAGGACCTTTAATAGGGTTAACACAATCACTCCACATTATTGATGGTTTATATCATTTTTTGAATTATTTAGAGATTTAATGAATTTGTAATTTATGATGACTTGTTGCAAACTTTATAAAGGAGGCAGTTTGAAAGAAAGACTCAAACTAAGATAAACAAATATACCCAGATTCCAGAGTAGAAAGGTCATGTAAGGTAAAACTGTCTTACCAAATTATGAAGAAAGAATCAAGTGGAGACATAAAACAGCAGCCCTGTGTTTTGGTCATTAAAGTGTCATTAGTAAATAACACTTGTGAACACATACAGGGCTATAATATGATTTCAAACTTGTCCCCTACCCCCCTCCCCCTTCCCTCCTCCAGAAGCCTTCTCTCTCAGAGGTGGAAGCCTTGCCTCCCAGTTGCAGCCTTCATGTTCCCATGGAGCTGGAGTTTGCAGCTTCCTGTTTCCCTCGCAGCCCTCCACCTCGGAAAAGCTACGGCCTCGTCTACGTCGACTGACCTGGCTGCTGACGGTGATTTTAGCTTCATGGAATTCCTTTTGAAATCACAGTTGGTGAATTGTCTCCTTCTCGTTACACCATCTTTTTTTCTGAATCTTACATTTTTTGTCACCTTTGAACATTGAAGAGACACGGGAACATTTGGTGTCGGGAACCAAATTACCATATCACTGATCATGGACTCATTCTGCCTTTCCCTTATTGATGAAGATTATTAAGATGTTAAGAAGCTAAAAGTCTCACGTTTTGTTAACCTACATTTTTTTTTTGTACATTTGTATCTTTTTCATGGTGAATTCTTCATTCATGGCTTCTCTTGTTTACATTTGCTTGTGAAGCCTTTACTGTGTGTTGTCCAGAAAAATGTGCAGTAAGCCTGCAGAGTGTCACATGAACGAGCGGTAAGTATCGGGGCTTACATGTGTCCAGTAAATGTAAGATGCATATCATGTAACAGTGATGTCCACCCCCCGGCCCCCCCAGCCCCACATACAGTCACACTATGAAATGAAGGCCAGAATGGCATGAAATACTAAGCTGAATAATATTACACAGCCATTCATCTAACACCTTGCTCTGCTTGTATTCAGATCAATTACTGTATCAAATAATTGCTTAAAATAATGATAAAAGAAGGAATATGGATTCTATCTATGTACCTGTACTTTTTTATAAAGGGATTTATCTGCAACACTTAAAACCAAAAAATGTTCCCTAACATATTTAATCCTGAGCAGGTCCTGATTACAAGACGTGTTCAAAAAACAATATCCTACAACATTAAAATGGTTCAATACATGGGCACCTGGTCTTTACATTTTTATACTGCAACATCGATTTAGAAATGTAATCATAATACATTAAATGTGTTTTCACTTTAAATGTAAACCTAAAGATTTCCCTCTCACATTTCCAAATCGGATGATCAGTTTGGAATTCCTCTCTGATTCATGAATGTTTTTATGAAAGCATTAAGCAAAGTTTATGGAGTAACTAATAACTTCACCCACAAAGAGAAACATTACTCATGTAATGGAACTGGACAGTGCTGCAGAGGAAGCGAGAATCTGACGTTAAAAGCATAATAATTATTTATTGAAATATGAAGAAAATTTTCAATCAGCCTCAGAGAGGCAGGACGAGGGTAGTGATGGGGGCAGTGTGGTTGTCAGCATGAGGAGCAAAAGTGATAGACAAGTGGCAGAGAAATATGTCTGATGCATTGTGTAGCAAGTTGTGTATGAGCATGTGATTGAAAAAAGGTAGTCATTGTTTAAGTCCTTTTGAAAGCATTTATCCTGCATACTAATCTATCTTATAAGGTTATGTTGAATTATACATTGAAGATTAAGCTTTTGGCAAAATGACTGAAAACTCAAACATGAAGTTAAAAAAATGGACTCTAGCAATGACCACATTCATGTGCATGTTGTGTAGAGTTGACATTTATGTTACAGGAAGTCCCGAGGCAGGATCTAGAAACAGATGAAAGATTGTCTGATCAATAGACACGGCTCATGAGGGTGTAAGAAAAATGAACTCAGGACCGGGACCGGCTTGATGTCATGATTTAAGTGAATGTTCTGTACATTAAACACACCATTGAAAGACTTTTGATAGTTCGATGACTAAATTAAGTAAATGTTCAACTGGTAAATGCATTAAAACAGCTTGTTGTGAGAGGCAAGAATTTGGACATTTTAGAAAGCAGTAACAACACCTAGAGTACATGTGAAAAACTCCACATGAAAATAATTTAGGGTTTCATGTTATATGGGGGGAAAACGCCACTTTTGTTCATGTTGGACACAATACTTCAGTCACAGCTCACAGGGGAAAGATGCCGTCTTTGGTACAAGAGCAAACAGAACAATGATGCAGGTTGAAATTCAATAAGAGGAACGGAGGTGACACGTTTCACAGCTACTCACTTGAAAACAATTCCATTTACAGAAAGTATAAACATTTAGAAGACAAAACAAATTATGAAGATTTTTTTTCTTTTGAGAGTCTGTTATTTTTTTTGCTCCAGACCTGCATCTTTCAACCAAAACAAAACAAGAACATGCTACAGTAGACAAATTTATTTTGGCGCGGACACCTTGCGTCATGTAACACATAGATGGAAACCCAGACACGCAATAAATTATCTTCATCATTTAGCGTAACCAGTGACATACTGTACATCCAAAAGGTTAAAGCACTGTGAAATAAAATAGAAAACGTCTACAAAAAAATGGTTGAAAGTGAAACGGAACCCTTTACAGAAATACTTAAGAAACTTGTTTGAATGCCAGCAGACATAGATAGAAATTAATATTTTAAGTGTGATTCCTTTTTGATTTTAGTGTCTCACGACATAATTTAAGTACTGTTCAAAACAAATAGAAAATAAAACACTTTACACCCAACAAAGAACGCAAACCAGAGGGATCTTTTTTTTTCATTTCATTGATTTCATTTTTTAGGAAATCATTGCTTTGCAATTGTTGCCTCATCACAGTTCTCTCCCATACGAACACATGAATGTAAACACCTGTTGAATTACTCTTTTGTAAATTTTTACAACATTGATACTTTATATATATATTTGTACATATTTCCATTCACATCTGCATGGTTAGCTAGCATGGTCATGAAATAAGGCAAGACTCACATAACTGTGACATCACAAATCTTTTTTTTTTCTTGTTATAATACTGATTATTAAGGTTTTTGTAATTTCCTTCTTCTGTTCAGGCTTTGGTCTTTCTGGACAAAGGCAGGGTCGATCCTTCTCTGTCTCCAGAATCAAGCTTTGTTTTGTTCCAGTTGTGATGAAATAAAAGGGGCTATAATTGGGGCTATAAATACAACTGTTTCAGCGGACATTATGAATTGAATTTATTTAACACTGGTGTTTCTGAGGTACATAGTTTAAGATGATTCAGGGAGTTGGAATAAGAAAGAGTATCCACAAGGTAACCATGAGAAGCAAATGACTTCCCTTACGAGAGGAAAAAAAAACATCATATTTTTCTTCTTATTGGCCTATTTTTTTATTTTGTTCATGAAAGAAAGTTTCTTTTCAGACCTTTTTTTTTTCATCTTCAGTTCTCCCCATTTCAATCAGGTCAAGCTGCCGGGGCGGCATCTTATGCAGGTTTTAAAAAAAAGTGTGACGGTAGATCAGAGTCTCTGGCCTGGTTGAATGCTTGTCCTTTTTGTCTTTACAGTACCAACTACAGCTGAGAGCTGGTTTCAGTGAGGGAGCACACCGGAGGATCGTTGACGAAATAAGCCGCGGCTCTAGTCACAAAGCTGTGTGAAAGATGTGCACTGTTACTCACCTTCCTTTCTCAGCACAAAAAGCCGCCCACAGTGTCACCAGCGCTAAAACACTCAAGGGTTATTAATTCTTTAAGTTGCAGCCTGCCAGGCTTGATAGTCTGTGCAAGTGCTGACAATTACTTCCCATCTCTCTGTGTCAAATGCAGTTTATTTCAAGTGTTTTTTTTTTCCTTTCAGTATCGTCTGTGTGGTTTAGGAGAAGCTGCTCTTCTTTAGACCTTCCTTTCTTTTAGCATAAAGGGATCAATATGGTGTGTCCACATCACACAGTCAAGTCTTAGCTGGAGGTTCAGTTTGGTGAAAGCATTATTTGGAGTTTATGTGCTGCAGCAGGACTCTCAGAACGTCTGCACAGCTGCATTATGGGTAGCGCAGTCCAACTCCTAAGCTCTCTTGGCATGTAGCATTTCAATGAGCAGGTTGTTGCAGGGCACGTCCCCGTTCAGGTGTTTGTAGTAAAGGTATTCTTCGGCCTGCAAGCTGATGGCTCGGATCTCCGGCAGCCGGAGGAGCAGCTGGCCAAACTTGTCCGTTTGCTGAGGGTAGTTGCACATGACGTAGTCCAGCAGTGCTGCGTTGACTTGCTCCTGGACGCTTTCTACCAGGTGGAAGTTCTCCAGGTTCTTCACATCTACAGAAAGAAGCACAACAACCAGGTTAGACCATATGACAAGTGATTGTGGAGGGTATTATGAAGTACAACAACATATAATAATATAATTATAAAAATTAAGTATGACTAAAAATTCACTAATTAGACTGCTCTCCTCAATTAGTGTATTATAGTGTAAGCAGTACTGGGAGATTTATTGTGATTGCAGATTGGTAGCTTTGTGCACATCCACTTTTACATTTAGGTGACAGTGAAGAAGAATCATGTTCATTGTTATCATATTTGGCTTTTTATGTTTTTTTTTTCTAAATTATATTTGAACATCAGCTGCATTCATGTCTTATTTACATCTCCAATATCTCCAATATATCTAAAAAAGAGCTTCAACTTTTACATTTTCCACCATAGAAAAAGCCAGGGACATACATTTACACAATATTTTAAAGAACAAAATAGAAATAATTTGTATTCCAATTTATCAGAAGCCAGTGCAACAGATCCATGGTTGTGGTGTGTGTTTTAACTTAAAAGAGGACTTCAAAATGCACCGCATGACGAAATATTCCCCTCATCTCTTTTCCTCTGAGAAGTCTCCTGAGACTGAGATGTAGAGGGAATCAGGTAAAGGCAGAAAAAGGTTCTCCTCCTGGGAGATTCATTCCCCAGGCCTCCATGAATTATGTAGGGCAGAGTTACAGTCATATTAGCGCCAGTGCTGCTCCTTTACCTGATGCCTTGAACAATCATAAATGTCTTACACATGAATGTACTGTGCTTTTTAGTGAAAAACATTTTTGATAATAAGGAAAGAAATCAGTTATCACTTTAACTGTGGGGAGCAAACAGCAGGAATTCAATTTGATGGGAAGTCTTTCACTATTAATTCCTTGTGCAAAATACGTTTTACATCTTTCCAAAATCCTACCTTAACGTGCAGCTATAAGCACTTTTCCTTGACCAATAATAAGCTCACTTGGGAGTTGAGCAGATTATTGCTAGACAAGACAAAAATGTGCTAAATGGATAACGGTGGGCAGGGGCGCTGCGTGTACTTGTCATGATTATTAAGAGCAGGGCTGCAGAATATTTAATCAGATAGCAGCTCAGTGTGCGGTGTGTGTATGTGTCTGTGTGATCTTTTATTAATCTGTTTGACCCCAGGTCGAGTGTGCTCACAGCAGGCTAATATGGAACGACAGAGTCCCTGTGTCTAGTTGATACCTGCGGACCAACATACACACATGCACACACTAAAAGAAAACATCTTTGACACTAAATCTGCCTCTCTCTCTCTCTCACACACACACACACACACTGACACTTATCCATGGAAATACACGTTTCTTTCTCCCTCTAACTGTATTCCCGTCCCACAAACACACAGACACACACAATCCACCCACCCAGAGCATTAGGGGGGAGGGAGGGGGAGATAAATCAGCAGCTAATGAGGTCTAGAGAATGAGAAGCAGGTCCTTCAAGGCACTTCCATCTATGATGCACTCTACCATGCTATTACAATCTCTGTGTGCATGTCTGTGTGTTCTTATGTTGCCTGTGTATGCATGAGTTGGAGTGTAGTGTGTGCGTGCTCACCCTGACCTCTGGGTGACACGGCGGGGGGCTAAATAAGGCCAAGAGAAGGGCAGGAAAAGGGGGAGGGGGTGTGGCCTGTGACAAAGGAGGCTCCAAACAAACATGACATGTGCTTTTTCCTGCTGCCACTCAGCTGTCTGACCCCCCATCAGCCGCCTGAACCGCCTTTCACACCACCAACACGGACATTAATATCGCCTTACATAAGCTAACCAAGCAGAGTGTGGGCTTTAGGCTCTAACACAGAGACATCCTACGCAGGTCAAAAAGAAAAATAAGGCACTGTTTTTCATCTGCACATTAAACAAATGTAACCATGATATGGAAATAAAAGTTTCTGAGTTGCTCAGAAAGTCGTTTATACTTTAATGCTGGGATTTGACAAACATCTAACCCTTTAACTACACTTCCTTTCACTCAATTTATGTAATGTAATCAGTAAGTCAACTGTCCTACCATATTTCCTTTAATATGTATATCTGTAATGCTGGTTCAAAGCGCTTCATACTTCCAAGAATACATTCGTGGTGGGAAATACTTTTGTAGTTTGTGTGTGTGTACGTATCAAACTGAAATGCAGACTAAATAGAAACTGACAATGTCTATAGCTCTGACCTGACAGTGTAACTTCTAAAATAAACAATAAAAAATGAGAAAACAAAGCTGGCAGAAAATTCTTAGTCAATGTCTCAAACTTAATTTTAGAAGATATTTTGCTGTGTTGACTTCAGCAGATTAAGCATAGAAATCGTTATACAGTATAAAGTTAAATTAACAAAACATAAAGAGTAGGGTTATTACATGAGTATCATAACCTAAGTAAGGTTTTGTTCTTGGTCAAATTCCAATTACTAGTTCTACATATTTATTAAATCATTTTTGGGACGGCCGATAGGTGGAAAATGTAAGTAAATAAAGTCAAATACTGGAATCATTTCATCAGGAGAAACATTGCACCTTGTTAAGATCTGCATATTCCTTGTGTGTGTAATATAACTACAGCTACAGAGTACTTAAGAGTCAGTTTATAACTAAACATCTTCCACTGCTTAATAATTCAGAGAAGTCAGAGGCTCTTTTGAGTTTGATATGGACGGTTTTGCAACAACGTGACAGGGTGATCCCACATCACAGCAGAAACATTTGAGGTGTTGCCATGGTTTCCCAAAACTAGTGTCTTATGTTTGTGTGTGTCTGCATGAGCATGTATGCATGTGGAGGAGTTTGATGGTTGTTTTTTGGGGGGGGGAATTAATATCCAATGTCTATGTCAAGCTAATTAGGGAAAGTGAGGCAAAAAGACGGCATTTTAATTGGTAATTATTACATGAGCCTCTTTTGAAAAACAACTGAAAAAGGGTGCACAAAAAAGAAAAAAGCACCAATACAATAGTTAATATCTACTCCCATTTTCAAAACCAGTCTGTAAGATATCCCATCAGGTTGATGGGAAATGTTTCTAATTCTTTACTAATCACATCAGACAAGTGAATTCATTTTAGGTTACTGATCATTCAAACCCAGGAATGGAAAGATGAACGAATGGGAAGGGTTAAGGGAGAACTGTAAAATCAACATCTGATCAATGGTTCCCAGACAGTGTCAGGTCCGAGTATTAAGTGTGCTAAGCGCTCTCTCGTCTTCCTCCAATGCCCCCCCACCCCCCTTGCTTTCTCTCTCCATCTCATTGTTCAGTCACTGTGGGACTAATTATCAACTTTTTTTTCACATAAAACAGCCACAGTTTGTTGCAGCGCTGCGTCTGAATACTCAAATGGAAACCCTGAGGTCCCGTGGAATACATTGTTTCATTTGACGGGCGATCACGCTGAAGCCAGCGAGCTAATGCAAAAGCACACACACACACTAACACACACAAATACACATTCATTCTCTCTTTTATAGAGCCCCTGAAATCACCACTGTGCTTTTTAATTAGACCAGATCTTCACTGTGCTTTGTGTGTGTGTGTGTGTGTGTATGTGTGTGTGTGTGTGTGTGTGTGTGTGTGTGTGAATTTCTTTAATCTTTCACCGCCCCTTACAATCAACCTGCTCTGGGGACAGACAGACACACACAGAGCATGTAGATACACTGCTCATGCAAATACTTGCTCCATTACTTCAATCTGAGCTCAACAATGCCTCACAGAGTGGACAGAGTAATGTGAAAAATAAAAACACTGATAAAACTGAAAGAAAAAAAACATCATTTGGTGTCAAAGTTCATCATTCTCCAATCTCCACACAAGTACACAGGCATCTCTTTGCTTATGGCTGTTAAAGCCAAAGAGGAACAAATATAAAGCGCTACACGGCAAAACAGTAAACAAGGGCTATATGCAGGTGGATTATTTACTGTTTAGCCTCTTCAAATAATTAATATAAAAAAATTGTTTCCCTCTAGTATCATGTAATTTCTACATAAAATCATTACCTACATCCAAGTCTTTTCATACAGCACTGCTATGAAGACAACAGTTAAACATGGCAAAGGAACTCCATGTTCTTACCACACTGTTATTGCTGCAATCAATAAATTCATTGTAAGTCCCATGCTGCCGATTCATTCTGCCTTGCAAACTTAACAACGTGTTTCCTGCTGGGTCCAAAAACAACACATAAACCCTGCGTCATAAACAGATATTGAGTCAAGTGCAGTCAGTAAACTTGGCCAATTAAACGTGAGTGGAACTCAAACTGGTCACTTCCTGTATAGGCGGGAATTAGGGGCAGAGCTCTTCCAATAGGGGACTTTCACAGCCTTTTATATGAGCCTATCAATGCTTTGACACCGTTTTACTATGGTAGCGGAGCTTCAAAGAGTAAGTAGTTGAACCCATGTTCAGGCCAATCTTTTTTATGGCACCCTACTGGATTGTTATCAGTTTAACACTATCTGCTGCCACTTTATCCATTATTAATCTTCCTTGCAGCGTGGCTCCAATGAGAGACAGGGGCGGTGAAAGAAGAGAACCCAATGACCTTTGATTCTGGGTGGGTTAAAAGGACGGTGTGAGGACTAAGGACCGCCTACAATAAGCAATATGTAGAGTTACGTGTTCACTGGGGGAATGTTTATGTGTGTTTGTGTGTGAGTGCTAAAAAACAGGACAATCAAAGCAAATAAGGTTCACAGGGCGAGGGGCAATGGCCACATGGTCAACGGTATCACTTCAGGAGACTACTCAGAGATATGATCCATTGCCCTAGAAGCTTAGCTTTGCATTGGAGAAAAAAAGTAACCTCCTTTTCCCCTTATTTTACCCTAACCCCACCACTAAGTCTTGTAGTACATGTACACACAAACCAACTCCAGATACACACACTTTTTACCTCAGCTTCCATCAATACTCGACAGAATTTTATATGGAGGTATGTGTATATTTCCTTCCTCTACAGGAGCCTCAGCTTCCCCATTAGAGCATTTCAGTCCTCATCTATCTGTGCTTGCCAGCAAACAAGTTTCCCTTCTCCCTGGAGCGCAGCTTCCTTGTTTTCCTCCAAGTCCCATTTGGGGAATTCCCTTTTCTCAGATACCATGCCTCCTTGTTGAAGCAAGAAAAAAAATTGGAGGGGTAAAACTGAAGAGGTATGCTCCTTAACATTTAATGGGGCTGCTTTGGGACTCAAAACACCAAAGGCTAACAGGATAACTAGCATCATAACTACCCTATCACAGGACACAAGAGGAGTATATATAGCTCAATAGAGTTTTGTTTTGTCATTTTTATCATCCCTATTTTTGATCTCCTGTAACAATGAATTGAACTAGAGACTGCTACATGATGTGAGACATAAACGTTTGGGGGCTAAACTGGGAATATACTTGAAAGGTCTTGAGAGATACATAAAACATGGTGGAAAAATGTAATTAAATGTCTGACACAGACTCATTATTTTGACAAGGGAAAGTTGTGGGGGTTAGAGGTTTCAGATGCTGTTGACCATTCACCAAGCTTGTTGGTTGGTGCATCCTGGTGCCCTTAGGCTATACAGTGGGGTTATGCTAGGGTTAACATTGAAACACTTCATCAAGATTCTTCTCAATTCTCTGTTTTTATGTGATAATTTATTTGATTGGGTAAAGGCTTGACTCCAATGTATGTATACTTTAGGTGCCTCTACAAAAAAATATATTTTATAGAAATAAAAACAACCACTTTTATCTGAGCCAATATATTTACATCCTTAGCTAATAGAATAAAATGAATCTCAGAAAGTGCCCTTTACTCTCAAAAAATGTATTTTCCTATACTAACGAAGGCCTCATCAGCACTGAACAGTGACCCTTTATCTTAAAACGTGAACCTTTTATTTCAACGGCATACAGTAACATACTGTAGCTTCATGCCCTCAAGCTAACAAAGAAAGCCCAATGTCCAGAGGCCAAATATCCACTGCGCTAACAATGCATAATATCAACTGTCCCATGATTCCTGGATCTAGAAACAGGCCACCAATGGGGACAGCCTATTGTCAGCATGTCAGAATAGAACATAAAGGCTCAATTTCATCAAACCCTCCCTTTAGCCCACTAAGGGGACCAAATGCCATGTTACCATGAAAGAGAATTAAGTAGGCACGTTGCAGTGGGGATATATTAAGTCAAATCTAAGCCTATCCTGACAACATCGCTATGTTGTTAAGCTAAACAGGTAGCGGCTGGTTCAGTTCTGTAGCCCAATGGGTTAAAGGGATCGGCGGGGCAATAGAAGAGGTTGAGAGACATAGAGAGGAAGGGAAAATTGCCTTTGGTTCGATAAAATAAACAAGAGAAAAGGTGCTTCGAGAAAAAAAAGACAGACCCTACTTATTGCCTATGTACTGTCTGGAAGGTGTGAGGATTTCTCCTTAGGTGTAAGGGAAACCAATTTACTCCTGTATCAGTCGGTCATGTCTGGGGCTGTGTGTGACTTTAAGGACTTCAACAGATGAAAACAACCAGCAAGTATGATAAAAGAGGTAATATGTTTTAAAGAGAGGGTTACTATTTTTTACTTTAGTTGTACTAACTGATTTATTTATTAAAGGACATTTGAACTGCGATCTGCTGCTTTTATTTCTTTAAGGTTCCAAATACCCAAGTACTTGGCAAACGTATTTAAGGATAAATAGTTGGGCTCTGGGGACTCAAGATTTCCAGACATGTTACATGCTAAATTGTTAAGAGGTCAGGTCTAATAGTCAAGAAAATAGTTGGATATTTAAAATTATCTGTATACACAACCCTAGTTATTAACATAGTCATCGCAGTTTACTGTGGTTGGACATAACTGAGCAAGAGGACAGGCTCTGAGGCAAAAACGACGACAAATGTCCTTTTAACCCCAAAACAACAATCAAAAAAGTACTTGGTATAAAATATTTAAAATGAATATATTGCTATATGTCTTAAATATGCTATTGAACTGGCTGCATTTGCTGCTGTTCTGACACGCTGCATACTGGTTTGAAAAGGGCAGTATAAAAAATCCCATTGTCTCAGCATTATGAAAATCCATTTGCCAGAGGGATACTCAGAGACTTGAATCAGCAATGAACCTGGTGCTTAGCCCTATGTGGTCCCACCAGTCCCCCCTTCTCTGCGTCTTAATGCCCCCTTCCTGAGTACCCCTGGAGGCAAAACCAAATGCCTTTCAATGAGTCGACCTCGGACGGCGTGGGGCTACCTCAAGTCCCTGCTCCCTCACCTCCCTTATGCTGTATTGTAAAGACAGTTAACCCACACCCATTCTTACAGCTTCCAGTCATGTAGTTATATGCAGCCAAGGACAGTTACACTTGATTGACATGCTCAAATTTAATGACAACCATCCATACAAAAACTCACTGTGGGTATAGTCTAAAGAATTGATCAGGAAATGAAACAGAAAAAATATATTCTAACAAATAAACTCAATGTTGTTTAATCTGCAAGGTGACGTTCAAACTTTACCTCTCACTTCATTTAGACCGATCAGTAACAGCTGAAGCAGGCACAGTGTATGATATTGGAGTGTGTCGTTGCTGTATCAATGCATGCGTGTGAACCTCGTTTGTATTCAGTGCACTTTTGCACCCCGTGGCTAATTACACGCAGGGTTTGTTTGGTGGTGGAGGCAGACTCTTAGGAGTGGAGGGGCATGTCAACCTTTCTTGTTTATGATAAAGTGACAGAAAATCATTGGGGGGTCAAGTACCCCCCTCAAACCCTCCTCTGCCCCAAAAACTCCTGCAGCAGTACAGAAGGTGTCTGGTGTGGGAAGCCTCCCCTTTAATGAGACCATTAAAGGGCCCGTCTCCCCGTCAATAGATTTCTCTCATTCTTTCTCTGACAAATTTGAATTAATAATTCAGTGCCCAGCGCCTGGGGATGTATATTTTCAGCATGAAGGACAGTTAATCCATAGCGTCATTTCCCCCCCGCCCCCACTCCCCCTATTGCACTTCTCCTCTCCTTTGCACTCTCTAGTTTTACACTAGACCTCCTTACTCTCCCTCCTTCTTTGCATTGTTCTTATTTGATGATGGAAGCCAGCAGGTAGAATGTGGACTGAAGAGAGACTGCACAGCATGTCTTCCACTTCTCATCTAACTTCTTTGTTCTCCGAATGATTTTTGTCCCCTGTCATGTGACAAGTGGAGTCAACTTAAGTGTAAATTGGGTTTTAATTTATTCAAAACTGTTGGGTGGCAGTGGCCGTTCTCTCCTCCCCCTCAGGGCTAATGTAAGATGACATGTTTGCACATTGCCTCCCAAAGCTGGACTTGATTTAGAGAACTGGGGGTTTAACTGGATGATTCTACTGTGCAAAATGTCATTACTTTAAAAAGCACAATACTCTGAAATTATAGAGGAAATAAGTAATCTCGAGGAGAAACCACAAAGACACTTTCTTTATATAAAAGATATTGTGCATTGTGTTTTTCTGTCGTCATTGGTGTCTGTTTGGGTTCTGTAACCAATTTGGTTTGAGAGTTTAATCAATTTTATTGGGAAAAAATCAAGGCATGGTGGGATCGTTTCTCTTTGTTCTGTTAGACTCAATTTACACATTAAGCACAATTTCTGACTAAAGTACATTTTAAATGCTGTCATGTGTAAAATCAATGTCAAACTAGTAGTAAATATGCAAAGAGGCTCTTGCTTTTTAAAATAAATATGAATATTTTTTTAAAATGAATAGCAGTACAACTTATACTGACCTTTAAGTTCTTAACAAATCAAATGTCCCTACACTGACCAACTGTACCTTTGATTGTGGAGTTTTTTTCCCCACATGTGTTGGACAAAAACTTGTCATCACTGAGCGCTGTAAGAATTTATGTGCTCACATTGTAATGCATACAGTAGCTACAGTATAGATAACAGTGCCAGGTGGCACTAAAGTACAGTGAATGCTCTGGAGGCAGCTCACACAGGCCAAGACTTGCCCGGGCGACATGTGTTGGCTATCTGAACCTAGCAGCTCTAAAGGGGTTCCATTGCACTACCATGTTTTTTCTTTTTCTTTTTTTACTGCAACACAAGGAAGAGCTATTCTCAACAAGTGTGTGTCTTTGTGTATAAAACAGTGGACTTACAAGGCTTTGTGTCTAAAAATATCTTTCAGGACAAGAAAGCAAAGACGAGAAAGGAGCTGTTCAGGTTCAGTACCAGGGGGTCACAGAATGGGTGGGGGCTAAACGTAGAGAGAGAGAAAGAGAGAGAGACAGCAAAAGAGGGAGAGCAAGAGGGAGCCAGCCAGAGCACCTGTTGGATCATCTGTGCTTTAAAACGTTTAATCACTGTCTCTGGTTTCGCACACACACACTCCACAGCTTACACACACACATCACCTTAAAGCTCTGCTGTTCCCTGCCCTGCCAGAAGTATCTTGTAACCACATTGTCCAAAGACATGCACACACACATACACACACAGAAGCTCAAAGAGCAAAGGGACGAGGGTGTATAATCTCATCGCAGCCACCTGACTACCATATAGCTTACCACCACCATAGTTTAAACACATGCCTCTGCACTGTACACATTCACACAGGAACACAATGGCTGACAATCCACATGCCACACAGTCCTGTGATGCCAGTGGGCTCCATTTGTGTTATTTGGGCAGTGGGCAGAGGATTATTTTTACTTCTACTCTAATGGTCAGCATTTTCCATGTGAAGACTCAAATGCCTCCAGTCAGAAAACAGCAGAAAATGTTTTTTTTGTTGTAATTCTACAACACAAACCTTTTTAATAACAGAACAACAAATTCCTCTTCTTTTTTTATCTTTCTCCACCCTTAAATCTCTGAGTTCATTTCACGCCTTTGTCTTTTACATTTGGCGTATAGTAATAGTGTCCAATGAGTAACGCTAATGACACATCATGAGCTTAAGCGGCCATAAACACCTTGTCATAAAGATTTGTCTTTACTGTGAAAATGACAGCGGCAGCAGCACTCAAACTGTAGCTACTACTGAGACTTTGATTCAATGAGTGAAGGGCTGTCATTTACCTTTACAACTTCACAAATTATTGACAAGGCGGGTGTGTCAACTGGGGGTCCATGTGATTTTGTTTGTATTTATGAACATTTGA
This sequence comes from Labrus mixtus, assembly GCF_963584025.1. Classification (NCBI taxonomy): domain Eukaryota; kingdom Metazoa; phylum Chordata; class Actinopteri; order Labriformes; family Labridae; genus Labrus; species Labrus mixtus. Next base: position 22,307,271 of record NC_083614.1, on the reverse strand, counting down.
CCTGTGACACACTAAAAGACGGAGGGGCCACTTCTCTATATCCTCTGTTTTATGTGTTTGTATGAGTCAGTATGATCAGTCTTGAATAGAGGAGCAAGAGAAAGAAAACGCAAGAATAATCACGGGTTTGTGAGAGCTCAGTGGGGAGGTTTTTGTGACTATTTTCTGCTATAAGTAAGGTTGAGAAAGGCGGTCTGATCAATACGCTGTATGGCTGTGGCAGTTGTTCTTTGCTTGTTGTCATCAATACCACACACACACAGTTCACATCCTGCAACCAAGTTGGAAATCTACAACTTGTGAGCGTAACATTAACGCACACTAGATCGTATTGAGGCATCAGTGTTATTTTCAGTCTATTTCATAACCTGAGAAAAACTCCTCACAGGGGCCGAATGACATCTCAGCACAAGTATACGGTAGATAATCTCTATTCAACAATGATTCAAATGGAGAGTGGGATTTTCTGCTGTGCAATGTATGCACAATTTGTTCTCCGAGTCTGTTTTCCTCGACTAATGTGAGCCTGTTCTCCGTAGGGCCCCAGGTAGCCCAGGCCTGTCCTCCCTAACCCAACACACATCCCTCAGTCTTTAATTGGATAGGAGTAGCAACCTAGCTCATACAGCGCTGGGACCGAGCCGCGGCCACTGAGAATGCATTAGCATTAGCATTGCAGCGGACCGACCTGTACATAATGATAACCTCAAGCTCTGGCCATTGGGAGTAGCCCCTGTTAACACACACACACACACACACACACAAATGCACACCGGTACACACTCCCTGCCCCCGTCTTCCCCTGTACACAAAGTCACGTAAACAAGCTAGTGTAATGCAGCCCCAGCAGTGCGCTGCTCAAAGATTGAGGGAGGGGAAGAAAAAATCAGTTGCCGCCGTCCGGCTGAAAAGTGTGTGTAATGAACTTCAGTTCCATTGATCGGGACTGAGAGTACAGGACCGGGGGCTGTTTGTCCCAGAAGGGCTGCCGTACCGCTGCTCAGTAGCCCCTCATAAATGTTTGAGAAGCATGAGCTGCTCTGGATCCACGCTACCTGGGTTACAACACATACACATCCAGGTTGATGTTGATGATGGATGGATGGCTGCTGGGAGGTGGTGGTAACAGGAATCGATCGATATCTAAACTTGATGACATTTAGGTGTTGAACAGAGGTGTGTTTTTGTAGAGAACAGGAAGTTTTCAAAAAGAGTTTAAAAAAAAAAAAAAAAAAAAGCTGATGATGCAACCCAATCCTGTCCTACGTTTCAGTTGAAGTCTCTGACGAGGACCAGAGCAGATGTTTTAAGGCATAATTTATTTGCCGAGCTTTACCCTCCTTTTCTCTACCTCTAAGCTCTTAGGCCCTCAACTTGTCCATGGAAGCCCCTATATGCAGTACACATGATTGATATTACTGCAGATATCACTTAGAAAACACCTGATGTTCCGGGCGGACCATCCGCGCCTCCTTTTGACTGCTAAGTACCAGCCAGCGGGAGGTCCTCTGTGTTATGCAGTCGGTAATAAAAGTTGAACATTGATTTTCTGTAGCAGCTTGTAACTGTTAATGTTGAGACATCAATAGCCAAAGCAAAGCGCTGGTGCCTTAATAGGAGACTGAGAATGTGGAGGGCGCGAGCAGAGGCTGCCTCTAAATCACAGGATCTATCTCTGCCGATCGATAGGACAGTAACTGCAAGTGTCCCTCTGCTTTCCTAATGTTTTATAATAAACTGACAACCTGTAATAAGGCCAAAGGAGAGGGAGAATGAGAGGGAGGAGGGGAGCGATGGAGGGCAACAGTTTCTCCATAGCTTGCCCGTCTTAAATCACCCCACATGGGAGTGCAGGAGAGGAGCAGAGGAGGAGGTAGAAGGGAGTAAAATGTTTTTTTTCTTTAGTCGAAAAAACTTTTACAGGGGCATTTGTATGGCTGTACTCACTGCTACGGTAGTTAGTGTGTGTTGATGGAGGAGGGCAGAAGTTTAGGAGATTTGTCCTGTATTTCTTTGGCAGGGCAGTGAGTTAAAGTGTGTATTAAATCCTACTGACACGGTGCAGATGTCACCTCATTCAGGCAGGAGTGCAGGACTGTGCTAGGTGTAGATAACGTTTCAATTGATAGAGAGATTACTTCACTTGTAACTCATTTGGTAGATTGTGAGAAAAAAATGTGTATTGGTACTGTGTTGAACCCACACAGATGCAGGTAGTACTGTGTTGAACCCACACAGATGCAGGTAGTACTGTGTTGAACCCACACAGATGCAGGTAGTACTGTGTTGAACCCACACAGATGCAGGTAGTACTGTGTTGTTATGAAGTTGCTTTGGATTTCGGTTTCTTGCGCACAGAGTTTGTGTTTATAAAACAGTAGCATTACTTTTCCATGATAACAATAACAATGCATTGTATAAAGTCTTTGGAGACCTGAGGTTTAGATACAAAAAAAAATCCAAGTGAAACATTGTGTTTGCTATTATTACTATACAGAAGACAGGAGTGGTTACGCATTTCATTTTCATTTAATTATGTTTCCATCTTCAGAACTTTGGACAACATACAGTATCTAGATAATGGAAATTATATGGATTTTTGTCTTACCACTGATTTATCAAGTGTTTATTAAAGGGGGTCTGTTAACTTACAAATCCCCATTTAAACACCTCCCATTTTGTTGCTTTACACACTAACTGGCCTTGTTTGAACCAGATAAAGACCAGTGTCTACATAATCACCATCCTTGTAACAATGTGATAAGATCTTAAAACAGACGAAAATAGGAAAAGCTTGAGCTGTAAATTGGAGAGATACTTTGGAGTTTATCTGTGAAATGTTGAAATCCATCAGGAAACTCTTTCATATCGCTCGTCAGATGTAAGGCTTAGGCTAAAGAGGGGAGTCAGGTCAAGGGTGAGAACAAGTAATCCTCAATAATTCTGCCGCGATCACAACTCACCACAACTGCTGCTTAATGACAACAGCCTGCAGTACTGCCAGGTAATAATGGCGGGCTGGAGACCTGGAGCTTTTATTGCTTGATAAAGTCTGAAAGCCTTTTAGGCAGCCTCATTACGTGGCATTCCCAACAAAGTGGCGTGCAACGTCAGGAGCTGACTGCAAGCTATGTTAGATTTCTTAGGCTAAAATTGACAGAAAATAGGTGAAAGTATTAGGTTCATTGCTTTAGGGCACACTCCCACCTACTCCTGATAAGATGAAAGAAAATAAAATAAAAGTCAGGACACTCAAACATGATTATCTTGGTCTGGCTCTTCTGTCGGGGGCAGAAGTTTGAGCACATTTATTGTTTGTTTCCTGCACCACAAAGATGCCTGATGGAAGCTGATGGTGGTAAAGAGATTTGTTTGAAACATGAGAATCCAATACTTTCCAATCAACACGTGTTTGCCAAGCACTTCACAAAGTTTCATGGTGGAAAAGCACTGGATGTAGTTGCTCTGGGCATTAATTGCACTTTACGAACCTTCCACATACATCTGTAGTTTTAGCCCCGTTGCAATCGCTACGACAGTATTTCCATTATGGCTGCCATTGCACCAATCTGGTCTCTGAGTATGTAATTTGTCAGACACAACTCTAAGTCAGGCATACACGTTGCATGCCAAAACACACACACACTCACTCACTCACACACACACACACACAAATGCATTTAAAGGTAGTTTTTCATGACACATTTCATGAACATGCAACAAAAAGTATCTGGGTCCTTTCTAAATAACTTATATAACTTCTAAAGTGCCAAAATTATATCTGATTGTAATACTTACCATAATTGAATGCATAAGGACATAACTGTCTGCAAACCAGATGCACCTTATGTGGCACATTATGTCTGCCATTTTAGCTTTGTTCTTCTTAGGCAACACTGTCTAAATAATATCATGTACATGCTTAACTGGCTGATTTTGATATTTCCGTCCCTCATGAGTGCACGATGAAAGTCACAATTCATACTGAGTCAAGGCTTCCAGTAGGCCAGGGCATAACAACCAACACTGACAGTACCTTTATACACATATTGATCAGGTCAAAGGTACAGATGATAACTCCTTTCTGTTGACTTACAGCACAACAGACAGCATGCAGCTCAACAAGGGGAAATAGCCCCTTTAATGTTACTCTTAATTGAGTTAAAACAATTGTTCCGGTTATATGCTCCAGTATTTGGTACCTACATGGTCTCTATGGGTTTAAATATTAAACCATCGCTGCCTCTTGATGATAATCAATCCCTTACCGAATTCTAAATGATTCGGTTCGTTTCAGGAAATGAATATTTGTCAGGCTTTATGGTGTTGAGGGGGGCTGGTGTGCATGAATTAGCCAGCTCGCTAGCCAGGGATCAGAGCATTGATTCTGAGCAGCCTCGGCTGTTGCTTAATTAGGACATACCTGTCTGGGAATTATGTTTTTTTCCCTCTTATTGTGTGCAGAGACAGATCTAATTGAGAAATAGAGAGAAAGGCGATGAAGTGAATACCTGCTTTTTTTTTATCAAGGTTAATCACGTTTCTTGTGTTTGTGTTGTCAGCAGATTGCTGCCTGACCTCACAGTGATCAAAACAGAAAGAGTCTACCTTCAGTTTGTAGCACACTAAACGTGAGATATTCTTAGCCTTTTATGTTTTTAAGAAGCAAGCACAGATGGAGACTCTACAAAAAATTTATATGAGTAGTTAAGACATTTAAAGAATGAAAACGGTTGGAGGAAATGTAAAAAGAAGGAAGGAAAAGAGATGAATGGCGGTCCAGACGTGGACTAAGACAAACGGGAAGCGAGGGAGGTAGCTGTGAGGATGGATTTGTGATAGATTGAGGCGTACAAAGACAGAGTGGGGAAAAAAAGAGAGAGGGCAGCGCAATGAAAGAAGAGACAATGCAGAGGGTCTGGACGGACTGTGAGGGATGGAGGGCAGGTGGGGATGGATAGGTAGGTGTCTCTAAACTCCAGCCACGGAGCCTGACTAATCACTTGACGGCTAAAGTGGTGCTGAGGCAGCTCTTGAATCACTGGCTGTCTTGGTTTCTTATAAATAGACAACAGCACTGATTTCTGATCCCTGACCTTGAATACAGAAGAGCAGATATCACACATATTTTCACCACGTTGTGAATATTTATTTAATTTCAGAAATTATCCTTTTTTGATATCAACCAAATGGTTGTATTTTCAAACAGCGTATAATTTAGGAGAGCAGGCTATTTGAAAGTCAACTTGGGCTTTTTTAATTGACTTTTTTTCGCACCAAATAATTTATCCATTGATTAAGCAATTAACTCATGATCAGTGTTGAAAATAATCATTCAATGCAGCCTTAATACTGAAATGATGAAGTTCATGTTAAAAACCGCTGAATGACATTATGGCTTACAGTGCATTTCCAGATTGGGGCTCCAGACTAAAGATGCAGTCACTTTCATTTCTGTAATCTACACTATTAATTCCAACATATAAAGTGACACTAGGGAAATGCTTGAAAATGTACTTTACAAAGTAAATAGAACTACATAATGTGGGTTCTTTACACCTTCACTGCAGATGACTCAAATAAGCACCTTACTTGTCCACTCTTTCATCAGTTTCTCACTGGCTTTCTTGCCTCTAAAGGCTTCAATATGAGAGTTATTTTGGTCTATGTCCACAAATCTCTTCTCTCCGCTGGGAGCGTTTACCACCGCCCGCTGCTCTGGCAGCTCCTCTGGTTTTCCTCTCGGCTGACGAGGACTGGCAGCGCCTGTCTCACCCAATTACACTGGAGGGGGTCTGACCTGCAGAGCTGGGTTAAATGGTTGTTGGCTGAACACTCTCTGACCTCTGTCACTGCATCTGCTTTGCCTGTATGGAGAGTGTGTATGTGTGGTGGTGTGCATCAGGCATACATCAGTGTGATTTCTGGTGAAAGTTGAAATTTCTTTTTTGGAGGGGGGAAGGGGGGGGCGGGGGCTGATAAGCAGCAGGTTTTACGCAGCATGATATCACAGAACTAACTCGCTGTGTGAAGTAGACTCTGTCCTCTATAACTCAACACCAGGCTAGTAAAACTTTCAACTGTGCATATAAAGTGTGATTGGGAAAGTATTAAATACCTAAGTCTTTTTCTCGACTTTCCTCTGCCTGAACTTCAACTTGTGACCCATTTCTCACCTCTGGGCTCTCATGTCACCTGGTCATATATAAAACAACCTGTCAGTCTTTCTATTAGGCCTTTAGTCCTTTTAAAGGAAATCAAAGACCCATTAACAGTTTCCTGACACCATACGACAACTAGTAGTAATCCTTTACTGAACTTTGACCCAGGCAGCACTCACTCTCTCTTCTCTGCCGTTTTGTGTGCTTCTTGCTCAACACCCGACACACACAATCATGGCTTCACAGTCTTACAAACACTTAGGAGATCAATGCTCTCAGGGTGATAATCTCCTCCCTAATAGAGGCTGAAAGCCTTCACTTAAGACAAGCAAAGAGTGACAGGGGACAAGAAGAAGAGAGAGAGGGGCGGAGAGAAATGATGAAAAATAAAAGAATGAAGTTAGAAAAAAAAAAAAACAGGGTGTCCAACCCTGAGAACAAACAAGCTCACAGATCAGGACAAGTGTCTTCCCTAAACTGGAATGACATCTATATCCCTGTGTATATCGACAACTGCCTTAACTAAGAGCTCTTCTGGCAGGGAGGCGGTGACTAATGGTCCACCAACTGAAAGAGAGAGATGGAGAGAGAGGGAACTGTAGATGGAGGAAGAAATACTGAGAAAACTCAAGAAGCAAACAGAATGATAGAGAAAAAAAAGTGGGAGAAATGCACACTATTACAGCAGCAGGAGTAGTAGTCTGCACTTGGCAAGTACTGCATTGGTTTTTAAATTATGGAAATGAAACATCTGTGTCATTATGAGTACACACCATTTATTCAACCTGAAACTGACAGAATAGTCAAAAGCATGAGCAAGAGACGAAAGAAAGCGAATAAAATGGTCAAGTTAAATGGTTCAGTTCATCCGTCAGTGCAGAGCTACTTTCATGCCTCATTTCAATCCTTGTTAATTAAAAGCAGGTGTTTGAACATACACACTCACACAAACCTGCTTTCTCATTTCAGCACATTATGCGCGTTCCCTCAGGTAAATGTAAGTAGAACAACACACACGTTCGCACATCTGTGTTCAGCTGTGTATCATATTAATCAGATCAATCCTAACTCTCTTGACTTTACATTACTCACCCCCCCCCCTCTTTCCTCATTTCCCACCCCTTACCGCTGATCCCCTCATCCCACTCCAAGGCGTCTGTGTCAGACTTCTTTTGCGGGAGGCCCGGGCACCGCCGTAGAACAGGCACTGCCGGGGGCGATACACATCCCTCAGGTGAGCCTTTCATTATGGATGATGTTTCTGCCAAATTATTTAGACCCTGAGCCCGAGCATCACCCCCATCACATAAAAAAAACACTGAACAAACAAACGCGCACATGTACACAGACATACACACCCCTAAAACCACCTTTTCAGTCCTCCCTATCCCTCCCTTTTCCTTCGCAGAACATTAATCCTGCCTGATCACCTCTGCGTGTGCGCTCGCTTTTGCCCAGCTATTCATTAGTCCCTGTTTCTTTGTTTAGAGGGGGTAAACAAGTAAAAGTGGGACCCTCATGGATTTCAGATTGACAGAGAGAGAGGGAGCAAAGGAGGAGGTAGATACTCATCATACTGTTGCTTACAGTGCCATAGAGGTACCTGGTCTGTGAATACACCTTAGCTTCAGTTTCTTAGGATGCTATAGTTGAGTCGGTCAAGTATATGTGTACGTGTGTGTGTTTATTCCTTAGAGGCCATTTGTTGCTAACTTGTTAGGAAAGAGACAGAGATGACAGTCTCGTGGCAATGTCTGACCTTGGCTTAGAGAGCAGCAATGGGATCTGACCACACTCACATACACAGACCCATATCAATGTACCTCTTCTTTTCGTCCCTTATCCTCCTACCAACTCTCTTACCTTACCAAATCCCCTCTCTCTTCCCATCCACAGCTCCCTCCCTCGCTGTCCACCCCAAATGCTTCCCAATACCTGCCTCCCACTTTCCCCCCCCCCTATCTCCTCCTTTTTATCCCTTCCTTCCTCTCCTCTACCCTCCTCAGATGATGTCTACCCCCCTCAAACTTCCTCTTTTCCTTTTCCAACCTGATAAAGCTCACTCGGAGATGGAGAGAGAAAAAAATCCCCTTTGAACAGTTTAACAAACTCCTGCTCCTGGTAATGCCAATGAATGTCTGTTTAAGCTAATGTCTTAGAAGCAAAGCTTGACTTAAGGAATAAAGGAATGTAGGCCTATTTGAGCATTTGTTTACTGTTATTTAGCATAAAAGGAAACTTTAATTTCATTGTTGAGTGCAAAAACGTTTCCGATGTTGGTGTTGGAATAGAGACATTACTCCCCTCTTTCTACCCTCCCTCACTTTCTCTTCTGTCTCTTCCTTCCTTCACTCCCACCCCCTGTCCTGTTCCTTCCTTTCCTCCTTTCCTCTCCCTCCTTCCTTCCTCAATAGATCTTTTACCACGTCCAGGCACCTCTTTTGCCCTCCCCATCTTCCCTCCATTTCCTTCCTATGTAATCCTTCCTGCTTTGCTCAGTCACATGACTTGACTTAAAGCCTCAATCTAAACCACTTCCTTCAGTGTAGATACTACATTTGGGGCAGGACCTCATTGTTGTTCAGTTGTTTCTTTCTACTATAGGAAAAGTTCCATTCAGTCTGTAGAGAACTGAGAAGAACCACAAGCCTGTATTTAGTCTTGTACTGTAGCACCCCTTCACATCGTGCCACTTCAGGGCATTTGGAGACTCACCAAGGCTGAACAGGACCAGGAACTTGAGACAGACGAATTCTCGTTGGTCCAGCTGAAGGGAGCGTAGCTTGACAACCAGCTCTTGGGCGTGGCTCAACAGGTTGTTTAGGGTCGCTCCCGCCTGTGAAGCAATGACTGCGTAGTCCACCTGGAAAAAGCAGGGACAGATGTGTTAGGCAGAAACACCCAATTTGTTACCATGTGAAGCTTTTGGCGGTTTATCTCTTCTAATTCAAGTGTTGCTTTAACCAACAAACATATATCTCAAAACCACTATTTGAAAAAAAAGATAGACACCTGTATAGCACTATTCTAGGCTTCATGTAATATTTTTCTATTCTGGTACCTTCTTCACTGCCCTCAACACAGAGTCTAAAGCTTTGGTCTGTCAGTCAGAGTGTGAGACACTGGCAGATGTGTTTTAAAAAAACAGCTGCAGGCTGTAGGTTTTTGCAGTTTAACTGTTTTTTTTTTATGACAACACACTGTGGGCGTAGAAAGAGAACATGGGAGTTCACCTCTGACTGACTGGACCTGCCAGATTGAACTCCTCTCTTTATTCTCTTTCATACAGCAAAACAAAAACATGCTGACACACGGAAAAACAAGGTAGATTGATAGATGATAGATAGCTTTCCTATAAAACCATCTTTCTTCGGTCCAATCGCACAAACACCCACAAATACACACATACTCCTTTTTTTCAGGTGCACTTCATATCTGCAGCCGCAGCACATTTGTCTGGGAGGCAAGTCCTTACCTGCCACTCAAAGTAAGCAGGACCGTATTAAATTTTTATATTTATTGACAATTCATTACCATAATTGACTGTGGTGGGGTTTCCAGGGGAAGGTAGGTGTTGGTGTGTGCAGTTCCTAAAGCTCAGAGAGAACGAGGGCCCCTGTGAGCCCCCATTTGCAATTATAAACAGCCCTTGGTTTGAAATGTTGTTGTCGTGTAAATGGAACAACTGAAGCTGGATTTTCATCTGTCTGAAGAAGGAAAGCGTCAACGATACAACACACCATGTTTTTCCTTCTCTTTTAAGGTCTCCTTCCCTCTTTTTTTTCATTCCCTGCACTACTGTACTCTCTCCCAGTTTATCCTCAACTCCTTTGTCCCTCTCTCTTTCCTTCTTCACAACCTTTGGAGACGGGAAAGAGTTATGACTGGGTGAGCAGCAGATACTGCCCCCCTTCCAAGGTGTCAATCAATTTACATAAAATCAACTGTGCATGAAATAACTTCATTGAAGGATTGGACCGTTGATGGTGATGCCTAGGGTTATTGCCTTCCAGCCTTAAGTAAAAGAGAGAAGAAAAAGACGCTATAATGTCACTATAGCAGACTTAGCACTAACCCTGGTGACCTGCGTATCAGTCAATCAATCAATACTACTTTATTATCCCTCCTGGAGAGACATAGGGAGTAAATATATGAATAAACCTTCAAATCTTAACCCATCATGGAAACGATGAACACTCTTCGCAGCACATTAAAGATGACTATAGAAGGTGAGATCAGTCTGATGCGTAGAGAGCTTTGATGTGTGTGGAGGATGGTGAGGGGAAAATGCACCTTGTTTGGAAGCAAAGAAATCTGCGACCGGCCGAGGTTGTTTTTGCATTTCTACATCATTTGAATTTCATGTTCACCAGAAGCGCTGTGCTATCAAAATATCAGGATTTTGTTAGCGAAGACAAGCTGCCAAGCTGCGAGGCCTTGCTTAATCATTCAAGTGTTCCGTCCAATCGTTGTCATTTCATGTTTGCACGCATTTGTTTAAGTAACATGGCGTGTTTGATCCTTTGACAGGATGAAGAAAAAAAGCCTCTTTCTTTTATCAAAAAAAAAAAGAATAATTCACGGCCATTTCTCACAGCTTTTTGTGACATAGCGACAGAGAGATGAGAAGAAAGAGACAAATCATAAAATTAGCAAGTGAAGACGGGCGAAAGCGAAGTTAGAACATACTGAAGGGCTACATCTGTAAATGTGACGGTAAAACATCATAGATTCATGTTCAAAAGGCAGAACGAGAGCAGAGTGTGACTGATGGGAGCAGAGAAGAAGCTTGATTCAGAGCAAAAGGGGAGAAACGTCTGTCCTGATTTGAACAAATCTTCTGTCCTAAAGTCAGATATTCTAAGAAGAAAAGACAATATTTGTTAAGAGAGTGAATCGATTAAAGTTCCTCATCACAAAAGTTTTTAATTAAAATAATTATTTTAGGGCAAAATAAAATTAAAAAAGGAAAAAATTATGTTGACTTACAAGTCTAATGTCCTTGTCATTAAAGTTCTCTAAAACAGATTTTTTTTGGACATCACAATCTCATGAAGCATAGTTCAAGCGATTTAGCACACAGGCTAATTCTCATCACTTGACAGGAGGCTTTCGAGGGAAAACTAAAACTAGTTATAGAGACTATAATACTAAGATTATACTTCTTTAGTATAAGCATCATAAATTGTTTTTTCTTCTTGCTTTATAAGGAAACAATTTAACCACGTTAAATGTCGTTAAAGCAACAGTTGAGCTCAATGTTGTAACATTTAGAGACCCAACTTTTCACCAAAACAAAATTCAACAGTTTTACCACCAGCAGAAAATAGACAAGGACCCCCAATGTGACAACTGTTTTACCATATTAGTGGTTAGCATCTGCCTGATGTGCCCTCACTCATAAAACCTCCACACTTACAATATTTCTTAAACCAAAAAGACAAGAAACAAAGCAACATATTTGAATAGCAAATTACGTAGCAATAATTCCAATGCACAGTGTAGTATGTTAGTTCTAACAGTCATTATGTGACTGGCTGTGTGAGTGTGTGTAGCATATGCTTCAGGTGATGCTGCTGCTGTGTTTTAAATATCCCTGGTGTTATCACTGTGCTGTCACCCCTGGCCAGGCAGAGAATAATAGGAAATAATGAACTGTTTCAGAGGCTCTCTCACCCACACACACACACACACACACACACACACACACATTCTCCAGCACACATTTCCCCATTGCCCCCCCCCCCAACACCAGCTGTTCATTAACCAAAGTATGCAAACGAAACCGCCGTCCTGTGCCTCCCCTGATTATCAGCTCCTCCTCCTCCTCCTTCCAGCTCATGTTCTGTCAAACTGCCTCATCATCTCCTTTCCCCCTTCTTCTCCTTCGTTTTTCTCCCCCTTGTTTCTTCTCTTTTTTGCCTCTTTCTCCTCTGTTCCTCCCTTCCTTTCTTCATCTGTGTGCCATGTTTCTTTTCATTCACAACCTTCAATTCCTCTTCTCATTTTCTTCTCTTCACTCTCGTTTTTTACCCTACTTGACATTTGACTTTGACTCTAATAATTTCATTCAATCCATCCTCTTTCCTTTCCCCGCTCTCTCTCGTTCTCCATCCAAACTCCATGTATATCCTCTGCACACTTTCTCCCACCTGTGAGTTCTCCTTCTTTTTCTCTTTACATGTAAACTTCATCTTTAGGTGGGTAAAGGTTGCTTTTTTGACAATGTCTTTTACAAGAAAAATTAAAATTATAGTCTCCTGATGTATTGAGAACCGCCATAACCGGCTTCAAGCATCTGCTCCCAACTCTCTAAAAGGCTTTAGCAAAACAAAATATCAAACTGCACATTTGTCATCTGTCCGCCCACTCATTTTGCGAAAGCTGTGCTCTATGCATCCACTGGAGGAGCATGCACATAGAAAAAAAAATGCTAAATTGATTATCCTGGTGACATTAGTTTATATCCACAAGCATAATCTCTTTTTAATGAAGCAGTGACTCCTGTGTGGCTGATTGATCAATATGACTACAAGGCAAATGTTGAGGAGATTCCTGCAGGTTCCCTTGAGGAAAGAGAGATGCATGGCTGAGAGAAGGAAAAAGTAAAGGTGATAGCTGTAAGTGAATCCATCTCACCTGCTGGCCAGTGACCAATAGTATGGAGCTCTCCTTGGCGTGCACCACCTGCCGGAAGACGTGGTCGAGAATGAGGAGTTCACTCCAGCAGTTCTGCAGCAGCTTCATCTGATCGTCCACCTGGTTAAATAAGAAACATGTCAGGTCAACTTTGTGGCCTTTCTTCCCTTCAAAAGCTATAACAGCTAAATATGCTGTAGTATCTGAATGTCACATTCAAAGTTAAACATTATGTCACTGATGTGCACCGTCTTTTTCTTCCTTGTTTTTCTCAAGAGGTGTAAGGCATACATTTTTGCTTATTGATTAATATTAAACACCTGCTAAATGCTTCTTGTTGCAATTACACAATTCTATTTTAATACTGATGATGAAGACAGATATCCAATCTTTTGGGCCTTGTAACGTATTATATTTGTATACACTGAGATATTCAAATTCTTTGAAATATGAAAGTCTTTTATCCGGCACAGACTCATATTATAAGTCCCACTCTGTTAGGGGAATGCATCGGTCTTGAAAGCTTGTTGATATCACAGGCAGCTGTTTGTAGGGTAAGCTCACTCACAGGTCAATCAGATTTTTCATCCTTAGACAAAGCTGAGAAGTCCCCTGTGCACACTGTGAAGCTTTCTCATGTGAACCTCTGCACACCCAGTTAAACACTTTGCTACGTGCCTAATGTAACAAAGTTGCCAGGTTTATCTGTTTGTCCATTGCCAGTAGTTTCTGAGTGATTCCACAGATGATAATGATTAAGTATAGCCTTTTTTTTCTCTCTCTCTCTCTCTCTCCCCCTGAATGCCAGCCGCTGGCTCCCAGGGACCCACCAGGTGAGCTTGGGAAGCCAACGCAGGTCAATCGTTGGTTCTCTGCACCAAAACAACCCCCTCCATTGTAACTGTTAGTCTCTTCCCAGGACTGGCTGTGTTAATCATTAGTCCACATAGCCAGACTCAGACAAAAAAGGGCCACATTGAGAAGTGAGGAATGAGGAAAACGTATGAGAGGTCCATTCTTTCTCCTCCCTGTCCCCTCTTTTCTATAAACAAACATTGTGCTCTTTGTGGTATCACTGGGAATAATGTGTCTCTCTGGGCACACTGCGGTCTTCTGCTGACATGAATTACTTTGTTGCCCTGTGAGAAGTGTCTGTGATGTTAATCGCCAGTGTCACTTGTCGGGTGAAGAATGTCGATCGATGTTAAAACCCTGCCACACAGGCAGGTGCAGCGTGAGGTTAGTTTGAGAGGAACGGCTTTTTGTGCTGTCTGGTTACATAGAGGGATCCATCTGTTGAAATCTGCACTGGCCTTTAATCTGATGTCAACAACTGTACCTCTGCCAACAAGAACTTTTATCAGCTTGTATGACATGGCAAATCTGCAGTCTGCTGCTTGTTGATTGAGGTTGTTATGACTGGTGATTAGAGGAGGGTTTCTAACACTGTCTGTTTACCTGTGAGACAGACAAAACAAGAACTGCCCCATGGTATTAACCGAGAAAAGCCAGAGTCACACACTGTAAGAGGGCATAAACACTAACGGTTAGCATCATTTATAAGTAATTTATGGATTACACTTTTTTTTGTTTGTCCTCTGAAACTATAAAAACCCAATAACAATAAAAACAGTGGAAACCCTCCTGATGACGCTGACAAAATTTGAGCATGTAATATTTAATTAGGAACTATTTTATGATTTATAGTTCATAGTGTTTATGAGTAAACATGGAACAGAAATGGGTCGAGTGTTGCTTGTAAAAAAAGTATGATCACTGTACATCACAGACGAGCTCATGCATTGTATCTAGCAATGGATATTAAATGTATATTTTTGGCAATGCTGTCAGTCTTTATGTAGATTGTTAAAAAGTAGATTTTGATTCTTCACAGTGTGAAGATGTTAAAAATGTATTGTGTTTTTGAGCTGTTGTCAGTCATGTCAAACAGATTCTAAAAGTTGTACTCCCTTCACTTCTATTATGACACTATCATGGCCACACTAAATTAAAGTGTTCACAAGATATGATGATAAATAGGGGGAAAAAAAGCAGCAGAACATCCACATAGTATCAAATGTTGCAATGCCTTTTGTATCCCATTTCTCTTTTATTAGTCGAATGTCACAACACAACAAAGTTACTGTGACCTTTTCTAACGTTTTTGACAGCATCATGCACTCTTTTTTGTCTCCCTTCTCCTCCTTCCTATACATCTGTTTTTTTTTTGGTTTTTTTTGTGGTCCCGCACTGAAGGCGTCTCACGCTAAAAATTCAAATGCCTTCATTAAAACCATCAGACAGAAAGCTCCCTACACTGATCCCCAATCCTCTTTTCTGTGTTTCACCATCTAGCCTGGAAGCACGTGTCTCTCTGTGCATGAGTGTGTGTGGGGACCGATGGACGGATACATATAAGACCCAGGCTCTTCAAAGGACCCCCCCCACCCCCACCCCACCACCCTGCATGTCAGTGTTGCTGGCAAGTGTCGGGGTCCTCATCAAAGGGCTGTCCTCACTCTGCCTGCCTGGAAGCTCTTCTCTGACAAGAGGCCCGGGTCATCAAAGCGGGGGGGGGAGGCGGCTCACAGAGGGGGTGATGGCGGACTATAGCTGCCGAGACAAGGGGAACGGGATCCCCGCCTGGAAGAGGGGGACTGGTGACAGACAGACAGGCGTGAGGGCGGGCCAGGGGTTGGGGTTCAGTTCGCTGACCTTTTTAAGTGCCTGCGACATGAGCTGTTTCCCTGACAAGCTCTTCCTTTGCTCAGTCGAATGAGCAACTCTCATGGCACCTGATCTTACAAGATCTGCTGCATGTACACTCAGATAATACGAACTTTCTGACATGGAGTCAACAACATTTTTTACATGCAAAAAATACTTGAGTGAAAATGTAGCCACTCCAGTCAGTAAATCATTGGTTGATTTCCAAATCTGATTTATTCAAAGTGTGACAGTACAAGGTTCAAATGAGCAGTCTATTGAACTCACCAGGAGTTTATTTAATCTTTCTTTCTTATCTCGCAAACACGGATATGGAAAATGAAGAAACCCAGTTTCTAATTTACAGTTTCCAGCAATGATGAGTCAGAAGGATACAATCTTGTTGTGTCGTTAATCCTTCAGACTTTCTCACTTCCTTATTTTGCCTTGTGATACACAATACACGTGCTATCTCTGTAAGCTATCTATTTGGCCTGGTGTATGGAAAGTCAGTCAGACATCACACTGAGGCTTCAATCTTAATTCATTGTGTTGCCTCAGATATATATATATATATATATATATATATATATATATATGCCTATATATATATATATGCCTATATATATATATATATATATATTATATATATATATATATGCCTATATATATATATATGCCTATATATATATATATATATATATATATTTACATGTGCAAGTGAGTGACATTGTACATATATGTGGCACGTTATATGCATAGTATGCCACATTTTGAGTAAAGTTTATCACACCTTTACGTTGTCAAAGTTATGTACAGCACTATTTTTGCCAGAGTAGTGCATTATAGCACCTGTACTGCTTTGAGGAGGGAAGACAGAAAATCTATGACAAAGTCAAACTTCTCAGTTCTCCAGTTTCCTTTTTTTTTCCTCTTGAAAGAAATGTTCTAAATAGAAAACTTTAGTAATACACATGTACTTCTTAGTGAACTTCTTTGAAGGTGAAGTGTAAATGTGTCCACATTTTTAAGACCATATTGGATTTTTGCTCAGATTTTTTTTCACCCATGAGCAGCAGACTCAAGGTTTATGAAAGAATGAAAACATTTGTTGGTATAAAATAAACAAAGGTACACAAAGAAGATATTTGAAGTTGAGGTTTAAATCCTTCTAAAACGTTTTCTTCTACTCATTTTATCACTACAGTAGTTTTGGTAACCTTCTGGTGAACAATGATATTCTCCAACTGGAGGCCGTAGTTTGCTTCTGAAAAATACTTAAATATGAAAAAAACCTCACTATCCAATAAATGAAGAGGTAGCTGGTTGTGACCTTAGGTGAAAATGACACAATCCTTTTTTGGTTGAAGAACATGATTTTTAGTTTGTAGCGAAAATGTACTAATTAAGTAACACAATGAAAATTCACAGGATAATTTCCAGTGAAATATGTGAAGGAGTTTTCCACTTTTTTCATCTGCATACATCTGGACAATCCCTAAGTCTCTACCTGTCCTTGAATTCAGCAACACTCATAATAAATATTAGCTTCTGAGTTTAATGCTGATACAAAAAAGGCACCCCTGAGAAACTCACTTCAAACAGACCTGAAAATCCACATTTAAGGCTACTTTTCAAGGTGTGATCTTTTTAATATTTGAATATCATCACCAGTGTTTGGTGAAAAGAAAAGGAGTGAAACACCATGCAGGAACTTCTACTTGCAGCAGCCAGCAATAAAAAATACATATCCTCCAAGAAACCAATTTAACACCTTTATGATCGTTCAGGCGAGTGGGATCAATGCCAGGATCAATCGCTTAGCCCATAGCTTTTGTTCAAAACCACCGCCTAAGATTAATGGGATTTTCCAGAGAGAGAGGGAGAAGTAGAAAAGGAAAGTGAGCGTGGGTTAAAGGAGGAATGAAAGTGCCAGACGGGGAATGAGAGAATGAGAAAAGACTTGGGGGAAATTGAGAAAATAAAACATAGTGATTAAGAGCAGATATTCATTCCTCCATTTCTGGGCAAATGTAAATTTGGAAATCGAGCATTCAGACGCTCCCTGACAAAAGTAATGTTTATTCATAGCCCCCTGCTAAGAGTAGAGCAATTATCATGGTGTGTTGAGTCAAAACAGGCCAATGTAGTCCAATCCTTCCCCCCTTTCTCGTGGCCGGGTTTTTGGTCGAGTGCCACGAGCATTGTTAAGCTTCATGCGCTACGGCGGGCTTTAACGAGAGTACACAGCTGGATCTGATTTTAATAAGTAGTTCCATTTTTGATGTGGCCTAATGAACAGATTAATGGAATCTCCTTCTGTGGAGCCTTAATGAATGGAGAGAATCACGCTATTTTTTTTTCTAACGCGGGGGGAGAACACACACAAATACACACTCACTCAGACGCAGACTGTGAGTTTATCAGCCTCAAACGACTCGTACATAAACAATAGCTGTGCTTCCATCTTTCCGTCTTTCTGTGCTGGACAAGAATCAATGCTGTCTCTGAGTACTACAGGTGAGGTTTGAAGCCGACATCAATGCTTTTGTGTCTCTAGCAGCCGTTCTTTGGTGCAGTCCTGTCTTGGCATCTGTTCGCCTTGAGCCAAACAGGCCCAGTATTCACCTGGGAACAGGCATTAATTCACCTACAACAGCGCCTGTTGTTCTCAGAGTGTCGCAAACGCTTAATTATGCCGTGCTGCTCCAGTTTAGTTTGGTGATTTAATTAAAAAGACTCTCAGTGTGCGGTTTCATCACCAACAATAGGATTCGGTTCAACTAATTGGTCATCAATGTATCCAAAATCAATGAGTGGTTGGAGTGGTCATGCGTAGGCATGTGGAACCCTGCTGAACGGACATCAAATCTAACCACCAAACTGTTTATTTCCTTTCCTAGTTTCTTAATAAAAGACCAACGAGGGGCAAAACAAGTCACCACTGACTTTATCTGTTTTAAATGAAGCAGCAAATGCTTCTCGGATCCCCACTGCAAATCCTTTTTGGCAGCCATAACTTTCAAAAGCCACAAATAGAGTTACATGCATTGGAAAAAAAACAACAGAGTGAGTGACAAAATCTCTGGGATGTCCCAGCTATGTGGCCTGATGGGTGGGGGAGAGGAGGCCTTTGGGTGTCCATGTTCCAAACTATGTCATGCTCCTCCCAAACACAGAGTTGGGTGAGAGTAAAAAGTTTTATCCCACACCTCACTTCCCCCTAACCAGCTCTTGTTTATTGTGGCAAAGAGTTCATTCAGGCCCCGATCCGACCGACGTCAAGTTGATAAGAAGACTGGGAAAATGAGCAGGTGGCAGGTGGAGCTGCTAGCTGAGAGGGAGGGGGGCTGAAGAGAGGAATGATAATATTAGAGATAGCTAAGCTGACTGAGTGAGACTGAGTTTTCCAGCCAGAAGACAAGAGTGTGAGACAAGATTAAAGCAAGCCGAGTGTGTTTCTGAAATGTTGTTTAAATGCAATTTCACCTGACATGGGAACTCAACTGATAAAATGTATATATTCTGTAGGATCTTAATCATCCAGATTGACCTTTAACTAATATCAACACCAACAAAAAACGTAGAATTTAAACAATAGACATGCAGAGAAATATACAACAAGTCAGCGACATACCATCAGCTTTGTTTCTCGCAGTGTTTTGCACTGTGAATGTATGAATGTGACACTACATGGTGTATATATCATTGTGTGCATGCTGATCAACATTTCATGTCACTGGCACCTGTTTGTTGGTTGCATGTATCTCTAATCCGTCGTATCAGGTAGTGCAGAATGCCTGTGGGTTTAAGCCCGACTGAGTGCACAGAAACCTTAGACTCTTATTATGTCCCTTACCAGCCATAGAGATGCCACATGCCTTCTGTGAGTTCACAAAATATCACCATTGTCACAAGGAGGACTTGTGTCTATAGAATATGTTCATTTTCTCAAACTAACTTGGATATGAAACAAAATCCAGCCAGGATACCTTTATATGTTGGATTTAAAAGTAAAGTTTGTAGAATTTTGTTTGGCTTCAACATAACAAAAGAGATAGATAGTATGCAATCCGTCTCTTGGTCAGGGAGGCTGGATTCCTTTAAATCAAGTGCACTTTTGTGGCTCCATGGTTAAAGGCTTTGTTTTATAATTGTCTTTTAAGGAATTAGCCTTTTTGGTATTACTTAGAATAAATGGATCTTCAGAAAAAAAAGCAGTTTGCTTAGATGTTTCTTGTGGTTGCAACCAATACTCCATAAAGCATATTTTTATAAACATTCTCGACAAATGTCTTTTTTTACAATACAAGCCTGGGACAAAGAAAGAACTTTATTTCTACTTGCAGTTGAAATTTCAAACAGTTTCTGTCGCCCAGTTTTGTCCACAGCCTCTTAGTTGAGCAGCTTTGATTGAGCCTGCGCCTGACAATGCATTTAAAGTCGCTTTTTGTTTGACTGAGAGCAGACGACACTTTGTAAAAGTAAATGAAAGCTGGGTGGTGTGTGTGTGTGTGTGTGTGTGTCAAAAATAATTATTGCGTGTCCATGTGTGCCAACGCCTGATCGATACTGCCGCAGCCCTGAGATTGATCGGTTCCCACGGTGACGACATTAACCGACTCTGGAGATTGACCTTTGACCCTGTGAACACTCTGCTTTTGATTGGCCATGCTCCTCTCCCTCTCCTCATCTCTTTACATCTTGTCGTCCGTTGTCACATCCTGACATTCTCCATTGTCCCGAGCTTCCATTTAAAAGGAGAAAACAAAAACTCAGCCTGTGATTGGACGTGCCCTCTTCTTCTACTTGCCCCCTTATACGACGTTTTATCCTAAACAGCATCCCTTTGTACTGAGCCTCGTCCAGATAAGAGGAAACAAGACGTCCTTCTAATAAGGTCTTCCTGCTCTGCCTCAGCATATCAGTCATGTAAGGCCACTAAAAGACACAGGAAATGCTGTAGCTGCCTCTTATCACAAACCATTGATGCAATGAATGAATGTATTTGCTTATTAATCTAATAATCCTTGGATTGATTAAAGCATTTATCATGATATTGTAAGCATAAGCCAGCTAAACATACCGAACACACACACACACACACACACACACACACACACACACACACACACACACACACACACACACACACACACACACACACACACATCTGAAAGAAACCATTCTATGCATGCATGAGACCATAAAAAAACAAAGTATCTCTATGGGTCTGTGTGTTGCAGCAGAACATCTTTATTTTTCAAGGTCGCAGACGATGGCAACAAACCCTCTACTTCAGTGCTGGGATTTGAGTATGATCTAAGCGTGCTGAAACTTTCCTATTCTGTTTTTACTTGATGCATAAGCATATGAAAGATAGAAAAATCAATAAGGCAGGGGACCACTGAGAGGCTAGAAATGAATATCAATTGAAATCTTTTCATACATGCAATGTTTATTGTTGTTTGCTCTGGTTAAGTGAATATGTTGAAAAATTGGAAATGTCATGGTTCTGCAGCTTTTTTTAAATTTTTAATCATACATGAAATATCTGAGATTGTTCATCTGAAGTTTCTCTTTACTTTTTTAGAGTTCACAGGTAAGAGACTACAAAATTAAATGAGGTTATGTGAAAAAAATAAATAAAAGTAATGTTGCCTCATTTCAGAAGAAAGCTAATCCATGTGTGCATGGCTTAGAGGAAACCTTTTTTTTTTTTCTCTTTATGAGAGCTATTGTTTTCAGGATACCTTTAGATGTGGACTACCTACCCCCAACCACATACACACAATCTCATACTTCCTCTCTCTCACACACACATACGTGAAATCTTAGGGCTTAGAGCTAAGAAGCTATCAACTAATTATCAAAAACACAGAGAGGTCCTAATCAATTATTCACATGAACATTAGATCACTAATACAGATGCTGCCCAGGGAACAGCATCTCCCGAAAGTAACCCTTCCTCCTCCTTCACTCCAACACACATGCACACACACACACACACACACACACACACATGCAATCAGGTTAAAACAGGCGTACTAACACGGACACACACATACAAATGCATGAGAGTGATATCTTTACCTGCGCACTTAAGCACACTTACATACACACACATGCAGCCTCCAGCCTGCTCCGTTCCCGCTACTCCACTCTCTTTTTTGAAGACAGTGTAAATGCATGCCATCCAAAATGCAATATGTGTTGTGTGAGCAGACTGTCTGTGAGGTTCCTGTCTGTGAGGTACTGATCATAGAACTCCTATTGATCCATTAACACCCCCCCCCCCCCCCCCCCGCACCTTACACACTCATGAAGCACACACAAATACACACCCATAGCTTAATCTACCTGGCGATTCATGGGCATTAAGCCCCAGCCATTGAATTTTCAATGCAGTGCAATCATTATTTGACTTAATGCTGCGATTTATGACTTGGTGTTTGTGTGCAGAGTGTGAAGTGTAGGTGGAGGGGATGCAGTATATAAGGACAAGAGGTGCTTAGTGTGTATGCGTGTAGGTATGGCTATAAATTGTGCAGATTTCTCAGCGTTTGTTGGGTAAAAGTTGAGTTCTGCATTATATTTATTAAGAAAGTCCTGACTTTGTTAGATGTCCTGTGAGAAAAAAAAGGGATTTTTTTTTTCTTCTGTTAAGTGCAATAGGATGTGTCTGTGTGACTTTCAATGACAGACTGTCTGACATTAAGAGGAAGAGAAGACAAGAAAGAGAGGAAACAAAGAAGACAATCTAAAGGTTCCCCTCTCTTGTATTATTTAGAACAGCAGACATTCCTCATTAACTGTCTCACACACATCTACACACATACATCCACAAACACACACATATATGCAGTATTCCTTAACGCAGCGTAGACGACCATAGCTGTTTTAAAATGCAGAGACTAATGCAGTGATGCTTCTGTCTGAGAGAGCGGGGGTAACTCAGACTCCCATTAGCGCTTGGGATGGGTGTGGATTTTTCTTCTTTTTTTTTTTTTTTAGATGGGGGGAGTTTAAGGGGGGTTAGGTGGTAAATTTCACAGCAGACAGCTGTGAATCCAAACATGGCACAGCTCCAGAGATCATACGGATCACATCCCTTGATGCACAAATTAAATATCTGAATTAACTAATTGAGCATTTCCGGAGTTTGTGTGATATGTAAACAGTTGAAGTACAAGGAAGACGCTGCATCAAAACCACAATGCCGCAGAACAGATGGAGCCCTGCGTCTCCCTGAAGTGCATCTCCGAGCTTTATCTGACAGAACCTGCCATGAATGAATTGTATTAAGAGAAAGATGTCTCTATGTAGCGCTGCTGCAGCAGTATGAGGCTCTAGTGGTGCTGCTGCTGCTGCTGCTTATGGGGAGTGCAGTTTAACATGTGGCCTATAATGTTTTGGCCAAAGGGAAGGTGACTCTGCGGCTTGCCACCTGAAACTGAGTCTCTTTTGGTTTTTGTTCAGCACCCCTGGTTCATTTCTCTACAGCTTTAACGATGTTGTCAACGCCTTTCTCGGCAAGTCTCCTTTCAGCATATTTGGTTTATTGCTCGTCATTGTTTCAGCTTGCTTGAAAAGCCTCTTTTTATCCCCTCTGAAAGGGTGCAATCCATAAAGAACGCAGTCTGTAATGCCTATAATAAGCGTCGTGCCTTTATTTCACGTGTGGAATCATTTATCCGCGGCTCGTGCCAGGTTTGCAGTTATGGCATTTTGGGAGAAAGGGAGAAAGAGATTGACAGATTGAGGGGTGAGGAAGAGGGAATGGTGTGAGAGTAATAAAAAGTCTTGGTCTGGTGGAAAAGAAATAAGTAGAGCAAGGGCCAAATTAAAACCACAAGAGAAGTAGGGACAAGGAACAGGTGTCTTTGTCCTACTTTGCCGGTTGGGGAGACGCCATCTTCTCGGTCGGGTTGTTGTTTGGCGTGCGGCCCCATTGAAATTTCTCACTTGTCGTCACAACACAACCACAATGTCTAGTGTTACCCCTGTACTCTGCATGCATCAGTCATCGCTGTGCAAATTCAATAACCTGCCTTACCAGCTGAATATAAATACCCCTCCACTCTTTAAGTGTAAAACTAGCTGGGGAGCTGTCGACTCAGCTCCACCACTGTCTTATCTATTGTCTCCTGGACCTCCAACCCCCTCCGTGCTTCCCCACTCCCCGTTCAGAATAGACAAGCTGTAAATAAGCATCCGAAATAGACATTGGGGGACAACTGCTGACAACCGGGTGACGAAAGTGGCAGACATGGGCACAACCTCCAGGCAGACTGGATTACAAGCAGATAATTGAGGCCACGCAACATCGGAACATTAGAGGCTCAGACCACTTAGTTTTTATTTGTTTTTTTTTATTAGAAAGCCAGTTGAAGTGCTGTGTTTCAGAATACAGTTAGATGAGCAAAATATTTTTGATGTAGTCTTCCTGTAGAACTCCTTAAGATGGACAAGATTCAGCCTTTCAGTAACTCTATTAAATTATTCCACACTACAAAATGCTTAACCTCCATACAACATGTTAACTGTTGTCCAGTGACACTTTAGCTCCATTCAGAGTTCAATTATGTTATCAAAAACGTGCCTACATTGTTAGAAAAGAAAGGTTATATGTTTCCCAAAATCAATCTATTAAGAATATTTATCACTGTCAACTGTTGGTTTCTTTATCCACAGTGAAACTCTTCGATTAGATGCTCCTTTTTGAAGCTATCTCTGCTTTGATGGTTTCCATACTGTGTCTTTTATGACAGTGCAACGCAAGCAGGCGCAGAATAGTAAGATAAATTAGCTGACAGGTTTGCATACTTTTGTGTGGTGAGTTTAGTTTAGAGGTTGAGGGTCGGCGTAAGGCTGCAGCAGCCTCACCTCGTCCCCTCTGACCTCAAGGAAACCTTATAGCTGGGAGCTATTTAGAAGCAAAATGCCGGCACTTCTGTCTGTATATTTACCACCCGTCTGGCAACGTATCAGATCAGCACCCTCAGCCACCAAACCAACCCTGCAAAGAACTATACTTTTTGCAAGAATTACTTTTAAATGTGTCCTTTGTTTCAGGAAACTGTGAGCACTACTCTTTGGCTTGCAGACTTTCTGATGGGAGGTCCTTTGGAGAGGTTCCTGC
This sequence comes from Labrus mixtus, assembly GCF_963584025.1. Classification (NCBI taxonomy): domain Eukaryota; kingdom Metazoa; phylum Chordata; class Actinopteri; order Labriformes; family Labridae; genus Labrus; species Labrus mixtus. Next base: position 22,282,623 of record NC_083614.1, on the reverse strand, counting down.
ACAAACTGTAGATTTGACATGGCTCATACCTGCGGTATAGCAGAGAGGATGAGGGAGGAAGAAAGTTGTATACTTTGCCGAATTGTGTAAAGTGTTTGCATGCTGTTGAGTTGATTTGTTAGCGGCCCGGAAAACTGAATCAAGTCTCCATATCCACTTTGTTTTCTTTATTTTCTCTGTCTTTCATTCCCACTTCCCCTCTCGCTCTGCGCTGATTTGACTGACTCTTGGCAACTTGCGGAAAAAAACCACCTACATCTGTGTCATTTTGGGGCCACCGAGGCTAACAGCATAGCCCTGTCACCTGTGTCAGTATCTTAACAAGCAGCATGACCTGCCAATAAAAAAGGCTTTTACCCTGATCATCCTCAAACAAGACTTAAACAAAACCGGCTTCTTCTTCTGCCGAATGCCCAAAGTGCTCACAAATGCGAATCAGGCTGTGTTAACTTGCCTGAAAATGAAAAACTACAGAAGGGGTGGGGGCAATATTTTTGTTTTTGCTTTTTCCCCCCACTATGACGCCAGTGGGTTGATGAGGCAGCGCTAGACAGATAGAAAACACATCTCTTCTGCAGGTTTACTGGGCTGGAGAGGGTTGATCCATGCAAAAGTCCATCCCTTTACAGCGCCTTGACTTCTTTCAATAAGCAAGAGTACTACATTACCTATTCCTACATATGAGTGAAATATTAGGTTAAATGTTCAACAAGTCTAGAGAAAGCCCTTCTTAAGAGAGGCTGAAGAGGTACAAGGAAGAGAAAACGTTTTTGTGGAGTCCATCATTGCCTGGAGCTCTGTAAACTTGTACCTCATGACAGCCTTTCATCCCTCATCAAAGCAACAAGTAGATGAGCAGACTTTGCTCATGTCAAAACCTCCCAACCCCCGTTGTCCCCTTATGGCTGACGCTCCTATGGGACGGGCAACCTTAAATCTTTTCTTTTAACAAGTTTCCTGTTCTTCCTTCCGGCCTCCTGAAGTCCCCTGGGGTTGAACCTACGGGACCAATCCAGCATTTGGAAAAACTGTGTCTTAAAGCTCAGACTACAACCATCAGGGGACGTGAGGAGGACCTTGGAAAACTTGATTATTGTCAGGTCAGTGGTCATCTGCTGTCAAAAGGCAAAAGCATTGATGCCTTCAAAATTCAAACATGCAGACTTTGTGAATGCCAGGAAATATAATTCTATCTGGATTCTTGCCATGTTGCAAACAGTGGAAAAAGGACATTTCCAAATACAAAACCTCCTGAGATACATACATTGGGTATATATTTTATGTGTTTTGGTAGTGACCCATCTTTCCAGTACGTTGCTAAGGTACCGCTCCCATTCAGGAGTGCTGATCTGTAGCTTTCCAGGTACATCAGACCGACCTCATGCTGCGTCTTGAAAACAGATCCAGAATTCGACTTTTTCCATTATCTACTGGTGGAATTGACAAAAAAAAATCTGCAGGGCCAACTTACAGTATTCATGAAAAAGAGTGAGTGATATCTTTCAAAACGGTCAATAATTTATGAATGAAAAGAGGCCTTTGTGAACTCCCACCACACTCTCCCCTCCCCTGCAACCCCTTCCCTCCCAAAACTCCTGCTCCTTCCCTGTGCTGCTGATCAAACAGATATTGTTACCACTAAAATAGCAACTTAAAAAAACACACAGGCTGCCATAAGAGCTGCCTGCAGCCTCAGTGAAAAGACAGACAGCAGAGGGGATGGGTTGGCGAAAGAAGGAAGAGAGGATCAAGGAAGAGAGAGAGAGAACGACGCTGAATCAATTACAATTTAGAAGAGTCTCTTGGTTATACCAACAAAACATTGTACGGAAGTATCAGGACAAACTGCCCTTACACACACGTGTAAGAAGAGGACAATACTGTATATGTATTTGTGCGTGTCTGTCAGGGTGAGGGAGGGGGGCGTGTCATCTATCATCGGACAAATGCTGGGCTGGGGGGGTGGGGGTGTTGGTGGAAGTGGGGGGTGAGGGTGGGTGGGGTTGTCGGCCAGAATGGTGCTGCTCCTCAAATGAAATAATATATCTTTGAAAACCTACGCCCCGCGCCGGGCTCTGCGCCCATATATCAAGCCCAAGAGCGTCTGGTGGATCCGCTCCAGGCCCATTAACCTTCCACCTGTTCCCCCCCTTATACTCCCCCCCCACCCCCCAACCTACAGTCCTCTTTTCACCCCCTACTAACACCCTTCCTTGTTGTCCTTCACTTCGCGCCCTCTATTCTTCCTCCTCCTTCTCTTGCCCTTGGTCTTTGCCTCTTACAGCCTTTGTTCATCTTTCCTTCCACTCTTTCCTTGCTTCCTCCATTCTGTCCTTTGATATGTCCTCTTCTATTTGCCTTCTGTCTCTATCGTTTTTATTTCTAACTTCCCACTCTATTTGCCCAAATCGATCTCTCTCTTTCTGTCTCTAACTCTATCTGACTTTATCCCTTCCTCGCTCCCTCTCATGGTAAACCACTCACTCTACATCTTTTAATCGGCTTCTCTTTCTCTCAAAGTTTCAATCTTCCTTTTCTCTTTGCATGTCCTTACGTCTTCTGTATCTAATTTAAACTCCACTCCCTTTCCTGTTTCCTCTTTTTCTTACTAATCCTTTTCTACACCTTTCCTACCACCTAAAGTAAAGCAAGCTTTCTATGTTTTGTGTGTGTGTGTGTGTTTGTTAGAGGAGGCATCACAACCTGCCGAATAATTCAAATGCAATGGACCAGGGACACGGTTACAAATCTCTGCCAACTGCATGCAGGCGCCAACCCCATCACGCTTGCAGTTTGTCAGGATTGGGGTGTTGGGAGGGGAGGTTGTTGCGAGGGGGAACTGTTGACCTCTATGACAAGACAGACATCACAGCCTATACGGCTCTGAATCTGTGTGTGTGTGTGTGTAATGGGGAAGCTTCATAGATATACTTCCCGGGGTTCACAGATCATGCCTAAAACGGCTTATTAATTTCCACTCAGTTATGAGGTGTGAAGAAAAAAAAGAAAAGGTGCTTCAGCGGTCAAAGCAGGGCAGGGGAAATTCTCCCCCTCCTTCTATAATACAAACACACACACACACACACACACACACACACACTTGCATGCACCTTGAAACTAAACTGCTCCTGGATAGGTCATGGAATAAACAAGGTATGTGCATGTGTGCGTGAATGAGCAGGAAAACTAAGAAAAAAAAAAAAGACCTTCTAGTCTGAACAGGGCAGGAGGGTGGTGTAAATATAATTTCACCAAAGTAAATTCATGTAATATTTATTGATGTAGATGGAGGGGAGGTGAGGGGGGTGAGATTATGCAGCAGGGCAGAGTGGGGCATCAGAGGACCTTACATTATTCACTCAGGTAAATCTATAAGTGGAGAATATTCAGGTGTGAGATGTGAACATCAGCCGCCCCTCCTGCAGCACCCGAGGGATCTGTCATACCGAGTGATTGACAGACAGGCAGACGCTTAAGAGGAGAGGAATGAACTGTTGGAGAAGCAGTCCGTGCTCTAAATAATTCTAATGCTTGTGTTGTGTTTTGAGGTTGTTTCGCATTTTTGCGATTTTAGTTTTTTTTTTTTTTTTAGACTTTTCAAATTCGAGTTGGATGACCTAAGAGGACTAATCAGACCATAAAAGGGATGGAACAGAGCAATGATTTTTGTCCTTTAACGCATTCATTCAGCTCAAATTAACAAAACAAAATTTGAACTGAATTTGCATTGTTTTATTACTTCCCCATAAAACAACACTGTGCCATTGTGGTGGCTTATTCAATTTAAAAAGAAAGATTGGTATTTTGAATGCCAACCGAACACAATTTAAAAAAAAAGTTATATTAAAATTGACAATAAATATTTAATTTATCTTCATTAAAAAACGTATGTAATGAATAAAAGATCTTATTGATGAAGAAATTGCTTTTATTGAATTTAAATAGGAAATGCACTTTAGTTTAACTCACTGTTTGACTGTGAATTTAGACTCAATGTCTTTATCATTTTAAATTTGATAGTCAACCTCCTCATTAGCACAACTATCAAACTTTTGTTCCAAAAAGTGATTATTCTTATTAGCTGTGTCGTTCTGTCTTGGCTGGTTATGGAAAAGTCAAAAGCTGAAGATAAAAGAAACGGGGTAGCATGAGAAGAAGTCTTTCCAAACGTGGTGTGAGCACAGTTTAAGAGTTAAATCTGTGTTCAGTCAAAGAGTTAGTTTTGTGATTAAATATTTTTGACCCTGATATGATCAAGGATAAAACACTAGTACATAATCGCTGTCTTGGTCTATGTTTGACATACATAATCTCACCTCTGTCCAGCTCTTTTGCTGTTTTTCTTTTTCTATCTGCTTTCATCTGTTTCTCCTCTCCTTAATCATGTCACCTTTTACATGTTCCGCCCTTACCTCTTCCTCATTGTTATTTCCTGTTCTTTCCTCTCCTCCGCTCTCTCTACATTCCTCCTCTACTCGTCTCCTCTCTCATCTCCCCTCTTTGTTTCACCTCTTTTTCTCCTCGCCTGTCCTTTCCTCTCCCCGGCCATCTGTTTATCCAATATGGCCGCCCCGTCTCAGCTGGGAGCTTTCCCAGGGAACAAGACTTCTAATACAGTTCCTCCTCAACTTAATGGCTCTCAGTTCTGCTTTTGCCATTCCTGCTACACACAGAGAGACAAAACTGAAAAAAAAATGAAAGAGACAGAGAAGCACAGAAACCTGTCTGAACCCCCCTAAAAAACTGTCCCAGGACGCCTAAAATAAACAGAGGAGCCACATTTCAAAATGTCACGGCTGTTTTACTTCATACTATGCTTTTATCAGGTGGACAGACTAAGTATGTAGATACAGTTACAGTCTGTTTTACTTTAGACAGACTCCAAACATCATGTCATCTTTAGCATTTAATGAAGAATCACTACTGCAAATCTGAGTCACACACTGTTGTCTTACAGCTGTCAAGATTTAGACAAAATAATAAAGATTCCTAAAAATCTCCAAGTGGAAAAAAAAAAGTTTTTTGGTGTATTGCAACAAAGACTAATCTTGCAAACACTGTTTCTGTATTATTTAAAATTGTTTGGTTTCCAGAGTATTACACGTTTTTGGATGCAAATGCAGGCCAACAATGATTTGATTTCTTTAAGGTTTATTCAGTTGGCTGACTTTTCAGAGTTATCAGACCTCATTAATTAGCACACACTACAAACTTGCAGTGAAACATATTTCCAAACATACCCCTGCCCTGTCCGTCAAAATAATATTTTGCTACAAAAGCGGCTGCAGGGTTGGGTGTCACTATCTTAAAAGAAGACAACTGAAAACTTTTTCTTTTTCTTTCCATCTTACAGTTCACAGCCAGAAACACTAACTGGCTGTTAGTATAGTGATGCATCAAGTAGCAAAAACGAACTGACTTGGTATCTACATGCTCATTGCATATATGTCTGATCTTTTCTTTCCTTATAGTTGTTGAAAGGCATTCTGGGAAATGAATGTCCACCTGATTAGTATATATCATGAAACAGTGAGACTTAATGGGATACATTAAGACGCCATCAAAAATAACTCTTGGACACTTTACTCTATTCCCCCAGTTTTTTTTATTGTTTTTTTTTTTGTTGTTGTTGTTTTGTTTTCATTTCTTTTTTCTCTCTGTGTGCCTGTAAAATTGTCCTCCCCGTTTTGTCCTTTGTGTCACTGTTTGTTTTGTTATGTCACGAATAAAAGGATTAAAAAAAGAAAAGAAAAAAGAAAAAAGAAATAACTCTTGGAAAGCATACCACACTGAATGTTCATGACGCATGTTCATATCTGAAATTGTACTTCTTCACTCTACTGTAATAAGGCTAAACTGTAGCAGCCAGAAAATATTAGATCACTTAAAACTCTTTCCAAACCTGGTCACTTCCGATATTTCATCAACCTCTGTTTGTTGTGTGTTGACATGGCACACAAAGGGGCACAGTGTTCCAACACCGTACACACATCCTTTTATTAAAGGGTGTTTGTGTGTGGGGTCGTTGGTCGTAGTTAAGGGAGTACGACTAGGGAAGGTATGATATAAACACATGAATCATCAATAGTCCCGTTTGCCCTGCTAAATTCTCCCTCTTATTGTGTTTGCAGAGGCTGGAACAATGGAGGAGAGTGTAGCATTGGGCAGGCGACAGTATGAGTCACCCCCACACACACGCACACACACACACACACACACACACATACACAGTGGTAAACACACATATTCAAACACTGGCAGACAAACAGTTGTCCACTCTCGTATTCAGCACAAACAGGAACACTAGAAGAGCTGCTCTTAAACAGTCTGTGTTTCCAGATTTCACTGAGAAAGCATGACATTGTTTTAATTAAAAGCTTTGATCATTTAGTTATTAAACAATTACTATTGTATAGAACAAACTCTCACATATCTATTATCGTTTTATCTATAAGGGGAAAATTCAGTTTAATTCAATTTAATTGTACGTGTACTCTTAGTACTTTTCTGTGTGTATCAGATGTGCCAGTATTTACTGTGCTGTTGTTTTTATGCAACTTAAGTAATGCAAATTTGAATTTCCATGTTAAAAGACAGCATGCCATTTGACTGGTTTGAGAGGTCAGCAAAAGTAGAAGTTATGTAAACTTATTAATAATGTTGCTTAACCGGTGTAAATTGTTATTCAAAATGAATATGTGGTGTTCAATGCATTTGTCTATCTTAATTATGAAATGTAGTCCCAAACTTCATACTGCATCATAGTCTGAGAATTCAAACATTTCCCTAGATTCCTTCTTAAAGATAAAAATACTTTCAAAACACAGCATCAATTTGGCTGCAAAAAAAAAAAAAAAAAAGTATCGAATCTGTTTTTAACCACCAAATGGCAATACTAAAAAGTCGAGATTCTATGTCATTAAAAAGTCTATTCAAGTGGATTTGTCCTTTGACATCCAAAGTTGCGGGGTTGGTGGTTGGCAGTGGGGCGGGTGGAGGGGTTCATTGCAGGACAGATGAGGGGAGGGGAAGGGTTGAAGGGGGGTGGAAGCCCCGTGCTACTGAGAGACAAACATGTGCTTCTCCCCCCTTAGAACTCACTCAGATACCGCCATATGTTCAAAAATAGACACAAACCCACTAACATAATGGATGAGGAAAAAAATTAACAATATATAATAAATAATATAAATAACAATCCAGGCTAAACATCATATAAATGGCCTTAATTCTACTTCTGTAACATCATTTATAGCACAGTCATTGATTAATTAAAAGCCTAAAGTGCAAATAAAGTAGACATCAACTTCTTGATAATAACATATATATCCACACACGCACATGTCTTCAACCTGCTTACATTTTATTAAATAACCATAACTACTATGACCTCAGCCATGACTCAACTTTCCTTCATCCACTTTCTTAGTGATTTCAAAACCAGTGCACAAGACCTGGCTTTTCCTATTTTTCGATGTGTTAAACCAATCAAAATTGGGAAAGGTTGGCAGTAAGGGCCCACCCCAACTTCTGTGATCCAAGGTGTTAGAAATAAACTCACGTCATGCATCATTCCCAGAAAGACGAGGGGGGGGGGGGAACGAGAGAGGCAGTGTGCGGCGTTGGAGAAGAATGGGGAGAGCTCTTTAGAAGGTTCTCCTAATGGCTAAATATTTATGAGTCCCGTGACCGAGGCCAACTTATGGAAACTAAATCTTTAAACACTTTTTTTGGCAGACGCCCCGCTCACACCCTCCCAGCTTGGCTCTATTACCGGAGAAATTCTTTTGTTCTTACGGAGCTAATAATAGTGAGAGGGGCTGTGCGTTATGTGTGCGCGCTGTCTGTGTCTTAATGTGGTAATGTGTGTGTGTGTCTGTGTGTGTGAGATGAAGTGTATTTATAGCTTCCTACAGCGCCACACTGATCCTGTGACAAAGTTTTTATTCAACTCTGCTTCCTGTCTCTCTTGTCCAATGCACAACCTCACATCTTGGAATCAGATCTGTATACGCAGGAGGCACCAGAGGTCAGGCAGATTAAAAAATATTACATATTCACTATAACTTCACTTACAGTTATAAGTTAACACAATGGGACCCACACCTGAAGTAAAACAAGTGTATACATTGTTTTAAGCATCTGTGGAAATACATTTCCCATCACTGGTTTGTCATGCTCAACAGAATTGGAATGCTTGTACACCTTTTAAGAGACGTATATGTGTTTTATGAACACACACACACACACACACACACAAAAGCAAAGAGATACAGTCTTTATGTCATGGGTGTATATTCCTATGTAATTTGTTGTAGGGCTTGCAAAATCGACACCAACAAGCTCACAGTATAAACAAGCCCTCACCAGTTTTGGATTGCAACAGACAATTAACATATACTGTGTGATTGGTTAGCTCAAATTTAGCTTATTTAGTTATTATTGCTGCTGTGGACCTGCTTGAATTGCAAAGCTACATATATTGTTATCAGTCAAACTTATATTGTTTTGTAATTATTACAGTTTTTATGGCTAGTATTACACATTTTCTACCATTCTTTTTGGCATTGCTACTTTCAGTCTGTTTATTGTTGCTTTTATTGTTTTACATCTCTCTGTCTTTCTGTCTGTTTGTTTTTCTCTCGTCCTCTCACTTTTTGTGATCTCAAAGCCACGAAGTAACTACTACTAAATAAGTCTGGTTCGGCTTAAGGTTTCTGCCTCTGTTTCCCAATGCTTGCTCAACATGGATGAGTTACTGTTGGGTACCTTTTATGGACATTGTAATGACTCTTCTTGTGATTTTGGCGCTATATTCATAATAAAAATGTATTGCTTAATTATTCTCCTAATCACTGCTATCACTAAGCCTTGCTCGGCCAGATCGCTGTGCTATGAGAAACAAGAGAGGTTTGTAGATTGTGTAGGAAATTCTGTCAGAGCCACAGCTAGCACATTATTTCTCAATCCCTCTTGTGCTTTAGATGGCTCTTTAAAAAAAAGGCATAGGAGGGGTTTGGTTCAATTATCTCCCACACTTAAGTGAAATACGCCCCCGATGCTCCTAAGCCAATGGGCTGTGTGTAACGGGAAAAGCTCAATGTAGGAAGAAGCTTTCTCCTGCATTATGCTCAGGTCATTTTCTACCTTTGTAACAGGCACACAGTACAATTACTATTAAGCTCCAGTAATGTGGGTAGTCATTAGGCAAACATAATGACAGTTCATTCAGCAGCAAATCAGGGAGTAACTAACACAAGTGTGTGAGATAATTGAATTAGGACGAGGGTGTGAGAAATGTAGAGGCTTCACCGTGGAGCGAAAATGATCATTCAAAGTTAATAGGCGAACACACACAATTATTAGCTTGGGCCACACCCTATTCAAGCCTGCGTGTGTGAGTGTGTGTATGTGTGTGCTAAGTAGCGCGAACCAGCGTTTAATGCAAATACAGATCTGGAAAATGTCAATAGCGGGGACACAGCACGTGCTAAATGTCAACATGTGTTTTTCAAGGACCCTTGTCGGTGCTGTAATTGGCTCCATTTTTAATATTTCATTTATTTCATGTGTTATTTTCCCCTTTGAAAAAACACAATAACATTAAATATTAGGAGGAATATTTTTTTTACAACAATCCGGGGCCCATGAATATGCAGCTGAGCCTTTGGCGATGAGGTGTTGAAACAAACAGACAAAAGAAGTCAGACAACGGGAGGAAAAACAGGTGAAGGCAGTCTAATCAAACACCTTTCATGTCGCTCCAAACATTAACCTTCATTCCGAGCAAAATAAAGCCGTGAGCACGCACACATATCCAGAAAATTTCCCTCCGGGTCGATGATGAATGAGCAGGAATTATCACAATTTATACACTGAGGCGTTTGTGAATGGTTGTTCTTGTCAGTTGGGATTAACCGTGCAAAAAAATCAAGAAGGACACTGTTTAACGGGCTAAATGTTGATGTTCTGTAAGACTGCATATTTTCTATACCTAGTTTAGATGCTTGTAATGAATATCCATCTCACATTACTATAACAATCTTAATTTTCCAACTGTTAAAAAGGAAAATCAACGGGTCGACTGCGGGTCAGAATTTCTTGGTGAGACATTTGGTGGTAGGAGCAAAGCAATGTCACAGAGGAGAATATAAGGTTTTTTGTGTATTCTGAAAGTCCCAAAACGAAAACAAAATAGAAACCGAGAAAGAGGACGCTGCGTCAAGTGGCTGAGTATGTCTGCCAGCGTTTGCTGCATGCCTGACAGGTTGGACATCATGCCTTTAACACCAAATCTTTGAATACAAGGCCACTTTAGGCATCTTCAATTTAATTAAGTCAGTCCATAATTTAGGTATTTTCTATATTTATATATTGTTGCAATTACTTTGGGCTATAAATGATTGTTGCATAATTTAATCGTTCAAATATCCATCAATCGTGAACAGTGAATTGACCATTTAACAGCCTGGTTTTGTAGTCATAAAGAACGCATTCTGTTTAAAAAGAAACTCTTTGTGTAACTGATGAATAGTTTTTAGCAGATGTAGTTGTTAATAAGGGTAAGAACAATAAAAAAATGCTTTCAAACGTTATGAGTCGTGTATGTGAAAAGTGTGTGGACTTGACCGGTCTGGTTCGAATGTACAGCGTTTGTGAAAAGACTTGAACACTTTGTTTTGTATGCATTGTGTTTGTGCCTTTGCAGATAAATGGGGAAATGCTGATCTCGTTCAAGAGTCGTATGTTGTCACTAGCATTGTTAACTTTATTTTAAAGATATTAAAGAAGATCAGATATTTAATTTGATCAGTGCAGTCACTAAGGCTGTCACTGGAATAGACAGCTACTAGAAAGGTGTTGAAGGTGTGTAAGCAAGTGCTCATAGCGCGTGCATTTGTAGTGTGCAGCACCCCTCAGCAAAACATGTGTTCCTGCATGCATGATTGTGACTTTATCCTGTGTGTGCTTGGGTCCGTACTTTGTATTTTGTTTGACTAGTATGCTAATGGCCATTAACTCACATCATCACACAGTGGGTTCCCACTTAGATCTGAAGAATACTTCAAGGGGAGATGGGCTGTATTCAGTTCACATAAAACCCTCACACTAAGACCCTGTTAGTACGAAAAGTGCCTGAAGCTCATAGTCAAAGTTTTCACAACTCATAGCCAAAATGTGTCATACACAGGGTAAATACGGGCGGCTGCTGCATATTGATCAGGCAGGGGGACAGACAGCAGTGGCAGCTACGAGTAGACAGCCCTGTGTACTCTGTATTAATGTTGAGCCAGTGCATAAAAAGAGGAAGATTAAAGGCCTGTTGAAGATAAAGGATTGAGCAGATGATGTTCGTGAACTGAGTAAAGTACTGTCAATTATGGATGACAGCATAGTGAAAGACTTGGCATTGAAACAAAATGCAGGATAATTTATTAAAGGCTCAAAGAGTAACTGCTGATAGAATCAATATGATTAATGGCCAAAATCGTGAACACTAGATTTTGAAAAACAAAAACCTTTCCCTCAATTCACTAATAAAATTCAACGTTTTTCAAACACCAACGCTATCAAGATTCACAAGTTAAATGTGTCATATAATGCAGAATAACATGGTACTAACTGTTTGCTTCTTATCTAACATGTTGTTATGTTCATACATATATCTTTGGTCAGTTTACGCATAAAAGCCTTTGGTTAGAGTTAAAGAAAGACTAATGGGATTGGTTTACGCCTTGTGTTGATTTGCCGATCTACCGTGACCGCAAGTGGACTTTCTTGGCTTTTATAATACACCACCAACAGTTTCTCTGTGAGTTTAATATGGTCCCTGGAAATATTACCATTGAGCATATGTATGTGAAACTGGTTTTCAAAATACGCTGTTCATGCAAACCTACCTTGAGCTCTCGGAAGAAGATGCTGCTGCGTGCCCACTCCACGATGGAGAAGAGTGTCTGGTCTGCCATCTTGCACATGAGGCCGAAGGTGTTGAGTTTCTCGTGTTTGCCTCGGCTGGCCTGCTCCTGCTGCAGGTAGGCCAGGATCTTGGCCTGCACCTGCGGCTCGTCTGGCTCACACTTAAGCAGCTCTACGATGAGGTGAGGGAAGCTGGGCGGGGAGCCTGACTGGTAGGCATCAACATAGGCGTAGCCCATGATGGACTCTGGCGAGCTGGTGTATGGGTCTGGGTACTCGGATTTGATGGTGCGCGTACCTTGGAAGTGTCCGTAGGCCGCCTGGTAGCCCTGCAGGCTGCCAGCGTGTGGGGGCATCGCCATGCTTACTGGGGAGGTGACAAAGGGGCTGCGGTCGTAGTCTGTGGGGGGCAGTGCGGTGGGGTGATGATGGTGATGGTGGTGGTGGTGGTGACTGGTGTGGTGGCCTGCATGGTGGCTCAGTGGAAGGCCCTTGGAGGCTGCCGAGTGGATGTTCTGGATGGCTGAGGAGATGGTTAGGTCGGTGGGCACGGCTTGCATCACCTGAGTCATGGCCTCGATCTTCAGGCCATTAGCGCGGATCAGCGCCTTCTTCTGCTGCTTCAGGGCCCGGTCGCGTTTGTACATCGGGCCAAACTTGTTACGACCGCCACGCATGCGGTCTGCCCGCACAGCTGAAAGACAGACAATGAGGGATAACAAAGGAGACAAGAAAAGAAGAGGAAATGTTACAAAAACTCTTACATGTTGCACAGTCTTGACAGTGCTCATTTTTGAAAATCTCGTTCTGCTTTATTTTAGCTGCCTAAAATTATACTCACTGCTAAGCGAAATAGGATGCAGAGCATCTTTCTGCCAGCATGCAATAAATTCATCTGCCTAATCTTAAATTTGATAACAGTGATAAAAAATAATTATATACAAATAGGCGATTTTCTTTTTTATGGTCTGTCGGCTCATACAGAGGCATCACTATCAAATGAACCATTCTGAAGAGTACGTTATTGATAACTTATTGATTTATTTGAAGAGTTTTGATCTACAATGAAAATCCCCACATGTAAAAAAATAAACAGTTTTACTAACCTTAAAAAAAATAAACACTTTTGTCAAGAATAGCAGATGACTGATTTCTCAAGATGCAATCCTCTTTATCTTAGTAATACTACAGCATTGCTTCCAGCATGTATATAGAATAAGCATTGTGTTTTGAAACTTGTATGTAGGGCAAAAGTATTCCTGTGGTGATTACACTTGACATTTACCTGTTGACTCCGAAACCCCACAGGTCTTAGAGATAGTGTCGTTACTCATTGACTAGAGACGCAAACTTCTATGAACTGCTCTGCTGAATGATCATTGTACAGCTGGCTATCTCTGTCTACCACTCAGGAAACACACAGCTCAAACACTAGATACTGGGAAAGACTCAGAAAATGTAAATTACATTTCCAAATTGATGTTTTCCTTTTTAATGAATGCAATTTGATTCTGCAATATCTAATAGCTTTAAAGTGCCACTGTCCATTAACAGAAACATTTTCTGCTCCACAGGCTGACAATAAGATTTTTTGTTTCAGATGGACCAAACATACCCTTGATGCCCCCTGTCTCCCCCTCTCTGTGCACGATCCTGTGGTGAGGATCACAACGAGTCTGTGCTGTGGGTATTTCTAATGAACGAGCCGGGCACAAAGTGGAGGGCTATGAGGACCGTGTGTGATCTGGCCAGCTGCTGCCATGGGGAAGCTGCTCTGCTGTCTCCCAGTCGGGGGTAACTGGTGTTAATTATTCATACTTAATTACCTCTTACTCTGACTGGGCTCGAAAAGCCCAGCGTGCAACGAGCTAGCAAGCGTCTGGGAGACCACGCAACATTCAAACACAAATACCAATGTGATATATAATAGTCACGATACAGAGAGGGCAGGATAGGGGGTCTGAGTTTTGGGGTGTGGAGGGGCAGGCACACATATATAACACACACACACACACACACACACACACACACACACACACACACACACACACACACACACACACACACACACACATCACTCACTGCCTTGGGAGTGATTTTAATGACCTCCGTCACAAAAATGTCTGTCACTGATCTGAGCAAGAGGAACCAAGAGGAAAGACACACGAACACACCTGAAAATACACTCTTCAACACACATACTCACTGTGATATAATATTAAACTAAACACACACACACACACACACACACACACACACACACACACAAATCACAATGACCAATATGGAGTGCATCACACATGGGTTCCTATCTCAAAGAGAGATGGCCAGAAGCATCACCTCCTTGGAGATGACTCAAATGGTATGTAATTTATACACAGTGATATACACACACAGACATTCTCATACACACACAATCATTACCCAACATGCTTGGAGTCAACTTCAGTGCCCACTTAAGAAGGCTCAAGAATATCACTTGCATTGAAAAATTGATCAAAATAATAAGGAGCCGTCAAACGTATCTATTATACATTATTGTAGAGCGAATTTAACTATTAATGATTTCTGCACAACAGCGTCATTAACGAGCTGAGAAACTAATAGTAAACCCTACTGGGAAAACAGAATTAGGCCTCACTGCCTTCTCGCCTGTCTCCTCGGACCCAGGGACTAACATCATATCATGAAAATCAGGATTGGAGGGGGTGTACCGCACACACACACACACACACACACACACACACACACAAACATACTCACACACACAAACCCAAACACACACACACACACACACACTTAGAGGCACACACAGAGTGTTTCTAATTAAACAAGGTGATTTGCATACATGTAAAATACATTAATATTTGAGGGGGAGGTTTGGGGAGGGAAGTGCATGTGTGTGTTTGACTGAGGAGGAGAGCTATTTAAGGGGCTATGTGGAGCATTGAGCTTAAATTGTCAAAGTCATCGGATGACCATGTAACTTTAGAAGACAACCATTTCATCCAGAAAAAATGAAAGGAAAAGTTTTACAATTTTGAGGTTGTAAAGTATCAATAATTTCTTGCAATTTTTTTTTGTATAGGTTAATAAACACAGCAGTTACTGAATAACTTGTCCTAACGGGGGTTTGTTATTGACCTAAACTCATAGGTCTGTCTGTAGTGCCAAGAGAGTGACGTATTTAGTGTTTCATGTTTGTGGTTTGTGGCATAAACTGAATAATTGCCCTGAAAGCGACAGCCATCACTGCTGCAGATACAGACACAGAAGGCAGACAGATACAGAAATGCAATTTTAACAGAAAATCAAAGAAAATGTTATTTTAAGTGCTGGACACTCTGCTTGATTGTCAAGAATTGTTTAACCCTCAGGCATCAGTTTAGTTTACTACCCTCTTAAGTCACTAAGGAAAAGAATGTCCATAATGATGCATGAGGGTTAAAAACACATCACTGGTTGTTCTGCTCAGACAAAAATTGTGAACTAAGTAATCAGTTAATAAAAAACATGAAGAGAATATATGAAAATAATTAGTTTAAATAGAAGTTATGTGAATAGGCAATGAGCTGGGGGCTATTGTGGGTTAGCAGTGAGGCTTGAGAGCTAAAACCAGGCTGAAAGGCTAACAGGCTGACACTGTCTTCCACTCTGAATTGCCCTGACTTACTGTTTCTTGCACACATACATCCATAAATCCACAAACTGACCCAACCTAAACCCTGTTCCTCTTTCCCAAAAGTCTCCAGTACCCTGTGTTCACAACATTTCAAACATATTATAACACATACAGACATACACAACCTGAAAACACACAATTTCTATGCACACATACACTCACTCACACACACACACACACACACACACACACACACACACTCACAGCCCTCAGCGCTTATATCCTCTGATTTATGGTTGTTTAATATACAGGAATATTAAGCGTGCGTAGGTGAGGATCCCTGTCGCCCGCCGGCATATTAATGGGTCCCGCGGAGGCTTGCTGACACCCTGTTTGTCATGTCGGGGCCCCGGCCCCTGCTCCGGATGCGCCCTATCCCATGCACACACATGAATACCTATGATACCTATGCATAAGTAATGGGACAGCTCCCCGGCTTCTACTGCAGGTACTGGGAGGCTGATGGAAGACAAATCAGGGGGAGAAAGATGGAGACAGGGAGGAAATAAAAAGTGGAGGAAGAGGGATAGAGCTACAGGGAGGAATATACTAACAGTCAAGTGGTGTCGCTAATTTTTGCTGAAGGGCTATATTGAAGATTTAATACCTGATTTATAAAATCAATAAAAATTAATTTATGATTTATCTAGCAGTTGCTGTTAGTGAGTTAAATTATAATTTATTGCTAACATTTTAATGATATGACTGTCATTAACTAATTTTCTGAGGTTATATTCAAATACAGTTTTTGCGTCCTGTTACATCCGGGCTTTAAGGGGATTCATAAGTGAGGGAAATATTAGGCAGTTCACTGAAGCATATAATGCAAGGTAACTCTTAGCGAGCATAAAAAGAAAATCATACCAGTGGGAGCTATTCGGGTACGGCATGGTCCATCAGCTTTTGTGAGCGATGTGCTCGTGGGTTAAACCTTATTTGGATGTGGACTTCATCATTTTTCTCAATGACTCAACACTGACTGAGAAGTTACAGTGCAGGCTTTTCTTTATAAAACAGCTTGCTATGTGCAGGCTATACCTGCGTGTTTATTATATTATATTAATATATTTCTTTCATTCAATGTTGTTTATGGTACAATGCGCTGTCAGCCCCTAAAAATAGCTTATTATATAAATTGAATGAAGTCAATGCATTTTCCAAAAGGAAAAAATATTCACTTTTTATAATTTCATGACAAAAAACAAGATATCTAATATGACACATTTTATAAACCAATAACATTTTCGGTTATTGATCACTTAGATTAATTTGGCAATAATTAGTGGGACAGTTGCTCTTCACTCTCACAGATGGTTAAACATAATGGTCGAGGTTATATGCAGTATTTTAAAAAACACATATTGAATGTATTCATCTTGACTCCAGATTATGATAACCCTATGAAGGGTTTTCTTTCACCATGCAATGGCCAACTTTGGTTTAAATTTCTTTTTGTGTTGTTTTCAGTAACAACCACTCAAAGTGATCTCACTGTGTAGGGATGGGCAGATACACATGTAACAACACTGTTTATGTCACTCTGCCTTTCTCCGCTCTAAACATTAGAAGCACACCCAAACACACACACATCTTTACAGATACCAGCGTCACATCAAATTTCAAACAGCGAACAGCATCCCATTGGTTGGCAGACATTTAATAAACAGGAAGTACACAGGACAATACAAGATAGGAAAAGAGTCAATAGTCTCACTAAACACACTTTAAAGTTCCTAGACTTCCTGAATGCACATGTTGCTGCAAGCTGCTACGTAATGAAATGAAAAGATTGCAATAACTAAGCACATGACCCCAAACCTCCTTTTCCTCTAAAACCACGACTGTAAACACACTTTTCTTTTCAGATCAAGCGGCAGCTTCTCCCTCGCGCCTGTGGCCCTCTGACCACCTTTTTGGGCTCCTCATGAATAAATGTATGTGTTTACCAGGAAGAGCTGCATGTGTGTGTTGAGGGGTGTCAGCTTTTTATGTACGGGAAGACTTTACTGGTCGTGACAGGGGTCGCCCACCGCAGCCTCTGGCCCCTGACAGAATGCTGCGGGGCCCATAGTGCCCCCGAGCTGAAAGCTATACCGCCAGCAAAACTAGTCAAACACCCAGCCCCCTCCCCTCCATGTCAGCTGGAAAATGACAGGCCGGGACATTGTGCCCAGCGGCCATTCACAATTAACAGCAATTAATTACACGGCACATGGCAGGTAGAGGGAGAGGAAGCCTCTGGAAAGATTTTAGTTAGGCTGTCTTTGCTCGACTTTCACCCTCCAAGGGTCTTATTTCTTTTACACATGAACTTTTCACAACTGTGTGTCAGCATGTCAGGAGCTTTGGGAATTTTAATTTGGATTAAATTACAAAAGTGCTTACAATTCTGTTATAAAATTAGACTTAAACTGTATGAATAACAACAACTTATCTCACAAAAAGACAGCAAATAGTACAAAAATGAGAGCAAATGAATGACTACTACAGTATTAACTTTCAAATCCTCTATCTCACGCTTGCTGAAGATAACCTTCAGGTTGCTTTATTCCGAAATGAGAGATTTCTGAATAAATGTCCCAAATTATGTGTATAGAATGAATTGATTTTAAATATTATTTTTGAGCATTGGATGAACTTTTCTGTCACTTCTAGACAGCCGTGTTTGAACAAGCTCCTGAGCCACGTTCAAATCAAACAAAGAGGCTTCGTAGCGACCGGCCAAACGTATCACCATTACTATTCTCTCCCTGCCGCCAAGTTTAATATTTTATCCATTACCCTGTCTGGCAAGTTTAAGTGCAGCGTCGCTACCGGATACCCCCCAACTCCCCCTGACCCCGTCTCAAATACTAATAATCATTGCTGGACTTCAACGTGGTGGAAGAAATTAAAGGTTTCACTTGACAAAGTTCTGGGTTTACATTTTCATGAGTAGATATTACTGAGATGTTCATTGTTAAAATGTTAAAATAAATATCATCTTCGCCTTTCATACAGGCAATCATTATGTCAGAGCAGGTATGAAGCTTTTTTTAAGGTGGAAATGTCAGTTTAGAATTACACTTTTTAAATCTGAATGGAACTTGGAAGTATTATTTTCACTCCACGTCTCCAAAAAGTTCAAGTGCTATGATTAACCATATTCACATTTAAACAAATGGATAAGACAAGCTCTGATTTTTTGCTAAAACTCTGGAAGAAACCTCTCTGCTGAAGTCCAGAAGCAGTCAACCTCCAGTTTTAGCTGATGCGTGTCATATTTTTTCCCCTCCCTGACCGTCAGTAATTGCGCACAGACATGATCATCTTGAAAAATAAATGATGCAGCTCGCAGAATGAAATAACACCGCCTAGGTCTGCTTCTCAACTTATACAGATGTTTACAGCAAATTCTAGATCACATTTTAGCAAGCTGTATTTAATGTTAAACTCCAGAATAGACTAAATCTGTGGTCAACTATTCATGAAATAGTACAGAAAGAAAAACAGAACCTAATGTGCACTCGAACAAGATCAATACTTTCCCTAAAAATTAAAAAATTAAAATCATGGTTTGTAGGGCAGGACGCCTCCTTGTTAGTAGCTAAGGTGGGATGTAACTAAGTAATTTACTTAAATATTGTACCCCTTGCATCTTTTTTTAGTATTTGCATTTTTTATCTGCCTTATCCTATTGCTCTTCCACAGTTAGGAATAATACAAATGTAATGTTTTTCTCCAACATGTTTTAGTTACTACAGAAGTTACTTCCACCCAGCATACAAAGAGTTTAAGTCAGCTACACAAAAGCACCTACAAATGTCAAA
Organism: Labrus mixtus; assembly: GCF_963584025.1. NCBI lineage: Eukaryota > Metazoa > Chordata > Actinopteri > Labriformes > Labridae > Labrus > Labrus mixtus. Next base: position 22,263,213 of record NC_083614.1, on the reverse strand, counting down.
TGTATCTAACACATGAGTTCATCAGTAATAATAACCAAAATATTTATGTATGAGAGTATATAACATACAAAGAACATTTTATGTCAATGTTTTTCAATGGCATGATATTTTCAGTACAGGACTTCCACTTGTGATGGAGTTTAAAAAAAAAAAAAGTTTTAAAATTGCTTTACAAAAGTAAAAGGTCTGATTACTAAATCCACCACCGCTTACTGGACAGTCCTACATTCATAACTAGTAACAGCCATCTGTCCTGTCTGAAATCACAGTAACTCTGTATGATTCACTGTTTTAACATGAAGAGCCTTTCTCCTTTTTTTGCAAAAGAAAGTGCCCTGTTATAATTTGAAGATTCCCAGACTTTGCCAGCCACACACTTTTGACCATCCTCTGTTGAACACCTCTGTTACATCTCATCATAACTTAGTGTGATACGCAAACACATTTTAAAAAAATAGATGCAAAAGGGACAGCCATAAGCCAAACACCTAAACAGTAAAAAAAGAATGTATAGCCGTACCTTCTAGCTTCATGCCGACGGTGAGGCACTTCTGGAAGCGACAGTATGGGCAGCGCTTCCTCTGGGTTTTGTCAATCTGGCAGCTCTGGTTCTCGATACAAGTGTAGCGCTTGTTGTTCTGGACGGTGCGCTTGAAGAAGCCCTATGGAGAGAAGCAATTAAGACGTCAACCGGCTTGACCCCTGCATTGCCATGGTAATTGGCCCATTCAAACTCCCAGGTGGATGGAGGGGGACAGGCTTAATGGATACACGCACACACACCCACACCCACATCCACACACAAAAAAAAATATAAAGCAAGACATGAATACACACCTTTGACAAATGAAACTAATTGCAGTCTTTAAAAAAAAGTTTTTTTCAAATTTGTATAACTCATTGACTGAGGATATCATTCATAAACGTATTACTTACACCAGAAGTAGTACATTAAACTTCTCCCCATATATGCTTCGTCTTTTCACTGAATGATAAAGATTTAAAATCAATTATTTTCTGTCAAAAATACTTTTCTCAATGTTTTCAGTCCCCTTAAAGACTCTGGATTTTACGAGGAAAGCATCTTTTCAGCTCCCCGCTTAATTATTGAAAAATATGAGCACAGGAGCCCAAAAGATCCAATAAATTATATCCATAATTCACAGTTCCGGGATTATAGAGATTCATACCTGCAACGTGGAATTAATGATAAGCAGCAGCAGGGAAAATCAAACCAGGGGGAAGATGGTTTTAACGTATTCTAGATCCATAACCTAGGAGGAGAATCCTTAAACCTGCTCTTTAAAAAAAAAAAAAAAATTAAAAAGAACGTGCTGTCAATATCTCACCGAACCCAAATTTAATTGACAATCTGCATTGCCTTTTATGTCCAAAAAATCCACCACACTCTGTTTTTGATTATCGACTTCTCAGTGTTAAAAAATCTATGCTTCAGAAGGAACTCTCTCTCTAATTTTCCATTTAGTGCACAGCTTGTGCTATAAATATCTGCACCAAACTCGGTTCTAGTGTGCCTTAAAGACCACACAATATCATGTCTGGAGATTAAGCGGGCAACATTCACAGAAAAGCATTCACTTCAAGCAATCAAAGGTCAACGCTTTACTTATTTTCTGTGTTAAACCCAGAAATGTCTTTTTCTGATACGATAAAAACTAAAAAGTTCATCATTCATACTGTAAAGTGTCAAATATCAACATATTATCTAAAATATGAATACTAATCTAAAATTATGTGCTATAAAGACAATTTTAAGCAATTCATAAAAGCAGGGTTAAATGTCCCATACCAAGACCTCTCAGGAGAAAAGTAGCAACAGGATTCAGATTTACTGCATGTCATTGCTGGCCAGCGGTTCCAATATTTCACCTAGCTTTGCTCATATTAATTTCCCTTTAACTTCTACATGTCATATATATATATTGAATGTGTATACTGTGCAGTATTCCTCTGATCAAAGTCAGTATAGTAGAACGACAAGTTTCTGATCTTTTAACTGTGTTTGTGCTCCGTCTCTCAGGCTGTCCGTGTGTAATAGGAACCATGAAGCCCGTTCCAGCTTGTTGTTGTTATTCCAACAGGTATGATGTGGCACCATGTTTACTTTATGCGATGTGGCGCTTTCCATGAACTAACACTGCGTTGATGAGGAAAGGGTTGTGTGTGTGTGTAAGTATAGAGCATGTACGCAAAGGAGGTGAGATTATCTGAGGGATAAAGAATCTTTGCTTACGTGATTTTCCTGTGTGTGTCTGTGTACACATCTCTTTGTGTGTGTGTGTGTGTGTGTGTGTGTTAGTTAATGTATGTGTTTCTAAGCCCAGAAACTTGCAAACCCAACCACAGCTAAAAAATATGTCTCAGATTTTGAAAATATTAATCTTGCCCTGGTAGCTATACAAAAAACAAGACTAAATTGCCTTTTTTTTCATTTGAATAGAAAACTCAGAATAGAATACGACTTCGGTTTTCGCACAGCTGTGGCCATTACAGTGGATACAAATGACTCTGCCTGTCTGATAACGGATATTTAATGCTAATATCAGCCTGTAACGTCGACAAACTGATATATCAGTTCCGCCCTGACAATCCTACTTTCACTGAATAGATTGCATGCATTTTAGAGATAATCAATGATGAGCTCCAGGTGATCAATCAATATTATTCATGTTTCAACAAGGATATGCAGCGCTTCATAAAAGAGCTCTTCATCTACTTCCTGCATGCACACACACAAACACATCAGAGAGTCTCTGTTAAACTGGGAAGTGTGTTTGTGGTTGCAGCTCTGTGCTGAGGCAGAAAACAGCAGAGATGCCACTGACGTCTCCCTTCAAGCAAGTGCTTTGCATCTCAAGGTCAATAATATGGGATCAAATCTATAACATCTGCTTTGAATAATGACCACATAGGCAAGAAATGTGCACTGCGGCATCAATACTGCAAGCTGCAATTTTTACACTGAATAGTGTTAACACAAGAGACATTTGTCTTAGCTTAATTTTGTGCTGACAGCTTTACTGGGCGAACAAAAAAAAAACTCCAGTTCTGCCTGTTAACTCAGTAGTGAGAGCAGTGGAAAGAGGCACAAAGGAACAAACAGGTTGATGATAGAGCTCACACTAATGGCAGCAACTGTTTGCTTTGCCGTGTCCTCATTATTAACATGGCTGAAACACAATGCTGCCGTTCTCTTTATGAACATGTGATGACTTCCAAAGAAGAGGATTCAGGCGTGTGCACACACAGACACTATTATTATGCACTTTGCTTCCACACCTCATGTGTTTGGTGTTGGCAAAAAAACTACAAAAGCAATTTGCACGCTTTCCACTTTAGATCCCTCTGACACCCACAGGAAAACTTTGTTAGATCAACTGTCACAACAATATTTGACCCTCGGCCTCTTCACCTCCGATTTGCCTGAAACTTTGATGGCAAGGAAAATAAATCTTTACAGTGTCGTTCCACATGTTGCACATCAGTCTGGACAAGAATGTCGGCTAAATACACAGCCTGCAAAAACGGAACTACAAAAAATGCATCGCTGTAGAGGAAGAGAGGCTGATGCATTAAGTTAAAGATGATGTAGAGAAACACTTGAGCCGTACTATTGTTTATGGTATGTAGTGTAAATTGCATCATGAAAATGTGGCTGTTTCTGCAATATTTACAGAAATATTTTTAAATGTATTTTAAAAAGTGGGCATATTAACTTAGTCCTGCTTTGCTTATAAATACACTGTATGCACACAGGTGATGACAAAACAATAAATATTTAGCCTTCACATCTGATATGACCGCCTTGGATGCTCTGTAGGAACTTCAAAATAAAAGCACTAATTAGGCAACTACTAATAATTAGGACCTCATCACCACAAGATGAAATGTTTGGCAATTATTTCAGATAACAACACAGATGGGGCAATCATAATGGGCACAAAACAGACACTCCTATTTTCCAGGACACTTACCTTGCAGCTCTCGCAGGTCAGCAGTCCGTAGTGATAGCCTGAAACCTTGTCTCCGCACACGGGACACATCTCGTCCAAGTCTTCGTCATATGAGTAGTCCATCATTTTGAAATGGGGAGCTGCAGATGGGACACAGAGAGGAGTGTTTTTTCAGCGCTTAGAAATCTCTTTTCCAAAAGCCCGCTTTCATCCATCAATGTGAACCACGCGGAACCCCTCGCGCGACGTAACTGAGTGAGATTTTGTACTAAGTTATGACTGACTTGTCGAGGTTTAGTTTGAGGAGGTGGAGACGATTCAAAGTCGATTTTGGACTGAGTTGAAAGGACGCGACCATTTATTTCTCCTTGTTGCCGTCTTCTCTTCTACATTCGCTGCAGACAGGAGACAAAATGTATTTAAAATAAGGGAAGAAAGCGCATGAAAGTGGGCCTCATAAATATGCATGCATCTAAGTCATGAATTCGCTGGGGGAAATGAAGAGATATTAGAGTTAAGGATTGGAGGAGAAAATGTTACCGCCCACAGACAAATGAAGACACACAGAGAAGCCCTTATCTCTGCAGGCGAGCTAAAAAAAAAACATGCAAAAACATGTAAGCTGCAGACCAGTTTATTTGTTTTATTTTATTTGTGTGTTACTATGTAAACGCAACATTTTAAGTGATTTTCTGCATACGCTGGAACAAATAGTCCATTTTAGAACTCGATGATATGCCTATTTTGAAATTATGTTCCTAAAGCAGATTCCGGTATTATTTAAATCAATATCAAAGAAAGACAAGGGAAAACATTTAAAATCAATTACTGCATGGAAATATAGACTTTCTTAACAAACGTGGATTTTTGCAAGATTGTCATGTTTTTTTTTTTCAATTCCCTTAACTTAAAACAGCTCAAATATTATTGCCCTCTGTTGTTTGCACCCCTTCGCCCTGTGCATTAGACATACTTGTCTTGATACGAGTGTGTGTGACAGCGCAAAGCAAACAGTCAGGCTGACATTTACAACAGTTGCAAGAGCATTTATGGGACTAATCATAAAAAACAACCAAGATCAAACAGGAAAATCTCAGTGCATGTGGCTGTAAAAGTGGAAATATTTTGCCATCAGAAGGCCCTCACGCACAAGTTGCTGCCCTACTTCAGAAGCCACTCATCTGCTCACACATCAGACCGTTTAATTAGACATGATTTCTGGTTTGTTAACGCGTCGCCCTGCTGGGAGCCGCGCTGCGTATTCCAGCTGAAGCAACAAGTTCCACCGAGCTGCCTTTTTTTCCCTAGTGCAATGTTTTCTGCTTGAATGTGATTTAATGATTGGATTTGTACGGCCTGTTCTCATGACGCACGTCAGACCCAGATTTTCACAAATTTAAACAAATTGAAACAATTGAAATCAACATGATCGCTTCAGCGAATGAGGCCTTGGTAAATAGTAAAAGTAGCAGCTTCCTTTTCGGAAATAGTCCCAGCGAAAGAACATAGGCTACCGAAATTTTTCATGAAATAACCCTGATTACTCCTTTAACATTGTACAATCTCTATACTGTTGTTCTTTGTATCATTTTGTTAACCACGGGTGGGACTGACATATTAAGAAACCATTTCGTCACAAGACTCTGTACATATATGTATTTTATTTTTTTTATTTTTTTTCATGAAAAGACATGGTTACAGAGTTGAATATGGTGAATAGAACCCTCCTGCAAAACGGAGCTATGTGCATTCAGAGTGTGCAGGTTACATTGCTTTACAAGGTGCAGACACACACAGGTCAGACCCTCAACTGCTGGCTCATGCCATCTCGCCATAAAAAAAGAAAAAAAAAAAAGAAAAAAAAATGTGTGAGGAAAGCTGATGATTTAAAAAAAAAATCACCTTTGAGGTTGAGCTACCTTTTTTTTTTTTTAGCCCTGCGTAAAAAAAAGTAGATAGGGGCTCTCTAAGCAGCCACTCCTTGTCTTGTGAGTATAGTATGTTATCAGCGGCTCATAAACCACGAGCGGGCTAATTGATTGTCCGTGTATATCGCTGGGAAATGCCAGCAGGGGAATGAGGGCAGACGAGTCAGTCCATCTTTAAATAGACGGCGTTTCAGGAGCACTTTCATGAAACACACCAAGAGAAAATATTTGAATGTTTGCCGCAAGTATGCCCAATTCTTTTTTCCCCCAATTTCAAACTAAACATTTTTAAACTCTTTATTGTCACAAAATAAAAAAATAAAAATCTGTTTTCCTCTAATTATTTAACATTATACGTGCATTAAAACAACAGAACAAGCGTTTATATAAAATAAAACTGTAATAAAATAAGTTAACCTGGATGAGCATTTTACAAACAGTACTTTGTACCCTTTCCAAAAAGTACTGGAGCCTTACTTTTAATGTGCATTCGTGTTCTGAGCTAAGATTTTAGTAAATGATCAACAGCAATCTGATAAGCATACCATATTATATTTGGATTATTTAGCTACATAATGAGCATTTTTTTTTTGTAAAACAATAATTTAAAAATCCAAGCGGAATTATATAGCTTCTTTGACAAAAGTTTAATGATTCGATGTCAATCAGATGAAATTTCCTAAATCATGATCTGAAGTTTTTTTTTTTTTTTTTTTGACTCGATTGCTCTTTATAGAGACACATTTTTAACCAATCTTGGATATAAATTATTGCACAGATATCCTTGATCTTAACGCACAAGGCTTCCGCAAGCTCCCGCAAGTGACAGCTGGACAATTATTGTTTGATCACCGGCAAAGAGCAAGGAAAGTGTTTTTCCTTGCTCCATACTTGCACCATACTTTCATATATTTATTTCATGTAGGCCTAGAGAATAAACGACAATAAAAGAAACACATTCTCTAATCATGATATCTATGATGACCTTCACATGTCTTTTAATTGAACGTGCCGATCATCCAATAAAAGCCCACAAACACTCAGCAGTCACTGGCCTGCAGTGTCTTCAAAAAATACTTTGTATGCAAGTGAGCTCAAAAGTTTTGGTGACATTCAGGTGCGCACAGAGAGGTCGTATTGAATCCTGTAACGCTCCGTACAACTACTGAGTGGACCCCACATGAATCTGTTTTAGGTTGTAAGTGATGGAAATTAACTACAGCTCTTACCTTGCATGTTCCTTGGCATGTGCCCTTGTTCTCCATACGATCGAGAGAGTCCCAGGGATTCAGTCTCGGCTTTGGGCAGCATGTCAGCGCTGCCGGCCTGAGCTGGAGACTCCGCACCGCTCGGTGGGACACCTGAGCGGGACAGGCAGACGTTCCCACAAGCACAACTCTAAACGTCCCGACAGTGTGTTTAGGTCTTAATTGCTTATTTATTCTGTCCTTCTCTCTGTTTGATTTCCAATTACCGGACCAAGCTCTGAATATGCAGCCTGGTTAAGGCTGTCTCCAAACGAACGGGTAGCATAGCCGGTGTGTGTCTTTTTGAGTTAACTTCACTGAATTTCGCATAAATTTATGAGCTAACGGACCGGATTAATCGCGCAGAAAACGGACGAATGGTTCCTTCAAAACTTTTCGCGGAGTTACGCGCAGAGTTAGACAATCGCTCTCACTTTAACGAGAAGATTGCACAGCGTCTGGATTAAAAGACAGTGGTAATTTTCCCTTTAGCTTTTCCAACAGTCTTTTTGAACGCGTGACCCATTAAAGGTGGACTGTCAGTGTTACTTTCAGCCTTAAGCAGACGAGTACGTGCCGACGGGGCCGCCCTCTCCTATGCGTAAAGTCAGATTCGATGTGTCGGTCGGACTGTCTGGAGATGTGGAGACCTCTCCTCCTCCTTCTCCTCGCGGCTTTGTTTACTCCGCTCTCTCCAATCCGGGGCGCATGCGGTCGTCTGACATCATCTCTCCCCGGTCCAATCAGGTGAAGAGACCGGCAAATATTGCCTCAAACTCTACACTTCCCTATCTCCAAAATCTCAGCTGTTTAATCCCGTTAATGATGGATTTTTTTATAAGCGGAGCGAGAACAAGGAAATCAAGCGAGGTGATGCAACTGGGTGTGAGAGCAGACTCTCCACGAGCGCACTGTGAGCAAAGGCAGCACGCGAGGTATGTAGATTGGAGCGTGTTGCAGCACATAGACATACACTCATGCGCGAACACACACGTCTATTACATATTTTGTTTTTAGAAGAAACTCTTCTACATAGATTTTATTAGATTATTTTAATGTCCCCAATTATCAATTTAAGCTTTGACTTCATCACTCATGTGATCTAGCAACAATTCCCTTGAGCATGAAAAAGTCAAGATGTGATCAAATACAATGTAAGATTTCTTTCTTTCTTTCTTTCTTTCTTTCTTTCTTTCTTTCTTTCTTTTATATTTGTATAATACATCTGAAGAGACATCGTACATTCGAGCCATGTAAATGAAGAAAGTCAAAGGCCACTGTTGCATCAGTGTCTTTCGGTTTCGTTTGTTCAATTTAATGGAAACGTGAGCAGCTCCGGCCTGAGGCTTCGAATGGCCTTTATTTTCGGACCAACTCAGCCCCTTACGCAATAAATTATACCTTTGCTTCTGAAATATTATCAGTAATTGGCTGAGCAGGGATCAATTAGAGATCTGACGTCAGACTTGGGCTATTTAACACACAAAGACAAAGCATAATTATGCGTGTAGTCCCCATATAGAGCTATATCACGCGCTACAACACACACCCACACACACCTATACACGTGTTTGGATACATAGTTTATCATATCGTCGCTGTGGGTCAGTGAGACAAAAGAGTCACCCGGCCAAGACCGCGAAACACACTTAAAGGGTCGCAGGGGGCGCGCGTCACACACACAAACATGCGTGCAAAAGTAGTTTAAAAAACGAGCCATTCACAACCAGCAGAGAATCACATAGTTTACATTTAAAAATGTACATAAAAATGATAAATCATGAATTTTTAGGGGGGCATAACACTGAGATGTACGCCTGGAATAATACAAAAAAAGTGTCCTTAAAAAAAAGAATCTAATTCATCACACTGTTGTGCATCCTCTGTTTTTGTGTTTCTTTAATTTACTAGTACATTAAAAAAAATGAACTAAATGTGCTTATTTTATTACTTTCTAAGAGTTTGCATTGTGCGGGCTTCTCACCTGATATGACCCATCAAATCCTCCTCTGACCCTTCATTGTTAAGCAGGACTATTACTCGAAAAAAAAAGTAAAACAAAGTAAAACCAAAATATTTCAATAGCACAATTGGATTTATTACACATAGGTTTAACTTGTACCCAGTACATGAAGGAGCTTTTGAAACCCAGTAAAAGTATACCACTAATGAGATTGTAAATGTCATAGTCATACAAACACTCCTCTGAAAATATCATTGTATGCAATATAGTTTTTATTTAAGATATTTTAATACAAAAAAAATGCATTTTAAAAGTTTTTATTACAGAGGAAACACTTACAACAAGACATCGTCACTTAATTTTGTGGTGCAATGACGTCATCAGCACCTTGTTCATATGAAAGGCAGTATAGGCACACACAACAGACTCACCTGCACTAACCAGGTCCTCTGTGAAAATAACTACTTTTGCATAGTTTTCCCATCATCAATCCCCCACAAAAAATTTACCCTGGAGCCCTGCATTAACAATGAGTTTTCAAAACTGTTCCTTAAATGTGTCCTTCCTGTAAGTATCCCCTTTGATTATGCAATATTTTCCTTCATGCATACATCACAAGTCTTTGTTTTCTTCATTAAAAGAGTCAAATAAGTGTGATGGAATATATATGTTTGATGACTGTAACTTTCAGACAGATACATTTGATGCATTTTGTACAAACAGATATAGATTCATTTTACAGTATCATCATTTTGTGAGCAGCACATCAGCCACAGTGTTGGCATGGAGCAAGAGTTTCCACCAATCAGCTGGACTCTCTTAATACTGGGCTCTGATTGGTTTAAGCTTGGTTGCTTGCAGGCAGGGGGGCGGAGTCAGGGGGAGAGGACAAGTAGGGGCAGAAGAGGGGAGGGGGTTGCAGGTTAGGTTATAAAATGACACAGAGACTGATAAGACCATCTCTGGCAAGATAGTGCTGCTGGAATGATTAACCTCTATGAGAGAGGGAGGGGGGCATTGTGGGGGCTGTGATGAAAAGCCACATTGGACACAGAGGAAAAATAAGACAGGTCAACAGGTTTAAAGACAAAATGACAAAGAAACGTACAAAAATAAAATGATTCTAACTGAATTAAAAAGCACAGAGAAGAGAGGAGAGAGAGAGATAGAGAGAGAGAGAGAGAGACGAGAATGAGAGTCACTAAAGTTAAACTTTACTGACATGGAAACAGTTTACAGTTTCAGGTGGTAAAAGTCACATCAGAAGAGAAGGACTCATGCCGACAACATGACTCAAACTTTGGACTAATCCTTCTGCCACGTTTCACTGCCAGGTTTGGATTTATCTGATTGACACTCATACACACATAAAAACACACACACTTCCGATACTTTCATCAACAACATTGTTGGTAGTTTGATTAAAAGGTGAAAAACTATTTTAATAAATGAGGAACTTATATGCATTATTTTTCTCTCTCTCTCCTTCTGTGTGTGTGTGTGTGCGTGTGTGTGTGTGTGTGTGTGGGTGTGGGTGTGTGCGTGTGTGTGTGTGTGTGTGTGTGGGTGTGTGCGTGTGTGTGTTGGTGTGTGTGAGTCAAGTTAGCTGTGTGTATATGACCATGTGGGAACCCGGTGGAGACAAGTGGATTTTTTTGCATGCAAGTGTGACCGTGTGTGTGTGTGTGTGTGTGTGTTTGTGTGGGTGCATATTCGTGTTCATGAATGAGTGTATGTCTGCATGCATGTCATCTGTTGTGATCAAATAACAATAGCCTTGAAATTGTAACACACACAACATCATTAAATCATAATCATCGCACACTTGCTATTCACAACCAGGAAATCACCTATCCACTCCCACCCACCGGACACACAGGCATGCACACACACACACACACACACACACACACACACACACACACACACGCACACATGCACACACACACACACACACACACACGCACACACACACACACACACAGACACACACACACACGCACACACACACACACACACAGACACACACACGCACTCATGCACACACACACACACACACACAGACACACACACACACACACACACACACACGCACACACACACACACACACAGACACACACACGCACTCATGCACACACAAACACACACACGTGCACACATTTACACAGACACCTCTGTTTTCTGTATTGAAAGCAAAATGTAAACAGTCTTCTGGTCCAACAATAGTGCAGGACCCAGCGTACAGAGCGACAACTTCCACAACAAAACAAAGAAGGTGGAGGTGTGACACAAACATGGTGTGACTATTGTAAACAAACTACATACAAAAAGATTAAAGAAAAAAAGTTATGTTGCTGTCTAGTTTTAACTGTAAGAATCAGATACAAATATCGTTAGTACTACACAAATGTGTTGAGAAATACATCCTGCACTAAGAATGATTTATTTAAAGTAATTTATCTGGAAACAAAATGAATGGACACCCAATGTTGTCCCATCTTTTAGCTCTGTTTTGTTCTCCTCCGACTCCTGAGGAAAACATTTGGCTTGTCCATTCCTAATAATTCTAAATTTTAAAGTATATGTGGTGACTATTGACTTTGTGGCTTAATTTAAGCCATTTTTATCAGACACAGTCATAAATAAATTCAAAAATAAAATAGACGCGGGCCGAGTTCGCGGCCGAGTCCGCGGCCGCATATCGGAGAATAACACAGAGAACATGACAGCTACTTTGTGGCTTATATTCAGTCATTTTAGTCAGATACAGCCATGAAACTCTGGATTTCTCCATAATGAAGGATGACAGCATTGTGTACCCGCGTGCTTGTGCATGAAGTGTACCGCGCCGAAGAATACCTCTCTGAAGTGTGCCAAAGCCAAGGAAGTGTACCGTGCTTGAGCACGGCACGGAGCGGTCACACTGGCCAAACGAACTGGACTTTAGGATTGAAGCGTGCTTGGGCACGGTACGGATGGCCAGTGTGACCGCGCCCTCAAAGCATGAGCTGAGGTCCGCTTCTGGACCAATGGCGCTTGTGCATGTAAGTGAGGGGCGTGGCTTTTGAGGGAGCACAGAGGGGAGGGGGTGGGTGCAGAAGGAGCACTGAGGGAATGCTACTTTAAAAATCATGCTAGTTTTCGAAAATGACCAACCACGCCTTTAAGCTATGTACACTTTTGTTATTGCTTTGGTCTTCAACCATCCTCTCCATGTTCATCATCATCTCTGTTTTATGTCTTTGCATGTTACCCAATTATTTTGCACTAAGATTTAGAACGAAGTGATTCAAAAGTTTAGATGTTCTCCGTGACCACTTTATTTTGCTGCACTAAAGCCCCATACTGTTTGTGCTGGCTCTGTATTAATCAACGTTGTGAAATACAATTTGTGATTTTGAAGTGTTTCGTTCATTTAAACAGATGGTCAAAATAAAAGAACAAAACACATTTGAGGGCATAACTTTAGTTTATCTCCTATCCCTCTAACTTTCCATTGTGCCCCAGGTCACCTGTTGTGCTGTTACCTGCTCGTCTCCATGTCTGAGGATGTGGGCAGTCACTGAATCATTGGAGGAAACTGACTCTGTCAACAGCAAGTGTTGACATTTGAGCTTCGGAGATAAACCTCACAAGGGATCAAACAAAATGTGAACCCTTTGACTGAAAAAGACAGTGTGTGCGCGTGTGTGTGTCTGTATGCTTGTTTGGGTAAAGACATTTAAGTGATGCAAGTTTGCTGCCGACAGCCTTAAGTCGGAGGGCTATGTTATTGCCTGTGGAGTTTGGTTATTTCCAGGTTGAGAAAATAATAAAGTGTTGAGCTGGATACAGACATGCTCACTTGTTTTCCCTTTGCACCCCTAAAAAAGAAAAAAGAAACAGTTATATGATTGATATTCAAATTATAAAAATGTAACCTGAATTATTTATTTCTATTCAACACACAGCAGCAGTGACATAGGTAAATAGAGTTGCGTTCTTTTGTAGGCATGAGATGTGAGGTTAATAAAAATACTAGGGGCTACATAGCAGGTCAAGGCTTGGTACTTCCATGTGTCTGATGAAATGTCAATCAAATTGGAGCGAGGGATGTATAAAGGGATTATGAAGAAAAAGAGAAAGGATGTTATCAGAGCGCGGGAGGGGACAGAGGAAGGGGAGAGGAGAAGAGGATGGAAGTATAATACAGAATGTAAGGAAGAGCATAAGAGAGGGGAACAGACAGGGGACAGAAAAAATGCTTAGGACACAAAATTACTCTACCTCCCCCAGGAAGATTCTTTTCATTTGAGTTTTTATAAGAAGAGTACAAAAACAACATGAACCCAATTTTCAGATAACTTTGTCCAAGGTTGTACCATTTGGCAGGGAGGAATTCATTCAAATATCTGCTGTCAAAGCTTAACTGGATTCGACCCATGATCAAAAGCATTTTCTTTTTTGAACATAGTTTTTCATAACGACTGTTGTTGTTCAAGTCTCATCGCTACCCAATGTACACATGTACAAATGCATACATGCCGAATACTTTTGCCTATATAAAAAAACATAAATTCAATAAATATTTCTCGTATGACAAATGCAGAGATTCGATTTGTCAGCTTGGCATAACCTAATTTTCGCCTCATTCTCAGTGATTCAGAAATATACCCAAACACATAGTGATGGCACTTGAAGATTAACATGTGGTAGAAGACTGGATGATCGGCTAAGGTCTGAAAAGGTCAAAAAAGTGTTTTTTTTTCGGTACATTGTGATGTCACAGAGAAGTTTTTGGTCATTAATGTGATCACTCAATGATTTTATCCAATGAGACTTATGTGTGAAACTCAAACATTCTAAGACATTTTTGAATTATGGCCCAAATCTTTGTTTTTTTAAAATCTAACAGGGACCTTGACAATTATATTTCACCACCAGATTCATGTCAGTTCATCCTTGAGTTCCAGGGACCTTTTTTTTGCCAAATAACATAAAAAAATGTCAAGTCCTTCTTTTTGTGTTCACGAAAATAAAGAATGAAGCATGAACAAATGGAAATATTTACAGGCTGTTAGATTAAGAAAAGAGCGAGAATGTGAGATAAGAAGAGAAAAAAAGATATTCTTAAGGTTAGCACACATACAATTCAACCAACAATAGAAGTAATGCCTGAGAATGTACAAGAATATATGCTGCAATAAGTGTAAGTCACACGACCAAAATATTTCTCCATCCCCTCGCTCATCTGCTCTTTCTCTCTCTCTCTCTCTCTCTCTCTCTCTCTCTCTCTCTCTCTCTCACACACACACACACACACACACACACACACACACACAGTCTTGCAGGTACAGGCAGATAGTTAACCTGCCTGCTTCTTGATTCTTTCTAAGCAGTTTTCAATGTACAGAGGTATAAATGTAATTGTTACATTGACTGTCAGATTGCTCTGACCCTTTACTTTCCACAATTGTGTTTAAAGAATCACCTTCTGTTTGAAGGACTGCAAATGAAAAGTTTGGAAAGCACTTAGTTACAATACAAATACCAGACAGTACAGTCCATTAAGAGTTGTGCCCTTTCTATAAAAGAAGTGCATCCTTCATTGAATGTTTTCTTTAGAATTGTGATGGTACTTTGAATGCAGAACCAACATACACAAATGAGCATGATCAAACACACACAAAAAGAATGTACACACTTGTACTCTCTGTCTTGCTTGACATTTTTACCCCCTCTGTCGCTCTCTCTCTCTCTCTCTCTCTCTCTATCTCAAACACACATACACACACAGACAAAATGTGACTGCTAGATCCATTAACAGGTCATGTAACAGTCATTGCTTCATAAAAGCTAACAAGAGAAACAATAGTACATGCCGACATTGTCAACAAGTGTTCAGGTCAAAAAAAAACAATACGGTATACGACTGAAATACATTATTTATTTACTCCCTATTTTGTCTGTGTTTGTTTGTGTGTGTTTGTGTAAGAGGCAGTCTGTGTTTTTGTCATGTGTGCATTGATTAGTTACTCTAAAAACCTTACCAGCCCTTTTTACTTTCTTACCTGTTGATGATTGTTTACAGCAGCTAGCATTAGCATGATCAGGTGAAATTCCAGGGATAGCTGATCCAAGGTGGAGGTTCCCATATGTGAGTCTGATCCTTAAAAACAGCTGCAGAAGGAATTTCAGCTCATTGTTCTCCTAGGATATGTTCAGCATGTGAAAGGATGTACAGTAAGTTGTTGGTCCATGCGATGGGGCTGTCACAGATAAACGCGTTGTTGCAAATATAAATATACAGTAAATGTTTCATAGTCTTTTTCATTTCAGAGTCCAAAACTTTCTTTCTTTAACTTCCTGAATTAGCCGTAAATAGGAGCTGAGAAAATATGTGCAAATTAAAAAAAACGCGATTGCAGCAGTACCTAGCTGGGTGTGCTTTTATGTGAAAAAGAGGATTTAAGTGCTCTACAAATAGTTATTCTGGTCATTCTTCACAGTCATGTTAGGTGTGGTATACCGCCAACACAAGTTGGGGGAAAAAAATCACAGAGCACAACAACCATCACACCGTGTGACGGTATTTGACCAATGGGTACGGACTGAATAACTTCATTTTTCAATAATCCCATCGTAAAAAACCCCCGAAAAAACCTTTTGATTTGAAGGACAAAAGCTTGTCTTGTTTCAGCTGCCAGGTGAGTGTGCAGTCATCCATGACAGAGGTGCACTTACACAAACAAACAAGCAAACACACACACACACACACCTGATTCTATACAATCTCTTCTCAATTCACATCCTGTTAATATGAACGAGTCCTGGTTGACAATGTTGCCTGTTAACTACTTTATTCTTCTGTCTGAGACAAACAAAACACACACACACACACACACACACACACACACACAAACACACACACACACACACACAGTGACCCTGGGGTCAGTGTGAGGTTGGGTGTAACAGTCTGGAGAGTGGAAAAGTGTGTGTGAGGATGGACCGCTCTTACTCTCTCTGCTTGTAACACACACACACACACACACACACACACGGTGGCAGAACGAAGTGGCTGTTCAACTCTTGTTTGTGGTCGCGAAGCGGTCACTTGTGACAGACACATCGTATCCCCTCTAGTTGACCCTTTGCCACCAATACACACATGTACACAACTACACACACACACACACATACACAGATCTGCGCCCAATGGACCATTCTCCTCTCCCTTTATCCAACCCCTGTCCCTTTCAACAAACCTACCACACCATCCACTACAACGCTAATGACACAGAACAGCTAAAGGGCCAACTAAGACACACACACATCTTCACCGCTGCCAAAATGCGAAACATTAGGATGTCATCAACAGTACATTCACATTTACATTTTATGCATAAGAATGAACCATGTTATGTTAGCAATTCTGCATCTAAACAAAAGCCACTGTAAGAGGAACTTTTTGTTTTTGTGTTGCTTTTTGAGGGTGTTCTCTGTTAAATTAATCACACTTAAAAAAAAAATCACTGATTTGACCTAAACACCAAGGTAGCAGCCTTAACATATACATTTAAGATTTAATTATTTTTGACACATTGAAACAGTGGAATTAATGTAACGCTACATATCATGCAGGATATATTGAATCAAGGCAAATGTTTGTCAGGCTCAGAGCCAGACTGTCTTTTCAAATTCCTACCAAAATACACAATTCATATTCTGAGGCTATGAATATGATTGAACTGATTAATTTCTGAACCCTTTTTTGTGCATATAAACTGAGTAATCAGAGAGAATGTTTGAAGGCCTTTTTAACATCATAAGAATGTGGTGGAGTGCCACCATATTGCAGCTAATCATCCCTTACTGTTGTTGTGAAGTGAAAATGTATAACCTACTGCTCTTCGACTGCTGTTTGCAAGGCTAACAACTCTAATCAATGTGTTGGTATTCAATTTAAGCAGCTATTGTGCTGTGTAATACAAAGAACAGCTAATAAAGGCTAATTGCAGCACAGAGATCCATAAAGTGAGGCAGGTGAAGAGCTAGAGAGAGCTGCTTTATGGGCTTAGAAGAGGGGTTGGGGGTGTGCATTGTTCTTTCATGATAAAGACCCTCTCCAGTCTCTGTGTGGATGTTTACTCACCTCTCTGTGGAGGCCTGAAGGTATAATTTTTGGAGATGTGTGTCTGTGTGTGTTTGCTTACCTCTCAGTGACAGACCGAAGAAGAAGGTGACGTTCGGGTCACTTGTTCATTATGACAGTGTGTGTGTGTGTGTTTCTGTTGCTGTGAGTGCTAAGGCTTAATGGAGAGTAAATACAAAGATCCTAACCATTAACTGTGCCATAATGTTTGGTAATGGAGACACTTGGAAACATTATCTATGGCCACTTCCTCTCTTTGACTGAAGGAATTTGTTCATGGGAATTTATGTTCTTTTCTGTTAAATCTCATCATCTTAAAAGAGGTTACATGGAGGCACTCGTCACTGATTGATAACGATAAAAATCCACAGAAATCAAGGGGATCAGTATCTTCCATTGTCAAGAAAAATGTTATCAACATATTTTTATGGTTAAGACAAATCAATACACTTCATTTAATACACAAATTCAGCACATTATGTTGCATTTCCCCCATATAAGGTTTATTTTTGGGCTTTTATGCCTTTATTTAGAGATAGGACAGTAGATAGAGTCAGAAATCAGGCAGGGAGAGTGTGGGGAATGACATGCAGGAAAGGAGCCAAAGGTCAGATTAGAACACAGGCAGCCTGCTTGGAGGACTATAGCCTCTGTACATTGGGTGTACGAACTAACCACTAGACTACTGGCACCCCATTCTACAGCAATTTGACCACTATTTTTTCAGTGGTTTCTCTCATCATCAAAAAATGACCCTAAAAAACATGCAAACGCAAACTTAGGTACTTAATATATTCGCTGGTATAATCATACTTAATTGAAGATACTGGTAGTATGCAGTAAGTATTACGTTAGTTAAACATTGAAGAAGTTACAAAATATTAAAAATCACTACATCAGAGTCACATACCATGAAGGGCGTTCCATTTTCTCTATTTTTGTTGGAGCAAGCATCTTGGCAAGAAAAGAATCACTTCAGTCTTTATTTCCTTTGCAGCCACTGCTCTCAGCACCTTTTGACCACACAAGTGGTATTTGAAAGAAGTGACAACTAGATATTTTCAAGATGAATACAATGTAAAAAAACAACAACACAATTTTAAATACTTTAACAAACACTGTGAAAATGTCTGTCTGGATTGGATTGATGGTTGATAGGTGCTAAATGTTAAATTAATAAACTGATTTTTTTTTTTGGCATATTACACAGAATGGCTGCTCTGTGGTCCAGCAGCAGAGGATCATAGGACTAAAGGGAAGATTACAAGCAGCAACAACAACAGCTACAGTAATACTGTATTGTTAATCTATCTTTGGTAAATCCTAACTGGCTCACTCTGGATAAGATCATCAGCTAAATGCCTGACATGAAAAATGTTACAATCCTGACTGAAATTAATGTAATCATTTTACAGTCTTGGCTGACATGAGGAATGGAGACGGGAGGTTGGCCAGCAAGTTTTCTGACAGAAGTTTGGACAGAAAGGGGAGTAAAGTTTGGACTTCATTTTATCTGGATGGAGTCCCTTCTGCATTAACTCATTTAGTCAGCCACACAGTCAGTTAGTCCAAAAGTCAGCGAGGCAGCCATTGAGTTCACAGTTTCTCTATCGGTTGGATATTTCTTCTAGCAATGAAGATTTAGTCATTCAGCCCTCAAGACAAGCGAGAAGACACAAATTGACAATACAGCTAGCAAAGGCAGCTGGTAAAATGGCTGGTCTTCCAATTGGTCACTTAGTTATTTTGCTAACATGCATCCAACTGTCCGCTAGAGCTTAGTAGCTCTCCAACTCTAAGGATTCTGAATATGAATGGAGAATCTTTTGGAATGGGACAAGGTTGGTGTCTGAAGCATTATGGTTTCTGTTTGTAGTTCGAGTAACATTGTCAAGCAGCATTCTTTTTAGGTTTTGGTTGTACACAGGAGAACAGTCAGCGTGGAGATCAGCTCTAATGCACTACTGGAATCCATCTTCAGCCATCTAACAATGATTTAACTTTTTAATTGATCTTTAAAAACACACATCTACATATGAATAATCCATGCACATTTGTTGGTGTTTTTTTGAGTGCACATCCTTTTGGACATTATCTTACACTCTGTATGTCCAGTATTTACTGCAAAAAATTACCATAAGAATGACTTTGAATGACGCTAACAATTTGGTCATAGATGTTGTTTCTTGACTCCAACTCCATTCTAGTTCCTTAAGTTGCTAGTTGGATGGTGAACAATGAACTGTTCGGAAGGGGAAGTCTTGGCATGGAAAAACTGCTGGCTTTACTGGAAGAAAAAAAAGGTCATTTCTCCTAGAGGCTATATCCTTGTGATAGCATCAGACAATAGCTCATGGGTGCCTATGGTCAATAGGCTAAGTGTTCACTTGATATTTTGGTGAGATCTAAAGTCTAGCCATTCAGCTTTCCAGTCTGCCAAGAATTCAGTTTGTGGGAGAGATAGTCACTTAGCCAACAATCATACAACCATTCAGTCATTTAAAGGGTCAGCCAATCAGTCAGCTAGTTAATGAGTTGGTGAGGCAGTCACCAGTCAGTCAGCCATGCAGCTGGCCAGTTAGTCCATCTGCTCGGTTCCAAAACAGCCAAGTAAGCCTGTTTGTATATTTTTAGAGCTTCACAGGCAGATGTGTGCTGCATGTGAGTGTGCTCTGGTGAACAGAAAGAGAGAAAGCAAGAACAACATTTAATACATAAACGGCACGGCATATAGGCCTATGTACAGTACAGCTGGTACATTAATGTATCTGTGTATGCTTCAAATGTGGACCACCCATAGGCTTACAGCGTCTCTGGAGGAGGCCTGGACCTGAAATAATTATGGCCCATGTACGAGGTGGTTTTGTGGCAGGTTGGTTTAGGGGTGGGGGTAGGGGTGTTACACCTGTGAACTCTGTCACTGCAAACCTTAAGCCAGCTCCCTGACATGGGGCAATATGTTGGCCAGGGTGAAAAACTCTCCCCCCCCCCCTTCAAACCCAGGAGAGAAATCTAACACATGTGGTTCATATTCTTACCTAAACAGAAGTGAAGAAATGTCAAGACAGAAAGCCAGATTTGTTTAAAAAAAATAGAAAGTTCTAGCTTTCCAGTTGGATAAGGTAGTGAGAGCAATATTCTAGGAAATGCAGGCAGTCCCCTGTTGTGGAGATATATAGGAGCTGCCCTTTACATAGACCCCCAACAGACATAAATGGTGCTTCAATCTCGTCTCATGGCAGAGTCTTTTGGTGTTACCGAGGGTTCGGGGCGTTTACCTCATGCCGATGACGATAAATCTGTCACCTGATGGAATCAGTCTCCTGGCCCCTAGTCTGAGGCGACAAATTGTGGCTTTGGGTTGAAGGGGGGGTTGAAGAGTCAGGAGGAAGAGGAAAGGATGGAGGGAAAAGGAGAAAAAGAGTGAGAGAGAGAGAGAGAGAGAGAGAGAGAGGGGGAGATAGAAGTGACCTGTCAGCCAAGCCCATTTATCATTGGGACAAAATGGTCGCCTTCGTTGTTTTCCGCTGACCAGCCAAAATACCCTGAGGTAAGCAAGTTTTTAGGTGACTTGTGAGTGTATATTGTAGGGTTACTTTCTTCTTTTTTGCTGCCTTTCTTTGATCCCATCAACACCGCTTAATTTACATTGGTTTAATGATAAAATCCGACAGGATCCATTTTTCCTCTATTTTCATCTCCGGCAGTGTGGACAAATTGGCTGTTGCATCTTCTCCCATGGCTTCAGCTTTTAAGACCACATGACGGGTTGGAAATATGGTGAGGTCATTGGAGATTGGCACAAATACAGAGTCAGTAAAGTCGTGTGTGGTATTTATAGAATGTGGTGAGACGGCTATTCTTAATTATTATTTTTTTACAAACAGCAGCAGGCCCCATCCTCTGACGTTGTCCAGTTGTATGTAGCTATTACAAGTTGGCACGCTGCGGACCACATTAATGAGGACCTCCAGTTGGAGCGGTCAGGTAGAGTCGGGCCTGTGGTGGCCAGGAAGCTGACAGATCTGTCCTCTGGAGAAAATGGTGAGCCAGTTTGGGTTTGGCAAGAATATGAGTTAGTGTCTGTGAGTGTGTGTGTGTGTTTGTGTGTGTGTGGGAACTATTCATACTGAGTGTTCTAATAAAGAGACACAGAGCACATACAAATGAAAATACATTAAACCATTGACGAGTAAGAGCAAATTTAAAGGAAGACATCCACAGCCACATTTAAAGATAAAGATAGGAAAACAAAATCTGACACATAAAAAGATAAATAAAAATGTTTCAATTTCTGACACACAAAGAAATCCAAGGGATTTCAAAACAGCATCTAAAATTCTTAAAGCTTGTCAAAAGGCTCTTAAATGTATATTAAATTGGGTTGAACTTCATGTAATGGGACTTTGTCTCAATTAAGGTAAACCAAGCACATGTTGGAAGCTTAGTATTGTTGCCACAGGTTTCATGTTATTCCATTCATCTATGATCAAATACTTGTTGATTTTATTTTGTACTGATGCATTTATGGTTGTTAGAGTGGTGAAAATCTGTTTCTAATCATTTCCTTTTTTTCTAATCCATTTACTCTCCTTCTCTTTCTGCAGTTTCCGTCTCTACCTAACTCTCTTCCATTAACCAAAGCAAAGCAACATTAATGAAAGAGATGCTTTGCAAATACAGGATGCATATAAGCCCAGAGCAAACCATCAGAATTGCATGCATTTTTTAACAATATGCCTTATATCTCCATTCATGTACAATGTGTGATGACTGATGGATTTCAGTGTTGGCCTGTCAATAAGCAGCATGAGCAGGAAATAAAGAGACCCCCCCCACCTTTCCCCAATAGGCAGCAACATAAAGAGAGGTGGGGTGGTGGTGAGGGTGGGGTGAGCTTATAGATCATAGTAACAGCCAATAATAAATGGATCATGCTTCTATGTTTTTAAAGCCAGTGGCAGCTGTATTGAATGGGAAACCTTGTGTGGGGGAGAAAATAGAGGTTTATTGATCAGAGACAGCATGTCGGGTGGAGTGGTTGGGGGTGGAGGTGTTTGAGGCCCGTCGACCTCCAGGAAAATTATGTTCTCTCTGAGTTTTCTATTTCATAGACAACTAAACCCCCCACCACTTCACCCACTCTTCAGATCACCCACTCACCCCTAGCCCATTTGCTCTTTTCACACACACACACAAACATATTTTTGAATAGATGGGTGGATAATGAGGAGGCAGTTAGGCTGTGACCACGAAGAACCGTGGCAACAGTAGATTTCAATGTTTATGTTAAAGGTGAGGTCAAGCAGGGGTATTTTTGAACCCGTCTTTGTTATTTTTCGTGTGGTCAAACAGTGCTACAGAGTACAGCAGTGTAAGTGAAAACTTCCGCAGTAAAAAAGGTAATTATTATGGCCTCAGAAAGGAGCACCACTCTCATTGCTCTCTGAGCAGAAAATCACTTTTTGTTTTGTAAGTTTAACAACTTTTCAGGGAATGAATTATCTGATCCAGCCGAAGATTTCTGCATTTTGATAAGGCAGTTTTTTCTTACCACTGCAACTTTTGCTACTTTGCTAAAGTTCTCATGATGGATAGGCCGGGATTTTGTAATATAGCAATAAGTAAGGTCTTTACCTGCTCTTTGGTAATGTTGACAGACAAACTTTTTGTAAAGTGTCTCGAGATAACACTTGTTATGAGTTGACGCTATACAAATAAAAATTGATTGATTGAATTGATTGATTGATAAAGTACAACCAGCACAGCTCAATAAAAATGCTAGACCCACAGCCAAGGCATATCCCGCAACTCAACCACTGTTTGGTAAGGTGTGGCTTATCATGAATTCAGTATCAATCTGATCCTGACTCGTTAAGATAGTCATGGTTGTTTTTCCATGATTTTACATATAATGGTTAATCCATAGTGGCCCATCAAATTCCCTTATTTATATCATTCTAAGAAAATGCATTTACTGTATCACATTACTGTTTTATTGTGTGAACTCATCATTTGGCTTGAACGCCTGTCAAAAATAATGAAACAGAGGATGACAAGCTACATTTGAGTATTGCACTCTCTTTTCAACACGCTTTGATTGAAGGAAAGTAAGGCGCCACTCTCCCTCCATAAAACATTTGACACGTTGATGGTTTGGTGACGACTTAATTTGCAGAAATGTACATATTTGTTTTCTCAGTTGCCCACTCCAAGCTCAAATTCCGAAAAGGATTTTCTTTCATTTGTATGTCCTTTCTTTTCCTCATATTATTTTTCAATCCTGTTCTTTCTCTTGCCCGCTCTAAAACCCCAGTTGCATGCAGACTGGGTCGTTGACCAATTCAAACAGCGAGGGTTTTCGGCAGCTAAACGCCGGCTAGCAGGAGTGCTGTGGTCTCTGCAGTACTTTGTCTGTGGCCACACAATTAAGGATTTAGGTGTGGCGATAGGAAGAATGTGGAAATCGGATCCTGGCAGCCCACACCCTACTAACTCTCTGTTTCTTACTTCCATTTTTCTTTCTTTTACACCACCACGTTCCTCCTGCCCTTGCTTATATGTTTAAGTCTTCATCCCTCACTTGTTTTTTCTTTCCCTTTATACTTGATCTATCCTTTCTGTCTCTTACTTCCTCCCGCCTGTCTCCATCTTATTCCCCTTTTCCTCCCATTCTTCCCAATTCCTGTCTCCCCCGATTTAAGCACCTCTCTGGTTTTAGTTCCCCCCCTTTCTTCCACATCACAGTCCCACAATTTTACTTTTTTCACCTTACTCTTCTTCCTATCCCAAACTGTACATTGAACCAATGACTAAATTTATCCTCCATACTCTTTTTTTCTGTTCCATTCCCCAAAACCTGGTCAGATAAGAAAGAAGGTAGATTAAGTGAGAAAAGGGAGAGTGGGAATCAAAGGTAGGGTGCTGTAATTTTACGTTGAGAAAAAGACAGACGTAGAGGTAGAGAGCACACTGCACTGGTTTGACTGATTACAGAATATCTGAATGTATTTGTTCAGAAAGTCATGGCATTTCAAAAAACAGTTTCTCCTTTCAAAGTTTAATTTCTTATATCCTCAACGAAGGTTGCCAAGTCTGGCTGCATCATAAAACCACTTGCCAAACTTGTCATTTTATGCCATGTGAAAGGAAGGGAGTTAATATTTATATACTGTTTTGTGTTAAGTTTTTCTCCATGATTGTCTGCAACCGATCTCCCTCTCACACATACACATGCACGCTTTAACAAGCCATCTGTATAGCCTACAACAGCAATGGGAACCTATCCATCAAACTAGACCTCATTGGGGCCTGCCTGTTACGTTTTTTAACAGTCCCACTGTTTACATGGATATAGGTTGCCTACTAAAACTTACGTGAGTTTAAAGAGAAAAATGTACACTTCTCAAAAATGTAAGTAATATTTTGTAACATTGGTAAACCTGGTCTGCCATACAGAAAATATGTAAGTTAAAGGATATTTCTGTATGGATTGTCATAACGTGTTGTCTCCTGTCTTAAATGCATAAATACATTAACGTATTTGTCTGATTCTATCCTTGTGTACCACCTGAAATTATCCACCTTCTCCTCCAGGTGCCCTTAAAAATCCCATCCATTCTCCATCTAGACACCTGTTCCCACTTCTAAAAAGTCTGGCAGTTCCCTGACCTTCTAATCCTGATCACCTACTTGCCTCACTCCAAATAAATAGGTACATTTTTTATCTATCTGCCAGTTCATTCTATTTGCCATTTTCTCTTGCAAGTTACTCTTCTATTTCCTTTTTTTAATTTTAGAGTTGTTGTTATCATGTCTGTGTTTGAGTCCTTACCTACTGTCTGCACTTTACTGAATTAACTAGTCTTTCATCGTCCCAGCCCAACTTGGAGTTGTGAACCATCTGGTCGAATAGTAAAAGCGAGAGGACAAGTTAAACGTATTGATACCTTTGCCTCAGGAGATCCCCTTTAATCCATGGGATCTCATCTCCCTATCTCTCTCTTGTTAAGGCTGTTTGTTCTCATGTCCATATTTCCCAAGAAAGCCTTTGAAAACCAAGGTCTCCCTTCATTTTCCTCCCATATTTCCCTGTAACAGGTTGCTGTTATTGGATAAAAACTCCATGGTCTGACTCACACCTGGTCCTGGCCAACCACTTGTTGTGATTTCCATTCTGCAGTCCGGCTGACGCTTGGTTCTGATCCCCAGTTGCCACAGAGGTTCAGCTGACCAGTATAACGGAGCTGCTATCCTTCCTGCCTGGGTCCAAGTGAAGGCTGACCTCCAGAACTGCTCTGCATGTCTGGTAGAACTCCTTCCCTTCCTTGAGAGGGCCTTCACCCCTCTCTTCTACCTGCTGTCTATCCTGTCCTGTCATCATACGTCCTTTTTTACCTCCTTCTATTTTTCAACTTTTTCTTCAGGTGCTGATCACACCCTTTTTTCACCATATGCCTTTTTATACTCTTTTAAAATATGGCAGGAGAAAGTTATAACAACTATGTGGTCCAATATTTGCATTGATTATAGGTTTGTAATCTTGTGGTAACCATATTTGCCCTGGTAACCAAATCATTCAGTGGTCCCTTGTGCTATCTAAAGCAGTCTTTGCATTAGTTTGTTTAATCAGCCATACAGAGATTTTATAGCAATATAGGCAAATAGACACACATATATATTCTTGTTATTAATAAATGTATTTTGATACATGTCTTTGATACATTATTGTCTTTCCTCTATTTTGCTTCATTTAAGCTTACCAATATACAGTATAATGAGTACAAACATGCACCAACCAATAGACACACAGTTCAATGACTCAAATGGACTTGAACTGCAGCCGTCAATTTCATCACTTTCTGACAAATGTTGCTGGGACAAAGCATTTCAAAAGAAAATTCAGCCTGGACCAGCAAACCGCTTCAGATATGAATTATCAAACCCACAACAAAACCATTCTGCCTTTTGACCCATAAACTTTCCCTATTATCCCCCATACTGTCACCAACTTATGATCCATGCTCCATAAAACCCCTTCATTCATCACCTCCAATTAAATCAATTATCATTCCTGGGACTGGATCCCGACAAATCACAGCGGTCGATGGGCAGGTTGGCTAGGGCCAGTGGGGGCATTCGGACAGGCAAAATGAGACAGCAGACAGATAGAGTCATTCCTCATGCTAAGTGGGATTGTCCTGACGCAGGCTGAGATAGACCCCGAGGTATAATGGACCTCTTTGCCTTGACTTCCTCTGGCCTCAGCCACGGTGTATGGTGGAAAGGAGACCTGGGTCAAACTGCATCTGAATAGTTTTGAACCAAAGTGAAACAGCTGTCATTTTAAAACTACAGAATGATTGATGGCACAAATAATAAAAATATGCATTCTTTTTTAAAGATTTCATATTTATTGTAATATAATCAAAATGTATTCAAAACATTGTATTAGGGCCCAACCGATTTTGGATTTTTTTGGGCCGATACCAATATTGATACCGATATAATGGCCGATATCCTTTTAAGATCTATGTTCGATCTGTAGAGATAGATAAAGATACACACATTTATTGAGCTTACCCTTCAAATGCACTTATCAAACATGAAGGATATATAATGAAGACAAGATGGTCATTCAACTGGACTGCACATGTACATGCATCACCGCTTGACACTCTGGAGAGTGATAATGCTTGTTGTAATCCATGTACAATACTCTGCTGGTGACAGTGAGAAAGAGAACTGCTAATATAATACAATTAAACTCAAATGAAATGCCTTTTGACTGGTGAATAAATCTAGTAATATCTGCACATATCTGTGATAAAATTAGTCGATAGCGATAGTCACTGGATATGCTAATATCGGCCGATATTATCGGCTGGCCAATTAATTGGTCGGACTCTACACTGCTCATGTACGTGTGTATTAATAATGGTGCCTAAATATCTGTTCCCCTGATAAAAGCATTTTAATGATGTCAACAGATTGTTTTAGATAACATTTTTCAACAAGTGAAGCTGTTGTTTGACTGATTAGGCTGTGTAGTGCTGTCTGTATAGGATTGATCGATATGTGCCTGCCTTAGAGTTCAGTACAAAAAATAAGACAAAATATGAATTTCGAACTTTAGGGCAGATATTCATCAAATAATTTACAACTCTGCAGCCCCTGCTATATTACATTAAACATGGTCTGGTCCATCGCTACCTAAACAACCCAGCCATGACCCATCTTGTTGAGTTGGTATCGACCTATTTATGAACTCTCATTCTGGCCAACTGTCTTGGAAAAATGTTGATAAACTGTATGAGTTATACAAGTCATTTATTATTTAAGGTCATAGAATTTCGACCACTTTACCTTGTCTATCAAATAACTTTTATTTACCTGCTGACGATCAACAATATTTATTTCAATTGCTGCCTCATTTGTCTATTTGAAGCCCACTGTTTTATCTCAGGAATGCTCCCATTTGGTAAGTTTACAAATAGGTACAATCTGGCATTACAATTTATGCTGATGATATACAGCATGAAACAACCCAGGATAAAAACATGAGACAAACAACTATTCTTGCTCACATTCACACATACACTGAATTTGAGAGTCCAATTAACCTTCATGTCTTAGGATTGTGAAAGGAAGCACCACCCTTTGATTTGAACCACAACAACCCTCAACGAGACAAAACAGAGTCCACTATTAGGTATACAGTCAATTGCACAGGATCTAAGAACCTGAATAATAGTAGACAAGATATCACCTTGCTATCATGTATTACAAAAATTGGTGGACACAGACACAAAATGTACGAGCTGATCATTTTTACACATCCATTCCATAAAAAGGACAAATAAACAACTGTTTTATATACTTAAAATATTCAGTGAAATTGATCATATTGGTCAAGTTTAACTTTGCATTGTTTTTTTAATTCACCTTTTTAACCATTGGGTTACCTCAACTGGTATCCATGCCTAAATTGTTTTTTAATAAGTTAGATTTTCATAAAAGTCTTCTTTTCTGCTTTAAAACAATCAAATGAACCATGTTGAAAATTTCAACTTTCTTTGGATCTGTATTTTTTATCCAACAACAACAATCTGTTCCAGAAATTCTTAAAAGGAATGGGGGGAGGAAAAAGAAGGTAGACCTTGGTCTTCAAATGCTTTCTTGGGAAATAGGGACACGAGCATAAACAGCCTTAAAGATAGGGAGATGAGAACCCATGGAGTAAATGGGATTTCCTGAGGCAACGTTATCTATACATTTAACATCTCCCCACCCTCATTCCCCACATAAAGCACATCAGCAAGTTCTTTCTTTCCTCTGCAACTTGCGTAGATGTTGACGCATGTTGGTTCAGACTCAAGGATGGGAATGATTGGTAAGTCCAATCTTCTCCTTAACCTGTATCGGAGACTAAATAGGAGAAAAGAGACACTACGTTGATCTAATTGCTGGAACATGTCAGACAATTTATATTTGAATACAATTTGACCTAAAAACAGCTAACAGATAAAAGTATTTTTTGCAAAAGCAATTCCTGTAGCTTCAACAGAAAGCTTCATGATGATTCACAAGTAATTAGTTGGTTTACATGTATATTTTGTGGTCAATCAATTTGAATTTTTAGATTAAATGTAGTTTAAGGTACAGTTTACTGGTGGTTACTCTTCTGTGACCTCCAACAGTTTCCAAGAGATGAATTGAACAGTGCATTAAAGTGGACAAATACTCCCACATTGCAATATCTTTATTTTATTTTATTTTTTTACAGACATGGTCCAATAAAGATTGTATTTTCTGCATCCTTCATAATTTCATAACTTCGTACCTTTTCATTAGAAAAGTAGGCCTACCTGTGTTTAATAAAACACAGAGATCAAAAGATTATCAGTAATTACAAATCAATTAATGTTTTTGTAAAATAACAAACCTTTGTGCGTTAAAAATGTGTACCATACCGTGCTCATGTCAGTTCATTATGTCCTCTCTGTGTCTATGTAAACTCCTTGTGGGGTTTTTCTTGTGTTTTGACTTTTACTTTGGACCTTGTTTGATCTGGATTTTCTTTAAACTTTTAAATAAGTAAATTTTTTGTTTTGCCTTTTGTTCAAATAAATAATTTTGGTTCTGCATGTTGGTCCTCTACCTTTTTCCAAATGGTTGAATTGTTTCATGGATGTCAAATCCATTCATTTAATTAAAAACAGTCTTTCAGGGAGTTTACTGTGGATGCATGTTTAAATGTCAAATCATTTTTTTAATCATTGTATTCTGGTATAGTAACATTAGTAACATTTTGCTACAAAGCTCCTCAGCCTTCTCAGTCTGCACTTTGCAAATCATGAATGGCTCTTTGAAAAAATATCATGCTACCTCCCTTTTCTGCCTTAAATACCTGTTTCTATACCAGGGGAGTTTAATACTTTTCCTGGATAAACCCTCTTACTTCCAGTACATTATGGCCATTCACAGTCATGTTAATGACTAAGAGATGGTTTTCCTGGGTTTCATTTCTTCCTGTAAAATATTTTCACACTGTAAAAAAATAATTCACTGTACTTTTATTTATATTTGTAATTATTTCCCCTCCATTGATTGTAAAAAAATGTTCTGCTCTCAGGCAGTAAGAGACAGAAAGGGGCAAAGGGCAGGAGAGAAGAAAAGGTTGGAAGGCAGTGTTAAAGAAAGCGAGGAGAGATTGAAAATTAAAGAGAGAGAAAAGAGAGAAAGGAAAGGGAGGGAGATTGAGGTTGAGGCCTGTGGTGGATTGTGGGCTGGGGCTGCTGCTGTCTCAGCATAGTCAGCCGGCCGGTCTAGCCCGAGGTGATATGTTTTCCTCAGGAAATATCTGTGGAGGCTAGTGGGTCTCACACTGGGAGCGCTGCCGGCTGTGAGCAGCCAGGACGTGTGGGGGTTGGGGGTAGTACGGCTTAAGTCTTAGAGCAGCCCCAGGAAAGACTCCCTTCCAGGGGTAAGGCCAGGAGTGAGGCAGTCTGGAGCACAGAGCTCAAACATGACATGGCTTTGTTGATGTTTTTATGCATATTCTACAGGAGTGGAGTGGAGTGGAGTGGTTTAAATAAATTGGAGGCGTTTGAATGTGTTCCCCAGCAGCATTCCTTTTTTTGGGATAATCTCTGCAATTATCTGTGAAACCATAATGTTAGACATGAACATATACAGCCCTTTTCAGATTTAATACAGAAATCTGCAGCAAAGTCCGCTTTTCCAAAATGAAAATAAAAAAGAGGCAAAGATTTTTTTAGTGAAGCCCATACAATCTGACATTGAACAAATGTGTTCAATCATGCATGGAGGTTTTAAAACTCATTCAGTATATCAACAGCCAATTAAACTTTCAAAAAAGTAAGGCAAAGATATGTTTCATGGAATTTGTATTTAAAAATCTAAGCATTTTCAAATACTTCATACCGTAGCCTTATGCAGTTCAGGGGCAAAACAGGACATTTTCAGCACAGAAAAGAACAGCGCTTGCTATGCTTGGCCAATTCCCAATCAAAAGAAATAAACTTTAAACTATTCAGATTTGAGGAAATGAAGGTTACCATGTCCATGTCTTTTTAAAAGGAGCGTTTATAACCCCACAATGATCAGTACTCTGCAATTTATCTGCAGGGTTCCTTTTCTCTTTGAAATGTTTAATCAAAAAAATTACACTCTCCCCGCTGAGAAAAAGTGTACTCTTGCAAAATTAAAGAAGAAAAAAATTCAAAGTAAGTTCACCAAATCTGATTGTTGACAAAATGAGAATCCTATTACAGAGTTGATTAGGATTAAGAGACACTGAAAAATAAATGTCTGATGATGGTTTGTTTTGATTTTAAATGATGTGTAACACTCTGCTCCAGGGGTAATTTAATGGATTTATTTTCATCTGATGAGCCCGAGTATTGACACTATTCAGCATTATCTTGTACAGTTCTCTCTGTGTGTGATGTCAATGTTTTTACAGGAAGTATTTGAATGGTTTATTAACTATTTCAACTTGAAATACACATCCAATAATTCATTGGAAGGCTAAAGAGGAGAAAGCTCAAGACTGTAAAAGAAAACTTGTGTTCAGTCTGAAGTCTCCAAAGCCCTCTGTTCAGAGATTTAATCCGTAAAGTGTGTATATTTATGTGAATACAGGTGTGCAAAATGAGCATGTGTGTTTGTGTGAGTGTGTGTCCTGTGATTCATGCAAAAAGGTCTCTAAGATCTCCCTTTGTTGATCACAGAGGGATAGAATGGGAGCTTAAGCCTGTATTTCCATGTTTCAAACTTCATCAAACAGCCAGCAGAGAGGAATGAAACACGATGCATGTGGAAACTAGCTCACACATAGACACCTTGAGACAGTCACAACTACACACAAGCATACGTATATGTAGAAATATCCTCACATGGGGCGTACTGTATACATTGTCAAGGAAGCATTCTGTGTTTGCATTCTGGGGTATAATCATCATTTTCTCAGAGTATTAGAACCATATGAGTAGATGTACATTTTTTACATATTCCCAGAGTTGCTCTTAAAGGGCCCATATTATGCTTGTTCTGGTTTTATATGCTCTTTAGTGTGTTTTCCAAGTGTCCTGTGCATGTTTAGTCACATCTATGTGCAAAAATTCAAAGTCTGCGGAAACACGGCTTCTTCTACGTCCTCCTGTTAGCTGCAGCATCAGCTGCATGTAATGCTCGGTTCTAGCCCCCCTCGATAAAAATTTGCCAGTTCGACGACATTGTCAGTGTGAGATCACTGATCTAAGCCCATTGGCTCGTTGTGGCAAGCCCAGCAGCTCATGTTGCACGCCCATGAACTTCTGTAGCACGCCCACGATATGCCGTAGCCTGCGGTAGCACAGTAGTGCTAAGGTGCTAATGTTTTTGCTCTCCTCGGAGCCAGTGGCTGCATTCCCAATATGGTAAAAGGGGCGTGACATTTCTGAGAACCGTGCTGAGCGACTGACCAATTATGGCAGAGCCGACAGGACGACCAATCAGATCAGACTTGGCACACGTGGGGACTTTGAACGTGGGCACTTCAGAGCCTTAGAGAGAGAGTCAGAAGCGAGCCGGTGCATGGAGCGGCAGTACATGAAAACAGACACTTTTTTCAAACTTTAGCTATTGTGAAAATACTTTAGTAGGTGCATAGATAAAATATACGAACCCAAAAAGGGCATAATATGACCTCTTTAAAGGAAAGCAGGTGACAATTGTTTTTTTTAAGGAGACGATAATATGAACACAACATTCAAACTGGCCCCCTCCTGCTGGGCTCATCGCCACCAGAAGTGCACGCCCACTGCAGGGTTAGCTTGTACATTTGCTGCTTGTATCTACACTGCAAGCTACCTGAGGATATTACATTTGTTTTAATGAAAAAGCTGATAACTTAGCAAGCTAGCACAAGCTAACTGCCGTTGTTTGGGACCTGCCTGTCCAACAGAAAACAGGCCAAATATGTTCACAGGTAAAAGCCAACCCAAGGTTCACCCTAGTTTTGGAACAAGCTGTATCCATGTGGCATTTTGCCTCACAATTACTACATTTTCTCTTCTTTACCACAATGTCCGCTTCCGCAATATTCGTTGGTTTGAATGGCGTCCAATCGCTGAATTGTTACCACTCCCAAAGTCCCCCTGTGCACTGTCATTGGCTTGGGAAAACACACCCACTCCCCACCCAGAAACATCCCGTAAGTGCTGATTAAGCAACATATTTTGTATACGTCTCTATCTTATTTTTTAAGGAAAAGCCTACTGACGCTATCTTTAAGTACAGTTGTAGAATGCTATTACATTATTTAAGTATTTAAATTTTATGCCTCTTTATACTCCAAATCATCAACATTTAATTAAGGGTTTTTAAGTAGTGTTTGTAATTGAATAAGTTTAAATTGACATTGTAATCAATACATTGAGTTTAAATTGTATATCAATCTTTTTTAAATGTTTGTGGTTACTCTTGTATTTTCTAGTCATGAGTAAGTGAGCCTATATGACAAGTAGAAAACAAGGCCTCATCTGTGCAATCTGGATGTGTTGCTGGTCAAGTTCCTCTTTGTTATATCTCAGGAAGAGATAGAAAGTCCGGGTCCAGTATTGATCGATGAGCTCAGAGTTCAGAGGAAGCAACAAGTGTGTGAACATGTGTGTGTGTTTGAGTTTGCACGGTGTGTGGAGGGAAAGGGGGACAGTTATTTTGGAACCGTCCAGACGGAAATGGGACCGAACCCAAAGAGGATGCAGATATGGTTGTCAACTCATATGCACACACATACACCCCCCCCACCCCACACACACACACACACACACACACACACACACACACATGCATACAAACTTATTTAACAAGAGTTTTTTTTCAAGAGATGTCATAATACATGATCAACCAATTTGTGTACACTCTCTGCCCCTTTCACTCAAACTCTATAAACACACTATACATTTATGTCCTTGAGTTTGCACTTGTTTTTTGTGTTTTTCTAGAAATGAAATTGGAAGACCATTTGATCCTAGGAAAACAGCATTTTATGAAAGAAAAGAAAAAAAACGTACTCTTTGTTAAAATAGGGTTAGTGTTAGAAAAAATGCTTGGACTGAGTAGCCTGTCTTACAATTATTTTGCATATTTCAATGTACTTATGTAATTCATTTATAGAGTTAAGTTGTCATTTACTGATTCGTCATTCACCTTCGTGTTGCTTCACTTCCTGCCTTTGTGTTTTTTACCCTTCCATGTTTTTTTTAACTGTGTCTTGTCTGTCTCACCTATCTGATCCTCTTATTTGTGTTTAGTCTCTTGCTGTAACTCATTTCGGGGTCAGCACCGTTCAAAGGCTGGGTCCTTTGTAGGATCCAACCTCTGACCTTCATATACCGCTCAGACTGAAATGAAAAGAGATGGTCTATAGGATTCCCTGTTCGTGTCACCAACTATCCCCACCCTTACCCTTTAATTTCCAAGCACCTTTGTCAAGCAACAGCTGCATCGGAATTGGCTAAATCTCACATTACCATAATAATTACTTTAAAAATAATTTGGACATGGGGCACTGGTGGCGCAGTGGTTGTTGTGCTCGCCCCATGTATGGAGGCTGTAGTCCTCGGCCCGGGTTCGAGTCCAACCTGTGGCTCCTTTCCCGCATGTCATTCCCCTCTCTCTCTCTCCCTGATTTCCGACTCTATCCACTGTCCTATCTCTCCGGATAAAGGCACAAAAAGCCAAAAAATGTATCTTTAAAAATAATTTGGACATTTAAGGCCCCGTGCACAGTAAGTCTTTTGTTTTTCCTTTTTTGTTTTCCCTTATAAACATCATTGACTGCATTTAGGTCCTCACCACCTCTCCTCACCCTATATACCCTTACTCATGACCAAAATGTGTCACAAAAACGGGAGCCTTTTCTGTGCTCCTTTTTTATAATAATTTCAAAATGACCAGTTTCACCTGCACTGTGTGTTTTTGCTTATCATGATGCTTGCAGCCTTGGCCACAGCAGGTTCTGATTCTCCTCAACCCACTTCCCGGGACTGAAGCTGTGAGAGTTACTTTACCATTCCATCAATAGAGATCAGAAGAAGGTGTCCTGATGGGGGTTCTTTAAAAAGCAGTGGGTCTAGAACACCTTGTGTGACCCCAACAGCAACTTTACTGGTCCGCTGGGAGGGAAAGTATGCAAGGGGTGTTTCTTTTAGGCTTCTAGATTCCCTGAAGGACTTGGGACATCATAATGTATTACGACCTCTATTTGGCCCAACAGTTTGGAGATGGGAGCCTCCAACTGCTGCTCCTGCCAGGTCCTGCTGCTGCAGCTCCTACTGATCCCTGAGCCTTGCTGACGATCTTTGGATGTTGAAAGGAAGGAGGCATGACCTCGGGTGAGTCAAGCAGCCTTCCTGTTCCTGTTTCTCTCATTTGCATGCTGGTTTTCAGCTCCCACACCAGCGTGAGAAGAAGCCTGGCATCATCTATATCAAAATCTCAAATTCAAAGTCCCAGAACTGTACTCTCAGCGTCTTTTTACTCTCCTCCACCAGGTCAGTCATTTATTGTACAGTAAGCTCTGGTAGTGGGTTCTTCTGCTGGAGGCCTGGAAGATCAGCCACCAATGCAATCTTACTTTTGTAAGACAAACTAGAAAAAGGCTAACCAAACAATGTATTTCATGTCCAATGACATACTCAAAAGCACACCAGCACAAAGTAAATCAAATTTTGTGCAAACAATTTGAAATATATTGAAGAGATAACGCTATTTTTTATAGATCTTTATTCTAATTTCTATAAAAACAAGGAAATCCAGTTTAGCAGCTATTTTCAGTGGCCGCAGATAAAACACAGAAACATTAATTACACAGATTACATTTACATTAACATTAAAAGATTACATTTACATTAACATTAAAAGCACAACATAAAAACACGATAGTAAATAGTTAACAGCCTCGCATTCAAATCAGTCACCACTGAACATGCTCAAACAGGATGTGACTAGTTTGCTCTATTTCCCCACAACCTGAACACGTCATAAATTAATTTCTGAACTGAAACACCCCTACTTTCAAAACGGAAAATCTGCTGCTATTGCAAATCAGAATAAAACGATAAGGGGTTGAAAAAAGGGGGAACGCCCTGCTTGGTTTATGACGCCCATATGGAGAGACACAAATATCTCAGTATCATTTTCTATGTAGGTGGCTTGTATTCTTAGTTCAAATGTGTGCGCTACTTTATTTGCCTCAAGAGAGGGGGTCATAAATCTCTGCAAGAAAACTCAAAATGGAGGAGTTTCTCCTCTAAAAATACTCCTGGTTTCCCTTTTCAGGGGTGAGAGGGCTTCACGTGTGGTCTCACCTTAAAGAAGAAAGCTAATATCACAGCTGGAAGGTGGCGAACCTCATGGCTGGGACCAAAACAGAAACAAAGTCTCACTTACCTTTCAATCACCCAGACTGAAGAGATATATGTTTTAGCAAAGAGCTTTTGAAGGGTGACATAACTTGCAGTATGGATCTCGTATCTTAAGAAAGTCAGCCATTCAGAGTGTTCGTTTGCAGTCAAACCTTTTTTCCTTTGAGACTCCCCCCTACCAACTTCCCTTCATATCCAGTCCAGCGTCATAAGTGGTGGTCGAACCACAATGTTTTCTCAGGGTGGTTGGTTACACTGTTCTCCTCCCGTGGTTGCTAGACCATGGCAGGGGAAGAAGCTTGTTCAACATGTTTCCCGTTTAGAGGAAAAAAAAACTTGCTCCTTCCCTTCTTGTCCAATACCACCCAAGTTTTGGGGATCCTCCTACGCCGAATAGGGGTAGGCAAAATGAATCCTGTGACATCACATGATTTAAACTGCCTCATGTACAGATGTATGTTTGGTGCCCCAAAAAGCAATTCACCTCAAACAGTGGTGGTCCAAAATCTGGGATGCATTAAAAAATATCCAACCAAAGAACTACAACTTTGTTCCACAAGACTTCAGAAAGGAAAGACAAATTTATATATGCAGAAGAAAGGTTCTTCAGAGAGTGTAGTCTAAACCTTATTACTGCTGATGTAGTTTGGTTGTTTTTCTTGGGTTTGACTAACGTGTCTTTCCTTTGGACTAATTTACAATTTAACTACTGTTGTACGAGCCTGGACACCCTAAAAGCAGCATTTAAATGGGTTTCCTTGGCTTGGCATAGACTTCACACTTAGCTTCTGGACATTTGGTATCCTCTAATCTTCAATGCAGGGTTACATAACCAGTTCTGTAGCAAACAGGATTTTAGGCTTGACTGCTAACCCAACATAACAGTACTTAATATTACCAGTACTCATTTGGCTGGTTACAGTCGGGCAATATTGGATTTTAGTTGTTTAAAAAGTACATATTAAGCTATGTTATCTGTAGTCAAAAATCAGTTGGCTTTGCAACAGTTCTCTGTACTCTTCGCCTCTCCTTTCCAGCATACTTCAATGGCTGATTTCACACCATATCTGCTATTACCTTTACCATTTGATAATGTTTACATGGAGCTATAAAGCACAGGTTGTCTGCCTCTTTCTTTGGTGTTCTTGGGCACCAGAAAGTATTGCCAATGCATTTCAATGGTGCATATTGTTTTTTTAACAACAAAGTCATAAGTCTAGCCTGATTTACTTAACAATCCTGTTATCATTTGTGTGCACTGCTCTCCAAGATTGAGTACAAGCCTATGGAGCCTATGCACAGGACCACTGTTCTTCTTAACACTAGGGATACAGTATAGGATCTTCATTTTCTGCCACACCTCAGTGATACAGGCTATGAAGCGATGCAGACATTAAAGAAATACCCCACCTCACCGATCCAATCTGTCACTGTGGTTATTACAGTCTTGGCCACAATGGGACTGACCTTCACCAAAACTCAATGGATCTGTGTGACACACACATACCAATCCATCCACAAAATCACCAGGCTTTGTCATTAGCAAGCTCACAGAGCATATCACCTCACTATTTCATGCAAAAAAACTCCCAGTGGAACACAATTTCCACTGATAGTACATTTGTGGCTATAGTGTACATCCAGAAATGTTTAACTACACATAAATATATTTGCAAGATATAAACTAGTGTCTATAAGGTGACTGTCAAGTCAAATGGAGTTTGGTCTGTTAAGAAATTAATTAATTAATAGATCAATAAATACATTGAATTGCAAGGATTGTAAAACAATAAAGATAAAATAACATTCAATGAAATGTAACCATCTCTGACCATTTTCATGCCAAAAGGTACTCATTAAAAGAAAATATGATTCAAGTAGAAGCCTGTGAAGCAATTGAAACCGATTTTAGGAACCTTGGAAGAACCAATCCTGCCCCGATTTCCAGAAGAGGTTAATGACTAAAATATTTGGTCTATTGTGTATTTATCTCTTTCCACTTTTGCTAAAGCTTCTGCTATGCACAGAAAACCTACAATAGAAGCTTAAATCCACTAATTTTTTCACAGCATTAACATTTAAGCTGCTGTAACAACCAACAACTCTGCTGTCATCATAAAAGAGCCCCTTTGCAATTTATTACCAAGAGTGCCTGTGATCTACACACCACAGCTCTTGATGTGATTGTAGGCTCCCTTTTTTTTTGGACGAAGGAAGTCAATTAATTCATAAATACTTTAACACATTTACAGTAAGGCGAGGGGAAGATGGCTATTGATTGATCCCAGTAACACAGCAGCCCCCCCTCCCCTTCCCCCTCATGTGGAGTACCTTAATGAACCAAGGGCTTTTCTTAATCAAGAAGAATGCAATCAGAAAATAGAGGAAAACATAATGATTTTTACCAGCAGTTAAGTGAGGTGTAGGACTTGGAATATGAATTTAAGTGCTGTAAAAAGGCTGTCAGGGGCCGAATAATTTGTATCTGACATGTGTTAGTGTAGGTTATACAGTATCTAACATTTCAAAGCGACTTTCAGGCATGATTTTAAATGACTGTAGAAATTATAATTTACATTTTTATGGATGTATTTTTTTTTCATAAAAAATGGAAGGGTGTTGGGTGGAAAAGACAAGAAAGCCTGGTTGGCTCTGAATCCTCTTCTCTGACCTTTGAGGAAATTTGGTGAAACAGCAGAAAAAGGTGACCTCATTTTAACAGTGCAGAGACAGTCAAACCTATGGTGACCTGAACAGACCCATGCATCACAGAACTCAGCACTTCACAGAAGTAATCTTCCCTCTCCAGTCACAAACAAGAAGTGATAATGCAGGATCTGTAAAAGAACATGTTCAAATGTAAAAAAAAAGAACGCTTTTCTTCATCTTTCCTCTGTCTGAAGGGAAACAACCACCATATTTCAGAACTGCTTGACTGGGAAACTTGTAATTGAATGGATTAATCTTTAAACTCAGCAATGGAGGAGAAAGCATTTCCATTTGAAACAGCTTTTCCTATCAGGAAAGTCTATGCTCATCTGGTTATTACTCCTACTTAGGGTAATGAATTACCGGCAGCCCATCAGCCAAGCAATATCTCAATAGAATAAAATATGAATGCACTTTGAGGCCAATTTTATCCCCTTTAAAAAGCCATGCAGATAAATGGACGTGTGAAACACTTCTTAGGCTGACTAATGTGGGAAATATTGAGCTAAGTAATTGCAGCTGTTTCATCAATAAGCTGGCTAAAGTAGATCATTACAGCGAAATGTGATTAACACACAAGTTGTAGGGTAGTGAGAGGTGAAGGGACAAATTGGGAAATGGAATAAAACAAGTGTTATAAATAATTAACACAACACAGATTGACATAAAAGAATGAGTATACTAATCTTTTTTTCTCTCACAACAGAAGGTTAGCCATGAGGTTGATAGTCAATAATGTAGCTAATCACATTTTTTTTCCTTTTCTCTTGTACAGATTTGAATCTAAACTAGAGAATGAAAACCACTTTGGCAGACATGATTATAACCCTGGGACCAGATGTAGAAGTCTGTATGTTGCTGTTTTTACACATTATATAGCCTGTAAGCATGGAAGAGGGAAAATGACAGGTGAGCAGCATGAATTTGTGCCAGTATAGGAGTCACTTCAAATGACAGGATATGCTACCAAAACCAAATGCTGGTAGCATAACAGAGGTAGTGTCAATGTTTTTTTTAAATTCTCTACGTATCTTTCAATAAACATGTTTTTACAATATATCTCTACAGCTCATACAGTATATGCCTAACAATTAAAACATTCTTTGAATCCACCAATGCACCAAATAATCCATGACTTTCCCAGCTATGGAGAAATACGATTTTCATCCATATTCTTTTAAAAACATGCCATCTTGAAAGATGAATTATTGTATGACATCCCCTTTCTTTACAAACAAAATGACAAAAAATGATTTAAAAAAATGGGATGCCTTGTTGTAACTGTTTTTGTGTGTGAAGGAGTGTATGTATAGACAGGCTGAGGCTTTTATTTTCTATATTTTCTCGTCTACAGTGCCCTGGAGCAATCAGTCCATCCAACAGAAGTGGAGCCCTCCCCCCCTCCCCCCCCCTCCCCACAGTCATTCTGAAGACGGATGCTTTGGGTAATAAGGCTAATCAATACACTTCCTCATAGTCCTCCCCGCCCGCCCGGTCCCAAGACATTATCGGCCATTTGTCTTCAGAAACGTCACTTGTTCTTATCAGGCATCACAATCTTGTTTAAATGGGGTTGCTGCCCCCTCACACATGTAAACACACATACACACAACAAATACGCAAACGTTGGACACATGCAGTCAAGCAATAATTTAAATGTATAAAGCACGGCAAATATGCACACTGTTTTACACAGAAAATGTACAACCACATAACACTATCAAATGCTTTAAGACACACTATGAGCGGCTACCTTCAGTACATGAAATATTACACATAACGCCAGACACACACAAACGCACACACCTCACAGGCAGTGATGAATAGACACAAGGGGGCTCTGTGACAGGTAACACATGCACAACGGTGTCAGGATCTATACAGAGAAATTAATCAACAATGACACCAGCGTCAGTGGCTCCCCTCTCACAGCCCACAGCTCGACATGTTGTAATTTGCTGTGTATGATTACCCCAGGGTGCTTGGGGGGCAATGGCACCCCCAATCTTAATTAATTAAGCATTGCGTCAACAGGGAGTTGTCTCAAGAGCGCTATATAAAGGCCCACTCACTGTTTCTTTACCTGGAGTCACCTTTTTGTGTAAGACTCTTACAAGTACTGTTTCTACAGCTTAAATTAAACTCTCCATAAATAAATAGAATACAATAGAAATTGTTTTTAATAAGCATCATAATAAATGATTGTAGTCTGGCATTTTAAGGTTTTGTATGTTCTGATAGATCCATTATTAGTAAGTTATGACACTTTCCAGGTCAGCTATAAATTCACACAGGGGCGAATCCATGAAGGGTTTTGTGCTGCAATCTTTTCAGATAATTCATTCTAACAGAGAAAAGAGGAACCTTTATCAAGTGTGCTTCTTAAAACTGGTAACCGAACAAAAATCACATTGATATTTTAGCATGTCACTCAGAAGCAGTAATGAGCAAGGGAAAAATGCAGTGGGTAAATTTTGATGAAATTAATTTTAATGCACAGTTAATTTATCGTTGATTTACAAGGTGAATTTTGTAAAAAATAAAAAAATAAAAATTTATGAAAGAGATGTCATATAGTCATACATTGTGACTTTGCTAGGATTAGAAGGCTAACAAGATAAAACTTAAATTTAAAAATTAAATAATAATCTTTGTGTGCCGCTTAAAAACAACAAAAACAACTTGTTGGTCAATTCTTTCATCTGATAACTTTCAGTCAGCTTTCACTTGAACAGCCTAAGGCATTACAAGCAGCACTAAAGCCCCTGCATGACAGCCACACTCTGATGCTTATCAAGCACAAACTAAGAAAGTTGATGCCCTCCACTTTGTGAGATAGTTTACTGACCTCTGCACAGGAGCTGATCAGATTTGTTCCCTGGCCAGTTGAGACAAAAAAAATCGTCCCTCTCTTTGATTTCTTTTATTCCCAGGAGTCGTGTATGCTGATTAGCTGTTGGGGGTGGTCCATTCCCAGGAGAAGACAGAAATGGGAGCAGGTTCACAGGACACCATGTGACACCATTGTTTGCCTTCAATAATGACCAGGGGACTCCAGATGATATGGGAGCCTTTGATGGATGACTAATTTATCAGTAGCTGTCGTGGCCTAACGATGGTTAATGATGCCACTGGTGGCTTGTCCGGGGTTAACCATCAAAGGGAAGGTGAGGTGCATGCTGTTTGAAATTTGTAGTTTCTTTTCAGGGTTTTTTTGAGTGACAAAATTAAAAGTTAGAGCTAATCTTCTTTGCACTGCATGTCTTAAATTTCAAACCTGTAATTTTTTGCAACATGGTCTCCAAAAGGAAGTTTATTTTCATTGCATTGCATAGATAAACCCGATGGTTGAAAAATAGTGAGAGCCGTCCTTTTAGGACATGTTTAGATTTGAACTAATATTCACCCTGTAAGCCTTCAAATTCAAACAGTGTTAATCTGTTGACATCATAATCATTCTACAAAACAACAATACAGCCATTACTATCTTTCATTGTTTGTAATTTTGGCTGGAGAGCAAATGCAGTTTTTAGAAAACAAAAACAAAAGGGCTTGATGTCTCTGCGATGCGGAGACCATACCTTTCATCGTACAGTTGTTCCAAGGCCTCTGTGTCATTGTTCTTTTAGCTATTCCTCCCTGCTTGTGGACCCCACTGGAAAACAGGTGAGGCAAAACAATCACGCACCCTCCCATCACTCTCTCGACATTTCACAATAACACTCTGACTGTATCTTTCAGTAGTAAACACAAAGCTCACCCCAGCTGAACGTCGCTCCGGAAACAAATACATTGTCAGGCACAGAGTGGGGAAATAAAAGACAGAGGACAGAGCCTATTGGAAATCGGAAAACAGCCCTTTTCTCCCTTTGAAAGAGTCCTGGCGATGAAAATATGTAATATAAATAAAGCTGCGGACGCTTTGAAAGCCAAAGCCTTCCTTCCTGGCCTGGACCTCTGCTGGGGAAACGCCCACTCCTGGGCCCTTGCTCTTAAATTCCCAAAGACCACTCTGTCATCAGGGTCCCAACTGCTGCTTTCAAACACGCGATGGCCGGACTCACTTCCCAGTCTTGCTCTCTCTATCTGCCCAGATCTGAGTCACTTTGGCCCCCTCAGCCCTTTTAAGTCTAACCCCCTCCCTGGACAGGATCTCTCCTAGTCCTGTCGGCTTAAATACCGCCAGACGAGCTCCAATTATTTCACCCCTGAAGTGTTTGTGGCGAGTGGCTGTCAGGCCTGCGATCTCTCCGTTGGTGCTTCTGATATTGGAACCTGTAGAGCGGATGCAAGGAAAGACATAATGACAGATGACTGGCTGATTGGTGACAACTATAAAACAGCTCATTAAAGCAAAGGAACACATCGTAGGTCTGTTTTGAAACTTACTCCTGACTCCTGACTTTTAGCTCACTGCTGTATCCTTTACTGTAACAAGAGGGAACTTTTCGTCTTCTGAAGATACACCGTCTGTGTTGGTAGTGTTTGTGGGAATTTCAGTGTACAGTAAAGTTTATGTGCTGTGACTAAATCAACAAAGTAAAATGTTTCATCAACTGAAATTAGAAAATCCAGCAAGCCAAGAGACGGGCATTCATGCATCCTGCAGGATTGACTAATAATTTCTGATGAGCAGAGCTTCGGTGCTTTACACAAAACATAACAAATGTGAATATTTCTCTCTACTGTCCGCTATCATTTTTTAATTTACATTTGTATATTTTTACACGATACAGAAACATACGCAAAAATATCCTTTACATCAACAAAAAAAAAAACAAAAAAAAAAACACTGACACATTAAACAACAACACATAACAAAGAGGGGGGGGGGACAAAGTGCAGGCAATATTTCATCATTAAATATTCATTACATCATCATAAGGTTCAACTCTCCTGTACAGGGTTAACACATGCTTCAGAATAAAAATGATAGGGCTGCTCAACATTTGTCTGAATTAATTAAATATTAAGTATGAACTACTGTATTCTAGCAATAAATGCATAGAACATTCTGAAAATACTTTGTACTTAAGA
Source organism: Labrus mixtus (assembly GCF_963584025.1). Taxonomy (NCBI): domain Eukaryota; kingdom Metazoa; phylum Chordata; class Actinopteri; order Labriformes; family Labridae; genus Labrus; species Labrus mixtus. The sequence goes on along the minus strand of NC_083614.1, from coordinate 22,219,285 downwards.
CTATTAGTCCTTAAGTTTACTTCCAAATATTAGTGCATTCATTATGAGAACTTGAATGTAACAATGGTAAGATTCAAAGAAATAAAAAAAGGATAAAAACATCAGGTTTTGTTCTTATCTTAATGCTAAGCTCTACAATGAAAATAAGTACATTTAACTCTGACAATGTGCAATTCATCACTCTCAAATGCTTTGTAATTACAAATTCAAAGCTATTCAACATGAATGAAAATAAATCTAGTATTTTTATTTTTTGTTATTTTATTTTTATTCTTTTTTTTGTGAGATTTTCTGTGAATGTTACTGGATGTAAACATATTGTTGAGCCCATTTTAGCAGTTGCATTGAATAGACTGTGGACTAGTGTTTACTGAGAAGATATGGTGCAAAAATGTACACTTTCCCATTTAGGAAATAGTAGGGTTTTGTGTGTTTATGTGCAACATTGCCCAAAAATCTCCTGGATCATACATCAAATTCAGCTCAGGACACATACTGGGCCCTGCGGTGACCCTCAGTGGAAGGGTCCCTAATGACATCCACCATCTTGGCTCCAACGGGGCAGCAGTTTACATTGAAGACAGGGCTTTTTGCTCTATATGTGCTGAGCTGGTGGAGTGCACGGGTCAGGGTGAGAGACCTGCTGGTCAGCTCGCCGATCAACCCTGCGATGAACTCCGGTTAATTGCCACTGACTCTATGTTCTATCTTTCAGTTTTTCTGGTCATTTCATCAAACTTTTCTCTTTTACCCCCTTTATTTTTTGCTGTGTCTAGCTCAGAGGTGGTCTGGAAGCAGAGGTTTGAAACCTCAGACCACAGACTTGGACGACGCAGGGTCAAGTAATGATTTTTGTCCGCAAAGTATTTAAGGTATACTACTTACTATATGTTTTAATGTATGCATTACATGTGCAAGATTTTTTAAACTTTAATTACTGAAGTTATATTTTGCTTTTTTCCCCCAAATAATAAAGTTTTTCAAAACTCAAGTTATTATTTTTCAACATGGAAAAGAAACACTGAAAGGGGAAAGTCAGTGTGAAGTATTCCTAATAAATGAGAAGTGTATTTTTATTTTAACTACATAATCCAAACTCCAGAGGATACTTACTATGGAATCAGTAAAACATTTTGTTGTTTAAGTTTCACAATTGATATTGGTATTAAACGTATTGTTTTTGACATTCTTGATTTACAGTTGGTGATTGTAAATGGGAGTTATTATTGCTTTAATATATTTGTAAAAATCTATAGTTTTTATTTACCTTTGTGATTCAGTTGTTAATGAACCTGTATGTGCTGCTCCTTCTGGTTTGGCAGACGGACCAACAATAACAAAAAAAAGAAGACAATAACTCGAAAGTCCTTTATAGCTTCCTGCAAGAAGAAACCATTAAAGTTGAGCACATTGTCTGGGGCCTGGCTGAAAATGTGTGAGGAAGCGTATAGTAATCAAGTGAGAGAGGGAAAAAAAGCGCTTCGTGAGAAACAGACGTAAATAATGGACCAGGAAACAGGAGATCAAAGCTTCTGAGTCGGGCCTCCGTTTGTTTTCATACTCACCCAGGCCTCGCAATAAAACACGCAAGAGTTGCACTTCAGAGGGAGGAGGGGGACGCGAGGAAGTGCTGAAAGCGGTTACGTCCCATCCTGAGGATCCCGTGCCACTATCCCCATGTTAGGGAAAGGCGTCAGGTACTTCAGTGTTTACCAGGAAAAGGGACAAGCCACACAACAAAACTTTCACATCAGAGGGGACACTCAGTGGCCAGGAGCCATCTTGTTAAACACAGACTGTGTGTGTTTACAAAAGAACCTTTTCCTTATCTCTTAATGCTTCAAAACACAATGTGTGCTTTAAATGGCATGGGGAGATCAAACTTAAAACTCAGGACAGCTATGTGTGTGTCTGTTTGCGTGCCTTTAAGACAAGCGTCATGGGTTTCTAAGAAATAGCGCAGGATGAGTTTACAGCTAAGACAACACAATACAATAACTGTTTGAAGACATTTACTGCTTTCCAGTTTTTTGTTTCAGCCTCTGTGAAAGAAACACACACAACTATGCGCAACTTAAGGGATGTTAAGGACTGCTATTTTTAGTGGTTTTGAAAATCAAGAGATCCTTGTCAATCATTTTGACTTAAAAAAAAACAATGGTGTATTTCAAAGACATATAATTTCCCGCTGGCAGATATTTTTGTGTTTCAGGAAAAAGTCCTGATTCAAATCTTGACATTTTACTCCCTTTCATTAATGTAAGATTCACGCGTTATGTAAGTAAGTAGATGGCCATGTGGGAAAGTCTTGGTACTTATGTGTGTGTGTGTGTGTGCGGATGTTTTATGCAAACAGCAATAAAGCAACTATGAACATTTCATTATAGTCTACTGAGTATAACGAGCGGTTCATCTTTTTTGGAGGTCAAATGCTAAACACAGGCACCCTCCCTGGTTGGTCAGCAGATAAATCTCAGAGGTATCTCTCTCATATGCTCTTTCTGCATAAACTACCGCTCTTAAGTCCTTAAGTGATGCCTCTGTGTAATTTCTCATGCAACAAGATGCAGTTCTGATTGAAGATAAAAGGGGATGAGAAAGGGAGAAATGGGTCGAAGCGATGACAGAAATCAAACAATAATAATTCACTTAATAAGTTGATATTTTTTTCTGCAACGTTTAAGAAGCAATAAGAATAGATTAAGTAAAGAATATATTCAAAAATGTTTAAATGATGATCAAAAGCTAAATTAGCTCAAGAGACAATATAAATACCACTATGTAAATAATGCCTAAAGTAAATAAAAAAAGGTCTATGTGACTGCATCAATGCATCTATCCATTTTTACCACTGTGATCAGACAGGAAAATGTGAAATTACATGTGTGGTGGAGGCATGTAACTGACATAATTATGTTCCAGTACCAGGGAAACTACGGCAATAAAAAGATTGCATGTGGGAAAAAGCCTTTTCAAACACGGTCGTACCATAGCAAATTGTTTGCAGTTTATATCTGGCAACCAAAAATACTCTGTTGTGTTAAGAAAAAAGATTTTGGTTTGGGTTCAAATAAAAACTTCCAACAATACATTTATGAAGATACATTTTGTTTCTTGACAAAGTCTTATTGGTAAAAATCCATTGGGCTTGTGACCAATCCCTTGCCATTATCCACCTGTGTGTATTAACTGCTATGCATTCTGGGACATCATAATACACATTGGTGGCTCAGTTGTTTCTGGCATCATTTGCCTAAGTTCATCTCCTCCTGAATGATCCTGCCTTACAGTGAGGTAATATAGCAATGTCCAGTAAATGTCTTTGTACACAATTCCATTTGTCTGAGTATGACCTCCAAAATCAATAGCATTTTGGCCCCTACTTGACTCTGACCTCAGTCTTTTAATAGTGTTTTGATATGCTGGCAAATTAATTCAACTTAATGGAGTACAGGGGTCAATGGACTTTGATCCCATTTGGACTAAAGGCTGGAAGGATTCCATTTAGCTTGAGTTGGTCCTGAAAGGTTGTGTATGTGTGTGTGTTTGTAGGTGTCAAATCGTGCTAGGCAAACTCACTTTTCTTCCCAGGACCCCTGAATGATCCCCTTGGGTTCAATGCACAGAAACTAATTGCTTTATTATGCACAATTTCAAGATTGGACCTGTAACACAGATTAATTATTTTGCCAGTACAATGACATCCTGTTGTACAAATGTGTAAATATCCATCTTAAGCAGCTGAAATTGTCCAACTCAACTACTTCTATCACTCGCTGCAATGAGCAATACAGGCTTAGCAGGCGAGCTAGATGGATTTCATAGGGAACACATCGACATCCAAATAAATTCAAGTTTGGAGAAGCTTTCCAGACTGTGCAGTGAATCTAGCTCACTGCGTCCTCCAGTCTATTTGTATTGATTCCAATCTCTCAGCCTTTCCAATAAAGCTGGGTTCATGAGTTCATTATTACAAGAATGGAGGTGTAATTGGCTTTCAGGCGTATATGAGGCTATTTGCACTAATCTATCCGAGGGGGGAGATGTTAATGGCCACTTTGAATGGCACAGTGTGAGCCAACTTTGGACTGTGATCCTGTGATTTTGGACCTATCATGTCAGTCAATAAGCACATAAAATAGATAAACTGTAAAACCAAGGGTTTACTTACATGTAGGGAAAAAGCAATAGATTTTCTAACAGAAAACTTCAGCAGAAGAAGACAAAGGGAAGACAAAAAAAAGCTTTACAAACAGGGAATATGGTTTCTAAATTATGTAATATTCTTGAATCTAACCTAATCTTAAATTTCCTCTCAGGGGATCAATAAAGGATTAACTTATCTAATATCTGTCAAGTGTGACAAACAAGTAAATGCAGGCGAGTAAATTATATTTTAAGTTGAAAGTTCAAGTTGAAAATATGCATCTGCATACAAATATACTTTTAAGCTATGCTGCAGTATTATTATAAGTTAAGAAAGACTATCTCAACTGTGGTTATTAAACAGGAGGTAGAAAGGAAACCTTCAGTACAGATGTGTTTTATAAGGAAAATATCCATGAAAAAACATAGTATGCATGAACAATGGGTTTTGAAAAATGCTTTGATCAACAAATATATAACACAGTGTTGGACAATGCATTGTACACCGCTTGTATAAATTCATGATTTAAAAAAAAAAGAAACATTTTGGTTTATTAACGACAAATGAAGTGATCAATGTCAGCTTGTTTTGTTTGCATAGTCCAACAAGCATCGCTCTAGATTCAGGGTCAATATGGGATTTCTCTGTTAAGGACATGCCTCAAAACCTTTCAATGGAATATGGTATCCTTTTGTCAAATAATCTATTTGAGTAATATGGGGGACAGACACAGGATGTCTTGATAAAAACCTTACAGTATAGGGTGTTAAAATTACCACTGTTATATGCAATATGACTGCTACACACACTACACATTACATTTAGAAATAATCAGGCGTTAAGTCTTACAATGGTTGAAGTTTTGAGGTCTTTACTAAATGTCCATCAGTTATATATCTGTTGGTTGACAACTTCCAACTCTGTGCTTACACATGTGTAAATATATGGATGAATGTGTCGTAGTAAGAAATCGTAACCAAAGACTGCAGAAAGCAGCTCAGAGATCACCAAATATCCCAACATCTATCTCCTGTAAACTTCCTATACAGTGCAGAAACACTGAGGGCTTATGCAAGGCAGAGGCAAGCTCGTGATTTCAGCCAGCACTGCTCTCTTTTCCACTGCTAACTGGCAAGATGGAGTCATTAAGAAAGATTCCTGGCCTTTCAGCAGATGGGTGATTTTTTTTGGCTGCAGGAGGGCCAGTGGGTTGGATGTTAAAGGCAGGGGGAGGAGGTGGAGCAATGAATAGATGTATGAGAGCCAGTGGAGGGAGGCCCAGTCGGTTGTGGAGACTTCCTATGATGAAAAGGTCAGTGGCACCTGTAAATCTGAGCAGCTGGAAGAAAGTATGGAGAGGGGGCAGGAAGAGGAAGGAGTTAAGCTACTAAGCCAGCCCTACACTGCTCCTGCATGCTTAACAAACACACACACACAAACACAGACATACATTTGGGACATAATACTGTGAGGATTTTGTTGAGCAGAGGTGATTCTATTTCCATTTTTAATCAGAACTATGATCTCAGCTCAACATTTTCCCGAACAACTTCACTTTACAAAAATGAGACTGTTTTAATGTAACAAAAATGGACTGCCTCTCACAAGTGAAATAAAAAGTAGGCACACATATACAGTGTCAGCATGTCAGCGTTTCCTCAATAGCCTTCAATAGCAATGGTGATTGTTTTATTTTCTTGCATGACTTGCTGTTTGGTCAAGATAATCTGTATTTCCTATTGCATTCAATTAGTATATATATATATATTATTTTTTTTTTTGCATTGATTTTCTCCCTTTTTGCATAACACAGTGAGATAAGATAAGTGGGTAAGTTATTATGTTGCCTTAGTGCCATTATTGTCAAAGCAGAAAGTTAAAGGGTCCATTAACCCCAAAGAAAAGGGATAATGGGGTAAGGTTTAAACAGAAGCCGTTTAAAGTCAAAGAACAGAACACACTGTTGAAAAAGTAATGCTTTGACCAAGATAGAATTGTTGATATATTACAATCAGCACCTCAGAAGTAGACCAGCAAAACACTTCATGTGAATGCAGGTGCAGATACATGTTGTAATCCAGCTGTGTGTGTGTGTGTGTGTGTGTGTGTGTGTGCATGCATGTGTGTGTGTTTGCTGCCAGGATGGATTTACTGTCCAGACCAGGGCAGCCGGGTGGCGATGTGGGCCAAAAAGGCCTGGTCAAGGCTGCTTCCTCCTCCCGCAACCCAAAAGGATACAGCCTGCTGACAGATACCTGCTCTGAGCTGACAGAACACTTCCTCCTCCGAAATACGTTCACGTTACATTTAGCTGACGCACTGTAACCGCGGTGACTACACAAATGCAGAGATGGCCGCTGCCGTTGCTCCAGTGAGCCTGTGATGCTTCTGTCACACAACAGCTGCAATAACAAAAAAAAACACACTAAAGTTCTTCTTTGAAGTTTTGTATATGGAATATGATTTTTAAGAAAATACAAATTTTATAATTGGTTTCAATTGCAAAAATGTATTTGATCAATTGTATATCAGATAGTTTTTGTTTGAATAGTGATTCAACAAATACAGCATTTGTGAAAGATTTTAGATAAACATCTAATGCTATTAACTTCTCAGTTTTCTCACGACTGCATTTGAATTTGATAAAGTAATTAAACCTTATATGTTCTAAAAATGAACCAATACATTTTAACTGCTTCAGTCAGTGGCCGTTTTTATGATATTGTGACTGTTAAATAGCTGAAAAAATACTGCAAATGCAATGGCTTAAAAAACAGAGTTCATACAGACAGTTATATGGTTAAGGACGGATAAATTGTAGGACTAAATATGGAGTAGTATTTGTATTTACAGCCATCCCACAGTAGCTGGAAACATGATGTATATCTAGGTGCTATATTTAATCCCAGGATTGTCCTTCCATGTAAAGACATGCAAGCGGTGGCCCCATTCTTAAGATGCACCCGAGGACAATAGATCCTCTACATTTCCACGTATCGCTTGCAAGGAAAGAATCCCTCCTGTCCTTTATCATTTTATGACACAGGCCACCAACTACCGTACAGTTGTCTCTTATGATCATCGTAAGTGTACGTTCCCCTCTCCTGCTCCTTCCGTGTTTTATTCTTTGGTGGGTCCGACTACAAGCTCTTGGTAACATAACCCCACCTCCCCTCCCTGAGCACTTCAGTGTCATGATGCTTTAGTCTGTCAAGACAACTCAGGCCGCTGTCACAGGAGCACATTGTTATTTTGGAAGTAGCATGTGTTTGTCTAACCGCGGCTCGGGTTTCTTGGTACGACTTGGACTGCGCTCGCTTTGGTCTGCAAAGGAGCCATGACGGATGGCAACCCCAGCAGCCGCCATATGAACCCCCCTCCCTTAAACAGCCCTCTCCACACATTCCAGGTCTTATGTGTTGGGCCCAGAAGGAACAAGAGGGTTGTGCAGCATTGGCAGATGCAGTTAAATGGTCAGGTCTCAGTTACTTCAACGAGTTTCATTTTAGTTGGAGCAGGTGTCAAAATTCAGTTTTATGATGTGTGGAGTCTTCCTGTTCCAGTGAACTTTAAACATCTATTGCAAGTCAAAAGTTTCAAAAGACTGGACTCTGGCATTCATATGCACACCTTAAACAAAGACTACAACTTGGAGTGTTTCCTTTGCCCCTTAAGAGGGAAATTGTTTCAGATAGGTCAAGATAGAATCTTTACTCGGTAAATGAACGTGAGTCTGCCGTGTTATGCTTCATTTGATAATTGATAGAGCGGGTTAATTGCCTTGATCAAAGGTCAGACGATTTAGTATTCTGAGGTTAGGCTGTAGGATTTGAATTGGACATGCTGAATGTTTATAAGATGAAAACCTAATGCAGTCATGGGACTCCGGCCAATTAAGAACATTAAGAATGTTTTATTCTAATCGACAGTGATATCGGTTGCAGACATCCACATTAAGCCTGATGAATATTCATGAAACCTCATCTCTGAGCCTATCGAGCGCATATTAATTTCTGAAACGTGTGTCTGGAGTCCAGAGACGTGATCGCACTTCCCACCAGCATCAATCCTAATATGCAGATGAATGCTCGTTTCAACCCAGCACAGGCCACTGAGGTACATTTGATATTTCATTCATGTGAATGGCAGTGGAAAAAAAAAAAGGAAGGAAAAGGAAATGGCTAAAACAAACAAAAATACCCACAATACCCCAGTGTGAACTCTCTGGAGGTTGTGCATAATTACCCTGCGGAGCACCTTACCTGCACACCTCTCACCGCCTGTCAGCGCTGCATACAGACTCACTGGACCACAGGCACACACACACATACACACAAACTCTCGTTTCCTCAGACATACACAGTCTCATAACCCTCCCTAATCTTTTTTCTCTCTCATACACATTCTAACTACCACACACACACACACACTGACACATAGACCGGTGCATCAGCAAAGAGCATTGCGGCTCGGCAGCCGACCGCGGCGTCCACAGGGGAGAAATCTTCAGCTCATTTCTGACCCGGGCTGCCGAGGTGTTAATTGCCCTCCTGAGTTGGCAGAATTTTCAGGGTAAAAGGTGCTATCCTTGATGGATCAGCACTGTTGCCACCAGTGACTGATTCTTTCAACTTGGACGTGTACCGTGCATATCCTATATCTCATTAAAAAAAAAAGAGAGGGGGTGTTAGAGGGGTGTATGTGTGTGGATGGACCAATTCATTTGCAATTGCACACATAGGCTATTTTTTCATGTAACTGACAGCACATTATAAACAACTTGTGAAATTTAAACAAGAGTTAAAGTGTGTTCAAGTAATGGCTCAATTAATTGAATTAACCCAAAAATGCTGACAGAATCCAGACACCTCAACGTAAACTTACCCCAACCCCTTTTACCACTAAAAATCTAAATATTTCACTCTGATGCCGAGTGATGAACATGGAGAAAGCAAAATACATTCAATGTTTTTTCATGCCTGGAATTGTAGAATTTAGTAACGGTTTTCTGCAACGCTGCTTAACCTATGATTTATTGGCTCCTAAGTGCAGTCGTTTTCAGCCCTTTATTCAATGCAAACATGTGAAGCAGTTTGCTTGTGGTAAGCGTGATATTATCTGATATCATAGAGGCCTGGCACGTGTCACTCAAAAAAAAAGTTTGATGGGAAGAAATATTTAGAACACACAAAGGTTAATTACACTATTCAGATTAACAAGTCTTCAAATACATAAAAACCAATGGCATACAAATTAAAAATGTGTGGTTGATATGGTATGAAAAGGTTTAAATGAAGGATATTTGGAAACACAATAAAAACGTATTTTCAATTGTAATTCAATCACATGGAATCACACACAAAAAAATAAGATTATTTTAAGTGCATCATATTCTTCATCTTTGATAACTCTACACACACACACACACACACACACACACACACACACACACACACACATATCTTCCTTTCAGCACAGCTCAAAGCCAGGTTTTAGTTTTATTCAGGTTAATCGATGCAAAATGTAAATGGAACCTTGTGTTCACATAATTTGGACGAGCTAAATTCCCTGATCTTCTATTATGGATTGAGACATAAGTGCCTATTTATGAGAGTGTTTCCAAAGGAAATCCACATTCTGGACTAATTAAACTCAAAGTAATTCCTGCCTCCAGTCTATAGACATTTCAGTAATGCAGTGAGGTATATTGTTGAATGTGACCTTGTAGGGTAGCAGTGCTGCAGACTGACAGCGAGGCTTTGGTAAAATGCTAATTCACTTAAAAGGAAGCATGTGTACTGTACATGAGCGTGTGTGTGTGTGTGTGTGTGTGTGTGTGTGTGTGTGTGTGTGTGTGTTTCAAATAATTCTGTCAAAAAAGAGAGAACATAAATATCTGATAAAGTTTGTCAAATACGACGATACTTTTTGTTGAAGTATATCAATGAGTCATCTTAGATTTAAATTCCGCTAATTATTTTCACATACGTTTGCTTTAATAAAATGACATACAATAGTAAGAACATGGTTGCCTCAGGTTTGTGTAAAGAAAAAAGACAGGTGTCCAATGTGTGCATTCCTGAAAATCATGAGCATAACATGTATTCTGGGATAAAGTGTTTGATGAACTCAATCACACCCTGTGTTCAACTGAAAAGGAAATCACTGAGCCTATGAACAACTCCGAAACGCACACACACACACACACACACACACACACACACACACACACACACACACACACACACACACACACACACACACACGCATGCACACAGGGTTCCCCGAGCCACACTGGAAACTATTCTAAAATTAGACAGCACATTACACAATCTGCCTACCTTTGTCTGTTCATTGCACAACACTGACTGGTTTAAATCCAAGGAAACTTTTTCTTAATGAAAAGTGTCCAATATTTATTGGTGATGAGTCTTTATGCATAAATGACTAAACGTGCAAATGGCCAAGAAAATCAAATGACTCATGTTCTTTTTCTCTCTGCAATGGGAGCTCAGAAAAGATTGTAGTAACGCTAACACACCCACATGCACCTTACACATTCCTGACACATTTGTATAAAAGACATCGTAATGCATAAATATCTGTAAAGCGCTTAAAGAGCTGTATGAAATACACTTTTTTAACATCTCAATATTTAAGGACAAACAGCATCTTCTAAACCACTCACTTATATATCTATATCAGTTTTATTATCGCTTCCATAAAAACAAATCTGCTACATTTTGAGCTTCAGTTTCACGTCTTATTAAATCACCCACAAAAACCAATGAGATACAACTTTTTATTTAGTTGTAAAAGAGAAAAAAAATCCAGCTGTTAAACATCCCAAATGTGAGCAGAAATAGTTTCCCATGACTGTTGTCAAATATTAACCTTTCCCTCTCTCTCTCTCTCTCTCTCTCTCTCCCTCCCTCTCTCTTTCTTTCCTTTTTTTCTTTTTTCAGCACATATCTCTTTTTCCAGTTTGATAGGAATCCCACCCTTTAACCTTATTTGTGTATCTCTGAAATACAAAACTTTTTTCTGGAATGTAACTGGCTTTTTATTCCTTTTTATTTTTAAATTCTTTAAATTGTTAAAAAAACAATGTGCCGTTTCTATTAAATAAAGTCATTTTGTGGCATTAGATGGAACTAAGAATATATTTGAAAAAGTCTTCAACATTGATATAATATTTAGTGTAAAGGAGCATGCTCTATAGATATCATCATTAACACTGTGCTCAGCTTTATACATTAATAAATAGTTATCATTAACCGGTGGAATAAACACGTAACTGTTGTACAATGTAGATTTAGAAATAATAAAAGATGATACATTTGCTAACACTGACACACATTTATACAACATTAATTCTAGCCTTGAGGATACGTTTTGTCTGACATGTTTGATTTAAGGCATATCCTTCAGTGCAGCAAAGCGTGTCCAAATATAAAAAAATTACAGCAAAAATGTCAAGTCTGGTGGGAAAATTCAATGAGTCTAATTGTCTAGTCAAAATCATTCAATCAATCAACCAACCAGTTTCATTGTTAATGAATGATGCTTTGCTTTACAATATATTGTTTCAACTGGAGCCTGTAAGTACCACCTGTTTTGTCTCTGTATCAATGTGTTCATTTCTCACAAATTTATAATCCCGTTTTGAAAGATGGCATTATTTGTGTAAGGGGTTTTTAGTCCGGCATTCTGAGGGCCTGAATGATACAAATCAGCAAGTGTTCTGTGTTTTTAAGAGACTATTAGAGATCACAATCATATGATTAAAAAAAAAAAAATTGACATACAATAAATGTAATCAGGGAGAAAACGTTAAAAGCTTTACTATGTTTAATATGTTTCATCACCATCCACAGAAGATAAACCCAAACACATGAAATAAATATTTACAGCAAAAACTCATGTACAAGCGTGAGAAAAAGGAAAGGCAGAGATAGACCATTTGAATGCAGGTACACACACACACACACACACACACACACACACACACACACACACACACACACACACACACACACACACACACACAGCAGGGGGCCTGTGTGAACCGGGACAGATATATGACTTCAGGTCCACTCCCAGGCTCTCTGGGCTTTAGGGACTTCACTTACTGGTTTCCAGGCCGTGTGTCTCTCCTGTCACCAGTGGGTTAAAAAAAGAAGACTCCAGTAAAACACCTGTTCTACACATCTAGAGAGCAACAGCACTGCACGGGTCACAGATTACAATGAAGTTCACAGAGAAGTCTACCTGGGAATATGGACATATTTGCCTTTTCTCCTGTACTGGTTTAGACCTGCACTGTATGAAGAAAAAAAAAAGAGGTTACCTGCTCTATTCCTAGGTATTCTGTTTTTACCTCCAGGCTTCATTTTTTTTCAAATTGATTAAAGCACTGTTTAGAGGGCTGTATGTGTTTTCCCCATGTTGCTGTTATTCAATCAGCCAGTATAAAGAGTCTTTATCTGTTTAACTGTAATCACTTAGTGTCTGATAGCTCTTGTCTGTCCAAATCCTCCTGTGGAAAGCAATGCAGTACTGGAACAAGATCCAAATGTAGTTAGCATTGAAGACGATGCTAGACGATGCTACAAATCCCAGGAAAATAAATGTTTTAGCACCAGCAAGACGGTAGAATATGAGTGATTTATTGTATGTGAATGACACATACGATAAATGTTTGTTTCTGATAAATGAAGAAAAAAAAGAAGAAGCTACGAAAGAAAAGAAGAAGAAAATGAAATGGAGAAATACATTGGAGAAAATAAAAATGAAGAATGTTGTTGTAAACCAGATCCAACCTTTTTATTTGTTACTAAAGTGGCTGCAATAAAGGACTCTGACAGCACAACAGTAAGTCATGATATGACAAAAATAAACACATAACGTGACAATTTACATTTAAAGTGCTTGAAGGAGCTCCTGCTACCTAATAAACATCTCAGCACGGTGAAGTATGTGTTAACAGACTCATTATGGGCTGAGCGTTAAACTGACCTATGTATAGTAACAATGGCATTCCTGCAATTTCGACTGCTTGAAATACACACAAGCACGGCACACAGACAGGGAGATGATTTGGATAACTGATTTATCGTGACGGGAGAGACAAACCTCACTTGTTTTGTGCAATCATAATCAGCATAGCATCTTTAGTTGTTTTTTAGATAATACGTTGATAAAATCTAAGAATACTATTAAAGAAAAAGAGTTCATTCAGTTTTCAACAAGAAGGCTGATTTAAAACAGGCCTTCTCACTGTAATGTTTTTGGTCTGATTCATCTAAAATGTATGAAAAACACGTTGATACACAATGAAAGTGTTTTTGATGGCGATAAGATATAAAATGAACACATGGTATACCATTAAAGATGTCAGATCACAAGTCTTTATAATTATTATTACTTAAGTTATGCTCAGGTCAGTGAAGTTGATTTTTCAGGATCAAGATAATTGCCAAGTAGGTGCACATACCCCCCCCCCCCCCCCCCCCCCAAGTAATGAAACATACCTGTGATAAATACACAGTTAAAACATAATGACAAAATCCCTGGACATACGAAAGCTGAAGTTTCAGAGACTAATGTATAACTTTCATTTGCCAACACAATACTGCCATCTAATGACGGGCAGACCGCATAGCATACATTATGTACAGCAGTCATTTTCATTTAAGGCAGAAAATAACACACAAACACACACGCACTAAACTTGAAAAAAAAAAAAAAGCTTTCCAACATTTTTTTTTTTCAAAATCTAAATGTGGCAGAGGTCAAAGATTAGACAGTGTAGGAGAGAGAAAAAAATGCCATGCTGAGATAAAACAGTGTATTAAGTTTTGTTAGTTTGCTGGTTTTGATGTTTTCACACTATTGTCATTTAAACTGAAATCACTGTGGCCATTGTAACCAACCCCATGTAAGCGTACCTAATGTCCATTCAAGAGTTTAATTTAGCCAGAAATATAATGAAACATTTGTAACTTTGACATTTACTTTATGTCAAGGAGTCAAAATTTTCTTTATTATTTTCCTGGTCTTGCAGTATTCCGTTTTTCTGCAGAATTACATTTTCATCCATAACTGGTCGGCAGTATTGCCCACAAAGATTCTCACAGGAAGTTCTCTGTTTTATTTGAGTCCCACTGTCTCTATTATTTCATGTCACTCATGGTTCCCTTTACAGCATTACATTACAAACGCATAATTATTTGAAGTAATGTTAAATGAAAGTAGATCTCACAAGACTGCTGTTTTCCAGCTTTTTTTTGTATTATTGAATTTCTTCAAAAGAGACTACACGCTTACTCTTTGGCCATTAGGGTTCCACACCTGTACACATATTTTTGGGGCTTTTCATGCCTTTATTGTAGATATAGGACAGTGGATATAGTTGAAATCAGGGACAGAGAGAGTAGGGAATAACATGTGGGAAAGGAACCACAGGTCAGATTGGGACCCGGGTCGACAGCTTTGAGGACTATGGCCTCCAGCTTGAGTTGCTTGGGTTCTTGGGATGTTTGGGTTGACTATGTCGGTTTTTTGCATGGGATTGGGGTTTTGTTGATATTGTATGGATGCTTTGCTGTTGGGTGTTTATGTTGTCTTGGTTTTTTGTTGTTGTTTGGGTTCTAATGCTTTCTTCTTATGTATACGTCTGCACTTATTTCAAAGCCATGCTTTTAAAAGTGCTAAATAAACTTATTATTATCATTATTAATATTATTATGAGTACATGAACACTAGCATTAGCAGGCAACTGTATATAGAAACAAGCAAACAAGAACTCAAATAGCAATTTTCCACAGTAACTGCCAACCTTTAGATGTTAATGCACATTATTATTCAGTCAGTCTACACCACACGCATATTTACACTTGTGAAAAATGAGAAAAGTGACACAATGACCCCGAGCTGCAGGTCGCTGGCAGGTCAGCCACTCACTGGACCGTCCCCCTCTACACGCTCATCCCCTCATCCCCATTTTTATTTGCTCTGTGATTAAATGTAGATTTGCAGTAATAAAACAGACAGGTCATGGGGTGATAAAAAACGTGAATGAAGGTGTGATTTGAAAAAATGTCAAGGGGCTCATAAAAACATCAGCATCAGCAGTCGCTCAGTCCCATCGTTATGTATTGTGACTTAGTATTTTTCCTAAAGTAAACTACATTTATTTTCCACGATTTAGTTGAGTGCAGCTTTTTACAAACTTTAAATAGCGCTTCATATTATAGGAAATATGCTTTAAATACCTAAACACGTGATCATTGCAGTTTAGAATAAATCCGTCAAAACACATCAGCTTTTATTGTCGGTCACTTTCGGCTGTCCTGAGAATCTCCTAAATGTGTTTTTGGATCTTTGGTGCAGCTGGTATCTGTATGTTTCTCTGGCCTTCTCAATTCCCTCCACTTCATCCCTCTTTCCTCCTAAAAGGCTGTCCCTCTCTGCCAGGTCCTAAGGGACCTCGGCCACCCATTGGGGACCCATTACAGAGAGGGGGAGAGGGAGAGCAGGGAGAGACAGCGGCAGGTCAAATCGCTTTGTGGCCGAGGAGGGCTATCATTTACTGTAATTCAGGTCCTGTCAGGCTGAAGGAGAGGGAAGGTGAAGTGGTGTGGCGTGCCCTGGCTCTCATTTGTCTCTCCCCACCACCTGCACCCCCACCTATCAGAGACAATGGCTGGCTGGCTGCCTGCCTGCTGGTGAGTGGAAACATATAACAGTATTACAGTGCTATAGTGACTTATATTTATTTGTGGCAGCTGAGCATTATTCTGTGACATTTTATCTCAGAGGCACTTCATTGACTGACTTATTCCTTACAAAGAGTGAGCAGGGAGGGGTTCAGCGCTTTGTTCAAGGATGCCTTGACAAGATGCAACTTCAAGTGGAAACAAACCACCTCTTTAAATCTTTACATTCTGCTGCTTGTGACTAAAGGTGGCTACATCTTTGTGCTTCTTTTGAATCCTTTTTTAACCTTTCTTTTATAGGAAGGTTTTTTTTACAAATTCTTCATCTTTATACACATTTGTTGCCCTCCTTTTACCTGTGCTCTTTTTAACGGCTCTATCTTCTTTATAATATTAATGTATTTTTTTTGAAGCATTTTTTAAATTTCTTAAGAAAAGAGCCAGTTTTTAACTTTATTTTTTTCTACAAGTACAGTAAGAAATAAGCATGGAGTTGCAGTGGGGAACTCAAAAAAATAAAATAAATCAATGACTGTTACATTAAAGCCAAATTCAAATGAGTGCACACAAAGCTGATTCATCATATCACTGCCAGGTGAATCTCTGTAATTGGAAGTTTAGTAGTTTTCTTTAAATTGGATTGTAAATTGTGATATCCCTTCCCTGGGCCACTGATAAGTCAACATGTAATTTTTTAACTGCAAGAGCCAAGGAGGAGACGCAGTAGTGAAGCAACCATGTATGCTTCAAATAAATAGTGAGTGTGGCAGGGCGTATGGAGTAAAATCTTACAGGGAGTCCAGAAAACGTTCTGATGCTCCAGATAAAATAGAAACTGGAACTAAAGGGAAAGTGATGGAATGCAAGGACATACATGGATAGCCATTGGTGTAAGTCTTTTCTTATTGGAGAGTTAGCAGACATGTTGACACATGTTCAATGTTTAAATTGACTTTAAATGTTGGATTTATTATTTCTGTTGTAGAACAACGACCTATAGCACGCTCAATGACTGAATCATTAAATATTTCTTCACGTTACCCACGATTAGAAGATTTGTAGAGTTTACTTTGAGGCAGAGGAGATTTATTGGTGAAATATAATTACAGCCAGAAGAGGGAGACAACAGTTTCTCACTGTCGATTTAACAACACTTCAGTACTGACACAAAGTGATTTGGTTTGTAGGGATCAAACCTGCGACCTGGCAGTCACAGAAAAGTTACTCAGATCTAAATGGGGATAATGAACATATTTGTGTCTGGTCATTAACATGACCATCCCACATGGAATTATTCAGACACATGAACTAAAAATCATTTAAATGTTGAAGGATGTAATTTGCTCAACATCAAACAGCACAGTAAACATGAACCACCCCAAAATAATAATACTCTTAGAGGTCAGACACAATATATAGGTATATAGACACACACCAACACAGCAACCTAATGCAGGCGCAGTACACACAGACAAACAAAACATAATGAATTACTAAACTTCATCTTTGTACATCACTTCCAGACATTTTACATTTGAAACAGTTCATAAACCAATATTACGTAATAAGTTTATCCTTCTTATGCTGTATATTTTCATTTGATTTGTTAACAGCATCAATAATTAACCCCTCTGTCTTCCCTCCCTTTCTTTATCCCTCACTCTTATAATTCACTAACTCCCCAAACCGCTCAGATTTCCGAAAGGGTTTTTAATGGGGATTTTTTTTGGGACTAAAATCCAGCTTGTTCAGCAAACCGCCGATTACACAGTAACTCATAAAATCAAATTACTTTTTTTTTTTTTTTTTTTAAAGACGATCCTCTGATATCTAGCTTCTAAGATTAGAACATTATGTCTCATCACAGTTATGAGTCATCTTTGGACCCTCACTTGCGAAACAAGTCTCTGACTGATTCATTCAAAGCTTTTCTAAATTAGATTCACTCCCATCGGACTGAGGACCTCTGACTCTGAGAGGTAAGCTGCTATGATGAAATCTGTCACTAGAGGACAGCATATTCCTCTTTATTAGCATTCAGTGGAGCAAAGGAAACGCCCTGACAGTTAGAGGCCATAGGACCGCTGTGAGAATATTTCAGTTGAAAAAAGGAGACAAAAGGTTCAATCAAGATGGGCCAGTCTTCTGAAGATGCTACAATGCCTCTGTTCAAAACACATTTATTATTTATCAGGCTACACTGGAATTAGTCAGCAGAGGTTAGCTGCCTCACACATTGACACTTCAAAAGGTTTTTATGGGGTGATATAAAACATTTAAAATGCAACTCTATTATCATGAGAGATGTTTTCCGGGTTACTGTGCCGTGATGTCCTGGTCATTGATTATAATTGCAGGTAATAAGGGTGTGTGTCAGAGTGTAAATGATGGGTTGTTGTAGTAACACCCACACTCGTATTTGTGGGATAAAGAGGATGGATGAAGCTATTGACCTGCAGGTTTCTTTCTTTATGAATGCACCAGCATCTGATGTAACATTTCTTGTGCCCTTCTTGTGCTACACAATGAGGATCATCACCAACATGAAAAACTGGCCCTTGATTTAGAAAATTAAAGACACAAAGGAGGGTGTAAGTACTGAATATGTTTAATGTTAAAAAAAAAAGCTTTACATTGGGCAATGGGATGGAAGCATCAAAACAAAACCACACAAATCCCCAACACAACAATATGAAGCCTGCATCAAAGTACTGCTCAAATCTCATCTTGGCTGACCTGATTTTGAAACAGGCTAATTTTCCAATGCACCATGGCATTAATTAGCTCTCTTTGTAGTTTACAGATCTGCCACAAGGGGGTGATGTTGGTCTCAGTTTTGAATTTAAGACTTTTTTTTTTCTTTCTCTGCCCTGTAAATCATCACATCATTTAATAAAGCCAAAAAGAAGCGTCACAGCAAATCAGTTAGCGTCAGCATTTGGAGAGTCAGATGAGAGCATGGCCTTTGTCTGAATCCTGCCAGTAAACCAGAACATTCTCGCTTATACAAATCGCTCCGGCTGCATCCTCCTCGACCTGTTTTGTCAGTCGTCGCGCGATTCAGGTTTTGTGGATAAAACCAACACGTTCCCGGCCCAAAAATAAGCCCTCTATGTCTCCAGCTTTGAAATGGGATCTTAAAAACAAGAGCTTGGCCCAGACACACTCTCTAATTAGAGAGGCCCACAGATGCCTGCATGCTCCCACACACACACACACACACACACACACACACACACACACACACACACACACACACACACACACACACACATAGAAACCACATTATGCAAGCACACACAAATTACAGAAGGACAGAAAGATCAAAGAAAAGAACACAGTACAGGAGTTTGTGTATTTACAACAGCCCATCCCAAAAAATATGACAAGGAGCAAGTGTTGTTCTTTTCTTTTTTTCTTAGTGAACTGATGCTACTTGTGCACTGAATGCCGTGAATGCTGCCTCTCCCAGATATTATTGGCACACCCATCAGCTTCTGTGAGCGTGAATGAGCTGGCTGTCATTTTCTATCTATGTGCTTTTTCAGTAATGTGTCACATGATCAACAAGGCAGCCCTAGCCAGCCTTTATCATGCTAATGTTTTTCAATTTCCCCCCACAAAGAGCATACATAGGCTTACACAAAAGACGGCTTCAGACGGGCCCGTAACTCTCCTTCTGTGTCTCTCTCTCCCAAACACACTCACACACTCTCTGACAGAGTCCCATTTCAGTGTCCAGATACAGTCATTTCTTGTCTGCTGCACACACTGAAGCATTGAGGTTTCTCATACACAAACACGACCCCGCATTCGTTCACAGTCGCAGAGAAAACCACACAAACGCACAAATGTTCGCGTTTGTACTCGTCCTCACAGCTGGGAGCTCCTCTGAATGCGAGCAAGTGGATCTTATCACTGGCACTTATGTGAGTCCACACACACACCAACACACAGACACACACACGTACACTCACATACAATTGAACTGCACAAAAAGGACTCTCCATATCCAATTCTGTCAGTCCCAACCTTTCTCTTAACTTTTTCTTTCTCTCTCTTTCCTCTCTCAGCTGGCTGTCCTTGTTCGCTCCCTAAATGAGCACATCCTCTCAGCATGTTAACAAAGGAGCCCAATCAAGACATAAATGTCTTTTTTGTGTTTTTATTATGTCTCTTTCTCTCGTTCCCTTCCCTCCGTCTTTGAACAAACAACAGTTTCTCATTTATTCTTGTCTGGGTTTTTTTCTTTCCAAACAGTCGATATATTAAAACATTATCCCTGCAATTAGCGCTGTGTGCGACTCCCTTGCAGAAGCACTGAACCAAGTAAGTGATGTTTGGGAGTATGTTAGGGAATAGAGAGTGATCATATGCATGTTCTGCGTGAGTGAAGCAGGGATATGTTTGCATTTCATGTTGATTTTAGCAGTGTTTAATGTCTCGGTTAGTATTTAATGTGTTGTATTACAAACTATGTTATCAACCATAAACGATTAATAGGGCTAAAACAAACAGAAAAGAGCTCTCTACGATATATTAAATTACTTGTTTATGGTAATGTACTTATTTATAAACAGGTCTATAGTTAGAGGTATGCTTTTTTTTACTGTAGGCCTACATATCGTGCAGTTTTTCTTTACATTAGAAAGGTGAAAGGCTGCCGTCTTATGAGCTCAGAGCTTTCTGACAGTCGACCTAGCTGCAGGCTATTGTTGTAATAACAGACACACACAAACACACATAGATGCACACATACATTTGCAGACCCCCCCCCCCCCCCTTCTTTTCTGAATAAATCAACACATGAAGCATATAATTCTCTATGTAGGGGCTGTTTAAGGGGGCATTATGGCCCATTTTTAAATCTCATTAGCAGGGCAGCTGCACTTTGCACCCCAAGCTGGTGATTGGGGCTCTCTTTTTGTTTTGGGTTTTGTACTTGGGGCCCACGCTGATACCTCAAACCCCCCCCCCCCCCCCCCCAACACCCTATTCTTCCTTCACCATCAATCCCAAAAAGAAACAGTGGCACAATCAATAGCAAACACCTGGCAAAGAGGATACTAAGACTGCATTTTCTCATTCTTTCTCTTGGAGGACACTCAGATGGGACACTTTATGGTCACTGAACAGCACATTGCATGTGTCTTGCAGTTAAATGGCAAAATTAGAATATGTCAGCTTAGCCATGTTACAGTTCATTAACCTTAACCTCAGTGGCAGCATTGGTTTAGCTTGAAATAGAGTTTACACTAAGACACAACACATGTAAGAGACGTTTGGAAGGCCTGATCTCTATACCTACAATAATAATCATTTAAACACACATTACGACAATGTAATAATTCAAACAAATGCAAACAATGCTGATTGATATTGTTAGGATGTAGGAAGCATGTGCTACTAAATACCCAGGTAATTAAATTCATGTTCTTGAAGCTTTGAATTCATGGCTTCAGTTGTTTTTCCATCTGTGAGGATTCCCATAGTGCAGCACTGTAGCAGCACTTGCTGCCATGCCAACTGTTAGTGAGCTGTTATTTGGGCGAGTTTATTCAATAAGGTATGTGCCTATTGAATTAAAGTTGCGCCCATAATGTTTGTGAAAGCACCCCCCTTGGTATTATAATAATAACCATGTGCAGAATTCTCACAGAGCTAGCAATAAGTCAGGCAAAAGGAGGACACATTTGATGGGGGGGGGGGGGGGAGGGAGGGGAGAGGATACTCGCTGCAGTCATTTTGCAATAATCAATTTCTGCAAGATGTGTTGACAGACTGCTTTTTTTTTTTAAATGAAGAATCATTATGTTTAAAAGTAAGTTTTAATACAAAGATCTATTCATCAAATGAAAAAATACATCAACATAACTTGTGTGAAAACGTGACAGGAAAGAAAAGGAGATAAAAACACGTCTTAGTGCTCTGTCAGTGATTGAAGGCTGCTTTATTCTCTGACACATATGACTGCATGTGTTTCCTCTAACCTTTTAAAAAAAATGAAACGGTGATGCCTATGTTTTTTTTTTGTAACAGTTATGCACATAAATCAGCTAAACTATTTTACTGTAGCTGTAACTACTACCCTGCTGTTATGTTTGGCTATTTTTACACTGTGTCATCCGTTTCCAGCTGGACAAGCAATGCCACAACGCGATAAGAAAAGTTTGTGTGAAAATGATCATTTCACACTTTGTCTCGGAGCATTCAGTCCCCTGTACAAGTATTTTTTGGTGAAAAATAAAGCGCAGAACATAGAACTTTGTGCACCCTAAAGCTTGGTTTTGCAATGTGGGATTTTTGTGTTCCCATGGACAAACTTTGGAAGCGTGGTGAGGGTAAACATGCAAGGTGGGTGCACACCTTTGGGCATATTTCTGGCACTCTGAATGTACAATATGCAATGAAGGGTGAGGCAAAGTGCCGGTGTTAGCAGGAAAGAAAACAAAAAAATCCCACACTGTCAGGATAATTCAGAGTAGTGTAGAATTAAGCAGGGACTATTTTTAAGCTGGGAAAACCTCACAAGCTGTACTTAAAGAGAAGGTCATGCAAGGCGAGATGGAGAGGTGCCATAATTGAGGTTATGGCAGATGTGGAGCTATCGTTTTGTCTTTTTTCTCTGTGTTTCCTTTCCTTACTTCCTCCACTTTGTTTCACTGGCTTCTGATGTCTTTCCGCGCTCCCTTCCTTTCCCATGTCTCAGTCATGCATGTGTGAAATAACTGCTCATGAAAGATCTGATGAGCTGTAATCCTTACAAACAATAACCACATGGTTTTCTGTCAAAAAAAAAAAAAAAGTCAAATTAGTCATCAGATTTTTGTGTGTCCAAATATGTATCTAAAAAAAGGATTGAATGTTTGCCTTCTGCCTGTCTGAGTCAGCAGTGGTGGCTTCTGTGCCAGTAAGACTTGTAAAAGTAAGCAAATAATGATTTAAACAAACACAGTATGCCGAGACTCTGAGACAAATAAGATATTCTGTGGTGAATTCATGTGTCTGGGGTGTCAAAGTCAGGCATTTGCAGAAGGCTGACAGATTATTTGGTGAAAAACATCACCAAAGAATCTGCTCTAAAGACTTGTTTCTTTAAAGATTGTTGGAGGCTACACATGCTTCTATATTTTCCAAAGGTTTATGCCTCCTTTTTTTTTTTTTTTTTTTTTTTTTACAGTTTCTTTACAGAAATGTTACTTATTATTGGACTTTTGACAGAAGCTGGTGCACAGAGCTATCCCGTGTTATATAAAAAACAATGAAGTCGGTATTTGTTTTTAATATTGCTACATGTAATTTGATGTTCACAATGAAATACATTCCACTTACTTTCCCTCTTTCAATATGCTTATTCTCTATAATTCTATGTGTGCACATTCCTTGTAATCCACGTAGGATGTGTGCCTCTTTCCCCCTGTAATGTTTTGCATGTCCTTGCCATGCTGAATGTAGAAAGAGAGAGAACAAGGAGAACATCAGATATCGCTGCAGCTGCCTCCTCCCTACACCAGATTCATCCAGATCCACTGATAGACAGGAGGCTGAGGGGGAGAGTATACGCCCCAGACAGGATATTAGAATGGACGTTTCCTTCTTCCGTACGCCACAGGCAGGGCTCTCCACCACTTGTCTTCTCTATAGAAAGACAGAGAAAAGATAAAGACGTGAGCGGAGCTGACAGGCTGCTGGAGCCTCGCTCTCCTTCGCTGTTTGCATCTTGAGTCGGTTTCTGATTTGATCCTGAGAGAATGATTGTGATGGGTTGTTTTTTTTTTTTTTTTTGATAAGTAGAAAACAGATGGCAAGGGATGATGCAGATCTCTATGTCCGAGTTTGTGGGAAGGAATTAGATGATGAAGAACGGTATTTTTCTTGTTTTAATTTAACCTTTATTTAACCGTGCATGTAGCCCCAGTGAGATAAGGAATCTTTTGATTTTGCAAGACAGGGTCAAGAGAGCCACATCATGATGAATTTATGGATGTAGAAAAACAACACGAGGGCGAAATGAAAAAAGCAAATTAAAGCAATGCCACCGAGAGGAAAAAGGATATGTGAAAAGTCCCAACACAGGGCAAGTGTTAAGGATATCACTTTTGTTGTAGAGCTCATCATCATATGGGCATTATTTATCTAAGATTTATTCACAGAGATCTGGATTTACTGTGACTGCCGTGTGGGTTGTGCTGAGGCTCAGATGGGACTCAAGTCTACAATGCTTTAACAAAAAAAACTAAATTCAAGCATTAACATGTTTGCACATAGATCTGTTTGTTTTGACACTTATTTAACCCCTCATTACATGTTGAAAAATCATCCCATCATAATTATTTCCACCATGAAGTGAAACCTGCAGCTTTACACTAATATGTAACAAATAAAAAATGTGTATTTTTAATCCATTTGAATCACTTTGATAAGATTTGTACTGAGATCCTAAATAAACTTTCCATTAATGACTCTTGGGGAAACTAACTTACATGTAATGATGAACTTTTTATGACCATCAACCTCATTTTAATTGGAACTGTATTTGGTTATGAGTGTGTTTGAGCATGCCAGAGCATTCATGCGTCTGAATTAGTGTTTATGCATGCCAGTGGATGGGCATTCCATATGTGTGAGCATGTGTGCACGCATGCATGCGTATTTCAACACACATGACCTCCTGTACAACATGCCAAGCGTTGTAGCATCCACAGTGTTGCCCCTTTTGACATCATACAGTTTACATCTTTGAATACAATAAATACAATAATTAAACATATGTCACCTGCATCGTCATCACAACAAATTCAACCTCACCTACTGATCAGACCAATCACCAATACCACTCACTGTGACCATTTTTTTTTTACCCATTATACTGCTTTATTCTAACGTGACCTCATTAACATGAACATTTTTTCCCCATATGTGCATTTCGTGGCTGTGCATGTGAACTGACACATAATTTTAGCAGTCAAGCATGAATAGATCATGTGAACCGTAAAGCAACGAGCAACATCCTGCAACATATGTCCCCATCGGATGAAGGCTCCGTCCTCTACGTCAAACCCCATTTCGGCCTTGATCGTAATTCCTCTAGAACAAAGCTGATTCTGATGTATATTTACTGTTTCACTTCATGATAAGAGTATTCAAACCGTCAAGCGATGGGGGATCATCATTTGCTTTTACATTTTATGGCGTTTTGTGCTGTGGTGGTATGTCAAGAATGGTTTAAGCTTGCTGTAAATCTGAGCTACACTGGATGGATGGGGGGGGGGGGGGCAGCCTTGGGATGATATACATATGGGATTACTATCTGTCGGATGTGGCACAGACTAAAGTGCACAAGTTTAAACAGGGTTGACGAGAGGTTGAATTTATGGTAAAGCACAACTGGTCCCCTCCATTTTCCGTCTCTCTCTCTCTCTCTCTGTTATTCTCTCTTTTATCCCTTATCCTCACTATGTATGTGAACTGGTAATTGCCTGATACTCTAGGAGTTTAATGAGAAAATGTCTGGCAAAGGCAATCACCAGTTCCAGGCTATTTGCTTTCAGCGCAGATTATTTCAGTGAGTGAGTGCACCAAATTGGATCATTATGGAGTGGGTTTTATAATGCGAGAATGACAGAGAGCATTAGAACGAGTAGGCATGATGCTTTCTTATTTAACTACATCTTTTTTTTTTTTTTTTTTAACTTTCATCAGTCTGAGGTCAGTCCCAATCCTTTCCACAGGTTAAAATAAGATGGCAAAAGAAAAATGAAAGGGAGAATTTTTAAGAAAGTGTTGAATGGACGAGGTAAAAACAAGGTAAAAAGAAAAGAGAAATGATTCCATGCTTTTAATAAGGAGTCTGTAAAACCTCTTTCTGTGCAGAAGGTTCAATTGAGAAGAAGATTTTTCTCACGAACGATCCGCTTTCAAAAACATTAGTTTCTTTAGAAAAAGACGGACAGCACAGCCTTTCAAATGGAGAAGTCGACAATCTAAAAATGAAAGGTACTCGGAGAAGGAATTAAAAGTGAGTTGGACAAATTGTTTGAGTTTTGACAATAAGATATTTGTTTGAGCAGATAATGACCATGACAGTCATGGATGTTAAACGGCTCATATTTGTGTCGAACAGGATGTAAATTAGTTTTACTGTAAGCGTATAAATCAGGTCTTGTCTTAAGAAAAAAAGAAAGGTGTACACCTATAGGTTAAACTGTGGGAAATGATTCATGAAAACACAAATGTTGTTGCAGACGAAATTCGTTT
This sequence comes from Labrus mixtus, assembly GCF_963584025.1. Taxonomy (NCBI): domain Eukaryota; kingdom Metazoa; phylum Chordata; class Actinopteri; order Labriformes; family Labridae; genus Labrus; species Labrus mixtus. The sequence goes on along the minus strand of NC_083614.1, from coordinate 22,193,161 downwards.
TTTTCACCCTTGCAATAAAAACACTCCTCTATCCTCGATCCCTCCATAACCGCCCTAAATTCGAGCAAACCTAAAGCCTCCCTCAGGCCTGCTTCCCCAAGCCAAGACATTTGGGCGGTTGGCACTGTATAGCTCCCATTTCCTATATATGGTACTTTGAACGTATGGCCCAGACTAAGTAGACAAAGCGGGTCTATCCAATGCCAGCAGGGCTCTACATAAACTCCACACCATGTCGATCTTTCCATCGAGAGGAGTGCTGGAAGCATTCCCAGAGTTACGGTAGGCTGAAGCTGCTGGTGATGACTTCACCCTGAGACGACCTAATTGGGGAACTGTCATGACATTACAGCTAAATCCTCCTTAAATAAAGCTTTGACTTTGAATCGTGCTGTGAATTACGGTCCTTTCGGGAATTTTTTGATTAATAGTGTCAGAGGAGGTATTAAAAAATGAGGGGAGGGGTTCTGGTGGTGGATCTGTGAATGGGTAATCACATCTGCAATCCTGGGCCCTGCCACCTAATACTCATGGCAGGGTCCAAGGTAAACACAGCTGTGAAATGTCCTGAGCGACTGCACAAATAATAAATCGGTACGTGTGCAGTGGGCAGTTTTCAGGCTGTTTCCCCTTCACCCATCTGTCTGTCTGTCTGTCTGTCTGTCTCTCCCTCCGATTTTTCCCAGAGGGTCGGTAGCAGCACCCAGAATCAAGAATGCAGTGGCTGTGTACGAATGAAAGACGGCAGCAAATCAAGATGGATGACAAAAAGAATGACAACACGCACGCTTCTGAGTTTATTGTGGATTTGGCTCCGTCCATCCATCCACATTTATTCTCAATTTGGACAAGCTGCTTTGTTTGGAGCTCTGTGCGGCTAAGAAGTGTGATGAAACATTATACGACAGAATTCATTCATGTGGAGAGAATACAATGTCCTATTTTTAAATCTGTACTCTGCAGAAGAAGGATGTTTGGTCGAGGTAAGAAGTACTAAGCCATATTATGTTACTTCCCCTAAGAAGAGAAAGGTTTTATACTCAAATACTCTGGATGTTTTAAGTTATAAAAGGACTGTGTATACATTTAATGTTGTGGTTAACTTTGGGAAATTGAGTGTACATTTTTAAAATAACTCTACTACTCTCTTTCTGGACGCCTAGAAAGTGAATCTTGTCACTCCAATTGCTATTTATTCTCTTGTATATAGATTTTTTTTATTATATCAATTTGGCATAGTTTTATGTCAGTTTTCAAACATTAGGGGGGCAAAATAATTTGTTATATTTAATTTATTTTTATCGTGCATATGACCTAACATGACAAGTTCATCTGACCCTCCTCGATTTAATGGTTCATTCAGTCGTTTTAGTGCAAGCAGTCACATTCAGTTAATTATAAATCGAGAGCTTTATAAAAAATTCTGTTAATAAGAAAAATAGCTCAGCTGCCTTCTAATTACAACTGAGTTATCAGATTATATTTTCTCTGCAGCGATCATGGTCTTTAGAAATGGGGATTCAGTAAAGTGAGTTCACTTGAAAATAATTGTATTTCTTCCTATACTTATTCTTAACACGTCAAGGTCACACGAACACCTCAAGGTCACACGCTGTTGTCACCAGCTGCTGGCCAGACTCAACCTTTTGCCAAATTAAATTCATGGGCATACCGCAGGTATGTCTTAGGTAACGAATTCACAACAATTAAAATAATAAAATAGAATTCTCCATTAATTATGTATTTCAGGTAAAGGTAAAAGTACATTAATATGGCACAGCCACATATTTTCAATTTTGATTTATTTATTTACTGAGAGGTGGAACATAAAGAATCAAAAATTCACCTCAAAAGTCACCTTTTCCCCAAATCTGTTATCATCATGTTGACTACAACTTTGAAGGTCACAATCACTTTTAAATAGGACCTGACAATAAAACAGCAAGCCAAAAAAATATTTAAAAAAAACTTCTTGGAAAATAAGTCAAGTAATGCATGAAGTCTGCTTCAAAGACAAGTGTTTGCCTAAGCCATTCTGTCATGTCTTTGTCACCAAAGTGTGGAAATTTCCTGCAGGGGATTAAAGGCAGGTGTAGGAACATTGACTTTGTCATCCCTTTAACTCGTGTTCGTCTTGTCAAGAGGTGTTGAATGCGTTCTGTCCCGAGGAGTGAGCGCATTGGAGGGAACCAGGGAGTTTTTCCCACTCAGACATCACAGACACCCAAAGCTCCTACAGGACACATCAGCACTGTCCATGTCAATAATGTCAGACCCAAACAGTGTGTTAAGATTTAGTTTGACCAAATTATATGGTAGATTTCATTTCTGAAATATGCAGATATAAACCCATGCCTGAGGATAGTGCCGTCTAGATCTCTTCAGTATTCAAGAAAGGTTCAGCCACTGAATCTTTTTTTTAAAGAGAAGCAGAAGGCCCAGCGATGAAAGCTGAAGCAGCATCCTTCAATGTTTGTAGCTTGTCAAACCATGACCTTTCCATTGAATGGCCTAGCAAAAAAAACAGTTTTCTATTCTGCGAGAGTTGTGTGGGTGCAAACTTTCAGCGCTTGATGGGAAATACTGTCTCCTGGGGTTTGAAACAACATACACAAAACTACCACCAAGAGCACTCAGCTCTATCGCAAAAGGATTTATAGCTTCAACGGTGATGACGTCATTCAATATTAATGATGTCATCACCCTCCCCACTTGCTCACGTTGAAATTTCCTGACCGTTATCTGTTATTTTCACATATCAGCTCACCCCGAAATGCAGACATTTTACTTGGAGGCTGGCGAGAAAAAGACTGCATAAAGTTGGGGTGAAAAATTCGGCTGTCTGCGCTCTTACACATGCGGCTCACCCGTAGAGTGTCAGACATTTTTTCATAAGTGCAGTAAGTTGGAGAGGAGATATAATACGGCATAAGCACCGTTGTTGTAATAAGCTCACCTTCATGAAAGCAAGCAAAGCACAAAACACTCGTCTTGTATCATGCTGTGGGTTTTGCACTGGAGAAATACGTCTTCTTTGAAGCTGCAGAAAAGGATTAAATGACTTAAGATAGAGTGACATGCACATACTTTTGAGTGGTGGTAAGAGAGAGACTTGACTTGTGAACGAAATAAAAAAAAGCTAACTGTATTCTTAAAGTCTTAAAGTGAAGGGTCAGAGGAGCTGATTTCCACCTCAGTGCCAAGGAGGCATTTTGTTGGTCACGGCCACTATCAGCAGTTAGCTGCGCCTTTAAATGTACTTTTATACTTGGTTTTGAAGCCTTGTGTGTGTGGGGCACTGTTGTGTTGATTGAGTCACATCCAGCAGTGCTGCTGTGGGTGCATAACAGCCTCCGGTATTAGCATGTATAAACAGGCTTATAAATGGAGCACTATTTGGCTGTTCATTTTCATCCTCTTAACAGTAAACAAGGCGGAACAGGCCCTGACACCCTCAAATAAATGGAGACCAACGCACGCAAATTCAGCGACAGCGAGGAACCGAGGAGGCTTGTTTGAGTTAAGGTCAATCCTGTTTAGATTGCCTTGGTCGTAGTCCGATTTCTTCCCCCCGCATTTTGTTTGTTGAGCTTTTCTGTGAGGCAAATCACGTATTCATGTATTCTAAGACCTGATGTAATGAATGTGACTGTGTTTGCTTGTGTTGTGCGGCTGGTTTTTATGGTGAAGTGTGTGTTTTTGGATAGGGGGCTACGAGATGCAGCACAGTGGATGCACTCACATACAAATAGACATTCTGGCAGAGCCTTATGGGTGAAATTATACAATGGACTGTATATCTAAATTTAAAGGGGCATATGTGAACAGGATTGGTTCTGTCATAGTATTAGTCTCCAAAATGTCTATTTCTTGAGTTGTATTAAATCATCTGAGCTGTAGCCGGGGTCAAACTGGGGATTTTAAGACATGCTTAAGAAACTGGAAAGTGACAGCTGTTCAAGTGTCAGTCGACCTCTAACTAACCTTACGAGGGATGTTTTAATGTTTGGAAAAGTATCCTGTGAGAAGCTGAGTTTATTGAAATAGTAAAAAAAAAATGTCTAGAAGAAAAGAAAATCCAGTATTAAACAATCAAGGCAATCCAAGGCTCGTTCAATAATGACGGGATGGATTTTGGATTCAGTAATAATGGATATATAAGTTGCTAATAGCCCAATGTGCCTATCGCTGTCGTGCCTTAAAGCTGTGAGGAACACATTCAATCTAGCTTTCATTTCCAAAGCTTGACAAATGTGAAGACATTACTAATTAATTTTGATCCAATCTGGTGAAAAATAAGTCAATTTTAACAGTTGTGATCTTGATCGTTAGATGGTTTGAAGAAGTTTTTTCATTCAAATTATTGGTAATTACACTAAGCAAGTTCCTTAATTACATTGCCATAGTTGTTTGTACCACTGCTGGATTATGACAACTGTACAGAAGTCAAACTAAATATTTCAGTTTCCATTATAAACGCTATGGGCTACTACACAGTAGTTGTCCTCACAAGTGCACAACACAAAGGCAGGCTGAATTGCAGTCACAAACTAGGCAATATTACATTTGACAGCTTCATCTGTCACCTTCAGTGATACAAATGTACAGTTTGGCTCCATTGAGTGTGGTGCCTTGGTTTGAATTATGTCGCATGCAAGGATAATGGGGATTGTCAAATGGCGGACAGGTTATATATGACGTCTCCATTCATTAAACCCTATTAGTGGTTTCTGAAGAAGCCATTTAGATGAGCGCTGTGCAGACAATGCAGCATGTCATTGTGATAGGTCCCATCTTGGCTTTTTAGTGCCTCGCTAAAACAAAGACAGGATTAAGAGCATGGATTGAAACGGTAAAGCACAGTCAAATACATTTGTTTCTCTAACACGGCACAGTCTCCGCAATCCCTGCGGCGACCTGCTCCCAGTTATTGTATATTTATGATATTGAAATTAATCTCACTTAGCACGATGGGCTCTCGAAGAGGGGGCCTCCTTCTGAGCCGGCCGCCGAGCGGGAGAAGAGAGAGGGATTGAGGAGTGGAGAGAGAGCGCACAGCCACCGAGGACTTATTCAAATCCTCCCTCATAGATTAGCAATTGCAGCTTGACAAGCCCCCTGCAAGTTATTATTTATTTAATTTTTTCGAGAAAATCGAGGCGTTTTCTTACCAACATGTCAGAGACAGGGGGTAATCCGTTTGGAATTTACGAGTGATGAGACAGGAGACAAACTCGCAGGCGTGTCACAGAGTACCGAGGATGCAGGAAGTGAAATATGCAAATGAGGTGTGCAGGCTTTAAAGCAGCTGTCTATTTGATTGCTGCTCTCTGACATTGTTTGCCTTTGATGGATGTAGGCTTTCATTGCAGGGGCCCATTAGGAGTACAAATATTATGATTTATGATTACACAGGATCTTTGATTGTGAATTAATCAGATTTGGTTCTTTACATGTATGGTGTGCTTTTGCACAGAAATGTAAATTGATATAATATCAAAAAAAGGAGATAGAATATTCTTTCTTTAACTAGAAATCAACCTGTCAGATGGATGATTATGACATAATGAGGGGGGCTGTTCAAAAGTGAACGCCGCAAGAAGTGGCTTCTCGAAAATATGACAGCTGAACTTCAAATACTGTTTTAGTCTTAAAGGATGTGGACTGAATGTGGAACATACTTTTATATTAGCTTATTTCCTGAGAGAAAATACCATAGACAAGATTATCAACTATAAAACAATCATCATCATTGTCATTGTCCTAGTTGCACACCCGGCTGTTCAGTATGCTCCGGTGCTGCAGTTTGATTGGCTGTCTTGATGTCTTCTTTAATTCATGCCTTGGTTCACAAAGTCAGCTTGGTTTCTGATGCGAGGTATCCAAACATGCCTCGGCAGCAGATGAGTACACTTACAATACACACTGAGTTGTAGAGATCCTTTATCCATACGTACATTTTATCATTATGTCTTCATGCAACACAGGGTCCAACTAAGATTTTACTGAAGTCATGATTGTAACAGTCAACGTTTTAAAAAAAAAAGTGTTCATGAAAAGCTAAAAGAAAAAGAGCGTCTCAGAACCAGGATAAGATTCAGATTCAACAGACTCTGCATTTTCTTTCCTGACCGAGACTTAATCTATTAAGATAATCTTTGTACTCAAACAAACAGAATGTGACAAGGACTGTCTGAGGGAATCAACACAGCTCCTTTGTTGCAGCTTCCTCACTGGGACAGTGTTTTAATCACACAAACAAAGCGTGCAAGTGAATACCAGTCACCACTGGCACCTCTTAGTGCAAAGTGGGCTTCTAATAGAATATGAGGGGATTAGTTGCTTATATTGTGCAGGGGAAGATAAGTTAAGATAAGAACAAACTTACAGTGACAGTTATTTGACATGATATATGGTAAGTAATATTAGCTGATGCACATAAAACATACTGCTTAAGTAGAGCTCTTGTTGAACTTTCACTTGATTCAAAGTAAAACTGATGCTGTATACATAAACATAAGTAAAAGTAAAAGGCAACTTATGTCATACAAAGAGTTACATGAAGTTAGGTCTTATTTATTTGGCTCGTTTAAATACATCATTTTCTATTTTTGGCTAAAACATGAGTTACAGTAGACTTCAAACATTTGCTTTCATTGATGCACTAATTAAAACACCCCCAAAATCACTGCGCAAAATAACAGCTAACAGATTTAAGAAGTTTGGCTTATCTTCATAGGCCAAACAAAATGTTAAAAGAAAAATGAGTGAATACCTTTGCAGTTTAATCTGCAGTTTAGCGTACAGAAAAATATTATAGTGACACTCAGAGAGAGGATATGAAGATAAACCACCTCGCATTCATTTAAATGAAATACAGCTCAACTCATTCGAAGTTTCAGATCGAAGTTATTAAAGGTTTGCTTGGTTGAAATTCTTCTCACCATATATGGTTTCTATAAACTAACTGTCTCATCATTATAGCTGGGACCCTCACAGAATACGCTGGCATCATTTGGAGGCCTCAACTCCATGACGTTCATAAACATTTGACTACAGAGGAGTGGGCTCCGAGCACCGCTGACAAGGCTGCTAATAAAGCAAAGGCCATCAACAGCTCCAGTGTGGAAGACCACACGGCACACGGGATATCCAGAGGCAAGAGATAGCAGTTGAGACACACACACATCCCTGCTGATGCACACGCTGGACATTTGCCTCGCACAAACTCACACATTTCTACACAAACAACTAACACCCCATATCGAAAAGAACACACATACATGCACAGGCATTGATCTGCGTGCCTAAAAACACACAATCAACAAGTGAGGACTGCTACTTTTATAGAGTGTGTGAGGCAGTCAACACAATCAATAAAAGAGCTAATGAAAAGCATTTAGACCAACTCAAATTAAATAACGCTCTACCTGAAAATGATTGCCCTGAATGTGTTGCTACTTGAGATAAACTGAAGCAAATGACTTATCATTCCTATGTTCACAGTATCACTGTATCTCTACTAACTCCATTGATGATGTAATGAATGTGTGTTTGTGAACATGTGTATCAGGCTTCTTCGGGGCAGCTGTTAACATCCTAGGTTTGAATGAGAAACATGTGGTGAAGCCAAACACATGCCCTGGGCTCAGAGGAAACACCAAAACAACATAATAGCAAACATGTTGGTAATAATGCCCTAACATATCCCGATGAGGTGTTTTTGTGTACTGTGCGTTTTATTTACTGCCACGTTACACTTGTGTTAAACTCCAACAGCCCTACTGTCTTGCAGTGGTCGCATGCAGAAGCAGTATTTACTGATTTTACGTAGCTGTCTTCTCTGCTCATCTTTACCTGGCAAGTTTGGAAAATGAATAAATAGTTGTTGAAACACGCTCATAACGGTAACACAATGCTCGCATGTGGGCAAAAACATCAACAGAGTAAAAAAAAAAAAAAAAACTGGCTGTCATAGCTTCTTTTTTGTGTTTTTTTTCTCCCCCAAAGCAAGGCCTTGATATCTTTATGCATCATAGAAGTTGAAAAGAGTGTAAATTCTTGTACTCATTAAAGTTGGGAAATATAAGATATGAGATGATTTTCAACTAATGTCATCTAAATGTCACAATGCATGAAATCGTCATTTTTTTCTGCTTCTTTTATTCCCTCTGTCTCTTCATGTGTGATTACTCTTCCTTTGTTCTAGCTAACTTCCCTTCATTTTATTTTTTTCATTCCTCCATCCCTCTCTTTCATCCCGTCTTTCTGTCCATCTGTATATGTTGCTCTCTCTCTGCTGGCACGTGCATCTCTGTTCCCCTGTTGGTTCTTGCCCAGCCCCCCCTCACTTTTCTCTTCTCGCTCTTGTTAACCCTCCCCCCATCTTCCTCCTCCTCCTCCTTGTCCTCCTCCTCTCTCCATTTTGCATGTGTGCCAGGGTCCGGGGGGCTCGGCACAGTGTACAGCCCAGTGGCCTAAAAGTGAATACTTACGTAATTGCCAACTGTCTCCAATCATTAGGGGCAGCCCTTAAAAAAGACATGCTTCGCCGACAGCTGCGTCCCCTCGCCTTTGCCAGCCTTTCAGATCGCATTTGCTTTAAAGGGCTCGTCCACATTATATTTAACCCCAGAGCACTGTGGATGACGGGAAAAAAAGATAGAGGAAGCACAATTTACGCAGTTATGTTGTACAACATGACGTTGGTATGAAAACCGGCTATAGATTCTTTCAGAGTTTGATTTGCACTTGAGATGATGGTGTTTTATCTAAGATTTCACATTTTGTGGCCTGAAATCATAAACACTGGTTCCATCACTGCTGCGCACATTAATTACGTCAGCATGTGAAGCTAAAGTTTCGGTGGAAACAGTTCCCCAACAAGATGTCACATTGCATCTTTCAAACTCATTGCTCATTCTTCATAACAAGAAACTTCTCCACCACTCTCCATTTTCATGTGGCTGGGTTAATGCCGTGTGTTAGCAGGTAGGACATTAGCTCATGACCTTTAATGGACAACATTGTTTCATCAGCAACATCAGCCTCATTGAGTGCATTTGCAATGTGCAAAGAGGCCAAAGGATAAATGCTTTTTCTACTCCCCACTCTACATGAACTCTCGTTTAAAGTCATCGATATGATTCAAGAAATTATGCTCGATTTAACCTTTAAAGAGACTTGCTCATTTATATAAAGTAGTGACAATTCCATGCCACTTCCTGCCGGAAAAAAACCTCACATTTTATTTCCGTGCTTTTCGCAGAGACCTCCCACAGTATGGTTAGTGACAGCTGGGTCAGGTCCCCACATATCGGGGACACAGCTGCCCTGCAGACATGTGCTCACACACACATGCACACACACACACGCAAACGCACACACACATCCTCCCATGCACCAGGCAGACAGGAACAGGAAAGCTGAGCATCTGAACAGCCTCGGAGCAGGAACTTATGACCACATTTCTGTTGTCATTTATGCAAAAAGATATTTCAGCAAAGAACAAACAAGTGTTTGTTTTCCTGTTGGCTCCCATGTGTTTTAAATACATATTTACTGTACATTATGTTTCAAATGAGAAGTTTCAAAGCTACATTAAAAAGAAATTAAAATGTTCATCATTGTAGATATCTTTTTTTTTTTTTTTCTTATCCTTTGAAATGTAAACGGCTCTGTCTCTTAGTTTGCCCATACTTGGATGGGCAAATATGTTGATTCACACTGTGATCAAGTGTAACGAGTGTTGAACTATGGTATGACTGAATGGAGCGATTGGCATTTCTAGACTCTCTTTTATGTGAACATGTGAAAGTATATATGCTCATGAAAAGCAGCTAACTTCATCTTCTATGTGTTTGCAATGCACCAAGTAGATTTCACAAAGCCCACCATCATCCTGGTAATGAAAGCAAAAAAATATGTTTTGGATCTCTGAAATGTCATATAGAGAAACTTAAGTGTTGTAAATACTTATGTCCATGTGAAATTTTCCAACTCTAATTATTGCCCTGCCTGGCTGGCAGAATTCAAGAATGCTTCTGTGATAAGCTAGTCCTTGAAATTACTTTCCAGACACCGAGGTCGTTCAATCAAAATCAAAAGAAAGACCTAATCAAAATAACAAAACAGGATTTTCAGTGTGGTCCATCATTTAGCTCAAGGTTGAATTTTGAAAGTAACAATAAGTTACATAATTAAATAACACATAGTTGTTTTTCTGTTCATGTAAAGGCACAGCAATGACTTGATGAAGCTTTGGGAAACATCGGGATTTTAAATTCTATCTTTTTAAAAGCAATGCAATCTGTGCTGTAGTGTCGGTCTATCTTTGACCCTGTTCACTCACACTTATAGCATACATTATAATGTAGGAATATACTTGGATATGAATAATGGCCAGATAGCAGTAGGTTCTGGGACAACTATGCTGTCAGAATGAACCAAAAAATACACCAGAATGACCAGTCACTCATTGTCTCTTTTTGGAAGTAAAGCTCTCCTTTTAATGAAAGGTTTAGAAGAACAGTAGAAAAATGTATCTATGCAAAAAAAAATATTGTCATACAGGGTAATGAGAGAAAATAAAACAAGACGTTTTGTATAATACTTTCATTTTGTAAGGGAGATATAATGCTTTTCTTCTTAAATGATCTATCTTGACCGTTTTCTTCTATTATCTCTAAGTAACATTATATTGTATTTCTATGTAATACCATTTATTTTTCCCAGTCAATATTTTACATGTGGTTTATGGTTTCTTTGACCAGGGTAACACCGCCCTCTCGTCCTCTGGTAGGCTATAGGAGGAAAAATAGCACCTGACTCGTTGCTTTTAATCATCACACCACAGGAAGGCTTTGTCATTTGTTTTCACCATCATTCAGAGGGGTCAAGATAACATGATGCACTAGTGTAGCTGACATCACATGGGATGTGGTGATGTGGCTGCTGCATCTTCACAATAGCGGTCAATGAAAGAAAACGTACTGTAAATGGTCTGACATGGTCAATGTTTAAAAAAGGGTGATCTGTGTATGATTTTATTGTATTTAAAACAGATGTCTCCTGAAACTACAGCCAGTTAAAAAACAATGAGAATTGAATTTATGTTCAGAATGATGCGTTTGGTTTTGTCTCAAAATATTTACAAGTATTGACACATTGCACACAGGGGAAATATTAGGCAAGTAAGGCTAAGATAACAAAGCCATAGCATAAAACCTTAAACAAAACAAAAAAAAAGGTTTTCATTTGGAGTTGCTGGATACTTGAGACGCCTGAGTAACTGCTCTTTTGTTTTAGATGAGTTCATCTTGCACTACATATCAATTTGGCTTTGTAAGTGAATAGAGATTTCATAGTATGTTTCAGCGTTTAACAAATGAAAGCATCGTGAACGAAGAGAGAACTGAAAGCGAGAGGAACTGAGGATAACCTGGAACTGTTATCTTCCGGCACAGATGTGCAGTACTTTTGTTTCTATAAGCTTGCACCTTAAGCCACTTCCTTTTCCATGTTTTAGGTCACAGGTATGAAAAAAAAGTACCTGCTGTTGAAAATCACTCTTGCTTTCCTGAGACTGAAGGAATTTGTGTTTTTCCCTGAAGGAAAAAATAAAAGCGATGCGTGAGTTAGTGTGTCTCTGACGGCTTGTCTAAACGGTTCCCTAACAGAAGCTCAGAGGGCCATGAATCAACCATGAAGGATAATCAAATCAAATGCAAATGTGGTTTGTGTGAATTTTTTTTTTTTTTGTCGCTAGTGCTTGAAGCCCTGAGGGGCCCTGTCAGTTGTAAGGGGAGGGGCTGTACATAATGAGGGGTCACGCTTGAGGGGCCCTTTGTAAACATGCTGAGTGGGAGCCCTTTTCTTGAGGACAAGATTGTGGAATTAGTCCAAGACAAAGGGAGGTGTGAGCATGGAGCACCCCGACCTCCTTATAGCACACACAAGAACCAACTCCTTTTACCTTTGTCCTCTCATTCTTCGTCCTTCTGCAAACGCCTTTCATTCTTGAGACCGCGTATGTGTAAGAGAGGCTTAATGCAAGGGGCCCATGGGAGTGAGTGGGGGTTTCCAAACTGATCTATGAGGTGAAAGCTGTAATTTGATATTAATTTGCTACAATATTTATGATCTGTGAAGGAGTGATCTTCTGTGAAGCGCTCCAGAGATAGTCAAGGACAAATGCATTCCCTTTCTGGCATTTTTTTTTTCAAAATCAGAAAGTGTTGAGCATCGATTTTTTTTATATTCTGCACATCTCAGAACATTAAGTGATGCCAAATCATTTGTTTTTCAATCCTGTTTCAGATTCATACGACGCAACATCTTTTGTTCTAAATTGGCAGTCCTTATTAACATGTGTCTTCAACATGTTACAAAGTGAAGTATTCCAAGGTCAAACGGACGAGTACAGAGCAGCAGCACCAGCATATTGCACGTCTTGCTTGATGTGTCGCTAAAGGTTTGTGCTTTCATGTTTTGCCCGAGGCATATTCTTATTCCAAATGTTGAAATGTGTTAAATCTACATTACAACTGATCCAATATTGTAGGAATTTTCACTTGCACCCTTTTTAAAATTAATAATTTGAAGGTGACAGCAAACAAAGATGTAGTAAGTACCTTTAAATAAAAAGTTGCTGGTTGTTAGTAGTGTTTTGAGCCACAGGGGATTGATGAATCATTGGTTTCACACAGACACACATTATTTGACTCATAAAGGCGGTTTAGAGAGCAACTGGTTTCAAGATTTATTGATTTTTATTTATGGTATAATCATAAATCATCAAGACAATCACAATGATCCAGACGGGAAACGTTATATTTTTTAAAACCATAAAACACACAATATAGCTGAGGCTTTTTTTCGCTGCAGTCCACCCACCCTCAGACATTTTATTACTTTTGGAAGTCACATCTGAGGGTTCTTGTGGCATCCATCGTGGTGGGTTTGGTAGAGTGTGTCATGCCCCTCGAGCAGAGGAAACCAGACAATATATGAAAAAAAACAGTTGAGCGCCTCCCACCTGTCTCTTAAACTTCATGGACAGTAATTTCAAACGGATAGGGTGAGTCAAAGTCCACAACAGGTTTCCTCAAACAGCTGAAGCTAACTAGACACAGTTGGAAACGCTGAGGAGAGAGTTCATATTACTTTTCATATAGATCATAAATCTGGCAATAGACCACTCTGCCACTACTGATGACATTTAGGCGTTTTAACGACAATGTAAATGTCCATTTATCCAACCCAAAAAATTGCATATGCATTAAAATGTCCTATTTTTCCTTGAATAATATTAGCCTATATATCTCATCTGAATATGAAAATGTGTGTTAATTTAAACAAATGTAAACAAAACATGACATCTAGGCTACATTTCTACTGCTGGGGGGGCTATATCATTTTAATTTAGCATGATGGCCCTTAACCATTGCTGCCTGTGTGATTTGGAAGTTAGTATGGGACAACATAGCCATCCTTTGTTTTTAGTTCAGAGTTAACCAAAGGTATTGAAACATATTTGTGAATCAGAATTAGTTTTTGCCAATCACCTGATTATTGACCATGCATCTTTCGATATCAATATTGAACGAGGGGAAGTAGATGAGGTTCCTTGCAATGACCACAGACCAACAATACAAGCAGTGTGGATGCTAACTGCTAATGTGGCGGAGGTACAGTGTTGCCCCAGAGGGAAAAATGTGAAGAAGAAGAAGAGCAAGAGGACCATCTGAAGGTCAATACTGTAAATTAGTGAGTAAGTGAGTTCTTCTGTGTTGTACTGTGTGCCTAAGGCTAACTGCGCTGCTACGTGCAGCTGCTAGCTAGCTGGAGAGGTGTGTTTCTGTTTTCACAGTTAGCCTACATAAGCTAGCTCAGCAGTGCCAAACCGAATAACCAAACCAAATAGTGTTACATTTCTTTTTAGTCTCTGCTGGATTTCTTTGGTGACTATGATTTGTATCATCATCGTTTTTGATTGTTGCATAGTCTCCGTAAGCAGTTGATTTGCTCAGTAATGACATACAGAATAAAGTGTGCGCATGCTGTATATTTAGTAACCTGCATTTAAATTAGCCTATTATAATAATCTAATAGCACAAATATGACTCTGCAAGCATCTTCAGTCCATTGTTTGCAAACTGTTTAGATGTGTACTATTTGTATGTGTATTCAACTGTTTTTGAATGGCTACAGTGGAGAGGGGATTTATTATGCCAGCTGAGATAAGTTTCTTAGGTTCCAAACTTATAAAGCTAACTTGAAGATAACTTTATGGCATAAGATGGATTTATTAATTATTTGTATGCAAACCTGAGACATTACTTGGGTTAGATGTTAGATATTTCATTATCTCTAATGCTGGTTGTTCAGCCACTCAAAGAGCAAAAATAGATTTAGTGCAGTAATTCAAATTCTTGGAAGTTGATTTTAAACGAGAGCAAGATGTCTCTGCTTTCAGCTCCTGTGAAAAATATTCTAACTTGTTAGTTTGCAATAGTCAGAAACTGCAAATCCTAAATATTAACAAAAGATCATTGAAACCAGTCTCTGAGCTCTGCAGTCGTTAGTGACATGTCCTTGAGTTTGCAGAATCAGGCACCTGTGAACTGAAGCAATGCCTCCAATTTATTTTGCATCCAGCTTATAATTTTAGGGACTATAGCTCATTAGCACATATAGCAAAACAAAAGCTCACTTTAACAACATGCTCGGCTGATTCACATGCAAAGTAGAAGGCCGTCTTTCAGAGCCATGTGGAAGAAGGCTTGTGCGTAATTACAGAAGAGGGGTTTCAATAGCATCGTAATTGGAGGCAACGCCCCGGCCCCAGAAAGGGGCCATGGGGCTCTAAACATGTTGAGAGCTTTATTGCAATGAGGTTCTCAGTCTACTACTCTTTAGTAACCACAAAGGAGAGTTGGAAACAATGGTGGGTTAACATGATTGTGCTTGTGTGTTTGACTTGGCCTGGGAGCTCTCTGTTGCCTTTTCTGCTGAACTCCTAGTGAGGGGGAAGTGAGGCGTACTGATGACAAAAGCGACGGGTGCTTGGGAGCATAAAGGGCCTGGTTAATCACGGCCCTAAACTACAGGAAGTGTCTATTCAATGAAGCCTCAGGCAGCCAAGCAAGGATGCAATCTGAGCACCAGGGTGGACCGGGGTTTAGCGGTAGGAAGGTGGCAGCAGAGGAGGAATTGAGTTATGACAGATTTACACCACAGAGGCGTTTGGGGTCTTTGTGGGGTACTTCTGTCTTGCTGGAATTGCTAGGATACCTACTCCCATCTAAGATTATCAAATCAAATTAATCCATTTAATAGTTCACATCGCTGAAATGCATTGAGTAATGTATAATATATGTTTGGATTTGAACAGTTTAGCCTTCTTCTCTGCAGTGTAAGTTCATGTTCACACCCCTGATCCATTTATGTCTCCTCTGACTTTAAAGCCATCACAGCAGAAATGCATTCTTTCTGCCCTCAATTTCACCCTTGACATTGAACATAACACATTCTAACTTCTTTTCATCCTCACCACAATATAAAAACATGAAGACAG
The DNA here is from genome assembly GCF_963584025.1 of Labrus mixtus. Classification (NCBI taxonomy): domain Eukaryota; kingdom Metazoa; phylum Chordata; class Actinopteri; order Labriformes; family Labridae; genus Labrus; species Labrus mixtus. The sequence goes on along the minus strand of NC_083614.1, from coordinate 22,177,584 downwards.
CAGAGGCCATTTAAAGCAAATGTTTATTACCCAGTTTGGGTGTGCACCCATCCTGACTAACTGCTAAACATATTTCCTGAACTGAAAAACATTTTAAAATATCCTTCTGATTCCGCCAACTTGTGCCAGAATTTGTGAAACTGAAAATAATGAAATGCCTGCACCGCACGTACACAAATGCATCTCTAATGAGTAGTGTCCTACTTGTTCAATTCATTACAGAGATTTTCTTACGCTTTCATCTCGTGCACATGCCTCTGTGTATGACTACAAACCGTGTGTGTCACGTAAGTCTTCCACACGTGTGTGTGTTTGAGAATAGGAGGGGTGGGGGTTTGGTCGTTTTGTACACATCCATATTATCTCTTGCTGCTCATCCGGCTGAGAAGCTGGCCTTAATTACGAGTGTCTGCCTGAGTCACTAGCATGCTCCCCTACCCACACAAATAGACAGCAACAACAGGCAGCATCTCAAAGGAAAGGCAAGAGTGGTTTTGCTAGTAGCCGGAGGGCAACTTCTCCCTGCCAACCAGATACAAAGGTACTGTGGGCCCACATCCAAATGGATCCCTAGACCCTTTTCTCTTGGGCCTTGTTGACTTCCACTTGCTGTGCAGGGGCTGCCGTTTGGATGAGCTAAATCTATTGTTTATTTTTGCAGCCTCTTGGTTAACTGGTTTTGTTCTCCAGTCTCTTTGTAGCCTTTATAAATCAGCTATATCAAATCAACTTTAAGCTTTGAAAAGGAGGCTGAGAGACTGGTTTGGATTTAGGCTGTACGTTTTCTTCTGAGAAAGTACTTCTATCTAATTCAGACAGTGATCATCCCAGAGGCGTTGTGCTATATCTTGCCTGGCTGCTTTGATAGAGTCTTCATATGTAGGCAATTTCTTTTTCTTTGCTCGCTCCCACCGCCTGAAACTGTTGAGTCAAATGAAAAACTTTACATGGGAACTGACGTGGCTTCAATTTAACATCTGGAAAAAGCAGGCACAGCCCAGCTTCAGTGGAAGGCGGGCTGAGACTATAAATAAATTCCATACATTTTCTGTGGTCGCTGCTATCCCAGCATGCAAAGAATTTCATTTGATGTTTCCATAAAGTTATAACAAGGCTTGAATTTCAGCCAAGACATCTAGTTGGTTTCTCACCATTGAAAATCTTCCTCAAGCACAATGTTTTAGTAGCTGGCATTCGTCCACTTACAGCTAACAAGACCACCATAAAATTGCAAACCATAGTCAGCTGTTTTGTTGAATATATAGAATAGCACATAAAAGTGGTCTGCTACAAGCCAAAATGTAGCTCAATTAAAAAAAAGTCAACCTTATCAACCTTTGTAGCAAAAAGTCCAAAAGTTGTTTTCCATGTCACAGTTTTGCTACTAAAAATAGATGTATTTGCCAATGTTGTCTAATAGAGAGGAAAGTACTCTACGCATGACCTCAAGAGGTGTCTTGGTAAAAATCCAAAGCATACTTAAACCTATACTATATAATCCTTCATGTAATTTCAAACCACTGCAAAAACTACAGATACTGTGGTTTTCCTTAAAGGTCCCATATTATGCCTTTTCTGGTTTTATATGCTCTTTAGTGTGTTTTCCAAGTGTCCTGTGCATGTTTAGTCACATCTATGTGCAAAAATTCAAAGTCCGTGGAAACGCAGCTTCTCCTACGTCCTCCTGTTAGCTGTAGCATTAGCCGCATGTAATGCTCGGTTCTAGCCCCCCTCGAAAAAAAATTGTCAGTCCGACGTCATTGTCAGTGTGAGATCACTGATCTAAGTCCATTGGCTCGTTGTGGCAAGCCCAGCAGCTCATGTTGAAATTTCCGAGACGCGTGCTGAGCAACTGACCAATAACGACAGAGCGGATCAGCAGACCAATCAGAGCAGACTTGGCCCACGTGGGGTCTAACAGTGTGGGCTCAACAGAGTGTAGCTGACGGACTCAGAGCGGAGAGGGAGCAAGGAGGAGCAGTACATGAAAACAGACACTTTTTTCGGACTTTAGCTATTGTGAATGTACAAAAGTAGGAACATAGATTAAATATATGAACCCCAAAAAGGGCATAATATGGGCTCTTTAAGGGAGACTGTCTCCTTACTGCTGCAGTATTTATGTGGTAAGTATAGCTAATTATAACACCATCATGCTATAGTATTACAGAGGGAATTTACCTGCACCTACTTTTCCTGCCATAAATTAGAGTTGCAATTCTTTAAACTTGCCTTAACATTGACCATGCCGCTCATCTTTTTAGTGCAATGTGGTTTACACGAGGACTATAGTTCAGGTTTTAAAAAATAAAGAATGTCACCAGGAACCCATCCCGAGCCAACATTAAAGAGCCCATATTATGCCCTTTTTGGGGTTCATATATTTAATCTATGTACCTACTAAAGTATGTTCACAATAGCTAAACTTCTAAAAAAGTGTCTGTTTTCATGCACTGCCGCTCCATGTACCGGCTCGCTTCTGACTCTCTCTCTAAGGCTCTGAAGTGCCCACATTCAGAGTCCCCACGTGTGCCAAGTCTGATCTGATTGGTCGGCCTGTCGGCTCTGCCGTAATTGGTCAGTTGCTCAGCACGGTTCTCGGAAATGTCCCGCCCCTTTTACCATATTGGGAATGCAGCCACTGGCTCCGTCCGAGGGGAGCATAAACATTAGCAACTTAGCACTACTGTGCTACCGCAGGCTACGGCATATCGTGGGCGTGCTACAGAAGTTAACGGGCGTGCAACATGAGCTGCTGGGCTTGCCACAACGAGCCAATGGGCTTAGATCAGTGATATCACACTGACAATGACGTCGGACTGACACATTTTTTTTGATTGGGGCTAGAACCGAGCATTACATGCGGCTAATGCTACAGCTAACAGGAGGACGTAGGAGAAGTCGCGTTTCCACAGACTTTTAATTTTTGCACATAGATGTGACTAAACATGCACAGGACACTTGGAAAACACACTAAAGAGCATATAAAACCAGAAAAAGCATAATATGGGACCTTTAAGACAAACTGAAGCCTGTGACTGAGTTCAATGTGTAAATTTAAGAAATGGTCAAGGATTTTTTGCAAGAGAAATGGATGTCAACACATCATCGGTGTATTGTTGTATGTATCTTTTAACATCCAATTAATTCCACATCGCCATTTTAAAAAATGTTGCTTTAAAAATGTATGACAGACATTTTAGGACTATGACACATGTTTTTCTGTGTTAAATACTTCTGAGGAGAAGTACATAAACACAAATAATGAAAGCTGCAAGTAGTGTAGAAGATTTGTAAGAGAAGCTTTGGAGCAAATTTGCAGCAGCTGTTATATAGTCAGACCCATACCAAACGTACATTTTTAACTATTTTTGTAGCATGTTCATAATTACAGTACATGAGTTTTTCCCTTGTTAAGCTATTCAAAAATGTGAATCTTATTTTGTAAAAAAAAGTAAAAGCAAGGATTATATAGCCCTAACAAACTGGCTCTGCTAGATATTGAAACTCTTAACAGCAACACCTCCTTTTTGCCTTCATCTGTCCCGCCGTGTGGACACATAGGAAACCATGTTTTATAACCAAACAAATCTATTACATTCTAAAACACAGCATTTCCATGTAGTGTACCAACCATGCTTTGCAAACTCTGCTAAAAAGAGAGCAAAGCCAGACACTTGTGAACAGATGATTCACCAGGGAGACAGAGCACAAAGTGCAGCGATAGTTCAGACGGCACGGAGGAAGTAAATGGGACAGTGAAGTTTTTCAGATATGAAATGAGATTCTGAACACGAAATAGCATTACCAATGCCAGTGTTCTGCAAGCCCAGCATCCTAAGCCCCTGATGCTGTGTTATTACTGCACACGATGAAGTTCGTTCAGTCAGTCACCTGGTGTGAGGCGGCGGCTGACTTTGCTCGCCCTGTCGCTCCTCTGCTCCTCTCTCACTGCATTAACAGCAGGGAGTAGTCTCCCGAAGCCTGGAAAAAGACACACTCCATTAAGTCTCCTGCAGGACCCAGATACTGCTCAGAGACATGACAAAAATGAAAAAGAAAGAACTTAAAAAACAGCACAGGAAACACACTATCTTTTTGACATAGTCCAAGTCTGTGTATCATGTTTTTTATATAAACTGATCCCCCCACCCACAGTTATATAGATGAGAACAAGTGTGAAGAAGCTCCTATCTGTATATTTAATGCTCAATGGACTTGCATGGAAAGAAAGACTGTGACACGATATATTGGTTGTGTAGACAGACAGAAAGAGAAGGTGTGAAAGTTTAGGAGTGTGATCATGTGGGGAATGAATGAGGATGTGCAATACTGCTGATGTAAATGCACATTCTGTTCTTGAGAATTTCAACAATTACAGTTTGCGAGACTTATTGACAACATGTTATGATAGATTTAGCATGTGTTTACATCGTGTTGAAATCCACAGCCAGTGACAGCATTATCTGAGATACAAAGATATATCACATCAGCAGTTAAGACTTGGTTGCCTATTTTTGGCTTCTTAAAGTGCAGGGATGAGATTTATCCTCTAATTCTGACTGAAGGCTTGGCTTCAGCCATCTCTGTAGCTAATTGCATTATTGTGGTCTGTGTGCTGTCAAGTGTTCAAGTTTTAAAAGTTAAATAAAATCACCAGACTGTGTTGATGTTGAAGAAACAGGCTTTGTAGTTGATGTTCTTTAAGAATATCGCTTTTCATTTCATATTAAAATCTTTTCTGACTATGAAATTCCTAATTCTTTCCCCACCCCTGTACTTCTCATGAAAAAAACCTTTTCTTGGTTTGTTGTAAACTCAAGTTGTTGTGCAGGAGTCAAACATCTTGTTAATAATGACCAAAGTTGAGTGGATATTGATTTGTGCTATCTTGCAAGAGGGACAGAGGCAGAATCAACCTCTCCTACATCACATGCGATGCATCAAAATAATTGGCAGTACCCAATTATCCTGTGATCCGTGTACAGGAGCTCTGATGAGCTGCCTGCGAATGAATCAGTAATCAGGAAGCCTCGGGTAAGAATCACAGATGTAACACTGGCAGGTCAAAATGTTTGGATAAAAATAGGGCATTGCAACCGTCAGAATGGCAAACTTACCTTGCAGATGTTTCCAAACTCAGTTTTAAAAAGATGACACATTAGAATCCTCACTGAAAAATAATTCACCCACAACAAGTGTAAGCTAACCTGACTTTATCAACTGAAATGCAACAGCAGTTACCGGTACTTAACAGTCAATTACAACTGTGACTGTTCATACAAGACCCAACAAAACCATGGAGCTCCCAGACAGGTACAGTTTACACAAGACTGACATAAACTTGGCTGAGAAAAGATCTATTAAGCACAGAACAGATATCAATGAGACATTTGTGTTAAACTAAAAGTGAAGAACAAGTGCGTTTGTGCCATGTATGAGTCTTTTTACAAGACTTTTTGGTGCTTTTTTTGTCCTTGTACTTTATAGCATCTCCATAAAAAAACTGATGGTGAAAGTGACAGACTTCCTACTATATACTGAAGTGTTACCAGTCCTTAAAATGGCAGCTATCAGTTGTCATCAGGAGCATAGGCACGAAGGTTTGACTTACAAAATAGTTTTGTTCAGGATTGGACCAAACAAAAGGTTTTCACACAACCAACCAAGTTCAATTTTGTTACCATAGTTGTGCAGGCCATTACTGTTCTGCCTATTGTTGTGGGCTTGTTGCCTAAATTAAATGAAGCTTCTCCTACGTCCTCCTGTTAGCTGCAGCATTAGCCGCATGTAACGCTCGGTTCTAGCCCCCCTCGATAAAAATTTGTCAGTGCGGCGTCATTGTCAGTGTGAGATCACTGATCTAAGCCCATTGGCTCGTTGTGGCAAGCCCAGCAGCTCATGTTGAAATTTCCGAGAAGCGTGCTGAGCAACTGACCAATAACGACAGAGCGGATCGGCAGACCAATCAGAGCAGACTTGGCCCACGTGGGGTCTAACAGTGTGGGCTCAACAGAGTGCAGCTGACGGACTCAGAGCGTAGAGGGAGCAAGGAGGAGCAGTACATGAAAACAGACACTTTTTTCGAACTTTAGCTATTGTGAACGTACAAAAGTAGGTACATAGATTAAATATACGAACAAGAAAAAAGGGCATAATGTGGGCTCTTTAAGACTTTTGGGTTATGTTTGTAAGAAGGTAAATAAAGTGCAGTGGATTTTTTGGGGGGGCTTTTTGTGAATTTATTTGAGAGACAGGACAGTGGATTGAGTTGGAAATCGGAGCGAGATAGAGTGGGGAATTACGTGCAAAAGGAGTCACAGGTCCGATTCAAACCTGGGCAGTCCGTTTCAAGGACTACAGCGTCTGTCTATGGGGCCCAAAAACTACTACTCAGCCACCAGCGCCCCAAGCCACTGATCTGATCAATTTGTTGTTTCAACTACCATTTTTATCTTCTCTGATCTATTACAGCTAAAAATCAGCATGAATAAAAGTCATATCCAACTGATGACATGAAACATCAAAGAAAGGAATGTTCAAACACTTCAAGGGGGGGAAGGACATGCTGATAGGTCAAGCTTGAGACAAAGCAGTGAGAACGAATGCCTCCCAACCGTGAAATGTCGTTGCTGTCAATCAATGGGTGAATGAGATTTAAGCTGGCACCGTCCATGTCACAAGGTGGCTTCTGTCTATGTGGACTTTTCATCATGCTGATTCCAGAAGGAACAAATAGTGAACACTGTGACAGACTATACGGTTCAAGAAACAATCGCTCAAATTTGCTTTGGTCTCTTCATGACAAACTCAATATATCTGACGTGCATTGATGGAATCATTGCAGTATGATATGTCTTTTTGTATGTAAGACTTTAGCATGATGTTGTTCTTCAGGGGGACTTTTTTGGTACTGAAGCAGGTGTGTAGTCCTCAAATCAACTGAATCTGAGGAAGAAGGAAAACACGAGACCTTGTGATTATAAAAAAGCTTCTATACCCATGAAGCCATCCTATCGTGTTTACATCACATCAGCCAATTAGCATTTGTTAATAATTCTTAGTGGATGCTGTGACCTACTTGGAGGACTGGAAGGGGTGGAGCTTTTAGCGTCAGGTTGATCTGCTGGAATATGTCGGCAAGATCAGATAATGGTTATACAATAAAAACTGGCCTTGAATGATGAAAAAACTGGCTATGAATTGAAAAGACATGAAGAAAAAAAATATCATTTTTATTATTGGGAGTTTAATTTGTTATCTGTTGTATGTAGGAAATAACTTCCATCCTTTTCAAAAGGCCTGTTGACAGATTTCAAGAGCTGGGCAGGATATGTGTGAAATAAAGAAATGAAAACAAATCTCGCCCTACATTTTTCAACAAGTAGAGGAAAGATGGAGTATTGCCTTGTGGCACATTTGAGCTCACACTACAGGGGCGACACTGAAGGGAGAAAACTTCAAACCTTTCCATACTCAAACGTCCTGGAAATGCATGTCCAGGTTGAAAAGTTACTGTACATAATAAAGAAAAACAAGTAAACATCAAGGTTTTTTAAAAGATATTTGTAGATATCTGTTGTAGAGGAAATGGAAAAAAAGGAAAACGAAGTCATGTAAAATTCTTGCTGCTTGTTTTTCCCCATAACCAGCAGACTATTTTCTCTTAGAGAAATAATTCATGCCCTATGCTCCCTTTTGTGTCACACCCTTCTCCCTGTTATGCTCCAGCATTGGACCACACCTAATACTCTTACTTAAGAATCTTGTTTTACTAATTCATCATTTTAAGAGCAGAACAGATTATATCAAATGTTGTCTTTGGCCTCTTCTTGCTCTGACACTACCCTCAGTAGTGGTTGTTTTTATTATGGGAGAACTACAAATAAATCTCATTCCAGTTTAGCAAATATATATATATAAGTTGTTCTCATCAAGGCCTTGAATCCAAAAAGCATAACACAGGAGGTAACTCTAATTCGTGCAATGCATACAAATAAACATTAAGATCGCCACTGCCTGACCCCCGTCGGAAAACATTGCATTTTCTTCCAGCGCATTATAAAAACCCATCTGAGATAAATGACAAACTCTGAGCTGCAGCACCAGGGAGGCAGAGGCTACATCAGCTTATGCTTGAGCGAGCATGTAGGCCATACGCCATGGATGCACCACACACCCTGAGGTGAGTGGAGCAGAGTTATTTTTTTTTTATATATACACGTCAAGCAAGCTTCACTGCATCCTTGTGACACAACCCCTGCCTCAGAGAGAAGTCAGCGCCGTGCTGAATAAAACTGGCCTGATATTGGCACGGAATATGGTAAAATGTTAAGGATAAACTAGTAGACTGTAGGTGTGTTTGCATGATTGTATTGAAATGCATTTAGCCTTGAACAAAAATTGAATTACACGATTACTTATTAATGTTGTGTGGTTTTCTGAGAAGTATTTGTGTGATCAATTCAATGGTTCTTTCACACGTGCACAGAACTTCCTTACATTTTTGTGCTGAGCAGCATGTGAGAACGCAAACAGACACATTTTACTCTCCAACTTTCCTGCCAATCCTTGCTAAATTTTCTGCGTGAAGTCGGGGTTAGCCGATGTTATCCGATGTGAAAATGCACTAGGAAATGTGAGGAAAATTCACCATGAGTGAGTCAAAGGGAGGATGACCATTATATCTTGCATTATATGACGCTCAACCACAGACACAGCACGTACTGTACAATGTGTAATCAGTGCTATCTCCTTGCATGTAATGGAAGTGCTTTTGTTTTCTGTCCGCCATATGTTCTTCTCTGATCTTTTGTTAATAATATAATATATTAAACTACACAAGCATCGACATAAAATTAAAAAAAATCTCATCAGCATTGGCCTTTATTGTTTGGTCCAGCACTGTCATTCTAAAAGGATGCTTGCCTATAAAAAAATTACATAACCAATATCTGGGTTCAGTGATGGGTGGGGGTGGGGGGTGGGGTATTGCATGAACATTGAAGGACCTAGTTGTGACATGTTGTACTTAATAAGGAACCACAGAAGTTTTGTGTAAACTACACACGGGCTTACATCTTAGATGCCAAAAACTCTGACAGAAAGGAATTCAATTCCCTTTCAAAAAGTGAGGAAAATATCTCAAATTGAATCTTTGAATTAATGTACACAATGTAAGGAGAAATTCAGTTTTTACATTAACTTTAAACAAGAGTATACACATGCACGATGGCTGGTTCAGGAACAAAGCTCAGGAAAGTTCACCTCTACACTTGGAAGAATAAAACACATCATGTCTAATATAAGAATAACGTGGGATGTGACGTGCTTGAAAGATCAAAGACAAAAACTTTTTAACGAGTTTGGCTTACCAAGAGTGTATAGGGGCAGGTAGAAGTACAGTCATTGATGCAGAGCCCGCAGTGGAGACACTCAAATTGAACTGAGTCGGGTTACATTTGATTCATTCTGTTGCTAGGTGACGTTAGCTATCGCATCTATTGATGGATTACTGACAAGCCAATCCCGTGTCCTCGTCAGAAATCCATTGCGAGATTAGATGGGAAATTTGAATATGAACAAGGATATCTAGGCTAATTATAACCTCTTATCCCACCGCATCGTCAGCACTAAGCAATGTTCAATGGGACCAAAAAAGAAAAAACTCCAGGATGAGGAGAAGAAGAGGAGGGGGAGGAGGAAGAGGAAGAGGAAGAAATAAGTAAGGAGGGAGGAGTCAAAAGATCAATCCCTAGTTTGGGATTACGTGTGCTCAGATAACATCCTGCACCTCACCCACTGCTTTCTCTCAGGGGAAGTGTTTCAAGGCTGCTCCCAGTGATTTCCTAACACATCTTCACACACACACACACACACAACCCCACACACACACACCTACACTAAAGCACCTTCACTCATACCTCGCAACCCCCATCCACATAATGCCGTTGGCCAAGTTTACACCTACCTCTGCCTCCACGCTCTCCAAATGCGATTAGTGTTATCTGAAAGAAGACCAAACTACCTTCATCATCGTGGTTCATCATCATCACATCCATATTCATGCTGTTTAAATCCCCTCTGGAGTAAAACTAAAGGGATTGAAGCACCTGAGAACAGGAGCGCTAAGCAGTGGAGGGAGGATTGCAGATTTCTCTATTGAGGTCACTGCACCGTATAAAAGAGGCACTTGAAGAGTTTTGTACGACAAAGAGAAATCTAACACGGCAAGAAAGTGACAACTCTCATTTAAAAAGTGATTTATTGCACATAATGACAGCTAACTAAGGAACTTTAAAATGCAATGGAATGATGTAAGACTTTTCTTTAACAAAAAAAATAACAATTTGACAGAAAGCTGCGTCCATACTTTTGAAATACATGATACAAGTTGGGGAAGTTAAGTACTATCTGAAAGATAACGGTTGTTTTTTCTTCTCTTATAGCGATAGTGTTTATTATTCCTTTGCTGCAGTAGAAATGGAGATCAGCGCTGGTTGTTCAAGCTGCAGGTGAACCACAATGGCAAAAGCCTCACACGGAATCTGTAAAGATGTTCTGTTTAAATACTTTGGGATTATCTTCCAGCTAACATGTGCACTGAGGCACTGCTTGTCAACAGGCAAGCTTGGTAGGCAACTGCTTGGGGCTCCAGGCCAGTAGGGGGCCCCCCAGGGTCGAAAACTTTAAACCACAACTGTGGCTCAAAATTTGCTAAATTTGCAACGACAGTCGGAAAAGGGGGCCCCATCTGACGGCACTCAATCATGGAATAGTAAATGACTGAATGTTGCTTGTCCAACCCTTAATATGGGGGATGACACACGTGAGAAACATAACATCGGCCATCGTGCATTCAGCACCTTTATTTTCTTAATTCAATTTGATGAAACCCATTTCCTGTCGCATGAGCGGTAGGCCTGATTGATAAGATATGATAAAAAAAAACGTGATGTGATTACATTGTTCACTATTGTGTTGACAGTATGAAGTGGGATGAATAAACAGAATGTAAAGAGTGAATATTTGCGTCTACGTCCAGGTATCTTACTTTATCTGTATCTGTCTTACTGCTTTTCTTTTTTTTTACACAATACCTGTGATAGTCACATGTCCCTCCTGAATCCAAAATGAAACACACGCACTAAAGTGACACTTAAATAATCTGAGGGTAGCAAATAGTTAACTTCAGCTTCATCTGGCTGGAAGGAAAAGGTGTGAAAACATGGCCATTATACCCAGCTAAATGTACACATGCTGAGTGACAAAGCGTAGTTTATATACTTAAAATAGTTTTTCTTATTTATCGTAATAAATTTAGAATATAGTTATGTGTTTATTGCAGTTGCTCATATTGCAATAATGATGACACTAAATTCAAACAGTATTGACACTGTTTGTAGAGGCAGCTTGTAGGCCATGTTTTATACCAATATATTGTCAAACTTCTCTCGATATAAAAATATGTTTAACATATAGCTAGGGTGTTGATGGCTCAGGTTAATAAGTGTTAACATTTAGAATATGTTCAATTTAAACAATTAAAGGGGACGTATTATGAAAAATCCACCTTTACAGTGTTTTTGAACCTATATTTGGGTAATCTGAGTGTCTACTGACCCACAAAATGTGAAGTAAACCCACCCAGTCCTTCGTTTCTCATTCTTACAACACAGAGAAAAATGCTCCGTTTCAAATTTGAAAAAAGTGAACATTTATCTCTGTTGTTGTTGATCAAAAGGCCAAAGTAAAACACATGGTAAAAGTAAAGCATCTTATTTCTCTGTTTTACTCTTTCATGGTATATCTACAAGAAAGGCCTCCTTGAGTCTCAATTATTCTGTCTTCCTCTGCCTGGGCTGTAGTTAATCTCCCCTACTGTAACGAATGTTTCCCATCATCTGCCACATAGGCCTTCCTTCAAAACCACGGCCTCAACGGTTCCTCACCACTTCCACCTCCTTCTTCACTATGTGTGTTTGCGCAAATGTATGTGAGGGGGCTTTATGTATCACACAGCTGCCAAATCGTCAGTAGAAGCCCTGATAGCATCATGACACAGGAAAGAAGCTCATGAGGTAGACACTAGCTGGTGCTGCGAAACGTGGACTTGTGGAGGAAAAAGAAGAAGTGAAGTAAGGTGTTAATCTGTCTCTTTGTGGATAAAACAGATGTTCAGAGAGCATGGAAACACTTCAAACTTTGAATTCTTTAGGGAGGTCAGCATTTCTTCTTATCTATTTTGTTACCACTCATTCGGATGCACAGCCTGTGTAACCGAATGTTCACACAATGGCTGCCAACGTTTAAGACATTAACTCAAACCCATGACAAAGTTTAAAATAGCCTGTAGTTCTTAAGAACGGTTTTTGTTTGGAGGTGTATCATTTCATGTAGCTATATCATCACTGTATATTCTGTTAGTGGAGTACATACCCAGTGTAAATAAGAATTACGAGAGCAAGGGTTTATTTCTCGAGTCAGCATACTGCGTCAGTGTCAAAAGTCATACTGTGGACAGTGACACACAACTGCTGCATACTGAAAACGGTTTGTGAAGCCTCTCTTTTGGGAAATGTAGGCTACATATTCAGTTGGTGTAGCAGCAGATGAGTCAAGTTTGTCATAGCGGGCTGTTATGTTTTTAAATGTTGTGTAAGTGTAAAACACGAGTGAAAAGAAAGCAAGAAACTTGCTGATGGGATGCACAACATTCTCCTGATATAATGGTCCTGCGGTCCTGCAGAGGGGATTATGATGATGAGCTTTTTATGGCATCACTTAGGTCTTCTGCTTCAGAAAATGAAATACAAATGAGCAAGCAGGTGACAAATAACTTCACCTGTTTGTTGAAATGCAGAAAAGGTCAGGGCATTTTAACTGACACTATAATGAAAATACCTGATCTCATTTGCTTGCCGATTTGCTTAACTTGCTGTCAGTAATTGGGGTTAAATGTTACAACACCATGTACACAGCTCATACATGTAAGAACCAAACAATCCGTTGAAGTATTAAAACTTATTCATTTATCATTTATTTAAGAACATGATCAGTTAACTGACTTTTCAATCATTAAGGGCCTGTGTCTATAACGACTTTACTTGTGCTGGCAGCACTCATAACCTCAATTTCTAAGAGTTTACCATCAACGCTTACTGTTGCTAGGTTACCAAGTCCATTCAATGCACTTCCGCTTCCCTCGGTAGTAACCGTATGGTCTGCTTTAATTTGCTCCATGTGCCTAATGTTCGCTTTAATTGAAGGGATCTCCACCAAAAACAGATACAATCTAACGTGAAGGAATCGTGTCCTGATATAGGCAGCAGCTCTACACCTCAGTCAAGTCGTATTAGTTTAATCTCTGCAATTGTAGTTGATATCAGTCCCACCGCTTCTTGATTTTGATGTGTAGGTGAGGGAGAAGTGACATTGACGACCATGGTGGTGTTCAAAAAGTCAAGCAAGTACGCTGTTTGGGCAGCGACCAGCTGATGCCAAGAGTGTTTTTGCACGAAGGACGCTGAGCGCTAAAAACACTGAACTGCATAGGTTATGGTTAGAAAATGGGCATTTATATGTAAACTCTTCTGATGCTTGAAGGCAAGACGCATACACTGAAACTAATTGTTACATAGTATTTACATTATGCAAATGTATGCAAAGTTGTATACACACTATTCCTTTTATTTGTGCTGCTCCCTTAAATGACTCCATAATGAAAATCTCCCTTCTGAACCGAAGTCAGCCTGACTTCTAACAAGTTCTAATAATTGTTCCCAAGGCAATAGATTCATATCCAACCACAATCTAGTTTACCAATCAGCTTATCTAAAATGCTGCAAGTGAATGCAAGTGAACTTTGTTCACAGCCCCCATGTGCTCCCCCTGTCCCGAACACCACCACCATACGCCATACCCCCCCCCCCCTCCTTTTCCCTACTCCACTCCTTTCATCACTCCACATCCACAGGGGAGATGTAAAGCTTTTGGAGTAAATCAAGGCTTTCTCCTTCATAAACGCCTGTGCAATTAACTTAGCTCCTTCTCACACTGATTTACAGCGGCCATGTTGGAGACAGCAGTCAGCCGGGCCCTCTGGGTTTTCAAAAGAGAGGGCTAGTTGGCAAACTTCCCTCCCTCTCCCTCTCTTTGTCTCTCTCTCTCTCTCTCCATCTCAATCTCTCTCTCCATTGACACACACACACTAACACACTTTAAACCTTCACATGCAGACTCATTCACAGCTGCCTCTCTGAAAGGAAAATGATGGCTGAAAGGGAGGAGAGGAAAAGAGCGGTGAGCGAAACGATGAGGCGTAATGGCAGAATGATTGGACGCAGTAGTGCAAATGGATGTGACAGCCTTCTTACAAAGGTGCGTTCAGCGTCATAGCACATGCAGCAAAGACCTTAAGAGTTTATATTCATACCTTTATACCTTTAATTCAATGTTTCGAAATAATTTCATGCATCTCCTGGTGACAATTGCCCTTACTGGAGTGATGGAACATGCAATTTGGAAAAAACAACCACATCATTTCTCAGAGTGCTTGGTACAAGTTGGAAAATCAGGGTTTATTGGTTCGCTCAGAATTTTCCCACACACAGTCTCTCCCCCTCCCTTTGAGGAAACAACGGCCTTTAGCAGACCCTGTGTGTCTTTATTTCAGTCAAATATTTCCTCTTTTTTGCATTGAAATGTAAAAAACTGATGATGATTAAAGGAAGTAAAATGCAGTAAGTTCAAAATGAAAGAGAAAAAAAGAGGCAGCATAAAGAGACCGTGGCTGTTATACAGAGAACAGCTGCAGTTTGGTGGTTTTCTTACACAAATTGAAACCTGTGAACTTTGAAGCATTGCACAAAACCACGTCAAATAAAAGCCCCCACTTTAACCAGCCTGTATACTTTATATTCTTACGTTGAACATCAATTGTGAAGAAGTTATTAATCAATATACTGTATGTGATAAGAATGATGAGCTGTGGAGGATGCCTCGCTGCGTATGTTTTTATGGAGCTCGAAACAAAAGGCATCTGGATAGAAATAGGTCAGAAAACTGTGTAATCTGCTGTAAACATCATATTGTAGTCCTGTGAGATGAAGTGATGAGTGTCCTGCTGACATGCCCTCGAGCAAAAACACAGTACCACTCTACCTGCTCGCACAGTGTAAGCAGCTTCGGATGAGAGTGTCAGCTAAATGGCTTAAAAGTTAAAAGAAACACGCACATAGTGAAGTCAGATTTGGTTGTATAATCTTAATCACTGTTAAATGTTGAAGCAGAACTGTGACAGGTTAAGAAGCTGACTCTAAGGAACTTCTAAAAAAGCACAGCAAAAGAAAGATTTTAAAGGCATAGTTCACCCAAACTTAAATTGTATTAGATAAGTAAGTTTTAGGCTTTCAGAAAAGACAGTCTGTCAGTGTTCTCCTTTTTGATTGGCTTTTTTTTTTTTTTTAAATCTTCCAAAGAAGAAAACCCAGAATGAGTTTTGTCCAGGTAGTTTTCACAAAAAAAAGTATTACAGTAGATCTTTGCAGTATGTGTTTAAAAATCTAACTAGCATTTCCTATATTTTCCCCAAGGCTAAGAAGACGGTTAGATTGGTATTTATTTCCTGTGTTCGCTGTTTTTGTGAAGTCCAGTGGAGTTTCAGCTGACAAGAAGCTTTGCAGACAATGACAGACTTTTCATTTTATACTCAGCCTTTCTTTAAAAGCAGCTCTTTTTTTGTTGTAATCCTTTGAGTGCTGCTTTTAGACAAGCTGCTAAATTTAGCTCGGAAACATCCGTGATTTTAATAATTTATTCCCAAACTGGCTTGTAAGGATCAGCTCACTTCCTTCACCGGCTTTGTGCTGTAAGATGCGACAACAGATCTCCTAGTTTGTGATAACGAAGCTCCCATAACGTCTCTGATTTATTTGGGACTTATTTTTACTTGAATGCATATCAGACATATGGGAAAGGGCCCCTCCCAAAACCTACCCACATTTCCAGGCCCTCCTTACCCCCTACATACTCTCTCTCTCACACACGCACGCACACGCACACACACACACACACACAAGCATACCCCTGAAGAACGCTGTCCCTGCCCTTGTCTGCAGGCTGCCTGGCTGCACACTGCCTCCATTCTTCCAGGCCACAGATTCTGAGGGCCTGGTGTGTCTGTGTGTGCATTTGTGTGTGTGTGTTTAAGAGTGTATTGGTGCATACAATGCACAGAGTGTGATGTAATGCCAGTGTTTATGTGTGCATGTGTGTGGTGGTGCATCCGGGGCCTCAGTTGTGTGTGTTCCATCTTTTTTTTTTTTTTTTTTGGAGCGATTATGCCGTTAACGTGCAGAAGGGACGCTCTGCAGATGGGTTTAATGCATGCGGGAGGCTAAATGTGCACATAAGAGTTTGCATGTGACAGCGAGAGGGAGACAGGCAGCCAGGATGTGAGCAGGAGTATTCAGGCAGATGACCCCCAGCAACCCTCTTCTACACCCCCCCCTCCCCACCCCCCCCAAAACCCCTCCACCCATCCAACCGCTCATGCAAAGGCCTGTACACAATGTTCTCACCAAGGCTCTGTCATGTCGTGCCCTGGCTCAGGATGTCAGACTGGATGTAATTGGACATTTTCAAATTATGTTTTTAATTCCAGCTAAATGATTGCAGCATGTTTTTAATGGCAAAATAAAATGTGCATACATGTGCACATACAGTCTCTATCAGAGTCACAACCATCCTTCAGCCTGTCAGCTTAACCATCAAGGACATGGAATCACAATGATCTCAGTTTGTGTTACATTATGAGCTGCCTTTTGTGTCTCAAACTATCCCACATTGCCCCTTGTGACTTAGGCGACATCCTTTTGCCGTCTTACATCTTGTCACCGATGATGTCATCATGCCGATCCTTACCGCATCCTTCTTTGATGATTACAAAGAAGTGTAAAAAGCGGATTACAAACCCTTGATGAAGTCTAAGAAAATAATGCACAACATAAACCTCTAAGTTTTAGTATTTCTACAAACTTTCCTTTGAGCTGTAAACCACTTGAGCTGATTTACAACTGAATGGCATCATAGTGTTTACAATGTACAGTTTAAAAAATGTCACTCCAAAGTCGGAAGTTGGGCAGGGATGTGAAGAAGCTATTTATTTGCAAGAATTATTAAAAAAACAGTTAGGGACTTAAATGTTGTGTTGATTAAGCCTGCTGACAGAGCAGTTCATCTCTTTGCTGATGCTCTCCTTTATGTGTGAATTATATCATTCTGTAATAATAAATCCTCCTGCTGTCTTTTCACTGTCAACATATCACTCTATTTGACTCTTTTTCTTGAAATGTATAAATTCATTCACTTTTGATAAATTGATTTGTCTGTCATCAAGCGTGAACAGGCTTGAAAAGTAACTATCATGAAATAGTCAGTCTTGTAGCTGATGGTCTGCATGGTGTACTTTTATAGCTCATAGAGGAATTGATATCAAATTAACATGAATTCATTTTAAAAAATGCATATGAGGGCGCCGGTGGCCTAGTGGTTAGTTTGCGCGGCTCATGTATAGAGGCCCAGGCTCCAATCTGGCCTGTGGCTCCTTTCCTGCATGTAATTTCCCTCTCTCTCTCTCCCCCTGATTTCTGACTATATCCACTGTCATATCTCTCAAGTATAAAATCTCCAAATCTCCAAAATATATCTTTTATTTTTTTTTTTGCATATGGGATGTTTTAAGGACTGAATGACGTAACTAATAATATACTTTTTCATCAAATTTAAACAGTCTGATATCACTGAACCCCTGAAGCTACCTTCACTTTCCACTCCCTTCACCACATGGTCACTAAATCACAGAGACAGAAACATAACAGCAGCTTACCTTTGTGTCAGCCTGCGGCACAGAGCGCCTTCTCCCTCCCCTCATCTTCTCTTTGTAGCCCCTGCCAAACACCGTCACCCCAAATCTCAGACTAACCTGCCTCCTTATGGCAGCCCTCCTCAGACGGTGGCATGGCACAGCCACACGGCACCATCTGCTGCAGCCGAGAACGTGGCGGAGGAAAAAGAGGGGAGAGAGCAATGTCCTCCTCTACCTCCTTCATCCAAATCCTTCATAGATCACCCCCAACCTCCCCCCTTCATTTACCCCCCCCCCCCCCCCAAAAAAAAAGAGATAATTTGAAGGAATCAAGGTTCCCTCTGCGCTTGGATTTATGAACTCCTGCTGTAGTCATAGCAACCATGGGGGCAACTTTGTACTTGGAGAGGGGTGTGAGGGGTGTTTGGGTGCGGAGGGTGGTCGTAAGATGGTGTGTGTGTGTGTGTGTGTGTGTGTGTGTGTGTGTGTGTGTGAGAGAGAGAGAGAGAGAGAGAGGGAGAAGAGGCATTGTTGTGTTGGTATTCAGGGTGTCAGCAAACCAGAGTAATTGCTGGGTCTTTGTAAGGGGAAGAGGTAAAAGCTTGTCTAGGGGGGGATGCAACTCTCCAAATACTCCCAGCACACAGCTGCAGGGAATAAACACTCACTCTGTTTATATTGCCTGTAGACGGAAATTATTCTTATAATTTTCCTGGCACAATATTGATGGAAGGGTCAATTCAATTTGGCTGGGAGCAAAGTGAGACATGTTATGGCATCGTATTATTTTGCTCAAAAGCACCCTTGCGAATGATTCCCTTCCCTTAACTGTGCTTTTAGGGGCGCGAAGATAGAAGTTAGCTAGCGTTTACCCATCACTCTGCGCTTACACCTCTGTATCATATGCCACATGTAAATCAGGGAAACATAATGTTTGTGATCTGTTTACTGTCTCCCCGACTGTGTGTCTGTGGCTCACTCCAGGATGTATATATCTGCTTTCAGCCTCTTATCAGGCGCTCGCAGTGTTCCCTGTAAAGCACAGACTCAACCACTATAGAGACGTACTCGCTGTGAAAGGACTGCGAGAGAGAGAGAGAGAGAGAGAGAGAGAGAGAGAGAGGGAGGGAGAGGGAGAGAGAGAGGAAGGAAGGGAGGGGGGGGGGGCTGAAAAAAAAAAACTCCTGACACCTCAGACTCCACTTCACAGCCAGTGAAGGAAGAAAGTGAGCAAGCCGCTAAGCCTTCCCTCCCCACTGCCGCCTGCAAAGTGGAGATATTACCGTTCACATTTGGACAGATGCAAGGATCCCACTGTGGTGTGTGTCTGTGTGTGTGTGAGAGAGCTAGGTTAAGGCCTTGAACATCAACTGAGATTTTCTCATTTAATAAATGTCCATAACTGTTTGAACTTTTCCCCCTCACAGTCTTAGTTTGGCAATGTTTCTAAAATCTCTTAAAAACGTCCACTTCTGTATGTTGTACTGTTTGCATCGACCTCCAGGAGGGTTGGACGCACGCAGTGAACAAGGCACGGATGCTGACTTTTAAGCATCTCTTATGGTCAATTTTTAAAAGCCCACGAACTGTTTTGTTACGGTCATATTTCTAAATGCACCGCAGGATTATTTCTGAGTGTGAGCTTTCAAAGGCTTTACCATTGAGCTGCTAGGGGGAACAAAACAAACAAACTGCAAGAGACAGGGGCCCTATTGGCTGTAATACTGTGTACTTGGAGAAGAGCGGGACAATAATAGCATAGTCGAACAAGACTTGATCTTATTGCCCCCATAATGTCAACTACAGATCGCAAACATTCAAGACCACTGCCTAGGAAAGAAGCCAAGCAAAGGAGGGAAGAAATATGTACACAAAGCTAGAAAAAAAAAAGCTAAAATAAATACTCCACAAACAGCTGCAGTCAGCATATGAACCCTCAAAAAATGGATAACTAGACGGAAGTCTGAGTGACTTGTCCAAACCCCAGTCTCATGTCTTATGCACTTTCATGTTGCATTATATTTAATTATAGATCATACCGGGGCAGCCCTTAACAGGGCCGGCTGCCTCACAGGTACAAACAGCTGAATAATTCAGCAGCCGGCGTGTAGGATAGGATGTGATGTGAGTGCAGCGAGAGAATAAGCTTACTGTTATTCAACCCTGAGCTCCATCTTGCTTCGGGACAAAATGGAGATTCAGGGAGGTTAAATGGCAGATTTTTTACAAGCATGTGCAAGGCATAAACCAGTCAGATCACTTTTCCAAAGGAAAATAACAATGTTTGAGGTTTACAAGGCAAGCTGATGCTTTTTTTTATTGTGGGTACAATTCATCGGCGGGCCAATTATCCAGAAATCACCTGTAAAGTAGAGCAAGCCAAGGGGCAATATCTGTCCATGTTTTTACACTGACTGCCCTGTTTATTACAAGCTGACAGACGACGGCTATCATGTTCAACGAAACCCATTACTGTTATCTTTATTTTGTCGTGTCCTCCCCACATTTCCTATTATAAGAAAGCAAACAGCAGGTGGAGCTATAAATGAAAAGAGATCTAAGTGTGCTAACAAGGTGGGAGAGAAGACACTTTTTTTGTGATTCTGTTTAGAGCAGTAGTTAATGGACCTGAATGTATAATGGCAAATCCGGTGACATTCAGAAGTGATGTAATCCACATGCTGCCTCTAATACATCATGAAAGATTCAGCGGTATTTAAAGCTTATATTTTATGTGGAGGACATCAGGTAAATTATGCATTGGAAACAGTCTATTCAGAAGGAGAAGAGGGATTTTAAAAACATTTTAGTAGAATTTGCTCAGTGGCAAACGGACGGGTGTTGTAGCATGAGAACAACAGTCATGCCAGAACAAACGGAAACTTTAATAATGACAAATGAAAACGAGGCATATAGAACTGCAGTCCCTTGAGTTTCCACTTGAGGCTGGCTGCAAAGGCCAAAGAATCGCCCTTGGAGCCTATTTTGATACGTTTTTTCAGCAAAAGTAAACATTTTGTGGCTAATTTCTTTACTGGTTAAAAACTCTATGGGGTGTTTTTTTTATTTTATTTTTATAACTGAGCCAGTAGGTGACATCACTGAGACCATGCGTATGTTTTATACAGTCAACTTTTTTAAAACTATGACCAACTTTATTGTGCTTGTAAGGATATCCAGAGCCAAAGACAGATTCACCCTTTGTGGAGTAGGATCGTTTATTGCAGGACAATATAGGTATCATTTTCAGCTTTGATTTCAATGCCAAACGTATTCCTGTGAATTTAATTCTCAAGTAAAAGACCTGATAAACATTCAGCACTTTTTTTTAACCTGGAATTATTGACGCTCAGCAAAATGAGACACAAGGAAAAGTCTTGATCTTGCATTCAGCACTTCCATCAATACACAGCCTGTTTGTGGCTTCAGGTACAAATTGATAGCGGACTGTGAAAGGACATTAATGATCGCACAACAGCAGCATGTAACCCTTTCACATTTTTTTTTCTGTTGCTGCTGTTTAACATCTACACTTTAGAAAGGGGCTTTAACATGACAATGTTTCATGTGGATCTATAACTTTAATTTAAAAGTGCATACGGAGCCACTCTGTTTATGAGAGACGCTCCAGTTTGGCCAACAAAAGCAAACACTGTAGTGATACTGTAGTGGTGAGATTTTCCTGTACAGGCACTATTTGTAAAAGTAGGCTACAGGCACAATATCCGAATAAAGAGGATGCCTGTAGTAGCGTTTTAATGTTTCCAGCTGCAGTCTCTGCTGACTGTGTTGAAAGGCGGCTTTGGATGCACAGCAGGAGTCAGGAGAGGTGGGAATGTGTTCTGCAGTCCTCAGTGATTCCTGCTGAAACTTTGGAATGAAAAGAAAAACTTTGGATTATTCCCGCCATCGCCTTTCCCAACAAGGAAGGCTGCAATATTTAGGATATAACTCTATTCTGGGTGTGAAAATCCATGTCAGGTATTTGGAAAGACACTTTTATAGGACTTATACATTTAAAACATTTCAAAATCGGATCTCTTTTTCTTTACAGCCATTTGAATCATTTAAATCCAACATCCAATGTAAGGGGGCGTCATTTAGATAATACATTGTAAAAAAAAACCAAGAGGAAGCATGAGTGGTTTCAAGCATGTGCGTGAGAAAATAAAGATAGTTTATGGGCTAGTAGTTAAGAGGAAGACATGCAGATGGGGGTTTGTGTGGGTGGAGTGACAGAATGAGAAAGAAGGGGGAGAGAGGAGTGGACGCAATGAACAGGAAGCATCCAGAATGAATTCCCAGAGATGGCCACGCATGGCTGGGCTGAACTGGCCTGGATCCGGGAGGTGCAGGCTGGGTTGGGGGAGGTTGAGAGGCTCCTACACGTCCAGCTGGACCGAGAGAGAGAGAGAGAGAGAGAGAGAGAAACAGACAGAAAGACAGCAAAGAGAGAGGGGGAGAGAGAGAGGCCCCCGGGCGCCAACAGGTGTAGCCCTCCACTCCAGCTGAGACCTTGCAGCTGACCTGGATCTCTGGATATTTCCCTCAGTGTCTATGTCTCTCTCCCACTCTCTCTCTTTCTCTCTCTCTCTCTCTCACTCCCTCATCAAAACAACTCTGAGGGTAACACAGACGACATACTACGGTATGTTACAGCATGTTCACAGTGAATTCATTTAATAAGGCAAGGCTTCCAATTAGGCTGCATGCAGCACAGCCACAAAGTACACCTTACCTTACCCATTTCCTTTAAGTAAAAAAGCTGTCATCCTTTGTTGAACACTAGAAGTGTCTCTCTTTATGCACCCAGCATCGTATTCCAGATAATTATCATTACTTCACTGTCAAAGAAGATGCTCAGCAGAGAATAGTGACACTTTACGAAGCTGTTAGCTTTCCAGACGCAGGAGGAGAGAAACAATTTTGTCAAGTTTATCGAAGCAATTGCTCTAAGTATCGAACACAATGTAGCTACAAACATCCACAATACAAAGTAAGAAAGCAACTGGTTGGGAAAAAACAGAGATTCATACTGTTTCTTTATTTAAATGACCTTTACCTCCTAATTGAACACCAGAGAATCAGTCAGTGTGAAGGAACATAACCCGATTTTAAAGATTCTTCATAACATCATACAGATGATCCCTCTCTTCTTGCAAGACTGAATTGAGGAGACAAAACTCACTTAAACCATGTTGCTCCACATCCAAAGACAAATGATTGCCCAGTCAAGGTTTGATTCTTAAGAGATTAAAAAAAAAAAAAAGAATATAAATCTGCAGCTCTTCTTTTAACTGGTAAACTGAAACGTTAAACATCTTCTCTATTGAAGCATCCAGTCACTGACTGGGTTCCTGTTGATTTTATACATTTTCAAATGGGCTTGCACCAACTTATCTCTGATCTTTTTAAAGCACATATTTTTCTCTTGGACACTCAGACCTATAGACCAGTTGTTTCACGCTGTCCCAAGGTCTATGTTGAGACTCAGGGGTGACTGAAACATCTCAGTCGCAGCTCCAAAGCTCAGGAACGCTCTGCCTTTACATGCTCAACTGTCCACAACATTTCCTGCTTTTAAATCAAAACTCACTTCTATTCCTTGGCTTTTAGCTCGACATGAGAGTTACTTTTCTGAAGGTGTGAACGCTTTTTAGGATTGAATTTCCTGCTGTTTTAGGAAATTGTTCGTAGTCTTTTAATGTGTTGCTTTTATGTATGTTTGTACGCCACAATGTGGATTTGGATTGGATAAATCTGCTGTAATCAACTTTATTTATACTTGTTCGAAAACTTAAAGCTCCAGCTTTTTTGCAAAGTTACTGAAGTAACCTCCTTCACAATAAACTCAAAAACGTTCCTACAACATCTGACCCATACATTTTTTCATACACATATGATAAGGCTTAACTAATAAGTAAACATAACCCATAGAAGTAAAACTTCTCATTCAGTGAAATGGTTCAAAAGAAATACACCACACAGAGCATAAGGCTGCCACATTGTCCCCATTTAGTGCACTATTATAATATCATTATATTTTATTCAAGGAATTATCCCTCCAGTCTCAACAACATCTTTTTTACCAATTAGTGTTTCTATCATCCTCCTAACCTTTTTAGTCATGTTCTGTTATTTGAAACATCATCCCGATTAAAAGTAGCCCAGCATTAATTTAATTTGCTTCGCCGGCTCGTTACGTGAGGCGACTCTTAACATGATGAGTAAATGAGTATTCCAGTATGACAAGTTAAAATGATAAGGTCAGGGCTGCTGCACAGAGAGAGCCCCTTTTCTGTCATTCAACAAAGGCCTAGATTACACTCAAGTTAAATAAACAATGAATTAGAGCGAGTGAGCAGGAACAGATTTGATTTTTGGTTAGCAGCACGGCAATTATCTCAAACTGTAAACGAGGGTAAGGGGGAAAGATAC
The DNA here is from genome assembly GCF_963584025.1 of Labrus mixtus. Lineage (NCBI taxonomy): Eukaryota > Metazoa > Chordata > Actinopteri > Labriformes > Labridae > Labrus > Labrus mixtus. The sequence continues at coordinate 22,153,280 of NC_083614.1, read as the reverse complement.
AAAGAACTAAAAAAAAAAAGTACAATGGACATCATTGTGAAAGCAGAATTGTTTCATGTCATTGTCAAATGTAATGAATGTAATGTTCTGTTCTTATTACATGCCTTGTCTTCCCCTGCCTAACAAGGTTTTCATACTTTTTTTTTCTTAAATTGTATTTAAGAAGTACAAAAGGTACAAGTTGTATAACTGTATTTGTCTCCTGAACAGGCAGATCAGTCTTTTTGCATAATTTCACTTAATTTCACAGTTTCTTCAACAGGGCTTCTCACTTTGGACATTTTTTTTATGAAAATCAAAATGTCAGAGTTCTACTGTAGATTAAATGAGTTTTTAACGCGGACATTTTGAAAAGAATTGCAATTTATTTGTGTCATTGTAACTTTTCCTTTGGAGTGGCACCATGTATATTTCCATTTCTCAAGAGGAAACATATCTTTACATACTTCTGTGAACTTTTGGCACCAATGTGAACAACTTTTAAATGTCAGGGATGATAATTGTCAAAGCTGTAATGTGACTTTTTGGGCAAGCATGCATATTTTTGTGTCCCTGTTTGCTCCCAAGCCACCCACAAACACACTCACATCCCCAAAACCAAGCCCCGCCATCCAACCACACACACATGAACACACACACATACGTGTACACTCATGTGGATATTATCAGCCATGCTCAGCTGAGGCTCCAGGCCTGTCCGGTCCCCCAACGGCATAGCCGTGACCAGGGGAGGAAGAGCTTATCTCGGCCCCCGGCCCCTCCCTCGGCCCCTTGTGTTGGCTCTGTGAGCTGGGAGGCAGATGCCATGCGGGCCCCTGGTGTGGCCTGTTTCTGTGGCCAAAGCGTATAGTGTTTAATGCTTAAGGGATGGGTTTTTTGAACCAGAGAGTCCATCCTGTCTCAGTGTTTGTGTGTAAATGTACGTGCGTTTGCAGACCACAGCAGATGGAGGTAAAGGCTTTTAGTATGACCAACTCCCTCTGGCCCACCTGGACCAGATCAGAGCATTTGGTGCTCAAACACACACACACACACACACATGCTTTCACGCATGGACCTAAACTGGCTACTCCCTGGATGATAATAAATGGGAAGGAATTAAAACCAATTGTAGTGTTGTTCCAGGAACAGTCACTTCCTTTAAATTCATATGGACCTGATCAGTGGGTGTTTAATCATGTTCTGATGGAGGTGAGTGTAATGAAGAAGATGGCTGCAGAGATAAATCAAGTCACGCTGTACGAGACAGAGTGAAGGCATTTCATTTAACCTAAATTCCCACTGTTTTTTGAGCTGATTTCAGAAAACAGCAATGTGCTTGTGAGCAGCTGAGCGCATCAACCAAGCATGTCCTCACACCTTAATCTCCATTCATGACAAAATATCTCGTCATTGAAATGGAGACGGTTTCGTCGGAAGACAAAGAAGGGAACAGGTGTTTTTGGAATGCTCAAGCGTAAAAAAAAAAAAAAAAAAAAGAAACAACCTCCAAATGAATTTTAAAGAGATGAGGTTAACAGCTTCCAAAAGCTCCTTTCGTCTCAGCAAATTATGCTAAGTGTTCACAAAACATTGGTCTAAATATAGGGGCTGGAACACGCTGCAGATTAGCTCTCCCAGTGATGGGTCTATAAGACGATGGCACAGAGCTGCCTTCCCTCTCTGAGTGAGTGGCATAGCTTTGAACCCCACTGCTCAACGTATTCTCCACAGTGGATACAATCTGCAAGTGTGCATGTGTACCTATTAGCCTGTCTGTGTATCATCAAACTCTAACCAAGAGTGTTTTTTTTTCCCCCCGTGCGCCAAGTAAATCCTATGTGTTTGCCTGGAATCGCTGACGTATAAGGCAGGGCACTGCGGTAGAACGAAAATGACGCTAGTAGAGTTCATTTGAGAGCAAGAGCACCTTCCTCTCGGCTGTTTAAAGGTATCAAAGAAAGTCTGACACTTTTGCTCTCGGGGCTAACTATATCGTCGAGGTCACAACCCCTTAAAACACGGAATGGTTAGACTGGCTCGAGTCCTGTTTCGGAGAAGACACCCATGCTCTAATCCCGGAGTCGTTGCCTTTGATGTACCATCACAAATGCGCATGTCTACCACTCGCACAGGCACATAACATTTGCTGAGATAAAGTGACTGCAGTGTATGACCCATTTTGCAGAGGCAGGGTTTTACTTTCATAACGACGGGGATGTGAGCAAGCGCGCGTGTGTGTGTGTGTGCATGAATGCATAACCAGAATCTTACACTGGGATGATGTAGCACAACAGGCTTGTAAATCTTGAAAAGGAAGTGCTAGGTTGGTTTCTGGTAAAAGTGCGACTGCCACAAGTCCAGTCATAATGGCGTAAGCCGTAACCCCACGGCTGCGGGCGAGGGGCAAGAAAAGGAGGAAGCTTTGTCTCCACTGAAAGAAATTCAAAAATCTAGTTCAGGGCATGTGTTGTGAAATGTATTTCATGTTCTTTAAGTGTGGCAACAAGCTTCGAAAAAAAAACCCCGAACACGCTCCTCAAGCAGTTAATAATCATTGTTTCATGGTGTTGGAGGACCGAGGCGGAGATAATGTTTTGTGTCGAGATAACGCATCGCCATATTCCTGCCACCTCGCGTTAACGCATGAGACAAATGGAATGGGCGCATCGCCTTGGAGCTATCCAAAGAAGGGTGTCTGCTGTGAAGTGAGGGAGGAGGCGGAGGAGGAACAGGAAGGGGGGCAAGTGCCACAAAAATTCGGGGAGCGATTGCCCGGACCTCGCGGCGCATCACGGCAGCAGTCAAGTGAATGTGAAAACAAGAGAAAGCTTTGCGGAATATTGATTTAATGCCGCAGCCTGTGCAGGGGGAAGATGCGCGCTCCAGATTACATGTGCTCTATTTCCCACCCATACAGAACCTTGAGTTCATCTGCCTCCACACTCCAGAGGACCAGAGAGAGACGCAGAGGGGATGTTCTTTTATGTATTGCTGCCCTCTCAGAACTCCAACCGTGTAGGTATGGCCAATGTGGAGACACAAAAGACGGTAGAATGGCATAAATATGTTAAACACATCATGCTCTCTCTGTTTCAATACATGTTTAAGAGGATATCAGGGGATCTTTCCTCCCACCATGTCACCTTTAGCCTGTATCCTTTCCTTTCAATTAGCTTCCTGTCTCGTGAATAATGAATTCGTTTCGAGGACTTCTTAGCATCAAAGAATGATTGGTTGATTTAAGGACTGAAGGGTCGGTTTAGGTCTTAGCAACAATAACCGCATAGAAGTGTAGCATCAAAGGCTTCTTTCTGGATATATACCGTAAGTTGAATAGTAATATTTTATCCTAGGCTGTGATAATAAATAACATGAATTTGATTAAAGTTTCCCATTAAATCACTTTCCAATTGATTTACATCTGTTCATCTTATAGAGGAAAATTATGCAATAGGTGTAACATGAAAGTATATAAACCATTCATTGTGTTTATTCATGCAAATTTGTATATTACAGCTGCTGTAAGAGTTAAATCATAAAAGTAACATTATTTATGTGAAAGATTCAGAGTAAAAAAATGAAATAAAGATAAAGTTTTATTTCAAATGAGAAGAAGGTTGACTGACTTAAAATATATGTTCATAATGTAGCCTACTATAAATTATTCCTTGATGTCTTTTTAAATGTTAACTCCAACCTTCATCATTTTGTCAACAATTTTTAACATCTTCCTCCTTCAGATAAAGCTGTGTACATCTTTATGTAGACAGCTTTTCGAAAGTTGATGTACAGACTCACCAGACATTCTCATTTGTTTCTCTTTTTCTCACAGCAGAGGAAACACAGCGTGTGCGTTTCTCCTCGCTGCCTCCCGCGTAATTCTATGACAAAAAAAAAAAAAAAAAAGCAAAAGATCTTTGGAACAATTTGTTACTTACTGCCCCCCCTCCTAACGAAACCCCCCCGCCCCCCACCCTTGACTGCTGAAAATTATGAACAGTGCGCCGCACATTCTTGCGCACAGCCAAGTGAGGAGGCGCCTCCGCTTCAGTCCTGGGCCAATGGCGCAACAGAGCAGCATTATCATACTGATCCCCGGCTGACCAATGGCGCGCGCCTCCCCGGCTCACATGACGCCTTTCTGTGCGCTCCCTCTCCTCTCAGCGCTCAATCCCGGCGAGTGCAGGCATCACTGAAGACCTGACACCGGCGGAATCGGACGTTCGCTGTCTTCAGCAGAAATAACCAGGTGTTATCTTATGCAAACTTTTTTTATCGCTATCAAGACGATGCCGGCCGTCCTTTTGATGAGAATGCCTCTTCTTCGCTGGAGGAACAGACTTTTTCCGTCTCCAAACGAGCAGAGAGGCGCAGGGGCGAGACAATAACGCCCAGAAGTTATTGAAATGAATCGTAAGTAGGAATTCTTATACATTTTTCATGTCCTTATCTCTAATTTTGGTGATTATTTCTTTAAGAAGTAGTTATGTTGATCGTCTATTATCAGACGACTTTTTAATGTAGACTATACGGCTGCATGTGTCACTTTTTCGCCTTGTGCTTTCTGTCATTTTTGTTTACATTGAACGTATAATTAAACATTTAAAAACGCTGTCCAGGCTCTCATTGTTATATTTTTGGTGCTTGGATGATCTCTGAGTTCATTTCGCCCGGTCGACATTCTTTGTGCGTCCTTGTTGAATGTTCTCGTTGTGGATGTGTGGCTGTCTCAGCGCAGCGGCATAGCATGAAATATAGATAAAAAGCACACGGCAAACCCGCTGACCCCAGCCAGTCAGGCTGTGCAACCGGTCCACACGGCTCAATGAGGACAATTAGGGGGGGGGGGGGGGGGGCAAGGGGGAAAGAGAGAGAGAGAGAGAGAGGAGGGAAAAATGGAGTACTTGAAGCGCACTAAAGCAGGGCTGCACTTCACTTCAACCCGCCAGGCAGGATAAGGGTGGATCTTCAACAACCTTATGTGACATTTCCAACGCAGGATATGACCAAAAATGTATAAAAAAAAGAAAAGAAAAACGTCCCCAAACTTTAGACTGGGATCAGACTGAGGGGACAAAGTGGGTTGAAATGCTTCCTCCTCAGAAATGAGTAACTCCACCAAACAAGCTTTTGTGTCAAATCACAGAGAATTTGACAGACACTGTATGAGGTCATGTCAATCACTAAACCCTTTTATTGATTTGAAATTAGGGGGGACTGGGGTCAGGGGGGAAGGGGGAAGGGGTGCACATTGTATGTACATGTCAGAGTGGAAGCTAAAATGTGTGCCCTCTGATTTTCCGTGATTTCTGCACAATCAGAGGGAACGAAAGGAGGGGGGGGGGGGGGACCAGAGCCATTTGATGTTTTGAAAGGCTTCAGATGGCTTTAATTAGGACCTATAAAATCTGTCTGCCCTGTTCTCTGAGGCAGTGCTCTAGAAGGGAGGGGAGCTGATTTAAAAAAAAAAAAAAAAACACACACAAGGAAAAAAGCAAACCCCGATACAGAAAAGTCACTTCTGCAAAGGATTGTCTAATCAAATTTTTATAAGTCTCCTTTTTTCTCCCTCCCACCATTCCCTCCTTGATGCTGGTGGTATGTAGGCAACCCTCCTATTCCCTCTTTGTCTGGCTGCTGTGTTGTCTATACCTCCCCCCCCCCCCCCCCAATCCTCTCACCACACTCAACCTAACTACCGCCTACAGTCCCCTGGACCCAGACACCTGAACGCTAGACATAATGATCAAGAGAAGTTCCTGTCTGTCTAGGGCACAGCCAGTTGTTTAAGCTTTTCTTCTTTTCCTCTTTTTTTTTTTTTTGTCCCCATGCTGACCTGGCGGGCCCTCCCTTTAACTCTGATTCTTAGTATATTTTGTGTGTGTGTTGCGGGGTCACACTTACTTTTCTACTATAACTGTTTCTCTGCTGCTGCCGCTTCCTATATGGATCTTGGATGGAGTGTGGGTGACTCACACAGCTGCAATACACACACTCATGAGGAAACATCAAAGACTTCTTATGTGTGTGTGTGTGTGTGTGTGTGTGTGTGTGTGTGTGTGTGTGTGTGTGTCTCAGAGCGTGTGAGAGAGTGAGATTTCAGCTATGCTGTTCTGGCAAACGTCTTCAAAATTATAGGTATGGGGTTGTGAACTGTTATTATTTTATTTTTTTCAATTTTGTTCAAAAAGCTGGGGCTTTTTGTGCTGTGCTAGTTGGCTGTTTTGTTTTTATGTCCTTTGTTAATTGAACTTGATCTCTGTTAAGAATTATCCTTACCACATATGGGGAGACTCTAAAACAAAATGTTTGACTTGTTTTTAAGCGTTTTCAGCGTGATGATTCAAGATCTTTAGCTTTGATCTTCGAATTCAAGAGCTAAAAATTATTTTTTACCAAGTCTGATTCCTGCTTGAAAATTCCATTTCTATCCACACGAGAGCTTTTAAATGAGGCCCTATGATGCAGTCTGTCTTGCCTCAACTCTGATGGTGTTTTTTTTTTTTTTTTTACAAGGCTTAAAGCTGATGTGGCTTTTGAAGTGAAGCAAAAGGAAATACAAAAGACTAATTTGAGGCCAGAGTTGGTAAAAAACACATCTGTATGTGCATTCTTCGACGGGTAATTTCATCTCGAAGAGTGTCTACCTTTGAGGAGTACGTGTCTTTGTTTCTCGATGTGGGTTGGTGAGGGATTACATCATTTTGCTGCTGCTGGGTTAGCTAGATAATAAACTAGCTTGCTTGATGGAAAATGGCTGGTTGTCGTGAAGTCTTTGTTCTTATCTTTGCTTCACAACAAAGTGAAAATGAGTACGAGTACAGTCTCATATGTAATGTTTTTCTGTTTCTAGTCCAATTAGACGTATCATTTTTAGTGTATTACGGGTTGTTTTCCTCGATGATGTCCCATTTTTTGGATAAATTTGTTTGTTTGGAGATTATCTCCTAATAGCTGGAAAATGCTTCCTCTGAACCTTTAACCCTGTAATCTGCTCAGATACAATATTATGGAGAACAAGTGTTGGTAACATTTGCACAGGGCTTCCGCCCAAATCCTGCCTCTTGTTTGTGTGTGTTTTCTGAGAGCTGACTCTTGTGTATCATGGCATCAAGGAGATTGAGTATGTCTCTTCCTCTGCCACCACCCTTTGAAGGGGGAAGTAATAAAAAGCTCAATGGGTGCAACAAGCTGTTCTGAGGCTTTCTACCTGGAGATGAATAGGAGGCCCCTCCATAACGAAGGGGGAGAAGAGGACATTTTATTAGAGGCTAAGGATGTGGGGGGATGCGCCATAGCTTATAGACACTTGGTGTGAAATAGTCCAGTTGTACCAGTTTACAGGAAAGTGCTGTCTGCTGAGTTTGACTTGACAATAATTACTATTTGAGGTGCCAAAAGGCATAATTTTCTAAATCGTTAATCTGTCAATATATTTGAGTAAAAAACATTTTAAATCTGTTCAGGTTTAAGTAGGTCAAAAGGGTGTTTTGTAAACATAACAAATTGTCCTGTTAAATCCCGCTTGAAGTGAAATACTGTCTCTGTGGCGAGATAATACAACATCCATGATAATGGCATTGGACAATCACAAAGCCACAGATTAGGATTTTCAGTAACCAGATTTATGCGTGAAGGAGTGAAGTCATGGTCAGGAATGTAAATGGCGGAGTCATTCAATTACCACTGTGCCCTTTCCTTGGGAAAAGTCCCCAGCCGTGAAGAGGTTAATTGTTTTTGAATCTCCATCCGTGGGGAGAAAATGGGCGAACGGGAGGGATAATTGAGCCGCTGATAGTTGAGTGGATTATGGATTACTGCGCCTTTCCAAAGGGAAAAAGAGAAAAGGAGGTGAACGGGAAATGAAGTAGAGGAAGAAAAAAAAATGGGAAAGAAGGGGTGCGTGAAAGGCCATGTGTTGTGGATGCAGCCGCAGGGGTCGTCTGGTCGTCTTAGGGAAGAGAGGAGAACTTCACTCCTGTTTAGCCCTGCGAGGTGACCCTTGACCCCTTGCATGCTCCTCCCTGCTCCAGGTGCAAGCCCTCACTGCTAGCAGCTCACACACAGACACGCACACTACAGGCTAATTTCTCACACGCCTGGAAATCACTGGGGGGAAACGGCATACGAAAATGTGGATCCTTTTCACATTTGAACCCCCCTGCTTCTTTTCTTTTTTTTCTTTTATTCTATTGTGAAGGGTTAAAGATCCAAGCCTGCTTGTTGGGGTTGGGGGGGGGGGGGGGGGGGGGAGTGCTGTGATAATATGAGGCCTTTTTTTTTTCTTTTTTCCCTTCCTCCCTTGTGTTTCTCCCCAAGAAAATGGATGACAGTCTTTAAACCCGGTGGGGGAAAAAGGTGATCTGACATGGTGCAATAATCACAGGAGTGTTAATCAGAGGGATGTCATGTATAATTACTTCAGTGTTTGATAACGCAGAGATGAACCACCTCAGGCCATGAGTGAAAGTTTCCCCGATGCTATTAATGGGTGTTAATAAAATTCAAGAAACCCCGGATGGAACGAGCCCTTCTGCATGGCCTGCTGGTTAAAGCACTGTAAGGTTAATGAACCAATTTACATACTTTCTGCTGCCATCTGGGCGGAGTGACGAGGCAGATGCTCGCTACTTTGTACTGTTGCGTTGTGCGGTATCAGATGGAGGAATGTGACCGGTCCACAGAGGTCTATGAGCACATTTTTACATTGAGCCTGTAGTCCGAAACGATCACGGAACAAACTGAAAGGTCTACATCAGCATCGACCAGAACCCTTTTGTTTAATGTGTAATCAAATATAACCCGGTTACAAATGGGTGAATTATAAGTTCTTCTCTTTAAATTGGACCACCAGCCTTAGCTATTGTTCTTCATAAGAAGTGACGCTTAAGAGTGGATTAGACCCTGAGCCCTCCCCATTAGGAGAAGAAATATCCAGGAGAAGGGACAAATGTATCCCTAAGGTGATGAGAAACTGTACAGGGGTGATCCAGGAGAATCTTGATCCTGGGGACTGGGGGGGATTAGCGCGTGTCCACCAATCTGCCATCCTCATCTGGGTGATCACTTTACAAATAGAGCATCCTTGTAGTGCTCTTTTTGCAGAGGAACACAATGAGGTCTGTTGGCGATCAATAAAGCAGTGTGAAAGCAGGGGGATATGCTTAAAAAAAAAAAAAGAAAAATCAAAGGCTCTGGCTGGCATGGCCGTCATCTGCTGGAATCAGATAGGGAAGCTGCGCCTTGGAGGAAAGGTTGCTCAGGGCCCCAGGGCTGCTCGTTCTTGACAGATATCCCTCCTACTGGCACACATGCAGACTGATTTCATCTGAAAGACCAAAACATTTCTACATCTATCTGGTCCCTCTAAATGTGGAAAGAACAGCTGAAACGATGGATGGGTAAAATGGAGAAAAGAATATAATCCCCACAACGTGTATGGGGAGAAAATACCAAGCTATTTCTCTAACCCCTCTGTTGTCCTCCATGGGTGATGGCTTTTACCCCATGCTTCACTTACATGATTTAAAGAAAATAAAATCACCCCGGTTTTGGTTTGACAGTGTGTCAGAGCCCGTGCAAGTGTTTGTCTCAGATTAGCTCTTTGTGCCGCTAGGAACAACGGAAAAATGGGGTGGAGGGGGGTCAGGGATGGGAGAACAATACCGCTGCGATCCAAGTTGAAAGAAATCATTTGCACAATTTTAGGAAAGCTGTATTTGTCCGGTCGGATGGTTCTATCAAAGCCTAACAGCCACGGTGGAGCGTGATTTAAATGACGGGCGAGCTACAAAGCCGGCAGGATGTCGGGTTAGAGTCATTTCTCAGCTGAGCGCTCTCCAGGTAAAGGCACAGATAATGCGCTCTTGAGTTTCCCTTTTCATTTTTCTTAAAGAAGTCTAATTTCTACAGATGGCTTTGAGCTGACACCAGTGCTGCCAAAGCTGCTGTTCTCGGAGCTAAGCTTGTACAACATTTATGTGGTGAAGATGAAAAGACATCATTGCTCTAGCGCAAATTCATCCCTAAAAAAAACCTTGCTCAGAAAAGCACTATTTCTCTCTAAAGTATTATCTGTTTTCATCCTGTCGTCTTGTGTTTTCTAAGACCCTCCATATTGCTGACTTTTCAAACTTTAAATACCAGGATGATACTTGCAAAGGTTGAAAGTTCAGGTAAGTTGGAAAGCAGAAGTATAAAGAGTTGAGTGCGATTTCTTAGCCTGGAACCTGCTGTTAACTGGCAGTGCAGATAAAAAGAAGGAGATTTGCCTCTACCCATTTCTCTTGTTGTCTTCACTCTCAGAACCCCCTCCGGTCCTTCCTGGTGACTCACTTCTTTCCGAGCCATTTATGCTTGAAAACTTCCTAAGGATGAACCAAACATATTCTGGGTTTTTATCGTCGACGAGGGACCATTGGGCATAATGAAGTTCTGTTTCCCAGCATGAGTTTGGGAGGCTCATGATTACAAATGCTCTTCTCATTGTCTCCCATCATCTCCTGCCTAATTGAAGACAATATAATGAGACAATGGGGTCTCGCTCATCACTCTACATCGATGGCATGCTCTATGGAACATGCCAGTCTGTTAAAAGTGGGAGGGGGTGTGTGTGTGTTTGTATGGACACTTGAATGCACTCGAGCTTGTTTAATTTGGACCAAGAAGATGGACAATTAAACTACAGCTCCCGGGGGGGCTGTTCATTTTTGGTCAGCTTCCCCACTTCTAGGACGCCCTCCCATCTAAATGCTCCTGGATGTGTCTGGGTCATGCACAAGGGGGTTGGGGCGAGGCGGGAAGGAGAATTGGGGTGGGGGTTCGCCCGATGTCGGGGTTGTCTCAGATGATTAGGACAGCCAAGTGGGGAGAGTCCCCCAGTGCCTGGCCCCCTTCACCTCCCTAATATGCTCTGAATAAGTCCCCCTCCGCTGTGAGTTTTTTGTGGGCTTCGGCGGGAGGTGGTGGGGATTATGTCTGGCCATGGTTTAGGAGTGTTTGTCATCTGCCCCCTCGAGGCCTGCACCGGCTCCTTTGTCTGAGCGCGAGGCGTCGGTACAATGTCAAATCACACAATGTGCCCCTGCAATCAGGGCATCTCGGGTGAGAAACCGACACAGGATTTAATGTATGGATTTCTGTTTTTCCACAAACTTAACTCAAGGGTTAAGAATTTAATAGGTAAATACAATGGTTTTATTTAGTTACAATCGTGGATTGCTGCTTGTTCAACCCCTCACATCAGAAGGTCTCACAATATTATCGGATAAAATCTGTTTTTATATGCGAATAAACAATAAAAATTAAGTGCTGAAATCCATCATTCATGGGGAGGAAAAATGCGTTGTAGGAGAAGAAGCAATGCTCATTTCTCTTCACAGAAAATAATTAACCAGAATGCTTTGCAGCCACAGCTTGCATCGCAGCTAATCTACGATTGCAAGTGTGGGAAATCCATCAAACTCTTAACAGCTTTTTTACTCTAATTTGAACAATGAGTCATGATGGCAGTGTTTGCCCCCAGTTTGTAGACGCATTCACTAATGGTCTCCTCTGAAGGATGTTAAGAAGCATCTCGTAACATAAGGACGCCATTAAAAATAAGTATAGAACATTATTTGAACACGTGATGATAAATAATGCCTGGAAATCATCAGAAAAGATGTAAATAGAAGTTTGACTGTAGAATAGTTCATGAGTGAAAACTTGCTTTGAATCAGTTTATATACAGTGGCCTGTTTGATGCTGTAATTCAGCATCAAACAGACACAGTCTGTAAGTCAGTTTGATGATCTCAGAGGTGTTTCTATGCTTCCACACAGTGCATCTCTGTATGAAATTTGGAAGAAAGATTCATTCATCTCCACACAATGGCTATCAAAGAGGGCACTGAGTCCCAGCCAGATATCACAAGTTACATTGACACTAACCAAAACCTCCTCTCTGCATACTGAGGAGGCTAAACCTCTGAATAACTGATAACGGCTCTGGAGGATTTAGATGCTGTGGGAGGAACGGCTTCTGGGGCTTTGCATTCAAGTCACTTAGACATCTGGAGCACCAGGAAATGACACACATTCCTCCATCGCAGTAACAAAATAAATAAACCCCAAATCTGGCTTTCTACTTTTCGTGAACAATTAGGACTTCAACATGAATGTATATCGCAGTAAATCCTAATAATTCAATTATATGATCAAGATTTCTCTGCACTATCGGGAACATTTAATCAAATCTTCAGATACATTTGATCTTGTGAGCAAAAGCATGCCTTTATTTCTCCATAAAGACGTACATGTTCAAGTTGGAAACCATGTTTCTGTTTTAAAATCTGATATTCTTGGTAATTAATTTATGAGAAAATTAAGCAGAGACAACAGCGTTACATCCACACCGGGACAAGCCTTTCCAGCTCTACCATATTTCTTAAAAGGTTTTGCGAACATTTTTAGACAGCCTAAGTTTTTTATCTGGTTAAGAAACCGACTGAAATGAATCCTGTAGCCTCTTTATGAGCCACGAACGAACAAAACATTTATGAGAATTGACTTTCTATATTATCTTTTAATGGCTGAAATGGGGGGGAAACAGACTTTTTTCACATTTTGCACAGCAGTTATCTAGAATAAGTTATAAATAAACTTTATAGAAAAGAAGAAATGATGTGAAAAGTCAGCAGGATGTGCCCAACAAAACATCTTTCACATGTACAGGACAGGACTGTGAATCATGTACAGTGAACACACTTATTCATTTTCAGCTTTTCTCAAGTCAAACCGGCTGCTAATTCTGACTCGTACTCGTACACCTAAATGACTAATCACTCCGCAATTACTTGTCATAACATCCAACTGTTTATAATGCACACCCTCCAATTAGCCTCTGTACTTTGCAGATGAGCAAATACACCGGAAGAGTTGTGATGACACCCATGCAGCTAATTGAGATAATAAAAGCCTTCGCGCACTTTCTTTGAAATGTGACGATTCTAACCGTGTCTCTCACAGCTGTGATCAGAGTGTGAAGAAAATATTTTTAAACCATGTAAGTAACTGAGTCCACTTGAATTGCATCTTCTGCTTTTTTTTTTGTAGTTTCCACTTAGTTTGAATGAGCCTAGAAGTATAATAAAACCATTTTCATAAAGTTTCTTGAACTATCCTTTGAGATTTTTTTACAGCTGTGGTTTTAAGGAGTATGGATGTTAATGTTTGCAGGGGTTTGTGTGTGTGTGTGTGTGTGTGTGTGTGTGTGTGTGTGTGTGTGTGTGTGTGTGTGTGTGTGTGTGTGTGTGTGTGTGTGTGTGTGTGTGTGTGTGTGTGTGTGTGTGTGTGTGTGTGTGTGTGTGTGTGTAATTGAGTTTTCCAGGGTTCTGGGTGAGAGTATCATCTGACCAGCGGAAATGTGTTGTGTGTTGCTATTTTTAGACTTCATTGTGGAAGAGGTCGAGAAGTTGGTTTATCAAAGCAGTTTGAGCGTCAGTGTGATTATGGCGGATATTAAACCTTTCCAAATTTAGTAGCGCCACTTCACACAACCCAGAGTAAAGTTGAGAAAACGATGGGATTTGATTGAATTTCGGTTGCAGGGAGAAAAACATCAGTTCAAAAAAAAAGAAAAATGCCTTTGTTTTTCTTTTGTTGGATCTTTCAGACACACAAAAGAGGTCGTAGAGGGTTGAGGTTAATACTCAAGCAAACATATCAGTCTATGCAAATCATCCATCAAATGCAGTCTGACTTTTCTGTTTCAAGGCAGCGAATCATGTGCGGATGATCTCTGTGTGGGCAGGACGCCTTGAAGGTTTGCATCATGTCTGCCACACTCTCCCAGAGGGCATTCTTCTAGCCTCCTTACATGCAAACGCACTCAAAAACAGACACGCACGCTACCATTTTATTCCTCATCGCACGGCAGGAGTCTGTCTTCATCTGTCCTATTGATTGATGAAGCAGGCACAGCAGGGAGTCGAAGAGAGGCAGAAGTCTAAAGCGAGCATCACTAGCAGGCACACACAGTCACGCACACACACACACACACACACTCACTGTCTCTGTCATGTTCTCCCTGTGTCTGTCACAGCAGACTCTGCAATGACACATGAGTGTACACACATGCATACTGAGAGACATGACACACACAGCAGTGGTGATGTTACACACATCACATCATGGCTCACAATTACACCACATTACACAAACACACACACAAATAATGAATTAGCACGGCCTGGCTGTGCAGGCGCCTGAGCAGGACAGGCGTTTTCTATAAACATAATGTTTGTAGTCAGGGTTAATGATCCTATTCCCTCTGAGCTGCCACCGTGTGTGTGTGTGTGTGTGTGTGTGTGTGTGTGTGTGTGTGCACATGTGTGTTTTTGGCTAAGGGGAAAAAGGCACTGCTCTACTGTGCTGTCTCCCTTAACTTCCAAATGCCCCAGGCACCATTACAAGAGCAGCATTTATACTATTAGAGAACTGGCTTTGGCACGTTAGCTGTGCTACCAGAACGAAAAAAAAAGCTAAAATTATGTTTTGTCTAACCTCAATGGGCAGGTCTGGTGTTTTCTTTGCATAAATGAGAAATTATAACTTGTTGACATAAAGGCTATTACTGCAAGATGCCTGGAATATCAGGCGCGTAAATGTAAAAGCAAAAATAAATAGAGTTTCTTTGTGTGCGTGTGTGTGTTTGTATTCTTTGAAATCAGAAAAAAAAATCCAGACTCAAGAGTTTTTTTTTCTATCTACTCAATCTTTACTTTGGTGTTTAAAATTAGCTTCCAGACCTGAACCAGAAATAGCCATCTGCAAACTACTTTTCCTTGGACTCTCAGTCAACTGGAGTCTGTGGGTTCAGAGAGGGTGTAGCCCCTCCAAAACCCCACCCACCCCTCCCCATAAAACACACTTTGAGTCTGAGAAAGCCTTCTCACAAAGTGCTGAATGGACAGAAAAGTACAGGAATGGAGGAAGACTGAGAAGTAACTGTAACCCCTACTCTTTTCTCCAAAGTACCCTACCCTTGTTCCCTTTCTCCCCGTTCATGTTTTCCTCCCTCCCTCCCTCCATCCTCTGTCCCCTCCCTTCCTCCTCGTCTCCGCCGGCGTTCCTGTCGAGGCATGCCTCCAACCCCGCCAACCAGCATCGTCCGGAGCAGGGCGACGGGGGCAAAAAAAGAGATTGAGGGTGGGGGGAGTTGGGACAAACAAAGGAGCTCTGTTGCTGGCTCGCTGGGGTTTTTGAGGGAGGGTTGGGGTGCAGACGTAGCGAGAGTGTGACTGAGGAGGTTTTATCATTAAGAATAGAGATTAAAATGAATGGGAGGGGAGCGGGGGTGTCTGCTCTGTTCACAGTAATAAAGAGAACAAGCAGTGCCAGTCTTTTTTTTTTTTTTCCACACACACAAACACACACAGTTTGCACTCTAAGCAATGCTGCAGTTGGTGTTAGTGTGAATAATAGAGGGATGGGGGGGGGGTGTTTCATTGTTTTGCAGCCATTGTACAATATTTGCTTAGCCCTCGTGCTTTATCAGTGCGGCTGTACAATACAAATGAGATGGGTGAAAAGTGTGTGTGTGTGTGTGTGTGCAATGGCGGCTGTCACAGCTGTTTGCAATTTCATCAGTGTACTGTAAGACACCTCCCACACACACATACACTCACACTCATATTCACAAACACTGTCAATTTACGAAACCAAGGCCACAATAGAATCATTTTCCAAACAGCATAATTACAAGTCAACTCATATGCAAACAAAAGTTGATCAAATTGATGCAATTACAAGCGAGTGCAGATATTTTAAACCATTAATAGCTTCTTAGAGCTATATAGGAGGGTAATGATCATCCTGTGGCATTTATCTGCACCTGGTTCCCTATCCCTCACTTTCTTAATTTAAGCAATCCTTGCATGAATGTTTTGCACTTTGAAATATTTCTTTTTTTCTCAGGTTTTTTTCGGCTCTGCATTCCTAAAATAGTTGCTCAACACTTTTAGAGAAACTAAAACAACACAATGTCTTAACTTCATACTTTCATGGATGCACAAGCTTCTTTTTTTTTTTTTAAGTTATAAACTCTATAAAGGTGTAATCTCTGCACCCATCTTGTTCACACATTCCTTCCACAGGCTGAGCAAGAACCTGTTTTGAAAGATAACTGAATTTCAGAGGCAATAACTGGAATCCCTCAAGCCCCCAAACTGAATGGAGTATTTTATTTCTTTATTTTCCTTGATGCGTGTGGTGCCTGTGGAGATAACTCCATTCCTCTAAAACAGTTTGGTAATGGTTCATTCCCCCTTCTCTGTCCCTTTTCCATCTCAGGTCATGAAAGGAGCTGGCATGAGAAAAAGCAGAAGAAACAGATCAAGCATTAGCAGCATTAGCCGTCGCTGCAGAAAGAAAGGGAAGCAATGAAGGAAAGACAAAGTGATTGAAAAAAGAGGTAAGAGCGTTCTGTTCGCCCCTGGGTGTTACATTGTCTCGTGTGTGTCTTTCCTCTGTTGCCCTTCAACATGTTTGCCTGAGTCAGTTGTGTACCTGCGTGGGTTTGGTGTTTGCATGTGAGTGTCTTTTTGTAATATGATTGAATGCAGCTTTGTTTGATTGTGTCTGTGTGTGTGTCTTTGTGTGCGTGTGTGTCTTTGTGTGCGTGTGTGTGTGTTCCTGGCATCGAGCCACAGCTGCCAGGTGAGGAACGACCATCCTGCCTGAGTCACCTGCTACATCCTTAACTTCTTTGTTGTCTTTCTTCCACCCACACTCATGTCTCTGTTCTGAAGAAACCAACTGCCACTTTCATTGATAAATATCTTCATTTTTACTCTGAGGAAGTTACATACAGTTCTTCTTAACAGGCATTGTCTACTCTTTTTTTTTTTAATGGCTTAACAACAGATTCCTAATTTTGATAAACAAATGAATTTATTCTCAAAATGTATGTACCAATCGATGTTCAGGAACCAATTTACACTCAAACCCCTTAAATTCACCTGAGAAGTGTCAGAAATTATACCTACAATACCACTTTTTGTTGTATTTCACTGATACTTTTTTAATTTGTGCTTTATATCAGTCCAAAGTTAAGCAAAATGTGTTAATACGGAAATAGCTTCATCTGTATTGATCCTATTGAACCTAAATCCTCATCGTGACAGCATATCACTGCTTAAAACTCCACCTGTGTTATTTAATGATGTTAATCCCATGTTCCTGTTTCATGTCAAAACTAGAAAACCCATCTCCTGTTTAAGGTTGGGATCTTTTCTCTCCAGCATCCATTAGAATATGAAAAAAAAAATCCAACAATTTTTGGCAATGCAGGGAGTTAAAAATATAACCATTACCTCTGAGGAGAGCAACGCCAAAAGGCAAAACACAGGAGTTAAAACTGGGAACAGAGCCACCTTATTGTCTCGGCTGAGTTTGAGCGGGTTCCCAAAGTGAGCGGTCTCTTAGAGAGTCTCTCTCTCTCTCTGTGTGAGCCTGAGAGCAGCGCTTAATCATTTTCCACCACACAGGCACGGCCAGAATGGCTGCCACAGTACACAGATAGGAGGGACGGTTTAAGAAGAGAAGCAGTGAGAGGAGAAGAAATTGTTTTTTTCCTCAGTTCTCATCAGACTCCATTCTTACGAGACTCTCTTTAACCTCTTCATCCCACCCAGAGGTTAATTAGTAATGATTTGAATTTTTCCAGGATTTCTCACATTTAGACATAGAGTATTCTTTGCAGTTCGTACAAATCTTTTACCGTCTGATTCTGTTTTTTTTTACTTTTTTAGTTTTATCATAAAATGGGAATATCTAAGTCAGTTTTTTTATTTTCTTTGGTGAATGAATCTGTAACTCTTCTCCTTTTCCATCTCTCTCCAACTCCCCGAGCAAAACTCACAAAGCGACCTCCACCTCACATTAACTTGGCAGAAGACAGCACAAATTCAATTCAGCTCATTTCAGTTCGCCTCAACTCACTTCATAACAACCCAGTCGAACTCAATTCTCTCTCCAAGCTCTCCCTCTTGTCTCGTACTCTCACTCATTTATTTTCAGTCCAACTGAGTCGTGCAATCTTCTGTCTTTTCTCACATTTTCAAATCCCTTCAGTTCTTTCTCTCTTGTGCAGCCTCTAAGAATACTCACATTTCAGTTACAAGGCCCAATCTTTACAGCGTACATCCATCCAAAAAATAAAGGGCACGCCACCTTTTTATTTAAAAAAAAACCAGGAAGAGATGATAATGAAGAAGATTATGATGGTTGTTTGAGTGTAGAGTAATGGTTTTGGAGAATGTGAAACTATCCTCCAAGGAGCAGTCAAGTGCAAATGATAATCTATTTTTAGAATTCCTCACATTTCAACTCCATGCTCAAATCATCCCAATTGGACAAGGAGATGTTGTTTTATAAAGGAAATGGTTTTGAACTCCTTTGAAGAAGAATTTTGTTTTGTTTTTTTATTTCATCACTCTGATGATGGATGTGCCATACATCAACCAACTGGGACTGCTGGAGTCACACGTTGTACAACTACACACAACTCCGTTGTTTTGGCCCTGGTGAAATGATGCAAGTGAAGTCTGGGGTAGAAAGAAAAGGGAAAAAGGTGGAGGATGTTGTAAGCACGTATCCAGACATGCCACTTCTCTTTCTTCTCTCCTCCCTTTTTTTTTTTTTCTTCCTCCCAAGTGTGTCTGTCCTCGGCTGTGGAGGAAGACTCTCTTTCAGGAGCAGCCAAGTCTGTCTAAGCTGGACTTAAAAAGCGACCAGGCTCAAGGGGTGGTTCTCTTTTTGGTGTCCATTTGTGTATATGGAGGCGGGGAGTTGCAAGGCTGAAGCCACAGTGTCACATGGTTTCATATTTCAAGAAGCGTGTTTAAGAAAATGACAGGCAAATGAGTCACTCCGTCAAGTCGTATTGATTCACTGCAGGACTCTGGGACAAGGCGAGTAATTGTCAGTTTCACGCTCACGCTAAATAACAGGCAGCTGATGGACGATGGATTCCAATGATGGGGTATAATCAGCCGGGGAACGGGCATAAAAGCCTGATGGACAAGTGCCGAAAATGGTAACATTGGTGTCCCCACAAAGGAAGGCCTAGACAACGAGTGCCCCCCCCCCCTCCTCCTCCTCCTTCAGCAAAGACACCCATCAACCAGCAGAGGATTAAAGATCAGGACGAGAGCTTTTATTGAGTTTAAAGCCACAATGAGAGTGTGATAAGGATGAGGGGCAGAGGTAGGACATTAAAACAGACAGGACAGAATATCAAAGAGTGCGGGAATCAACAAGAAAGAAAAAATGGATGCTGGTTGGTGAGGATTTCAAAGTGAGTATTATCTGTGAGAGAGGGAACCAAAAAGGGGAGCGAGAGAGAGAGAAAAAGAAGGGGGTAAGGGGCAATAGAGCGATGCATCTAATGTCTTTATAAGGTCATAAAATTCTGCACTTCCTGGCCCCTCTCTAATTGCTGAGAGGGGTAGAGAGGGGATGAAGTAGGGGAGGGGGGCTCGACTCTACCTGACTACAAAATGAGGCCTCTAAATCCTGGCTGCTTGGCCTTAGGGGGCTTTTTTTTTTCCTCGACATGCTTTGCCAGCAACATGGATGCGAAGGAGGGGAGCGACTCGAGAAAAGTCTACATTTGAGTGTGCTTTATTGTTCTTCCGCTTGAGATTACATTTGAGAAAGAGATAAATGCAAAAAAAAAAAAAAAGATAAGTGTAGGTAGGGGGAAGGTTCTGTACTTTAATGATCCCCTTAGAGTTCCCTTTCACCGGAAAATAAGACCAATGGAGAATGACAGAGTAAAGGGAAAAGAGGACTTAAGGCTATTCCTCACAATAACTACTTGAAAATAAAGCTGAGAAAGAACACAGAAATAAATGAAAAAAAGGCACAGGGAGCGAGGGTTTTATTGACTCAGCGGGAATCGAGCGTAGAAATGGCTACGCTCCCCCAAGGAGCCGTATGCTGAACTCTTGGAAATGTGAAAAGTAACGCTTGCCTTCATTGGAAAAGAAAACATTTTCATTTCATAAACTGCTCGTCTAAGAGACCCCTCTCCCACCTCTAACCCTGAAATCAGCACAGTAGAGCCTTCATAAGCAGAGCTTCATTTCATGACTAAGTGAAAAGTAGGAAAAAGGCACAAACTCATTCTTAACCGTGTCCCACATACCTGCACATGTACCTGAATGGAAGACCCCATTTATATCAGTATTTGTTTTCAAATGAGACCACAGCAGTTTCCGAACAGAGGCTGGAGCATTTTGCTTGCCAAAAAGAAAGCTTTTAACTCTATCCAGGTTATTTGGTTTTTAGGTTGTCGAGGTGTCTTGAGACATACCTGTGGGCAGAAAGAAAGAATTAAAAGTCCCACTGGCCAAAAACGGAAATATCTCCTTCGTCTCTAATTGGATGATTTTAAAACGAAAGAACAAAATGAAAGTAGACGCCTTAAAGTTTCAAAGGCACTAAAAATCCAAAAGTTTAAATCATTTTTAGTCAAATAATTTCAGTACGATAAACGTTTATACTCTTGTTATTGCAATGGTGCTACTGAACCATATTGAAAATATTTTAAACATTGTTTTACACAATGAAGCCCACACAGCTGGTTCTCCATGTATTTAGTAAAAATGGTACTTTCAGGCGTTGTGGTTTTTGTTTCACGCGTTCACTCTTACGCTGAGTTCATGAGCTGTGCGTCTAACTTTTAGTTTATTTTGATGGCGGAGGATACGGAGGAGCGTTGTTACTCAACTTGCCGCGCTGCAGGAGCTGTATAACAGTAGCTGTATAACAGTAGCTGGGCTTTATCAGAGATGGAGAGAATGAAAAGGAGTCAAAGGCAGCCCCCGAAGCTTTCCATAATTTGTCCCGCGAGGAGACAAAGGCCTGCATTCACTGCTGGGTGTCGATAAGACCTATCATTAGTCTGCCATTGGAGGTATTACGAACACGAACACACACACACACACACACACACACACACACACACACACACACACACAGAGTGTGGTGGGGTACTTATTCCTGCACCCAATCTCGCTCTCTTTTTCTTTTTTTTTCCACATACACGCGTAAATATTCGCATGCGTGCCAGAGGAGGGAGAGAGGCAGCCAGGCTCGACTGAATGGAATAAAGGCAGAGGAGTGGACCCCTGCTGTTTTCCCATCACAGCAGAATTCACTCAGTTTCACATGTTACACACTTCGCCATACCCCGTCTCCATGTGTGTTTCTACAAATATAGATAGAACTTTTAAGTATCTCGATAAAGAATACACAGAACCCTGAAACTGTCGTTTACATGCTCCTCTTCTGCTCATAGGATGATGAAGAACCTCAAGGTTAAGACTCAAATGTTTTACCTTTGTCCTGGCTTTCATGCCTGTGTTAATGTTACACTGTAGATATTGATCCTCTTTGCCAGAAAAATTATAAAAGCTGCTTTTTTTTGTGCTAGACAAATGTAATAGTTTAATTTTGCACTATCAAATATTTGCAGCATTTAAGCATGCAAGACAAAAATACATGCATGGTTATTTGCAGCGAAGGGGTCTGAGGAGGCTGCCATCTGCCTCGATGATAAAACTCCTTGTTTACAGGAATAATCTCAGAGTTAATGTAGTATTGACTTATCGATGATAAAACACTACATGTAGCACATTCACTCACCAAGACAGGAGTACAATTAGGTACAAGAAGAGGAGGTGTTTTATTAGGGTGTTCCTGTGTGAGTGTGTCTGTGAGCGTGTGTGCACACTGCTGTCTGTGCGCTAAGTAGATGATGGACAGTAGCTTGTATTCCCATTCCCTCTCATTAGCTCCCCGCCCGAGAATTTATGAGGTTACTTACCTTCCCGTGCGCTGAGTTCCCGGACAAACGCCAAGCGTTAGCTCAGGGTCATTAGCCACGCTGCTTGGAACAAATGGCCTTCGATAGCATCTAGGCTAAAACACAACAAGAGCAGATTAACCCCTTGATCCTTGGAGGATAGCACATTGACAACATTAGGAGAAGAAGAAGACAGGCGTGATGGCCCTGTTTAGCATTTTCTTACTTAAATTAACGGCTTCATGCTTCGTGTTGCAGATTTTAAGAATCCTCCTTTATTTAGGCCTTGGAATCTCATTGCAGCTGAGCGTCACAGTTGCTTGCCTGAAAACAAAAAAATTGCAGAGAGAAAAGTGGGCAGAGGATCAAAGCCCAAGGAGGATTTGTTTGGCAGATAGTCGCTGGGGTCCAGCCTGTGTAGCCCCCCCCCCCCCCCCCCCCCACACACACACACACACACCATGTCTTTCCATCAGCACACCACTAGGTTGCCCCCTCACAACAATGCCAGCTGGAAAATGATAGATCATGAAAACAGCAGTGTGCAGTCACAACAACCTCCTCCCTGAAACAGACGCCTTCTTATTACAACGTGCAGGTGTGTGTGTGTTTCACCATCGACGTCTTGTACAGGTTTTCTGCTCTCTCTTATCCCTTTTTTAAAGCAGGTTGTTGATATTATTGGTATTTAATCCCACCTCTTTTGATATGGTTAACAATTCCCCAGATGATTTTGAAATCCTGCCCATGTTATCAAAAGAGGAACCTTTAAAGTCAGGGACCATTTAGGGCTCCAGGAGGAGAAAATCCAACAATAAACGATATAAAGTCAGATTGCCTTTGCAACCTCAACCTCAAATAACTCTTGAATGGGTTTATTTCCATCTAGGGTCAATGTGTTCACCAAAAAGTTCTTTCCATAAGGCCTGGGTGAGGTTTGTGGCCTGTTGGTGAATGGGGGGTTGCTCGGATGTCTGTTTTGGGCAAAAAGACACGCCCAGAGGATGGATATAATTAAAACTAGTGACTTTTTTTTTTTCTTGAATAAGGAGGGTGTTTGGGTAACTGCTCTGGGTGGTCTAGCTCTACATGTCTGTGCTAGTTTTATTACAAACAGGCACAATATGGACGTATCCTGACAAAGCACAAAGATGAGTGTGTATAGTGTTCAGACATAAAAGGTAAAGGGATGAAAACAGCGGTACCGCTCGTTTTCTTGATTTTCTTTGGGTTTGTTTTGACACGGCACTGCAGATTTCCATTTTTTTTTAAAAGCATGAATGATCAAAGAAGGTTGGCAGACGTACCTGACATTCACATATACTTGCAAATTATTCCTTTTCTTTACAAAGAAAAACTTGTGAGTCACACAACCAACTTAAGCAGTTTTGAACATGTAGCCATTTTTCTGTGCGCACTCATCATACAATTAAACACTTGTATTTATTTACTCATAAGAGTGACTCCATCTGATGCAACAAATGTGATACTGTATTTGTGCAAGATGGTCATGAAGATCAAAAATGTCTTATTCTCTTGTAACAATTTGTGTGCACTTCTTTTTAAGCCCAAAACTTGCAGAACAAACAAAAATGACGCCGAAGTAAGCTCTTCATCTATCGAGAGTCTTATATTCTAACACTGGGTTGCCGGGTGGGAGTTGAACTTTTGACCTCTTTCAATATTTGTTTTCTGTTTCTTTTGTCCACTGAGCCACATAAATGTCACCAACTACAGAATTTGACTTAAACTGCATTCATAACTTCTTTCTGGGTTTATTTGTATGACCCCTCAGCCTCTGTAGCAGTCAGTATAGAGAAAAATGTCACCTGTCCTGGGTCGCTAGAAATAAGATGTTAGCACGTTGTGACTTAGTCGTATGGCTGCTCTGTCATTCTTCTGACACACAGATGCAGTTTTTGTGCTCTAACACTAAGCTATAGGGCTACACTATATTCTATAATGTATAAATCACAGTTTGCAGACACACAGTCTGTCTTAAATTAAACAAAACATAAACCATTTAAAGTATCCTATACACACACTCTCTTTTCATACATATAAGCTGCCATTACACAGGACTTCCTTTACTATGTGGAAAAAGAACAAAAACAGCAAGTCAGTCCCACAGCCGGGCCTTTTCAAGCACTCAGTCCTGATTAACAGCATCTTCTCGTTAACACATAAACACCCTGTACCATCAAACACTCAAATGTTCGTTCATTTGCAACCTTTTTTTTTTTTCAGTTCGCATGAATCGGCTCATTTAGCCGGCAGAGAGAACACAGATTTTATTGTTGCGTTCAGTTTTGAAGGGGGGGGGGGGGGGGGGCAAAATATGTGGGTGGTCCTGGAATCCCATTTTTTATTCTTTTTGATGTACCAAGCAGCACATGGATCTGTTAATGAGAGTGTAAATTGGTGACTTTGTGCCGGGTCCATAATAATGGAGTCGCCCTCCCTGGTCTCGGCAAGTCTGCTTACTGGGGCAGAGAAAGAGAGAGGGATGGGAGTGTGTGTGTGTGGGGGGGGGGGGGGATATTGCAGGAGTAGTTGGTTAGAAAAACAGTGATTGTACTATAGAAAAGAGCCGTAACTGTGGGATGCATTAGCTCTAAAGGACGGAAATAGTAAATTGCATGTATATTCTGGCAGATGTAGGCAATTGAACCAAGTGGGGGTGAAACAAAGGGAGCAGTTCCTAGGCGGCATGAAGGGTTTAATTTCTCCTTCGGCTGTGGCAAGCAGCTTTCCTGTGCTGCCCCGTTTCACTGTATTTAACATCAAAGTGGAGAATGAACAATCAAGGCAATTTTTCATCGGGCCAAGGTCAATCATTGTTCCTTCTCTATGAATGAAGATCCGGCCGAGCGGAGTTCAGAGGAACCATAATTCACTCAAGACTATTTTAGCAAGCCACCTTTCTGCAACATTCCAGACATAATTTTTCTTCATTTTTTCTGTGGGAGTTTTCTTTTGCGGCAAGGTTTTTTAGATTGTACAGACATTTACTAGGAATTTCTAGGAATATTCCAGAGATTGTGTTGTTTTTTTTTTTGCATGGGATCTTTGTTTGAGCTGTGTGTCTAGACAGCTTTTAATAATGCATGAGATTCACTTCATGTAATATGAAAGGAAAAAAAATGGCTTATTTGAGCTGAAAAGACTTCTACTGCTGAATAAATGTTAAAAATGTTTCAGTTTGCTTCAGGCCCTGCATTCAAGTTTGTAGTGACAGACCCAACACTCCTTATAATCACAATATATATAATAATTAAAATATATACAGTATATATGGACCTGAAGATTACAACATAGCATGCTTCAACACAGCACTTTTAGATTTTTGTACGTCTTTGGTAAGAAGATTTTGAACCTGCATCATCTTAGAGCAAGAGTTCTTTTTGTTGAAGACTAAATTGTTCTTGAACTAAAGATGCTGAAAAGGACTCTTAGGGACTACAACCAGCAGGGTGCTCAAAGACATCATTAATACGGCCAAAGCAGTTTAAAACCCCATTGATGAATATGTCTTCCAAAGGAACTTTAATGTGCTTATTGACCACAAATGAACCCGCAGCTTTCAGGGTACACAGTGTGACTCATTATTAGTCACAATGGGAGACCAAATGGCTCACGAATCAAAGAAAACATCAGGGCATGCAGAGAACAACCATGACTGACTAATGGGGTACTGTGATGGGATTCCAAAGTGCTACTACAAGTACTACCGACTTAATCTGTGCTTAGATTTTTTAGAGGTTTGAAAAGTGATCTTATTCAACTCTTAATAGAGTCATTATATGAGACAATGAACAGGTAATGCCAACTCCCTTTAGAATCTGAACAATAAAGGGAATAAGAAAAAAACTTTCAATTTTAATACATTTAAATGTACAATTTCATTGATTTGCTGACTTTTATTAACATTAGGATTAAGTGATTAACCTAGTTAAAAATTAAAAAAACATCATTTTTTTTATCATTGCAATTTATCATAGCCAATAAAAAACACTATTGGACTTCATACACATTTACAACATTGCATCTTATTCAGCATACGTCAAAGCGTAGTTTTACAGTTATGTTTGTAGACTCTAAATCGTTTATTTTTCAAGTTAATTAGGTTCAAAGGGGAAAATTTCCCCTACTGAAAAAATAAGACTGTAATTGGTTGAATTTCATAGTTTGAATTTAAAAAGACATACATTTTATGTCCTGTAAAAAATATTTATTTTTTTCTGTGTTTTTTTTAAACCAGTGAGGCCCCCCCCCCCTCCCCTCCCCTCCCTCCGGTCATCATAAGATGTTTTACTCAGGAATTCTTTGTGATAATTCATTCTGTCTCGGTTCACATTACTCCCAGTCTCATCATGCCGTGTGTACATCAGACACACAGCTCTATATAATACATTACAGTCTGCGCTGTCATTATCCTCCAGCTCTTTATTGCGTTTAGGGCACCACATAAAAGCACATCAATGACATTTGGGTTTATTAGAAGAGACATAACATCCATCCAAACGCACAATCACTGTGTATCTGATTGAACCAACTGCAAAGAGGCTTCAAAGGCCCGTTCCATATGTTTGTGTTAGTGTGGCTCTTGTTCTTCAGGCATTCCTTTTTTTCCCCCCATAATCCACCTAGCCTGTGTCTAAACTTTTTTTTTTCCCCCCTCAAGATGAATCATGTGTTAATGTACAACTGCGGCTCCTTGTCATTGTTTCTCAAGACCACCCAGTGTTTGTGTGTGTAGGAATCTGGTTGTGAGTGGGCTTGTTGTACGTCTAAAATCATGTGTGCAGTATTATCACAGCTAATGCTGCTACACACATCATCAGTCAGTGCTGATGAATAATTTAGTTGTACATCACCGTGTGTGTGTGTGTTTGACATTTTAATAACACGGTTTACCAAACAACACCTGAATTTATCCTGTGCTTTCTTCTTCTCTGTTTGTTTTCTACCCAGGTCCAGACACGAAGGAAGGACACACACACACACACACACACACACACACACACACTGGCACCTAGAGTCTGTCTGCGGTCTACCACCATCTTGACTAACGCACACAACGGGGCCTGTTACGGTAAGAATCAGAGACCTCCAAGTGAGGGGGGTAATAATGGTGTTAATGTGAGAAAACAAACTCATTACGTTTAGATGTTTAGCTGTCTTTTTACCCCCCTTGTCTATTTTATCCTAAAATTCTCGAAATTAACGTAATCATTGAATTAATACAAATATTAATCTATTGAAGTGCTTTAAAAAAGGGAACAGGATAAATGTTTTGCTATCATATTCCTGATTTTTAACATTTTATATTGAGAGTAATTGTATGTATCATGCATGCTATTTGTAGTTCGTCTGTCGGTCTGTGTGTGCACAAAGCTCACTTTACTTTTTTTCCTATTTCCACCCGTCAAAACCAATCCCCACGATTCAAGTTTAACAGCCGTACCACATATCCCACAAACCCCCATATCCCCCCCCCCCCCCCCCTCCCCTTTACCCACCCTGTGCCCCTCCCAGGCTTCCCAGCATCCTGCTTCACCCGCCATCCGAAAAAAAAAACCAAAAAAAAAACCCACACATGCTGAAATTATAGCATGTGAGGCGGCATTGTGGGAAGCCCTTCCCTCCCTCTCCCTCCCTCGCTGCATTCGCCCTCCTCGTCCCTGCTTATCTTTTTCTCATTCAGCTCCTGTTTTGGACGCGTCCCATTTTATTTTGATTTTCATTAAAATATTAATCACCAGCCAATGTTAATTTTTATCTGCGGTTACGGACAGTGAAGTTCACACTGAGGCTAACAAGGTGTTAATGATGTTCTAAATAAGATTGCCCTCTGTGTATTGATTAGTGTTTCATATTTGGCCTGTGCAAATTACATAAAGATGAGTATTGTGTCCTTTAATGTACCGCTGTCAACTGTTAGAACGCAGTACTTAATAAATATTCATTGACTTGTCAAGTAGGTTTCCAGGTTATCACAATAAGGACAAACAACTGAATAAACAGCAGCTAACATTAACGTGTTTAAAGACGATGTGATGGCTTACATTTTACATGTTTACGATGTAATGGCGCACAAATACGTGAGAAAGAGTTATGTTTCTGAACTACTAATGGATATGACTCAATAGAATGTCATTACATATTCACACTCCAGGTTAAAACCCCTCAAATCTGAGCGATCTTTTCTCCTCAAAGGAGCTGTCAAAGTGACAGTGACTCTGGTAGTTATTATGAGCAGTGTTCTGCAGAAGTCAAAAAATCTAAAGAGTGCCACTTACAAAAGCGTCACCATGAAAAACAGTGGCAAACATTTTGTGATGAAATATTAATCTTTCAGAAGTACAGAGCAAAAATATTACATCCTAGCAGTGCAGACGTGAGCGAAATAAATGAACACCAAATGGAAAGCAGAAATTCAAGGACTGCTGCTCGTATGAGAGCGACTTAAAACCAGGCAGCGGCCCCACCCTCTCGGTTTCCAGCTCGGGGTTTAACTGACGGCAACTCCCTCAAACAGCCTCCATGTTACTAACCAGCTGTAATGATACACTCCATCAGTTTGGCTTTGCCTGTGCGGGGCAAGCTTGGTTAACAGCCGGCCTAGATGCCGCACGCGAGTTTGTGTGTGTGTGAGTGTGTGTGTGTGTGTGTGTGTGTGTGTGTGTGTGTGTGTATGCCGGCTATTAAAGCACTTGAGAATCAGAGAGGAAAGGACTTGCGCTGCTAATGGATGTGTCTATTGATGTTCCCATTTAGCAGCACACTGTAAACGATGGGGCAATGATTGTGTTGGAGACGGAAGGAGGTGGAGGAGGAGTGGAGAGGAGAGTGGGTTTGGCTGGGCGATGATAATGACAAGGAAGGTTATTATTTGGCACCCTGCAGAGCTCTCTCTCTCTGTTTTCTGTGAGTGTGTGTGTGTGTGTGTGTGTGTATAAGAGGGCGAGAGGCACTCTTCCTCCATCTCTCTGGCTCTTGTCGCTCTCTCTGCCTATTGGCTATTATTCTCTCCTCGCTTTTCCTCCCCAGTGCGCTCCTCTCTCATGACATTACTCACTGCTGCTAGTTTACATCCAACAGTACATCCACCTTTATTTCTCTTTTCTCAATGGCTGCCTGTTTTTATTTTTATTTTTTTATTTACAGTGCAGGGTTGGTTGATAAAATGTCTGGGAGAAAAAAAGACAGAATAATGCATAAGAGGTGGTAAAATAGTTTCTTGTTATAAAATTTTCAGTATGGCAGGCTGCCCTTGAAATATTGATTCACCCACCAGTAGACTTCTTTCCCCCCAGCTGCGTGTGTGTGTGTGTGTGTGTGTGTGTGTGTGTGTGGTGCTGTCAGGTTCAATCAGCGCGTGTGTGATGAATATGAAAACAGTCAGCCTGCCTGCAGGTTTGGCAAGAGACCACCTCCAGCTGGACGTCAGACCCCTACTCAAGTGTGTCTGCGTGCATTGTGTGAGCGTGGTCGTACATGTCAGACTGCATCTGTCAACACCGTGACAACCTGCAGATGAAATAAAGAAAAATATACATCATAATACGACTGCTCGCAGCGCAACGCATCCCAAAGCATCTCTTATTAATGTCTCAAGAACCTCTAAAGATCATTAAATTATTTGTTTGGAACGGGTTTGCCAGTTTTTGTAATTCTTGCAAATGATGTGGGGGGGGGGGGTTTGTCGTTTTCTCACCCATTTTCTTTTTCGAGTCGTTGTGTTGTGTGCGTGTGTGTTTTTGTTGTTTATGACTGTTAACTATTTGTTAGAATATGAAGTGTACAAATGTCTTTTTTTCAGTGTAGTTAAAACTCCTCCACTCATTCTGCGTGTGTCTGTGTATGTCTTTAATCACAGGCCAACAGATGAAGACAGTGACGCCATTCCAGCTGTGAGTGGACAGAAGAAGTCAACACAGTCACATACACACACATACATACACACACACACACACACACACACACACACACACAAGAGCCGGAGGCGCGTGAGCAGGTGAGCATTAAGTCAGGCAGCTTAACAGATCACGGCGCGGTATGATATCTGCAGACAGGCAGACAGAGGAGGCCGGTCCGTACCTGCAGGCAGAGAGCAACAACTCCAGGCACCCTCGCTAGGAATTTCACCCCCCCCCCCCCCCCCCCCCCCCCCCTCCTTGCAGAGAAAGAGAGAAAGACAGAGGAAGAGGGCGAGCAGTGGTGTGTGCAGTAAACACGATATTGATTAGAAACCGGCCACTAAATTTTGTATTTAACCTCAGTGGCAGAAATCTTTTAACCATGACATGAAGCATTTAATTTTTTAAGAAAAGCAGTAGACTCAGATTAAAGAAATGATAAAAGACCTTCTCATGCAGATTTCAAAAGATGCTACAAATGCTCGATATTTTTTTGGTTAGTTCAATTTTGTGCTTTGAAGCTTCACAGAACTCTCATCTTTATTAAACCGATATACATCTTTTTTTAAATAACTTAAATATACAAAGATTTTTTAAAATTAGCAGACAATGATGGTAAAGTAAACTTAAGAACTTCATTATTTGCGCGGATTAAGTTTCTTGTATTAATTGAAGCTGTTGTTAAATTGTATTTTAGATTCAATTTTACAGCTCATTTGTTTGAAGCCGTGTAATAATAATGCAGCTTTTGAAATGTTTCTGTTTTATACTTTTTCAGACGTTTTACATCTACTTTAATGTAACTTTTTTATTATTATTTGAACCCAAAGGTTGCGTCTTTATTTCATCGGGAGACAGTAATGTACGGCTACACTTACTGTAAGTGAACAGCGAGATGAAGAAGGCGGTGGGGATTCTACAATATCACACATTTAGTCCCACCATGCCCACAATTGTGGTTGGCCACATTTTTAAGCCCAACATTCTCCGATAACCTCGGCAAATGAAAGGAGACACTTCAACATAAAAGAACGGCACATTCACACGCTACTGTGATATCAAGTGCATATGCTTCTTTTGTCATGTGGGAGTAATTGGATCACCTCCTGTATGATTTGTCTTTCTGGAATTACGAGGGCTTCACTCAGCGTCTGCAGTGCTAATTGTGAAACTCTTGACAGGATCCGTTACGCAAACTTGCTCTTGCTAGTTTGCTTTTGTCAGCAACTTTGACTTATATTTTTAAAAACTTTTTATAGCTTCCTTTCATTCACAATCTGCTCGGCATATGTGGCCTTTATCTGTGGTGTCCTGTGTCACATAAAGAGTGATCCCCCCCCCCGACCCCCTTTGGGAGCCACATACAGTTGTGGTTTTCTGCTGAGCAGTTTCACTGGGCCAACTGCCGGTTAAATTGTTGCTCAAGATGAACAACAGTAGTAAGTAAATGAGGAAGAGATGTCAGATTTTCCATCATTTTATCACCCCTGAATCTGACAAAACTTGCTTCTCTTCGAATTGAAGTTGTGTCACTCATTCGGCGGATCTTTATTTTCACCATTTTTTCCTGTTTCCTAAAGTTTCTTCCTCGTGTTTTATTTTATTTAGTCAGAAAACCGCCTCCTGAAATTTTTACAAGTCACATCTACTCCCCCATCCACTTATCTAAAAATGATTCAGTGGTTAAATGTCAGAGCTGTCCGTGCCATTAAGGCCAGCATGTTTGAAGTAAGGACACCCTTGCTCGCCCTCTCCCTCCCTCCCTCCTTCTCCCTCTCTTGTCTCTTCTTATTCCTCTCCCTTCTCCTTCCTGCCCTCCCCCTCCTCTCTCGCCAACCAACACAACCAAAGGGTGGATTGAGGGGCTGATGTGCAGACCTTGTCATTCAGATTAGGGCCACATTGTCAGCTCAGGGCCCTTCTCTCTCTCTCTCTCTCTCTCTCTTTCTCTCTCCCTCTGCTTGCGTGTCCCAGATCGTTCTTCCCACTGTCACCCTCGTCCTGCGGCCAGAGAAGACCTTATAAAGCAACATTCCTTCTCAACCACTTCTGTCAATTCTAACGCTGTCACTCAAATCAGTGTTCGGGAGAGCAGAGAGAGAGAGAGAGAGAGAGAGGTGCCGAGTTAGCGGTGTTGCTCCCAGCAAGGACTGTGCTTTTTGGTCCGAGCTTGGGTGACGTGTCCATGGATAGTAAACTGTTTTTTTTTAAATTTTTTTTAGAGGTATTTCCAGTTGAGGTTATTTATTTATTTATTGTTTTGCTTGCAAGATGACAAGCCTTTCAGAGACACTTAGACAGAAAGGAAATGACAAAAGTAGAAGCATCTCTTGCGATCCAAAGGAGACAAGAGACGCTACAGTCTTTGTTGTCAGGCATCTAGAAGGGCTTCAAATCTTCAACTAGCAATTTGGAGTCATTTGACTCAATGGAAAAAGGCTATCAGAGTCAATGTGTTATTTTTAAAACTCTTTCTGCATAGAATGAGAGATTTCCACCACATTACCTTAGTCACTCTTTGTCCTGCACTATAAAACAGTTCCAGCCACGTTTCTCATCCGACCGCATCTTGACTCACTGCCACAGTTTTATTGTCAAGTCTGATCTAATTGCTACCGGAGCTTTGTGCTTTTTTTTTTCTTCTTCATGATGAGCAGCAATGATTCAGCAGTGGAACCAAACCCTTCTTTTCAAGATGGCGTACAGTTTCTTTATTAAGGGGGGGGGGGAGGTTGAAGAAAACGCCCTAGTCTTTAGCCACATCATAGCGAAAACAACAGCTCTATTGATCTGAGTGAGTCGACACAGTTTCATACCGGGTGTCCTCCTCATCCTTTTTCCTTGCATGAAGCCCTCGAGGCACACTGGCGTGTCTCTAGAGGACGCTCAGCTTTGCTTCAATGCAGCATGATGTATGAATACTAGCTGCAGCCTGCTCACAGGTGCTGTGCGAGTACTGAAACCGGTTATGAGTCAGGGAGTTTCAAGATGACTTCCCTCTTCCAACTGCTACTTCAAGTGAAGAAAACTGTGCTCCCATGCGCTGACACTGCCTTTGGTGTCATGATGACCATGTGTCATCCAAATTAAAAGTGAACACAACTCCTGACGCCCTGCAAGTAAAGCCAGTTGAGTTTGTGTTCGGATGCTTTTTTCTGTGTTACCTTCAGGTAAGGTTAGACTCAAAAGAGTGTAGAAAAAAAGTAGAATTTGCATGTCATGATGTATGCCTATGTACGGTAAATATATGTATCAGTAGGTGGTATGTATTTGAAATATCTAAATTGTAGTGAATTTATTGAATTTAGACGTGTTTTCTGCTCAATGACTTTCCAAATGTCCTTACGGGCTCAAAGAACAAAAGAGGTGTTTAGTAAGAAAGTGTGAGAGTTGAATCCACCGTGAGACTCGCTCCCTCTGCATGTCTGTCGTCCCTGGTCACCATCAGGTCCGTGCTCGCCCCAGTGAACATTCAACGCTGTCGGTGAGTTTGTGCTAATTTGGACCAAAACCATCGACCGTTGATTGTACCCTGTGGCCAGTCTTTGTCTTCCCGTGTCTCCAAAAAAAGTCAGAAGGACAAAAAAGGTAAAACATGCAGAAACCTGCACACAATGACTCTCTTAGCAGTCACATACAGAGCGCTGCATCCATCCCTCTAAAAACAAGCAAACAAAAACAACCTCCATCTTTCAAAACCACAGCAAAGGTCACAATCAACATTCATTGCTGTCGGTGGGTTTAACTGTGTGGAAGAGCTCGCTGAACGATGAATGCAACTGTGTCCCAGATTTCATCCCGACGTCAGGAGGAATAGTGTCACGAAATGCTGATGATGGCCTTATTTATTTCTCAGCCTGCCCCATGCATTCACCCCCCCACCCCCCCCCTGCCAACAACAGGCGCACACAG
Source organism: Labrus mixtus (assembly GCF_963584025.1). NCBI lineage: Eukaryota > Metazoa > Chordata > Actinopteri > Labriformes > Labridae > Labrus > Labrus mixtus. The sequence continues at coordinate 22,119,612 of NC_083614.1, read as the reverse complement.
GCAGTGTGAATTGACAGGCAGTTCAGATTGCATCTTGATCATGCACGCGGGGGCGGAGGGGTCCCAGCAGCAGAAGATGAAAAAAAAAAAGATGTACGAGATGTTTGAAAGAAAATGACCTTTTAGGGAATATAAACAGAATATATGGCGTGCATTGCATCAAGGCTTTGATAAATGATATATTTGTTAATATGACATTCAAATAAACAGCAAAAATATGTTTAATATATATGGTAGATTCCAAATGACCTTTTAGATAAGAAGAGGCTTAGTCATCAAACTTCATGATTTAATCAGGCTGATTTTAAAGATTTGACTACACTAGGGAAATGTGAGTATGAATATGTAGGCAGACCATCGTTTTTACACGCCGAGCAATAGTTGAAATAGTAGACGTATGTTCTATAGAAATAAAATGTTTATGTTTTGTGAAATAAAAAAATGAACCTGGGTTTTAGTCAATTTTTTAAAGAATGTTTTGGTTTTATTACATGACATTGATTTGTAATATTTCATTAAATAAATTGTCTCCAGTCCAGCCCTCAGAGTGATGTGTTCAGTCTCTTTTTTTTTAAATCTACTGTTTCTTCCATTTAGTTGCAGGAGATGTGTAAGTGATGAGTGTGGGTGTAAGTATTCAGGGCTGTTAAATCATCTGCTGTAGATTATGCCAGCTGATTGACAGCAGCACGCCGCTCATCATGTCAGTCTTATTCGCCTCAAACATTTTCTCTTCAGTTTCAGTATCTCCCCACATCATTCAAAAATAATTTTATATGCACATATTTTTTTAGTGCAAGTAATATACATATGATCTAAAATAACAATGGCAACCTTTTAAAGAAACGTTTTTTGAAATAAAGATTTTGGACTAAATACAACACTAGTTCAGCTGTGACACAAAGGCGCAAACAATCCCTTCATCAATCTGTACAATATAAAAAATATACAGATGACACTGACATCTATTCTTTTTTTTTCATTTTCTATATTTTTTAAATGTTAATCACACCTCTGAATTTGCCTCTTTCGTTTTTGAAAATCATTTTAGGTTCAATTATTTTTATTTATATTAAATTACAACATGAGGGATGTGATGTAGTTTAAATGTAAATTAAATAAATAAAGAACTTTTTATCACGCTTACCTCTTTTGAAAACATTTTGCCCCAAAAAAACATAGACTAAAGAAAAACGTTTTTGATAAAAGCAGTCAATCATTGACTTCTTATTAAATTAAATGTGATTATTTTCACAATGCGACATGTCCGTAGTGTTTCAGTTACACTTTACACGTTACAGTTACACGTTTGTTTTTACAGCCTGGTGTAGTTTGATTTTGTCTTTGGATAATAATAAAAAAAATCTGATGAAACTCCCGAACACGATTAGCTCCTGACTAAGTTTCATAGTCTGTTTGTACCTGCACTTTATTTTGAAGTCAATCTGAAATGTGTTGTTTCCCGATCATAACTACTGCTTGACCGGTGGAAATTAAAACAGTTCTGGTGCAACTGGAAAGCCCCGCTTATAGTTTCATTTATGCAACACAGGGGTCACTGATTTTCAGCTGTCAATGTAGCCCTGAAATATACATTAGAAGATATACTGTATGACAAATAACATTCTGATATATTCTCATTTTATGACTTTGCCTACTCATTTAAGGTCATTGTCAAAGGAGTCAAAACTGTGAAATGATGATGTGCGCAAAGATGAGATATGTAGCCCTGCTCTGTTAATTAATGACATGTTCAGGAGGACATTCATTGTGTAAATGTTCTAAACCACAATGCTTCTTAGAAAAACAACATCTAACCACTAGCATAGATCTATGAAACCAAGTGAGTCATAACACTCAGTAAAGAGCATTGTTCCTGAATTAGGCGTGCATCATTTAGCAAGAAAAAGAGTCAACTCATTTCTGCAAAGCTCGCTTCATGGTCCACTAATGCAAAAAGTGTTTGCAGGCAGCGGATGCATTCGTTAGCAAAATAGTAGAATGAGTAGATGAATTCTCAGGGTTATACAGATGTTCAAATTAATTCAAAAATTGTGAAATTAAACTGAGTTTTTTTTATTATCTATAAAATAGAGTTAAAACTCTATTACTTCTAACCCTAGTGGAAACCAACCAGATACTGTTCATAGAGACAAAAAGTATGACATCCTTTGTCCACTAGAGGGACACCAGTACAAGACAAGGAAAGGACTGAAGAGTTGTCCAACTCAGCTTTGTCATTTTGTATTTTACTACATTTACATGAAAGCAAAGTAAAGAGGCAAAACAACACAGCAGTCACAACGAAGGTTTATGACCACAATGGAAAAATAAATGTAAACTTGTATGTATAAAAAGATAAGAAGTATCATACACAGACATGGGACTGATGGATTTTAAGACAATCAAGAAAAAAAATCACAATGGCAGGGTTTTATTTCAAAAACAATCATACCTGAAAAAATCAAAGGCCTTATCATCACGCCAATGATGGAGTGCACTCATTTTAGAAACTTAACACATCCAGTGTTGTACTCCCTGTATGATGAACTCATTTATAGTAAGTTAGTTTTTGATCAACCTGAGAATCTGGACGTATAAAAATACATTTTTAAAATACAAAACTTTGATTCAGATTGTTTGTTAATGCTTCTTGTGTGAAATAAAGAATATATGCAGCTTCCATGTGATGGATCATGTGTTTCACCTCCGAGGACATAATGAATGGTTTTCAAGCTCACTGCCCTAAATAATTACATTTACACCATGAGACATGAGAGAGAGGTTATTTTTTTTAAGAAGCAGGTGACAGGTTTTGTTTCTCCATGAAGGTCAGGTTAGACCGACTTTGCTGATTAATAAAACAATGATGATTATTTATTTACGAGTATTAGCTTAAAACACAAACTGGTCCGGAGACTGAAATGTTTCCTGGTCTAACATTGTTAATGGTTAATCTACCAACACTCACAGGCATCCTTCATTTATAAATCCCTAACCCTGACCCATCAGACTATGGAAACAAATAAAATCACACACTAACACATTTCAGTTTCTTAAACTACAGACTTAATCGATGATTTATCTGTACCAATAATCATGCTATGTACTAGTAATACCATTTTTTAACACTAGAAAAAAGACTAACAGGTTTTCTTTGTTATTACCACCCTTCAAGCTCCTTTTAGAAAATGATGACTCATTTGAACTGGGTTGTAGATTATTTTACATGTACTATTTTTGGTTTGACTTACGGAAGAGCTGTTGTCTCACAGTTATGATTTAAAAATTTTAATCATGTTGACCCTTCTTTTTGTACTTAAAAATTATATTGTTGCACATTCTTAAAAGGCTGAATCTAAAAAAAGGAAGCAAGTAAATGATGGTAAAGGCCATTGGAAAGATTCATTAACTGATTCAGCGTGTATCTATGAAGGACAGAGAGGTTCCGGTTCAATGGCAGAGAGAGAAATCAAAGCTGTGTGTAAGCTCGCCGGATCTTGATGTTTCTAAAGGTCATAGGAGCACAAATACGTTCAAAGAAGGATTACCTTGCATACTCAAATAGTGGTATTCCCTTTAAGTGCTAGGTTGCTGTTCATAAACCCCTCCACTAGGGGTCTCTACTGTCTGATGTCAGCTGGTCTGAGCTGTCTCTCACCCTCAGCCAGGAAGATCTGCATGGCTCTGTACAGCAGGTGGACGCCAAGCTCCCGTTTCCTCTTCACCTGCCAGTTGGACACCACGCCGTAAAAGTCCCCCCGCTTCTTATTGGTCAGCATCTTCAACCCTGAGACAGGTGGAGAATAAATCAGTTTATTGACATTAAATAATAGACTGGCATGGTATACCATAAGTCTTATAAAGTAAGAACTATAACAATATTTATTTGATGTGTGACACTGATTTTTTTCATATGAGAGGCAGTGACAAGGTGGTTTAATGAGGAATGAGTATTCAAACGAGTGGATAACAAAGCTGTTTGCTACTTCCCAGAGGTAACTCTTGTACTCACCAATGGCCTCCACCATGCAGGCCTCTCTTGTGTACGCCTCCACAGGGATGACGTTCTGGAAACAGTGCAGAGAGATGACGCCCTGCTCGGCGCCCCACACTTGGAGGATGTGCTGCACCTTGGTGCACAATTTCTGTCACGCAGAGATGAAAGGTTAAGGTATAGCAGTGGTTTACATGTCGACTATTTCAGGTTATTCATAAGACCGCTCTGTGTGCACTGCTTTACCTTGGAGGTCTTGTCTCCTTTGTAATACTCTAAAGCCTCGTACAGGTGGCTGTAGGGGCGGGAGCGTTTTCCTTTCCCCACATAAAATATAGCATTGATAAATGTCTGGAAACACTCGTGCGGGGTCGTCGTGTGACTGCGGAATGGGAGGTTTTTTGTCACTCTGGAAAAGAAGAAAAAAGGTTGTAAAATTTTGAAACTGGGGTGTTTATACAACAGAAGTGTTATATATAAAAGTAGTTCACAAGTCAACTTGACTGAGTAAATACAGTAAATGCTGTTCTTTATTCCTCAGCTGTAAGAATCATTCAAATGATATTTGTTAAAATAAGACATGTTACAAGACCAGCTACTTTCAGTCATTTTGGATCATAAACATAATGAAGAAAATCCCCAAATAAGCCAAAAATAAACATGATAAATCTTTATGTGTCTTAGTTAAAAAAGTCTAAATATGACCTATTTCCATATTAATCGTAGCCAGCTGTCCTTATAACGACAGCTGGTTTATTTTAGGACTTTCAATGCCATTATTTAGAGATCGAACAGTGACTAGAGTCAGAAATCGGAGAGAGGGGAATGACCCGTGGTAAAGGAGCCAAAAGTTGGATTCAAACCCCGGCCGCCCGCTTGGAGGACTACAACCTCCGTACATGAGGCATGCAAACTAACACCTGGGCTACCTGCACTCCATAACGAGCTAAATATTGTAGAAATTAATTTAAATGCCAAATATGTATACGGCCTTCTTTACACATTAGGAGTTTTCCATATCTTGTTCCTCAGATTCTGCAACAACATCACACAGAAGAAAGCAAATAACATCAATCCAATATACAGCAGACCTTGGGTCTAGCAGCAGGTAGTTAAAACTTGACTTGATGATGCCTTCTCTCCACTTCCTGTTCTGATCTGGTTGGTCAAACTGCTGGCACAGAGCCTGCTCGTCCGCGTGGCAACAAGGCAGCTCGAAGGTCCTCAGCGCCCGGCACAGCTCTGGACTGTAACCCAAATCTAGAGAGAGGAAAGGAAAACAAGCAAATGTCTGTTTGAGTGTAAATGACGATAAGCTAAATTATAATAAGAATATTAATATGCCTCATTCATTCAGTAGTTCTAATAACTTCCACCCACAAAGTAATAGCAGAGCTACAACGCAAATAATGAGTTTCATTTTGCATTTCATGCTTCATTATAGAAGAGATTTAACAGTCAACTGAAAGCTTCAAGTATTTTTGTACTTCACAATAAAGTCAATTAATAAATAATTTGGTTAACTGCTGATGTAGTAAAAATAATTCTTTCTTCAATTTATGTCTTCACACACTCCCCGTCTCACCAGAAAACTGTTCACAATACAAACCAAAGATACAATCATACCCTACCGTGGCTAAGTTAAGTTAAGTACTGAGCCCTCGTTACCTGTTTGTGGCTGATCTATCTGCTTCTGCTGATGTCGTGATTTGGAGTTTGACTCCTGCAGCAGGCGGCACAGTCTTTTCATGTAACCGGGCCTGGTCCGGCTGCTGATAGGGCCCGGGCTCTCCCCGAGCTCCAACAGTCGTGACCTCAGCTCCTTGTCAGTCATCCCTCTGGTGTCTGGCATCACTCTCTCCTCTTCCTTCCCCTCTTCCTGTGTCTCCCTAGGAGGCTTCTCGTTCTCCTTCCCTCTGTCCTCCATCATGTCGGAGTGCATAGATCGCCAATCGTAAATGATGGTCTCCTCGCTGCTGCTGCTGCTGCTGGTGGCCGCCGTGCTCATGCTGGAGCTGAGGGAGGTGTCTGCTGTAGGTGGGACGTGGGTCTCGATCAGCTTGTGGCCCTCTTCTGTATCAGTGTAGAGATACTCCACTGGTTCCTCAATGTCCTGAATAAGAGGTCGCCCCCCGGGAGTGTAAGAGAGTTTTGCCAGGTGCTGTGGCCTGCGGCAGCTTGACAGCCGGCTCATGCTGTACCTCGGGGTGCATCCAGTGCCTGGAGTGCAGGGAAGGTCGGAGTCTTCTCTGGACCTCCTTGGGGAAAAATAGCTGGAGCTGGATGAAGATGACACAGAGTCGGGTTGAGAGCTACACTCCTCTGTGATCCAGGCATCGTCATATTTTGGGTTACCTTCTTTGTCCCCAAGAGAAGCTTTATTTGTGTTTACCTTTGTTATTGCTTCATCCGTACTTGTCAGATCATCTGTCAGGAATTCCCCGCCCTCTGCAAGATCCTGGCCTTGCATGGCCAGAATAATCTCTGCAAGGTTTCTTTCATAAGCGTCCATCGAAGAGTTCTGGTCTTTCTCCAGAACGACAGTGTCCGACAAAGTCTGCGACTGAGACGTAGAGTTAGTGACGCTCTTGGGGAGGATGAGGGTGTCAGCTTGGCTATGACTAACACTTGAACCAGCTCTGAGGGTGCTGGACTGTGTATCCTGGGAATCAGTAGGAAAGGAGTTGCCTCCCATGCTGCTCCCTGAGTAGGACGGTGTATAACAAGGTGCATGTGGTGAATGGTAAAATTCTTCTCTGCTCGGAGACCTAGGCGTCTGGCGGCGTGTACGAACCGGTGTAGGAAGGGTCTCTTCAAACAGAGATGAAGTGGAGAGGAGGCTCGCTGGAGTTCTGCTTGTTCTCAGCGAGCAGCGACTCAACCTCGAGCGAGTCCGGCCTGTCACAAAAGGACTCGGTGTGAACGGAAGATTGAAGTCTTCACGTAACGCGTCAGCTGCATTCTCTGCCACTGGCTGGTCATCACCAACTTCACTTAAGGGGTTCCTGACAAAATCACTACACGCCTCATATACATCATCATTTTGGTGTTTCGATCCCGACAGAAGCAGATTTCCCTCCATACCTGTAGTTTCTGGTATTATATCCATCTTAGGATCTGTATGAACATGTGGATGATTCCCACCTCCACTTTCTGAAAACTGTGTAGGATTCTGAAGTCTTTCGTTAGATGCAACACCAACAGAAACGTCCTCTACCCTGGGATATACAAGATGTTTGGGGTGAAGAGAAGCTTCCAGGGCACTGGTGTAATGGTCACTCTCACAGCTGCTATAATGACTGCTACCACTGCTGCCGCTGCCATTACCATCAGAAGCTGGCTGTTCTGGTATATTCGCCTGAGCCTCTTTCAAACGGTCACACTCCTCCTCATCACCACTTTCCTCCAAAACACAGTGACTGATGACCGTTTTCTCCATGTTTTCCTCCGTGCTTTCGCTGCTTTCCCTGCAGAAAACATAAACGTGATCCGGGGATGTCACGTCGATGCCCTGCTTCTGTAGAACAGTGGCCATGCGCTCTGAATCCAGGAAGTCAGAGTATTCAGACAGGTCAAAAGGCAAGTTCCCGCCGCACTGGCCGTCGTCAACAGCAGGCTTCTGTTTGGGGAATTCAGGACTGAAAACAGGGAAATACTCGTCCACATCTCTGAAGCTAACACTCTTACGGCTCACTCGCCTGGAGGGAAACGCTGGGAGAGTGTCTCTTCTGGAGGGAGAGATTGTGCTATCAGTTGTTGCAGCATGTTCTTTTGCTTTTGATGTGAACCCATCGTCGTAACTCAATACGTCATCCTCTTTAAGGACTTGCAATGCAGCTGCAGGCCCCACTGCAGACATGCGGGTGCTTGAAAGAATAGAGGGACATTCAGATGCCCATTGTGAGGAGGAATTGTTCCAGTCCTGGCCGTGATTCCTCTTAAAGTCTGTTTCAGAAAGTCTGTTGTATGATGGTCCTCTGTAACTCGGCCTCCCATTAATGTGAGACATGTTGAAAAATGATGAGCGCCTGGTGCTGCTCAATGGGGCTTCACCAAAGTCACTTATCATAGAAGAGTGGGAACTGAAGCTGTAGTCTGATTCAGGGTAGCTGGACGTGTCTTTCTGGTCTGAGTACACGGCTGTGAAGAAAACAGGAGACATAGAAATTATTTCTGGCCATAAGTCAAAAAATGTCTGAGAAAATGCTGCAACTCGTGATCTAGTCTTTTTATAATGTCTTAAGTTCACCTGATGACAAACATATTCTATATTTAGTTGGCAGAAATACATACAGCAAGTGTTGGTCACACATTTTTTTTGTCATTACTCGCTACATTTTTAAGGCATACCATAAAAGATCAATGCAGGAATTACTCTCCATCTTAACATTCTAAGATTATTTTACGATTATTGCCGTTGTTGTTTTTTTATTTTAGATATTAGAGGGTTAAGGAACTACACGACTGGCATGAGATCAAAATACTATATCCGATATTATCTAGGTACTATGATTTGCTAAACAATATGTCAGACACTTGACTGGCTTAATAAATAAAAAATGGTATAAACTGTACTTTTAACCTACTATTGATACAGTACATTAGATAAAGTTTATTGGACAAATTAAAGTGGTAGGTTAACCCAAACAAAACAAATTCAGAGAGACTTACAGTACTGGAACTGAGGCAGGTCGTCGTCCTCCGTGTCCACTGAGCTGACCTGATGCTCCTGAAGAAGCTGGGCACATCTTCTATTCTCCTGCTGCTCTGCAAGCTGCCCTGGTGTATTACCGTCCTGCAATGATTTAAGGAGATAGCAAGGTAAGTATTAAATTAGTAGATATCTTGTTATAGAAACAGTGTTGTATTAAACTTAATTTAAAATTGCAGGATCTTAATGTGTACATATCAATGTATTTTTGATAATGCATTGATTTCCACGATCCAGTTTAGCTGTGTTTGATCTGATCCATGCACTTGATTTATGATTGATAATACAAGTCGTACATTATCTTTGCTGTTTGGGTTCCCTCCATTTATCAAGAGCAGCTTGAGGTTTTGATAACACCCCCACAGCGCAGCAATGTGTAGAGGAGTCAGTCCCTCTGATGACCTGGGAGAAAGAAAGACAAACACACACCTTTCAATCTATCAACATGTTTTTTTATGTTGTCTTTTCATAAAGGATGCTTGAAGTCTTCAAAGCGTTACGATCTGCAGTTCAAAGGTCACCACTGCAAAGAAGAGATTTCTATCAAATATAACAAGGTGTTTTAAACTTTACCTGACGTTGGGGTCTCCTCCATACTGCAGCAGCATTTTCAAGCAGCGTATGTTCTTCTCAGTCTCTTTTCCAACAGCCAGGTGTATTGCAGCCACACCTTTACTTCCCACCAGGTGAGGACACGCACCCTCTGACAGAAGCAGCTGCACACATCTGCCGAAGAATAGAGATCTATTACAATCTGACATGTATTGTTTGACTCTACCACATATTGTTGTTTTACTGTATTGAAGCAAAAAGAAGGACTAATGACTGTAACGTTAGCTCTGCAATTGTCTAGGAGGTAAAATACATTTTAAGCATTGTGCGATATTCCAGCCAACATTTCAGAGTCAAATATGTGTTATTATTTGCACAAAATTCAATTAATGAAGATAAATGTTCTGTTTGTCATAATACACACTATTTATGGACTGATCAATAAACATAAAAATAATAATAATAGTCTTGTTTTTTTTTTTTTCAAACTAACACTCTGTAAAGTAGTTCTCCAAAAAAAAAATTAAAAACTGATTTGAAAATTATGTTAGGTGCTTTTGTTATTGTAACATAACATGTAATAAAAGCAGAATTTAGTAAAAAAACAAACACTTCACAACCATGTTATAACACAAGTAAAAGGGTTTTAAATACGTCATGTGCTCAATGTCTATCCCACTTACAACATAAGGAGTCACGATAAACTTTAGAGATATTTCTAAAAACACAAGGATCATATAAACGCTACATACAAATGGGTCAAAGCTTTTGTGGATTTTACAACAACAAAAGCATGCACTGTTGAAAGTAACAACTTTAGCAAAGACATCGAGCACACTTAATTTACTTCCACGAGTGCTTTTGGGAAACTCATTTTAGATATTTTACAGATGGTAAAGAATTCACTGAAATGCAATGTGTCGCATCTTATCAACATGTCTGACCATAACAAAGAGAAAGGGGGGCTGAGCATCACCTTGGTTCTTCATCCTTCACTGCTTTACAAAGTTGACCTTCGAGCCTCCTTGCCCTCCGATCCATGTCCAGAGTTATTTTATTAATCCACTTTTGTCATTCAGACAGATTTTTGGAATCAACCCATAGTCGAGACCTGTGCATGAATCCTTGTAACATGAAACAGTAAACAGATACCAGCTAGCTAAGCTAATAGCGACTAAGACGCTGCCTTTCAGAGACCAACACGTCTACCTCGTTTATACAAACCACACAACAGTCAATGTGTATTACTCTTAGTTTCCAACGAGCAGTTTTTTAATCTTCACTACCTTCGTTGTTAAGGACCAGCAGACGCATATTATTGAATTTCCCTCCAAACAGACAAACCATCCCCCTCACTTGCTGGCAGGCGGAAGTCCCGCCCACACATGTTTCTGATTAGACAAAGCTTTCATTCCAACCAATCAGCTGAGAACTTGGTAAAAAAAAGGGTGCAGGATACAGCAAATGGCCTGTAGGCGACAGACTCATCGATACTTCAGCTTCAGCTTTACCCTTGTTTCACCCCTCACTGTTTTTGTGTAAGTTAAATCAAGGTGCTAAAAGATAAGAAGAATGATTCTGACAATTAATTACAAAGACTGACCTCTCTCACATGTTTCAATGCACCTATTTGTCACTTCTTTTTAGACCTGGCATCATGATGTGAAGTCAAGTTCCATTTGTTTTGATCAATCACTCTTACTGTTACAGCTTAAGATCCATAGTTAGGTTATGTATAATATATGGGCTATGTTATATTTATATTATAATATAAATAAATGATAAAATAAAGTAAATAGAAAATGTTGGGGTGATTCAAAGTAATACTTGGCATGTAGGCCTATGCAATGATTGGTGTAAATAGGCCTAATTGTGCTCATAGTTATTGTCAAATAATATTATTATTAACCCTCAATAAATGTATCTTGCATTTCATCCCATATTCTTTAGTAAAAATAAAAGAAAACAAAAATTATTATTTTGTCAGAATACATTTTATTCATACCAAAACACAATACAACAAATCATAGACACAAAGTGAACATTAAAACCATTTTCACACATAAACCCTTTTCACACATACGGAAATCGCCTGAAAAACTCCAGAGATTTGGCTACCTGGAGGGACTTCAGGCTATGTAGTGGCAGCATATACTCTGGAGATTTCAATTCGAGCCAATAGAAAGAGAATGACGTTTATATACAGTGACCGGCTAAAGTGTTTGCACGCGACCACTACGATCTCCGTACACGTAATTAAACGTCTGCATTGTGTTTTCTGTTTGTCAGTATGTTGTTCTCCACTCTTTAGTGGATGTTGTCATTCCATTGGACTACACATAGCATTGATATAAAGGCAAATATTCCCATTACGTTGTGTAGCGGACACTGTTGCTTCGGCCGCTACTTCCGCATTGTTAATTTACCTCAGGAAACGGCTAGGTCGGGAGAATCTCTGGATTGTAATGTAATTATCTAGGACTAGATATTATCCGGAGTGCATATGTGAAAACGACTGAAGAGAAAGTGGGGCCCTTAGTTAGATGGAGGAGATGACTTGTAATAATTTTGTAGAAAGAAGAAATGTAAAAAAAAGTGTAAATGTTAGTTATCATTAATTTACAGTTTTTCCATAAATAAATGAAAGATGAAAAGTAGTGTTATACAAATAATCTATTGTTGTCTAATATTACAAAATCAGTCCTTAATCACAAATATTAAAGAAAAAACACATTTTCATATAAATAAATTTAACAGAGTGATAAAAGTCTTGGCTCCAAAACACTGCTGCTTTTTATAAAGAAGAAAGGTCATCTGAACAGGAGAAAATTGATGGCAGTGATTTCAAAGCTGTGCGACTATACAGCTCTTAATTCTTTACTTGAAGTTCAGCATGAAGAATAATTTTTTAACCAAAATTGTATATATCACAAGTTATCCCAAGGTCAGGACATTTTCCCCAGAGGCTGTTTTCTCAGACGGAGCAGAGGGAGAGGAGGAGGAGGCCCAGCAGGAGGAGCAGCAGGCTGGGGTGGATGGATGCAGCGTGGTTTGGTGGGGGTAGTTTGCAGTCCTCATAGGGCTCCAGGCAGGCGGCATAAGCCATGACGTGGGCTATGTAGCTCTGCTCCTGGACTCCGTGGAAGAGGTGGGACATAGGACCTTTGGCAAAGATGGCTACGTCCTCTATGCCATGAGTCTCTGAGTCAAGTGGGACAGGAGCCTGCTGAAGATAATCATTACCCGCTGAGGAGGAATGAACGAGGGAGAATTAAATCAGTTATTTTAACGATAAATAAATCATATACATATACTTTGCATAGAGGGCCTGTATATGATAGAGTCCAAAACAACTGCACAACAAAAAACTCTGTACTGCATCATATTAATGTATTAATCATAAAAGAGCTTCTGTATACCTGCATTATGTTTTAAACAATTATTAATAACACACAGTTGGTAACTTATAGTTGATTAAAGTGATAGACAGGCTTATCAGTGAATAATTTCAACAGTTCCGAAAGATTTTGGAACTGTTTTGTTTTGTATTGATGCTTATAATACAATAAAAGTTCATTATTTTTGTCTCTGCAGGATTATATGTCTTACATGTCTTTTAAAACATTGGTATTTAATCAAATTAAATGTACCTTATAGGTATAATATCCCCATATATGGGGGTGCAAAATGCAATAAATGTAGAAAAACAACATTTGGTAATTACATGCTTAAGGGATCATCTTTAAATCTGTTTAATAAAGAAACAATATAATATGTTAAGCTATTACCTTTTTTTGTATGGGTGACTGGTTGGAGACTCATCCTATTAAACACTCTCTTCATACAGACTCAGCTGATCTTTGTGTCTCTACAGCAGGTATCCTGTTTCACCACAAGATGGAGCTATACTACTGCAAGGTCTTTTTAAAAGTTCTCTGTGTTCACTTACATGAAATTGTTTCGTTTACATCAGGGCGAGTTCCATTGACAATCTGGTATCCTGGTCCGTTTCCATACACAGCCATGGTGAAGTGTTTGTTGTCCTCCGCTATAGAGCGAGACACACCTGGAAATCATAGGATAAATAAGTGTCTAATGGTGTTTTTAAACTACACCTGATGGTTTTCAGTTTTTATCATAAAACATTCCTTATCCAACATGTACATTCTGTGTGTGAAATTTACCCAAAACTGAGTTTCCACGTGCAGAACCTCCTCCAAAGGCGAAGACATGGGAGTGGTCTGCGGTGACCACAGACATGGTGTCCAGCTCACTGGTCAGTTCAGCCGCTCGCCCAATGGACCGGTCAAATTCTACTGTCTCATACAGAGATTTTTTGGCATTCCCTGCATGGTGAGCGTGGTCAATTCTCCCACTTAAAGTCGAAAAAGAACATAACTTTCTAATAAGGATCAATAGCATAGCTTTTCTATAGAATTCAGTGTGTTTTAAGTCTTATTTATTAATTTTTAAATGCTACATAGAGGGTTAAGTATTCAAATCTCATTTCAATGTGGACAAAGGCCAAATTGTGTGTAATTCTAGCCCAAAATCAAAACTTTGAAAAAATAACTTGACATTTCTAAGTAGTAATTTTTATTGTAAAACAGACAGTTAAACCGACAATTTCACTTAGATTAAAGAGTGTTGTTCCGTCTGGGAGCTAACTGTAACAAACAATCACACTTATCTTCTACAAAGAGGAAAAAGCCCTTTGGGTTTTTGCTGAGAATTTTAATTGCTTTCTCCACCATCTCTGTCAGGGAGGGGTCCATGGACTGATCACGTTCTAACTCGTAGCGACAGTCTTTGGGCTCAAAGAGACCTAAATGCAGAGAAAAACAGACACATGGCAATTTTAAGATACTCCAAAGGGACTTTGAGTGGAGCTTGCTGTGTAGGTGCCATGATGTGATTAGATGTATGCAACTCAAGTTGCAAAATAAAAATTTAAAAATAATTCCGTTATCACTCTCAATAGCAAACTAGGCCAATAAAAGAGGAGAATGTGTTTATTAGAACTCTGCTAAGCTTAATCTTTTACCCTGTCCTGTTTTCAGAAGGACACTTCTGTGAATCATTTATATGCATATCACTATTCAATCTGGCAATATCTTGAATGTCTTCAATAAATCTATTATCAAAATATAATATAATAATATAATATAACATCTCAGCAACATTAAGGTAGTCCAAAATGTGGAAGAACACTAAAGACAATGTCTGTGTAAAGACGGTCAGAATGTCTTATTTGTTTGCTTTGCCTTATATGGGAGATCCTGTTCATTTACAACATTGTTAGGTGGGGGTTGTTTCTGTTATATAAATCCAATGAAGAAATCGTGAAACAGACTGGAGATTATAACACCATTTAATCGGTCGAGGTCAGACAACTTCATCAAACAAGCATGCTTACAAATCACTTGACTGACAAAGTGCTGACAAAGTAACAGTGTTCACAGTGCTGCTTATATTCTGTTAAAAAGGTGCAACCCACAAATTCCTTTCTATTTGGGTGCATCACCATAAACAATGAAGATGACATAACACTGATTTGTATACGTATCATATGTAGACTCTCTGTCTAGTAAACAGTTGCTGACAACATATAGTTGGCTCCTATCCATATATAGATCTGCTACTACTTAGGTGCTTCACCCACATAAGGTTACAGCTTCAGACACCCAAAGGTAGGAGTGTTAACAGGTGGTAGACCGACTTGAATAATACATTTCACAAAGTTACCAAGATGAATGAATTTCATAAAAATTCGTACTAACAAACATGTTCAGTAAACTAAAGTTCATCTTACCCATCAGGAAGTCTGTAGTTGCAGGGTTTACAGCATCAAAGTCAGCTTTGTTCCAAACATATTTAACATTCTGTAGGAATCAATATAAAAAACACACAAAAAAATCAATTCATTAATTAATTCACACTCAGCTCAAAGCAGATGTTGAAAATGGTCAGATCTACCACTTGCCTTTTTGTTCTTCATCCACTCTGTTATAAGATTTGTTCCGTCATTCCTGACTCCTGTACGAGATGGATACTCTGGGTCCTGAGTGTTGTTGGGGAACATGTACTGGCGACCTCCACCAAGTATGACCTGGAACCAGACATTAGGGGCTATTGATACATACTTTATACTCTTTACTTTTTACATATACACTATCTATACTTCACACAGCTTTAAGTGGCAGTAGAAATAGTGATGTCACAGGGTGCTGGTTTAGCTCAGTTGGTTGAGCAGGCGCTCCATGTCCAGAGGCTCGTCCTCACTGCACTCATTGCAGGTTCAACTTCTGATCCTGACTCTATTTGTGTATGCCAAATCCCACTTTCTCTTCCTGCAATTCCTGTATCTCTAAAGCTGGCCTATTAAGTAAAAGCATAAAGCTCAAAAGATAATCTTAAAAAAACACTTGGTTTTAACTGTGGTAGGTAATGTTACTTATCAGTAGAGCAAAAACATTGGGATAAGGTCGCATTGGATGAGCGATTCAATCGAAGACAGGGGCATGGATCTATCCTCCAGAACCAGAGTTATGCAGAACGGAGCACTATGAACTAATTAAAATGGAGGACAGGGATGGAAGCTCCAGATTTCTTTCATCATGGCTGGCAGAAAGTGACGTCATCCAAAGGCCTGGGAGGAGGAGGAACAGTGGGCAAACAGGGACTTGATAATGCTGTTAGACAGGCTTGAATGGCGATAAATAAATTGGAGGTTGAATGTTATGCCTTTTCCCGTGGACCACGCTTTTGAAAGGTCAGCCCTGCAAGTTGGAATATTAGTTTGGTGGTTAGCACTGATACCTCTGAATCAAGAACGCACACCGTCTTCACCCTCAACAACCAAGAGGAAAGACGGCCTCTGTCACAAGTTGCTCTGATCTTGCAGGATAGTGGCAGATAATGAGGCTAGTTTCCTCACTGAGTGCTTATCCATTTCATTAGGGCACGAGTATCTTGAGTTCATTTTGACATACATGTGTGTTAAACTCTTGTTTGGGATTTTAATTTTTGCACATTGCATCTCAGTTCAACCATCATGTTGGCTAGTAACGATCAAATCATTTAGACTTACTAGGTTTTTTTTTTTTCAATATCTCATTAGGGATTCTCTGTCATCCCAGCTTTAAAAAAAACAAAGGACAGACTTACATTTATCTCTGTGTTATGAACCAGCTGGTAAGCAATGTCCCGGCAGCCATTTTTGACAGCCTCTGTGGTGAGGTCAGAGTCAGCGTACCAGTTGCGGTTTGCAGTGTGAGCGTAGGCCGCACCAGGAGACGCATGCTGCACTCGAGTTGTGGTGACAATTCCCACAGATTTCCCTAAAAAACAGACAGAGACATAACATTGCATTATTTGTTACTGTCCATATTGTAAAGAATAAATGTAATCTATACGTCTATAACTAACTTATTTAAACTTTTTTGGAGCACATATGCATAGACTTGCCTGCTAGTTTGGCGCGGTGCAGAATGGATGTGACTTCGTTCCCTTTGGTAGCACTACAGTTGTACCTTGGGGTGGAGGCACTGACACCCAGGGTGCCATAGTTGGCTTTAACACCACATAGGTATGCGGTTGCTGTGCCAGCACTGTCTGGCATCTGCTGGTCCACATTGTACGTCTGCAGGGGGATATAATCATAATACATAATCACACACTCATCGTTTCATGCATTTTTCAGATTTTCATTCTCAGTTATTCATGCTAAGACTTTGAGTAGAATAGATAACATTCTTTTTTTTTAGCTCAACATGGGATGGTATTAGAGATGATCACCTCTTTTTTATAAACAAATACATGTGTGGTATCTCCATTCACTCAGTGTAAGTGTCTGTCACCTTGGAAAGGGCTACATTAGGGAAAGTATCCATAACCAGACTGCTCTCCTCCCCTGACTTTCCTGCCAACTGTCCTTTGAGGATCCGCGCAGCAGTCACAGTCGGTATCCCCATACCTGTGAGCAGGTGGAAACACACCTGAGTGTTAGGTCATGTCAGTCAGCCTAGCACAAAGCCATCATTGTGCTCCTCATAAGGATCAGCTGCTGTGAGAGTTTAAAGGGTGGTGAATGACATCAAAGTTATTTACGGCCACAGGTGGTGGACAGTTTGCATCGAACATTCATAAATACTGTATATCACATTTTTTGGTTCAAACTTGATATTTAAAAATATATATATTTCATTGAAAGTCCATCGCACCATGGCACAAAACCCTCATCAGCTTTGTTATGTCATTGGGAATATCTGATCCTAAACTGCAAATGATGTATTCCTTCTGATATGTTTAGTGCTATAAATCTTTAAAAAAAATGATCAGATTGATAACAGGCTTTGTAATTAATAAATAACAAAAACTATTGCATTGCAGGTAGATATACTGCATAACCCTGTTTCTAGTGGGTTACATCTAGCTTCAACATTAACATTTTTTCTCTGGGGGGCGCTGATAGCCTAGTGGATAGTTTGTGAACCCCATGTACGGTTGCAATAGTCCTCCAATACGCAATAGGTTCGTATCCCACCTGTTGCTCCTTTCCCGCATGTCATCCCCCACTCTCCCCCCTATTTCTGACTCTATCCACTGTCCTGTCTCTAAAATAAAGGAATACCCCCCCCCCCCCTCTGTTCTTCATCTCTTCACATTAAGAGTGGTGGAAAGAACTGCACTTAAAGCTTTACAAGCTTTTGAAACAATGAAGGGAAGGGCAGCTTATCAATGTATTAATTGTTTGGACATGCCTCAGTGGACACAACTGTGTGTGTGTGTGTGTGTGTGTGTGTGTGTGTGTGTGTGTGTGTGTGTGTGTGTGTGTTTCTTTGTAGAAGACCTGTGTATGACACAGAGTGATAAATTGTTAGTAATTAATTAATATAATATCTTGAATGTGCTGCTATCAGCATGAAGGTCTGTTTGAGTAAAGGCTATAGCCCACTTTACCCATACATTTATTTGATCAAGTGGAGGTGCCAAATGCGGATCTTGGAACAAAGTAAACACAAGTTATGGAGGATTAGTGACAACTTTATCTTTGAGAGGGGTGAGGGGTCAAGGTGCGGTGAGGGGTCAAGGCAAAAAAACTGATGACGAAAAAAAATGTGCCTACCTTTGCTCCTATTTATGGGAAACAAGTGGCAACCTCCAGTGCTGACAAATGAAGCCAATGAGGAAGAGCAAAAAAATGCATTTCCCCGAGTGTCCACTTAAGGCTGGCTCCAAAAGCCAAAAGACATCCCATTAGGTCCCATAATGATATTTTACAGCAGTAATAATCATCTTTACAGCCTACTACAGATGATGATGGTGATGGTTTTTACAACTCATCCTTACGGACTGTACAAAGGCTAATACTTATTTAAAGGGGAAGCATTTCACTGACAGGCAGGCATGTTGTAGCTTTTTGCCTGGAGGTTAGGCTTAGGCTACTTGCTAACTCTTGTTAATGACCTTAAAGTGTCGCCTCTGTTTGAGATTTTATTATTTAAAATACACTAGATAATAATTGGGGGTCTCCGTAACCAAGATATTAATTTGGTCCAACTCAAGTCCACCTTTTTGACTGCTTTTCCATTGGCCTGAAGTTAGTTTGTGTCAGCTTTTTAAACATGGCTGCTGCAATCATTGGCCTTTGTAAAGCCTTCTCAGAAATCAATGGGTGACGTCACTGAAACTCTAGTCTATGAGTTCAATTTACTACCACACAGCATTATAACAAAAAAAAGCCTTGACCTGAGTACAATAGTCAGCCTACCATCTTTACAGATTTTAAAGTTTTGGGGAGTTGAAACTTGAAACTAGTTTGATTGTCCAAAAGTGTCTAACACTTTATCAAAGAGCTCAATAAGTTCTCGATGAGTTTCTGTGTTTCACCTTCTTTGGTATTCCTTTAAAGAAGCATGTGGAAATAGCTGCATGCAGAGTGAACTGCGGTTTAGCCCTAGTTCGGTTTGTTGTGCTTGGCTTTCCAAGCAGTAGTAACTGCTGGTGATCACATGTGAACATTCATCTCCCACTACCCACAACCCGCAGCTTTTTGGGGTCACATCTTCCTTCTCTGTTGGTGAACTACTCCCCAAGAAACTGTTAGGATCCCATAGTGCTTCTTTTCACCTGATCAAACAAGCTGAAATAAATGAGACAAATGCTCCATATTTAAAAGACTTTGATCTGTGGGAAAGCTTCCCTCTCAGACTCACCGTCCCCCAGGAATAGGATGAGATTCTTGGCTTGGTGCAAATTACGCTGAGCGCTCAGGGCACTGTGAAGAGCCTCTCTCCCTTGGTGGTTCCAGTAGCTGGCATGGAGCTCTTCATCTACCAGTAATACAAATATAGTGTCATATATTAACAGAAGTGGCATAACACACTTCATCAGGTGATGCTTTTATTTTCTTTGATTCGCAAGAAAGCTGTTTAAAAATGTCTTCTTACATAAGTTCCTTTTTCAAAATTAGCCATAAAATAAGCTGATGATGCAATTTCCCCATTAGTGGAAAGTCACAAGATACCATCATTATTCATATATAAGAACAACCAAGAGGTTGATAATGTGAACTTGTAGTGTTAGTTTTATGGTTATATATAAATGAAGCAAATGACTATCTTTTATAAACCAATTGGAATTCAGATATATAAGTATATTTCGTACAATTTGAAGATTAACCGACAATTTCAAGGAAGCAACCCTGGCCTGTAACAAAGGTTTTTTGTTACTTGCAACTTTCTTTCTGTCTTTAATTAAATGTGATTTGATTGGGTTGCTAAAGTATGGCATGCCTTTTTCTTGTCCTTGAAATCCAGTTGTGTAAGTGTAGTGTGACAGCAGATACAAAACTTTTGTCCAACAGCAACAACATGTAATATAGTCTTACCTGAGAAAGAAAGAGTCAAATGCACTGACATGAAAATAAGTAATCCAGTAGAAATAATCTTATGTCTGCTTGCCATGGTGCTGAATATGGAAATTAAAAATATGAAATGAAACCCCCTGAGTACAGGCATGTGTATCCACACAGTGAGGTCTCTTTTTATAACTACAGCGAAGGAGCAAAGGGCACTTGAAATAACCGTTCAACATGAGTCACCTGTTACAATACATGCACCCAGTTTAAAGTCAGATTGTAGATAGTTTCAAGCAAAAGGTGCAGGAAACCAAACAGCTTTCTTGCATTCTCAGTTTAAATTCCAGTTGACTCTAGAGTATGAAGTACAATGGCAAGTAAGAAATCCACAGTTTGTGGAATGTCTTAGTGCCCCATGCACACTGGCCAGCATATTAAGACTGAGCAGCTTGTTCATGTTAGATACATCACAATAATCCAGAACAGATAAAATGGTGGATTTATTTTTATTTTTACATAAAAGGAGGAACAGGACTTGCTTCTATAGAAAAACCTTGAAAAACATTTGGCTTTTTTTAGCAAAATACTGAATGTGCTCCCTGAAGAGTAAGTTGTCATCAGGTAAAAACCCAGAGATTTCTTAACCTTCTTCCCTGGCAAATCTGATATTGTACTAAATCACAACAACAAAACAGTAAATGATAGCTTCATTAGCATAGAACAGTAAAAGCAGATTTTGTCATATTCTGTTCAAGGCAATTCTTATCCTGTAGATAGTCACTAAAAGTGGGCCCAGAACAAAACCTTGAGGTACCCCCATGTGGATTTGTAGAACACCTGAGGCAGCACCTTCTAACTTTAAACCCTGGGTTCTATCAGTAAGATAATTGACAAAGCACCCAACTGAATGCTCTGAAAACTCAGTAGCTTTAAGCTAATCTAGTAAGATGTTGTATTATTATCACACTTTCTTACTCTAAAAAAGAAAAAAAAACATAAATAAATCACCCAATAAACTTTGATTTAATTCATCCTTAGTCTGTATTTGTTAATGTAGTGTTTATTTCTTCAGCTGAGGTGCAAAGACAGCTGAAATATATCTGCTGAATGCTGACCAGGAACAGCTGCAGTCAGTATTGTTTTAGCCACCATAAAGCATTTAATGGTGGTTATGATTACTGTGTTTTATGATGTCATGTACACATCATTATGTTGTTAAAAATATCTAACTTTGTGAAACAGTTTTCTAACAGAGCAGCCGTTTATTTGATTTAATGTGGTATTTATTGATGACATGTGTGTCTGTGTGTGTACAGGTGTACATCCGTGTGGATCAAGCTGTACATCCGTGTGGATTTTTCAGCAGTGAAGTTTTAAACTCACTGACACAGACCAACACAAGGTCATGGTGTAATGTCAGAATCAGCATCTGGACTGTTTACAGAGAAAGATTTTGAAAAAGTCAGCAAGGCCTCTGAAAAAGACTTGGTGCAGACCAATAAAAGGATTACACAAATCCAAAACAAAATATCTCAGGATATGACAGAGCAGGGATCTAGATTTTCACAGATTCTGATGCAATGATAAACGGAGGGGATTTAAAGGTCATGTAATAGGTCAATGTCTTTGAATTCCCATTAACTTAAGGTGTTATTTCAGATGTTACTCCTCCAGGAGATTGTAACAAATGTCAGTCCTTTATGAAACTGTGTTATTGAAATCTTATAAAGTGAATGAGTAGAAGTAAACATGCTTTTTTATCAATCTTGTTTTGTTTCTGACTTATTCTGTTGATGCCCTGATCACCTGATTGTTATTACTATTAAATGTTTGTAGCAATATTCCACATTTTCAAGCTATGTATTTGGATTTTGGAAATATCTAATAATTTGGAACATCTTTCATGTGGGCTTGCATGAAATAAACTAAAGTTTAACTAAAACCAATCCATTAAAATTGTGTGATTCCTTTGAATCAAAGCTTTTATTCTTTAAAAATCCCCCGGCTTTTTCAGACATTTGCCCTCCTCTAAGGTTCCCCCAAAAAGAATGGACTGAAAAGAAAAGGTGTAATTTTTATCCTTATCATTTGCAAAAACACAATATAAAAATACATTTATAAAATGTGCTTCTAAAATACATTCATGTACAATCCATATAGATTATATAGATTACAGAGAATATATTTAGTATTCAAGACCAAAAGAAGGTTAACATACAAACTTAATAGTAGCAATGACAAGAACATTTTTGCACTCCTGAAACAGGCACAGTACATTTTACAATTCCCTGTATGGTCTGTTGGTGTCCCAGCTTATGGCATGCTCCCGTTGCTTTTTCCATCATACAGTCATTTATTAAGTTGCCACTATGTACGTTAACAGCTGAATGTCCTGTCTGAGCTCACACAAGCTAAACAGGGAGCCCACAACCAACCTGCTTGTTTTCAAGTTATTCTGGATAAAGCCTCAGACTAATGTTTGATGAGTAAATAACAGCCCTTTGCAAAGATGGCTCTGAGTGAACCAAGCACGCGCACAACTTTAACTTAGAATGAAAAGATGAAAATTAATCTAACTAACTAATAAAATAAGTTAGTGCAAGTTTCTTGTCATGTTGCATGTTTGTAAAAATCATTCCAAATGCCGCTGGCTCCATAATGATGCATTTGCACGCAATTTATTTTTAAAGGCCTGTGTGTGTGTGTGTGTTCATGTTTGCATATTTGCATGTGTTCCAGCTTGCAGTACTGGCCTGTTTGTTAATTTGCATTTGGGAGCTTCTGCAAGCAACTTTTAGCCTTAATCTCACATGCTTTCTAGGTTTAAAGCTCATGAAAAAGTACACTGTGTGATCAGGATGAATGTATGTATCTGCTAGACAAAGTGTTGTAAATGTTATTCCCTGCATTAGGTGTGTCTTCACCTTCAAATGGTTGTGTTGCTGCGTGCATAAAATGTATTTATGTAAGGTGTGTTTTATATGCTTTGTTTTGGGGGGTGGGGGTCATCTGAGGAACCAGAGGAGTCCGAGCAGGCCAAACAAGAGGCTTGAGGATGTGTTCAGAGACCCATTCGAGGTGTGGCTGTGGGGGTGAGGAGGGCAGTTCGTGTAGGGTTCTAAACAGGCGGCATACGCCATGACATGCGCCACATAGTTCTGCTCTTTCACCCCATGGAATAGATGAGCCATGGGGCCTTTGGCGTAGATTGCCACGTCCTCCCCGCCATGTGTCTCAGCATCCAACGGGACAGCAGCCTGTTGCATGTACTCCTCATCATCTGCAGAGAAATGAGTACAGACACATGTGTCAAACAAAAGAGTTTTTTGCCTGTATCTTCAACTTTTAATGTAAAATGAGCTTTAAAGACGATCCCAAATAAATCACTAAATTATTAAAATATTAAGTCTTATTCTTCCTCCAAATCTGAATATCCTGCCGTATCCATCTTGAAATCATGTGTCTGCAATGACTCATTTTACAGTTCTTTAGATTACACTGGATTACCTTTGTTTTGGTTACAATCACCCACAACAGAGAGACTCTGAGGTTACCCTCAATAAAGATAACATTACCCTCATGGTTGTTGTTGTGGCTTTTTGTGTTTTGCAAATGTTCTGTAATTTACTTACTTAATTAAACTTGATTACAACATTTCAAAACCTAATTGAGCTCCTTTTTGATTAAATAACAGTATTTGACTGCTTGACTTTTCTTAAGTGAAGTGTGCTGACTGATTACATAACTATTATCCTCCCTCAAAACAAGCATACAATCCTGGAAAACAAGAAGATTGCAGACTTCGCTGTGCTCTGGATTATGTCTTTGTATTTTTGTGGATTTATTGTTGCAAAAATCAGCTGGAGGCCTTCATTCTCTTTGGCTCCAGTTGGGTTCCTAAAGTCTTAGAAATGAATGCGTCACTTGTAATTGCATGTTTACTGAAGGTGACAGCTGACTTGTGTGGAGACACAACCACTGGTTCCAAAAACATTAAGTGACGCCAGTTCACTCAAAAAGAAAAAAAATGGGGTATTTAAAAGGTAACTCATCCCTGGAGATAGATATTTCCACCTTTAAGTAAATACAGTCATGCAATGACTGAAGTGAATGGTGCAGAACAAGAGGAGGAGGAACTGGATAACTGCTGTTAATTGTTCCACAAAGAAATGGAAATAGCTCTTTTAAGGATAGTTACACGTACACAGCAAAGACAGCACAATGTATTCCATAAACATCATTTTTCATCTTTGCTTTCAAGAGAAAAACACAGGCATGAGTCAGCCATAACCACATCAGTTCACGCTGTCTGAACACACACCAGCAGAGACGAGCGCCACATCTGAAAGACATTAGTTTGTTCTTACAGTAATCCACCATTGTGATGTTCCCTCTGGTTCCATTTATATGCACATAGCCGGGACCGTTTGCATAAAGGATGCTGGTGAAAGGCATTTTGTCATCAGCTTTCTTTGGTGCCAGACCTGTATGACAAATAATGAAGTAGAAGGTGAGTAATAGGACATTGGTGGCAGTATAACATCAAATGCATTTTGACTCACTTCAACAAATGGGAAATGGGAAGCTTTTCACATGCAAGCTGCATCAAATATTATGTACTATCCATTTAAGAAGTTCTGTGGGCTAGATCTACAATTTGCAACACATTCATTATGTTTCAGTTCAGTGTGAATACAATATTTGTGCCTTTAACTTTACCAAAGATGGGATTCCCTCTCGGTGTGTTACCACCAAAAGTAAAGACGTGGGAGTGGTCTGCAGTCACCACAGTAAGAGTATCTGACTCTCTGGTCAGTTGTGCAGCACGCTCAATGGCTCGGTCGAACATCACAGCTTCTGTCAGGGCCAGTTTAGCAATGCCGTCATGATGGCCGTGATCAATTCTCCCTCGTAACAGAAAAACAAACAAAAAACAAACTAATTAAACCTGGACCAAGTACCGCTCCCAGAGAATCCCTTTAGCAGAAGAGAGATTCATTTTCGATGGTGTCTTTGCCTTACAGCTAACACGACGTGTTCTGTCTTAAAACATATCTTTAAAATAAAGACTTCAAATCAACAAATAAAACCATGTATTCATGTTTTCAGGAACGTTTTCTTTAACTCTACATCAGGATATAAATCGGATTATTGGGGGTCACAAAAGACATACCAGGGTTGAAATAAATTGAATGGATATCATTTGTCGTGATGCTTCTTATGGCATGCTGTAAAGAAATAATACATCACAGGATTCTTCTACTCATCTTCCACAAACAGGAAATATCCTTTGGGATTCTTGCTGAGGATTCGTATGGCCTTCTCCGTCATCTCCACTATGGAGGGGTCACGTGTGCTGTTCCGGAAAACCTCGAATCTCATGTCCTTTGGCTCAAAAAGACCTGGACCCATCAGGAATAAGAAATACTTGTTTAAAGAGGTCGTAGCACTGGCACCGAATAGTGATAGCATTATGGTATTATCTTATCAGGAGAGCTGAAGAACAGAAAGCTGAGGCAGTGATATCATGTATTTGGAAAATTGCATTACTACATAGACTGACTGAGTTGTATAATAAACCTTTCTAATATTCCATTGTCAAAATCCAGGTTCTCTCCAAGGTGATCAATGAAATATTTCACCAATTACAAGAATATGCATTTACTATTTATATTTTGAGAAGTTAATAACACTGATTATTCTTTTTCAACATGTTCCACTGGCTTATTGGTTGATCAGAAACATGCTTCATCATACATACAATGATTTTAATACGATTTCATTACTCTAATTTGAATAACATGTTCTGTTTTCTGCAGCAACAACAAAATGTAAATTTTTTACAATTTTAAGTGGCGATTTCAGATGAAACATATAAATTTGTGAACCCTGTATTAAGGAAATACAAATGTTTCAAACTAAAAAAGTTCTAAATCTGCTTAGCTGTTATTGAAATCTTCACAGGCAGCAATCACCTTTTGGTTTTCATCACTGCAGTTTATGGAGATAATACCAGTTAGCTTTAAGCTTCTTCATGACTACTTTATACGCCTGTAAATATAGAAGCTGAACTTAATGGAATGCTCCTGTTTCATAGGGAAAGTTTCATCATTTTGATAAGAGGTTTATCTTTTGGTCTGTTATCTTTATGTGAGCTAAATGTGAATCATTGTGTGTTTCTTTTGAAACTGTCTTGCGTGTGCGCACGTGTGTGTGTGTGTGTGTGTGTGTGTGTGTGTGTTTTTATGTGTGTGTGTGTGTGTGTGTGTGTGTGTGTGTGTGTGCGTGTGTGCGTGTGTGTGTGTGTGTGTGTGTGCGCATTTGTGTGTGCTATCAGCTTGGTGTTTTATAAACTTCACTAGTCTGATTATCAGTTCAACCTGAAAGCTGTTAACACTTCTATACACACCCATGAGCCGGTCAGTAGTCTTAACATTTATCTCTTCAAACTCCCTCCTGTGCCAAACATAGTGAGACTTCTTTTTCTGGAAAACAAACCAGAAAACACACAAATATGTGAACTAATGTTAAAATGTAAGTTAATATTGAACAGGTGTGTAAATTAATCCTACTGGTTTAGCCTTTAGCCAAACGTCAATGAGGTTCCTCTTGTCCCTGCGGTCCCCCTTTCGAGAGTTGGAGGTAGGATACTCTGGGTCTGGGGTGCCTTTAGGTGTCATGTACATCCTCCCTCCACCTAAAATCACCTGAAAGGAACACCAGAGACACTCATTATGAATAGAAGCAGCCCAAAATGGTCAACCTAGTTAATAATTATATATCCCTTATATTAGAGCATTGTGGCTTTCACTGCTTATTTTCTAACCTAAGAAGTTATTAACTCCTTTCACCTTCCATCAGGATAAAAACTATTTGCTAATATGGACAAACTTTAAATCAGTAAAGCTTTGTGAATCATAAGGGTCAAGTTGAAAAGTATAGAAGGCTTAAGTAGGTTTTAAAATGCAAATTATCTGTGTAAGTTAGCGAGTGTTGTTGCTGATAAATAGGTGGTCTATCCAAAACCTCAATCCATTCAGACATCCAATGTGCACAATGACTCAAGGTCACTTTACAAAGAAAACGTGTCATGATCACATACGTGGTTTAATTCCGAGCAATATACAGGTAAAATGCCTCTAATCTAAAAAATTATTACAGTGCATAAAATGATTGCAGATAAGCCTTAGACTGGGTGTTGCTTTAAGTGTGCAGGAGGCCGCATGATTTTATACCCTGACCTTAATCAGATAATCAAATACATTTTTTTAAGAAATTTGCAACAGTGATTTGTTCTTATACGTACATCAATGTCAACGTTGGTAACTAGTTGTGTTGCGATGTCGACACAGCCCTGTCTGCGTGCACTGGAGGGAAGATCTGCATCACTGTACCAGCTGCGGCTAACAGAGTGGGCGTAAGCGGCGGCCGGGGAGGCATGCTGGACACGTGTCGTGGTTACCACGCCAACTGATTTACCTAAACGATGCAGAGACACAGCCACATCAGAGGTTAAGCTGTTAGGGCAATAGCACACTTTAAACATTTTCTATGATACTGGTTTAAAAGTAACAACAGACAAATGACAATGTGTCCTTTAATGAGCACAGAAGGTTTAACTTTTACATTTTTTCTGATGTTATGCTGCTTAGTCTTTCTTGACAAAGTAATGGAGTGAACGCTGGTCAGTGAGAAATTCTGACAAGTTCTAAACATTGAACCATAAATCTTGACACTGGTGTACGGTTTATCAGATGATTGTTTTATTCCTCGTATATGGTCATTTGACTTCTTGAGATAAGAATTCAAACAAGCTGAACTTTCCATTACACATCACACCCTGACCTTAAAGTCATCTAAGATAAGATAAGATAACATTAGATAATCCTTTATTTATCCCACAATGGGGAAATTTACATTGTTAGATGTACATCTAGTGTCCTCACCTTGTGCCTTAGCACGTCGTAGCACTGAGTACACCTCATTACCGAAGGTGGTGTTACACTCGTAGGCCACTGCGTTAGCACTTAGCCCAACCGTCTTAGCGTTAGCCTTCACACCACAGTGATAGGCTGTAGCCGTGCTAGCGCTGTCCGCTACCTGCTTATCCACACTGTATGTCTGTTGACCAAAAAAGACAAACACAATTAAAAAAAAAGGAAATAAACATGTATCCAAACATATATTTAATATTTATATTTTAGAACACAGAGATGTAATGAAATACTAACCCTTAACTTACACTTGAGGGATTATAATTCCCCACAAAGCCTAATTCATCTTTAAACTGACATTAAATCGGTTTTCATTGCCTCTATTAAAATGTGAGCATCCTTCAAAATCTTTTCACACAATGGTTTCAGTTGTTTAGGAGGAGTGGGCGGGTATGGGGCACGAAGTAACATGATAAGGAAACAAATCATGTAAAACTGGACACACTAAACTAAACTTCTTTATATCTGTCTGTCTGTCTGTCTGTTCAGGTCATAGGGTGTGCAGGCATAATACAAAATGTTTTTAACAATTCTTCACTGAAAAGTCTTAATGTACTGCTTGCCATCTTAACTGGCCTTTCCGCATTAGAATAATCTGTTGAAGTTTAGTGTACTGGTATTAACTGTATGATGGATATAAATGATAAACACCTATGTGCTCTTCCAATTTGGAAATGTTCTTGAAGTGGATACTTTCGTTGTATATATACTACATGACTGATGAGTTTAAGCTCCACAGTGTTCTGCAGTCACCTTTGACAGTGCCAAATATGGGAAGGTGTCCATGGCCAGCATGGTCTCCTCGCCGGACCTGCCCTCCATCTGACCTCTCAGAATTCGAGCTGCAGAAACTGTAGACACGCCCATCCCTGGAAGACAATGATTGACTGGTAAAGGTTCACCGAAACAACCTCTCAATAATACTTTCAGCTTCTTTTGCGTTGGCTGTCAAATGACATAATGAATGGCATTAACATTGGGCTCTAGCTGTCATTGCTTTGGTATTATCAACACAGTTCTCATGTTCACAAATAGCACCCACATTGTGTAAGGTGCATCTGGCTTTTAAAGAGAATGGGATTATGAAACTTTGATTGGTTTCATGCTTGTCAAAAAATGGATGATAATTAATACAATCCCTTGTACACATCCTTAACTCACTTAGGCCAAGCGAGCACTTTAAACCAGCCTGATAGATGTTTCAATTGGGCCCAATAAATTAGAAGTCTATTTAGAAGTATTCACATCATGGGAAGGTTTTGCTGTACTATCATCTCCAAGCCAGTAATATATCCTCTGTTGAGTTGGGAACATGTTAAAAAGCTTGCCCAGAAATATTAAAAAGTTTGTTTGAAAGTTCTGACTCTTGGTGTCACATCGAGGGAACACAAATGATTTAGTAAGACTCAAAGTAAGCTAAGTCAAGGCCATCAACATCAACCTAATTACCAATTGGACGGGCCATTTAGATCATGTTTTTTGTTCTTCAAAAGAAATAATTGAACAGAACAACAATGACTCCCCTGGGCAAGAATTCAGACTGTTACTGGAATAGCACATTGAATACACAGCTATGCCATGTGTCTATTTATGATATGTTACATCAAACAGTATAACCCTTTGATCACTTCCATTAGTCAGTATTGGATTTCATCCCTAACTTTCAGAACCATTCTTTATAAAGTCCATGTCACTGTGAGGCACTCAACTCTCTTCACAGTCATAAAACTGAGCACATGCATTGGGCAGGGCATTACTGGAGAGATGCTCAAAGAAAACTCAGCCCCGACCACCCAGAATTATAACCCAGTACGCCTGATTTAAAGCAGATATTCTGGTAGTTAACAAGGAAAACACTGTAAATCTCTATAACAAGTCCCTATACAAAAATGACTGCTGGTAAGGCAGCAGTAAATATACCCCACACATTACAATTAATATGAAAGTTTTTTTCAAATAAAATCCAAACCATATTGAAGTCTACCCTTTTCGAAATAGTCGACCCTTTGGTAGACAGTATAGTCACTATAACGCCACAATACTCTGCCTGAGAATGAAGCATGTAGTATAGCATTTCAAGAGTGTATGAAAGCCAGCCCTTAAACAAATAAGGCAAACAAATATGGTGATTTGCCAACAAAAGAAGTGAAGAAGAAGTGTGCTATAAAGAAAATGTGCAGTGAAACACTGAATTAAAACAGTTTCCTTGTTTGGAGGGAAAATCCACACCTTAAATAATCAACCAAAAACTATATTTAGAAGTTTTCTATTTTAAAGCTCTCCTGAGCTTTAAAATAAAAAACTTCTAAATAGAGTTTTTGTTCAATTTGTACAAAGTCCTACAAAATGAGTGCATGTCAGACACTAAGTGTGATGCAGCATTTTGTTCCTTTCCAGTTGTATTCCCTGCTCCCTAAAAAAATGTAACTCTCTTTGTTGCTATTTTGAGGCCTCAACCAAGACTTGAGATGAATATCTTGCATTTCAGCAGCAACATGTTCTAAAATCTGTTTGCGACATAGCCAATGACTTTACAAACCAAAAGGAGACAAAACTGCCACTAAGGGGTAGGGTTGGGTAAGTGGCAAGTGATAATCTGTTTGATCCTTTCTTGACACAAAATATTGCGGTTTAGGCAACAAAAGGGACCTCTAATCTGATAAAAAAAATCATCTTTATAATTAAAGGATAACCCGCGTTTGCTGCTTGTACAAGAAAATATATGAACTTCCTTTGTTAAAGATGCATGTTTGACTTTTTAGCCTTTTCTGATCAGTCATCACACAGACAATCCCCGGATTTCCTTTTCAAGACCATCAAAA
Source organism: Labrus mixtus (assembly GCF_963584025.1). Classification (NCBI taxonomy): domain Eukaryota; kingdom Metazoa; phylum Chordata; class Actinopteri; order Labriformes; family Labridae; genus Labrus; species Labrus mixtus. Next base: position 22,088,675 of record NC_083614.1, on the reverse strand, counting down.
ACAAAACGCATTTTAATTGCACTAATGACTAAGGCTCTCCTAGTTTTATTCAGATTTCTGGCTCCTCAGATCCAGTGAATCAAGACAAATGCCGAGCTACCACTTACACACAGTCTGACTTTCCAAGCCTGTTTTCCTAAATCCATTTTGAGCACAGCCCAACACTCTGTAACTGAACACACTTGAGCATTGTTTTGCAATATATGATTAGCTCTATTTGTCATCAGCTTATGAATAGCAGTTTTTCCGTCTCAAATTTCAACCACAACCTAGTAAGCAGCGAATGTAAACTTTGACAGATTCCCGTCTGTCAGCGTGACCTACCGTCACCGAGAAACAGAATGATGTTCTTGGCCTGGTGATCTCGGGGGCGGAGTTTCAGCGCAGCATCCAGTGTTGCCTTGGCCTGAGCGTCCCAATAGGCTGGTTCCTTCTCTAGGTCATACAGCTCTAAATGTAAATACACAAGAAGTAGAGAATAAGATGAGTATGCCAGAAGGTTGGAGATGAGCAGAACTTGTAAATTTCAAAGGTATACAAATCAAATATATGTTCAGTTAAAATACTTAGTGCTGGTGCATGTGTGGAAATGTAAGGGGCCACTCAGTCAAGTGAGTCTGTAGGGGCCTGAGACCTTAAATCATTTGGCCTTGGGCTAGAACAGAAAAATGGTTCCACAAATGGAGATGTCGAAATGACACCAAAAAAAAAAAGAAGAAAAACACGAAAGACACTTTGGTTTTTGTCTGTTCTTGCTCACTGACTCCAGGCTCCAAGGGAAGGAATTAATGAAGGGAAATTCCTCAGGCCGCATAACTAAAAACAACGGAAAGACAAACAGTCCATCCCACAGGTAGACACAGGTAAAAATATCCTTGTTCATGCTTTTGTGTATCTACAGACTTGCTGTTACACCTACACAGCTGCATGTATCCATATTTCAGTGCTCACAACACTCACCCTTTCAGCAGGTTGAGGTTACCTGTTTGTGCTGTCCATTTGTCTGACCACAAAGTGCCTCTTATATCCCAACAGCAGGCAGCAATAATAGCTATGCCGTCTCCTCACCTTGGCTTTCCATTGCAGCCCGGCCAACAGCCAACAGTAAGGGGCCCAGAAGGCTGAGCAGGAGATTCGGGGCCCCAGAGTTTGGCATCTGCATCTCTTATCCGAGGAGGCTGAAGAGGTAGACACAGCTGGCTTTCAGAGTAAGCGCACCAAAACCAAAAAGCCGAGGCACAGGCGCACAGGAGTGTGTGTGGCTGTCGAGACCTCCGGCCCTGCCTTTTTAAAGCCCCACTGGGTGTGTAGTGAGAAAGGGCCAACGCCAGCTCATAGGCTTAGAGCCACAAAGGAGGGAAGAAGGAAGAGCCAGGGGAGAGAGAGAGTGAGGGAGAGAGAAAGAGACAGAGGAGCTGGGACCACACAAGAGCACTGTAGCATTCGCAGCCCCTCTACTCACTTTGATTCCTGAAAAGGCAACTCCCCCGTTTTATTGTTTTAAAAGGTTGCTTTAATTTAGGTCTTCCTCTTTTTTATCTTGACTCCCTCATTCTGAAGTGTGCCTGATAGAAATGTGAATGGTTCTTTGATGTGGTAATTGTATAATGGGTCTTTTGATGCAGCAGTCTCTCTTACAGGGAGAGGGAAAAAAAGGATACCCAATTTCTGTTGGAATCCATCAAGGTCCAAATCATAACTGTGTCTCTTTCCATTGCTTCCCCCGATCTCCTGAAAAAACAGTCCAAGGGAGAGAAAGAATGATGTCCAACCTATTCTTGTAAATATCATGATTGAGTCTTGATGTTCTCTGCTTTTCATGACAGGAAAACGGTCACATTTCCATTTCCCCTCCACTGCATTTATGCATTTAAAAAGACCCCAATATTTTTCCTCCTTTACCAAGTCAACTTGGCTAGTTTCTCTGTGGGAAGTGAACTGGGGTTAGCATTTTTCTTCTGTGAGGTAGTGGAGACCGCCTGCAGAATAAAAATGTCTCCTACACAAACACAACACTTAATGTGTGAAATGAAGTGAGTCGAGGCCAACTTTGTTCCACCCCGGCCAGAAGAATCAAATTCCCGTCGAACGGCTCACGCCTCGTGAACCCGCGAGGCGGAATCTCGTTACAAGTCAGAGCTCTGGAAGACTTCTTTCTGCCAACCGCTCACCCGTTGCCAACAGGGGTGTGCAGTTAGTCACATGTGCTTAATCAAGACTGTAATAAAATCATAGCAGCAATCTAAAGTAAAGAGGCCTCACATGATGTGGCCCACACCACATGAACTGGAAATACCAGCGGTGAGGTGCAAGAAAAAAAAAAG